>NW_027488591.1:637833-1275666 GCF_050948215.1 Halictus rubicundus
AGAGGATAGAGTAGGATAGAGGATAGGATAGGGTAAAGGATAGGATTGGATAGAGGATCGGATAGAGGATAGAATAGGATAGAGGATAGGATAGGATAGAGGATAGTATAGGATAGAGGATAGGATAGAATAGAGGATAAAGGATAGGATAGGATAGAGGATAGGATAGGATAGGATAGAGGATAGGATAGGATAGGATAGAGGATAGGATAGGATAGAGGATAGGATAGGATAGAGGATAGGATAGGATAGAGGATAGGATAGGATAGAGGATAGGATAGGATAGAGGATAGGATAGGATAGAGGATCGGATAGAGGATAGGATAGGATAGAGGATCGGATAGAGGATAGGATAGGATAGAGGATCGGATAGAGGATAGGATAGGATAGAGGATCGGATAGAGGATAGGATAGGATAGAGGATAGGATAGGATATAGGATAGAGTAGGATAGAGGATAGGATAGGGTAAAGGATAGGATTGGATAGAGGATCGGATAGAGGATAGAATAGGATAGAGGATAGGATAGGATAGAGGATAGTATAGGATAGAGGATAGGATAGGATAGGATAAAGGATAGGATAGGATAGAGGATAGGATAGGATAGGATAGAGGATAGGATAGGATAGGATAGAGGATAGGATAGAGGATAGGATAGGATAGAGGATCGGATAGAGGATAGGATAGGATAGAGGATAGGATAGGATAGAGGAAAGGATAGGATAGAAGATAGGATAGGATAGATGATAGGATAGGAAAGAGGGTAGGATAGGATAGAGGATAGAGTATAGGATAGGATAGAGGATAGGATAGGATAGAGGAGAGGATAGGATAGAGGATAGGATAGGATAGAGTATAGGATAGGATAGAGGATAGGATAGGATAGGATAGAGGATAGGATAGGATAGAGGATAGAATAGGATTGAGGAGCGTTTAGGATAGAGGATAGGATTGGATACGATAGAGGATATGATAGGATAGAGGATAGGATAGGATAGAGGATAGGATAGGATAGAGGATAGGATAGGATAGGATAGAGGATAGGATAGGATAGGATAGAGGATAGGATAGGATAGAGGATAGAGTATAGGATAGGATAGAGGATAGGATAGGATAGAGGAGAGGATAGGATAGAGGATAGGATAGGATAGAGGATAGGATAGGATAGAGGATAGGATAGGATAGGATAAAGGATAGGATAGGATAGAGGATAGGATAGCATAGGATAGAGGATAGGATAGGATAGGATAGAGGATAGGATAGAGGATAGGATAGGATAGAGGATCGGATAGAGGATAGGATAGGATAGAGGATAGGATAGGATAGAGGATCGGATAGAGGATAGGATAGGATAGAGGATAGGATAGGATAGAGGAAAGGATAGGATAGAAGATAGGATAGGATAGATGATAGGATAGGAAAGAGGGTAGGATAGGATAGAGGATAGAGTATAGGATAGGATAGAGGATAGGATAGGATAGAGGAGAGGATAGGAAAGAGGATAGGATAGGATAGAGTATAGGATAGGATAGAGGATAGGATAGGATAGGATAGAGGATAGGATAGGATAGAGGATAGAATAGGATTGAGGAGCGTTTAGGATAGAGGATAGGATTGGATACGATAGAGGATATGATAGGATAGAGGATAGGATAGGATAGAGGATAGGATAGGATAGAGGATAGGATAGGATAGAGGATAGGATAGGATAGGATAGAGGATAGGATAGGATAGGATAGAGGATAGGATAGGATAGAGGATAGCGTATAGGATAGGATAGAGGATAGGATAGGATAGAGGAGAGGATAGGATAGAGGATAGGATAGGATAGAGGATAGGATAGGATAGAGGATAGGATAGGATAGGATAGAGGATAGGATAGGATAGAGGATAGAATAGGATACGATAGAGGATAGGATAGGATAGGATAGAGGATAGGATAGGATAGAGGATAGAATAGGATACGATAGAGGATAGGATAGGATAGAGGATAGGATAGGATAGATGATAGGATAGGATAGAGGATAGGATAGGATAGAGGATAGGATAGGTAATTGGATAGGATAGAGGATAGGATAAGTTAGAGGATAGTATAGGATAGAGGATAGGATAGGATAGAGGATAGGATAGGATAAAGGAGAGGATAGGATAGAGGATAGGATAGGATAGAGGATAGAATAGGATAGATGATAGGATAGGATAGAGAATAGAATAGGATAGAGGATAGGATAGGATAGAGGATAGGATAGAGGATAGGATAGGATAGAGGATAGGAAAGGATAGAGGATAGGATGGGATAGAGGATAGGATAGGATAGAGGATAGGATAGCATAGAGGATAGGATAGGATGGAGGATAGGATAGGATAGAGGATAGGATAGAGGATAGGATAGGATAGAGGATAGGATAGGTAATTGGATAGGATAGAGTATAGGATAAGGTAGAGGATAGGATAGGATAGGATATAGGATAGGATAGAGGATCGGATAGAGGATAGGATAGGATAGAGGAAAGGATAGGATAGAGGATAGGATAGGTAATTGGATAGGTTAGAGGATAGGATAAGGAAGAGGATAGTATAGGATAGAGGATAGGATAGGATAGAGGATAGGATAGGATAAAGGATAGGATAGGATAGAGGATAGGATAGGATAGAGGATAGAATAGGATAGATGATAGGATAGGATAGAGAATAGGATAGGATAGAGGATAGGATAGGATAGAGGATAGGATAGAGGATAGGATAGGATAGAGTATAGGAAAGGATAGAGGATAGGATGGGATAGAGGATAGGATAGGATAGAGGATAGGATAGGATAGAGGATAGGATAGGATAGAGGATAGGATAGGATAGAGGATAGGATAGAGGATATGATAGGATAGAGGATAGGATAGGTAATTGGATAGGATAGAGTATAGGATAAGGTAGAGGATAGGATAGGATAGGATAGAGGATAGGATAGGATAGAGGATAGGATAGAGGATCGGATAGAGGATAGGATAGAGGAAACGATAGGTAATTGGATAGGATAGAGGATAGGATAAGGTAGAGGATAGTATAAGATAGAGGATAGGATAGGATAGAGGATAGGATAGGATAGAGGAGAGGATAGGATAGAGGATACGATAGGATATAGGATAGGATAGGATAGAGGATCGGATAGAGGATAGGATAGGATAGAGGATAGGATAGGATAGAGGATAGGATATGATAGAGTAAACGATATTATAGAGGATAGGATAGGATAGAGGATCGGATAGAGGATAGGATAGGATAGAGGATGGTATAGAGGATAGGATAGAGGATAGGATAGGATAGAGGATCGGATAGAGGATAGGATAGGATAGAGGATAGGATAGGATAGAGGAAAGGATAGGATAGAGGATAGGATAGGTAATTGGATAGGATAAAGGATAGGATAAGGTAGAGGATAGGATAGGATAGAGGATAGGATAGGATAGAGGATAGGATAGGATAGAGGATAGGATAGGATAGAAGATAGGATAGAGGACAGGATAGAGGATCGGATAGAGGATAGGATAGGATAGAGGAAAGGATAGGATAGAGGATAGGATAGGTAATTGGATAGGATAGAGGATAGGATAAGTTAGAGGATAGTATAGGATAGAGGATAGGATCGGATAGAGGATAGGATAGGATAGGGGAAAGGATAGGATAGAAGATAGGTTAGGATAGATGATAGGATAGGAAAGAGGGTAGGATAGGATAGAGGATAGACTATAGGATAGGATAGAGGATAGGATAGGATAGAGGATAGGATAGGATAGAGGAGAGGATAGGATAGAGGATAGGATAGGATAAAGGATAGGATTGGATAGAGGATCGGATAGAGGATAGAATAGGGGATCGGATAGAGGAAAGGATAGGATAGAGGATAGGATAGGTAATTGGATAGGATAGAGGATAGGATAAGTTAGAGGATAGTATAGGATAGAGGATAGGATAGGATAGAGGATAGGATAGGATAAAGGAGAGGATAGGATAGAGGATAGGATAGGATAGAGGATAGAATAGGATAGATGATAGGATAGGATAGAGAATAGAATAGGATAGAGGATAGGATAGGATAGAGGATAGGATAGAGGATAGGATAGGATAGAGGATAGGAAAGGATAGAGGATAGGATGGGATAGAGGATAGGATAGGATAGAGGATAGGATAGCATAGAGGATAGGATAGGATGGAGGATAGGATAGGATAGAGGATAGGATAGAGGATAGGATAGGATAGAGGATAGGATAGGTAATTGGATAGGATAGAGTATAGGATAAGGTAGAGGATAGGATAGGATAGGATAGAGGATAGGATAGAGGATCGGATAGAGGATAGGATAGGATAGAGGAAAGGATAGGATAGAGGATAGGATAGGTAATTGGATAGGTTAGAGGATAGGATAAGGTAGAGGATAGTATAGGATAGAGGATAGGATAGGATAGAGGATAGGATAGGATAAAGGATAGGATAGGATAGAGGATAGGATAGGATAGAGGATAGAATAGGATAGATGATAGGATAGGATAGAGAATAGGATAGGATAGAGGATAGGATAGGATAGAGGATAGGATAGAGGATAGGATAGGATAGAGTATAGGAAAGGATAGAGGATAGGATGGGATAGAGGATAGGATAGGATAGAGGATAGGATAGGATAGAGGATAGGATAGGATAGAGGATAGGATAGGATAGAGGATAGGATAGAGGATATGATAGGATAGAGGATAGGATAGGTAATTGGATAGGATAGAGTATAGGATAAGGTAGAGGATAGGATAGGATAGGATAGAGGATAGGATAGGATAGAGGATAGGATAGAGGATCGGATAGAGGATAGGATAGAGGAAACGATAGGTAATTGGATAGGATAGAGGATAGGATAAGGTAGAGGATAGTATAAGATAGAGGATAGGATAGGATAGAGGATAGGATAGGATAGAGGAGAGGATAGGATAGAGGATACGATAGGATATAGGATAGGATAGGATAGAGGATCGGATAGAGGATAGGATAGGATAGAGGATAGGATAGGATAGAGGATAGGATATGATAGAGTAAACGATATTATAGAGGATAGGATAGGATAGAGGATCGGATAGAGGATAGGATAGGATAGAGGATGGTATAGAGGATAGGATAGAGGATAGGATAGGATAGAGGATCGGATAGAGGATAGGATAGGATAGAGGATAGGATAGGATAGAGGAAAGGATAGGATAGAGGATAGGATAGGTAATTGGATAGGATAAAGGATAGGATAAGGTAGAGGATAGGATAGGATAGAGGATAGGATAGGATAGAGGATAGGATAGGATAGAGGATAGGATAGGATAGAAGATAGGATAGAGGACAGGATAGAGGATCGGATAGAGGATAGGATAGGATAGAGGAAAGGATAGGATAGAGGATAGGATAGGTAATTGGATAGGATAGAGGATAGGATAAGTTAGAGGATAGTATAGGATAGAGGATAGGATCGGATAGAGGATAGGATAGGATAGGGGAAAGGATAGGATAGAAGATAGGATAGGATAGATGATAGGATAGGAAAGAGGGTAGGATAGGATAGAGGATAGACTATAGGATAGGATAGAGGATAGGATAGGATAGAGGATAGGATAGGATAGAGGAGAGGATAGGATAGAGGATAGGATAGGATAAAGGATAGGATTGGATAGAGGATCGGATAGAGGATAGAATAGGATAGAGGATAGGATAAGATAGAGGATAGTATATGTTAGACGATAGGATAGAATAGAGGATAGGATATGATAGAGTAAACGATATTATAGAGGATAGGATAGGATAGAGGATCGGATAGAGGATAGGATAGGATAGAGGATGGTATAGAGGATAGGATAGAGGATAGTATAGAATAGAGGATAGGATAGAGTAGAGGATAGGATAGGATAAAGGAGAGGATAGGATAGAGGATAGGATAGGATAGAGGATAGGATAGTATAGAGGATAGAATAGGATAGATGATATTATAGGATAGAGGATAGGATATGATAGAGTAAACGATATTCTAGAGGATAGGATAGGATAGAGGATGGTATAGAGGATAGGATAGGAAAGAGGATAGGATAGGGTACGATAGAGGATAGGATAGATGATAGGATAGGATAGAGGATAGGATAGGATAGAGGATAGGATAGGATAGAGGATAGGATAGAGGATATGATAGGATAGAGGATAGGATAGGTAATTGGATAGGATAGAGTATAGGATAAGGTAGAGGATAGGATAGGATAGGATAGAGGATAGGATAGGATAGAGGATAGGATAGAGGATCGGATAGAGGATAGGATAGAGGAAACGATAGGTAATTGGATAGGATAGAGGATAGGATAAGGTAGAGGATAGTATAAGATAGAGGATAGGATAGGATAGAGGATAGGATAGGATAGAGGAGAGGATAGGATAGAGGATACGATAGGATATAGGATAGGATAGGATAGAGGATCGGATAGAGGATAGGATAGGATAGAGGATAGGATAGGATAGAGGATAGGATATGATAGAGTAAACGATATTATAGAGGATAGGATAGGATAGAGGATCGGATAGAGGATAGGATAGGATAGAGGATGGTATAGAGGATAGGATAGAGGATAGGATAGGATAGAGGATCGGATAGAGGATAGGATAGGATAGAGGATAGGATAGGATAGAGGAAAGGATAGGATAGAGGATAGGATAGGTAATTGGATAGGATAAAGGATAGGATAAGGTAGAGGATAGGATAGGATAGAGGATAGGATAGGATAGAGGATAGGATAGGATAGAGGATAGGATAGGATAGAAGATAGGATAGAGGACAGGATAGAGGATCGGATAGAGGATAGGATAGGATAGAGGAAAGGATAGGATAGATGATAGGATAGGAAAGAGGGTAGGATAGGATAGAGGATAGACTATAGGATAGGATAGAGGATAGGATAGGATAGAGGATAGGATAGGATAGAGGAGAGGATAGGATAGAGGATAGGATAGGATAAAGGATAGGATTGGATAGAGGATCGGATAGAGGATAGAATAGGATAGAGGATAGGATAAGATAGAGGATAGTATATGTTAGACGATAGGATAGAATAGAGGATAGGATATGATAGAGTAAACGATATTATAGAGGATAGGATAGGATAGAGGATCGGATAGAGGATAGGATAGGATAGAGGATGGTATAGAGGATAGGATAGAGGATAGTATAGAATAGAGGATAGGATAGAGTAGAGGATAGGATAGGATAAAGGAGAGGATAGGATAGAGGATAGGATAGGATAGAGGATAGGATAGTATAGAGGATAGAATAGGATAGATGATATTATAGGATAGAGGATAGGATATGATAGAGTAAACGATATTCTAGAGGATAGGATAGGATAGAGGATGGTATAGAGGATAGGATAGGAAAGAGGATAGGATAGGGTACGATAGAGGATAGGATAGATGATAGGATAGGATAGAGGATCTGATAGAGGATACGATCGGATAGAGGATAGGATAGGATAGAGGATCGGATAGGTAATTGGATAGGATAGGGGAGAGGATAAGGTAGATGCTAGTATAGGATAGAGGATCTGATAGAGGATAGGATAGGATGGAGGATAGGATAGGATCGAGGATAGGATAGGTAATTGGATAGGATAGAGGATAGGATATGGTAGAGGATAGTACAGGATAGAGGATAGGATAGAGGATCGGATAGGATAGGATAGAGGATAGGATAGAGGATAGGATAGGGGATCGGATAGAGGAAAGGATAGGATAGAGGATAGGATAGGTAATTGGATAGGATAGAGGATAGGATAAGTTAGAGGATAGTATAGGATAGAGGATAGGATAGGATAGAGGATAGGATAGGATAAAGGATAGGATAGGATAGAGGATAGGATAGGATAGAGGATAGAATAGGATAGATGATAGGATAGGATAGAGAATAGGATAGGATAGAGGATAGGATAGGATAGAGGATAGGATAGAGGATAGGATAGGATAGAGGATAGGAAAGGATAGAGGATAGGATGGGATAGAGGATAGGATAGTATAGAGGATAGGATAGGATAGAGGATAGGATAGAGGATATGATAGGATAGAGGATAGGATAGGTAATTGGATAGGATAGAGGATAGGATAGAGGATCGGATAGAGGATAGGATAGAGGAAACGATAGGTAATTGGATAGGATAGAGGATAGAATAAGGTAGAGGATAGTATAAGATAGAGGATAGGATAGGATAGAGGATAGGATAGGATAGAGGAGAGGATAGGATAGAGGATAGGATAGGATAAAGGATAGGATTGGATAGAGGATCGGATAGAGGATAGAATAGGATAGAGGATAGGATAGGATAGAGGATAGTATATGGTAGAGGATAGGATAGAATAGAGGATAGGATATGATAGAGTAAACGATATTATAGAGGATAGGATAGGATAGAGGATCGGATAGAGGATAGGATAGGATAGAGGATGGTATAGAGGATAGGATAGAGGATAGGATAGGATAGAGGATAGTATAGGATAGAGAATAGGATAGAATAGAGGATAGGATAGGATAAAGGATAGGATAGGATAGAGGATAGGATAGGATAGGATAGAGGATAGGATAGGATAGGATAGAGGATAGGATAGGATAGATGATCGGATAGAGGATAGGATAGGATAGAGGATAGGATAGGATAGAGGAAAGGATAGGATAGAGGACAGGATAGAATAGAGGATAGGATAGGATAAAGGATAGGATAGGATAGAGGATAGGATAGGATAGGATAGAGGATAGGATAGGATAGGATAGAGGATAGGATAGGATAGGATAGAGGATAGGATAGAGGATAGGAGAGGACAGAGGATCGGATAGAGGATAGGATAGGATAGAGGATAGGATGGGATAGAGGAAAGGATAGGATAGAAGATAGGATAGGATAGATGATAGGATAGGAAAGAGGGTAGGATAGGATAGAGGATAGACTATAGGATAGGATAGAGGATAGGATAGGATAGAGGAGAGGATAGGATAGAGGATACGATAGGATAGAGGATAGGATAGGATAGAGGATAGGATAGGATAGAGGATAGGATAGAGGATAGGATAGAGGATAGGATAGGATAGAGGAAAGGATAGGATAGAGGATAGGATAGGTAATTGGATAGGATAGAGGATAGGATAAGGTAGAGGATAGTATAGGATAGAGGATAGGATAGGATAGAGGATAGGATAGGATAAAGGATAGGATAGGATAGAGGATAGGATAGGATAGAGGATAGGATAGGATAGAGGATCGGATAGAGGATAGGATAGGATAGAGGATCGGATAGAGGATAGGATAGGATAGATGATAGGATAGGATAGAGGATAGAGTAGGATAGAGGATAGGATAGGATAAAGGATAGGATTGGATAGAGGAGCGGATAGAGGATAGAATAGGATAGAGGATAGGATAGGATAGAGGATAGGATAGGATAGGATAGAGGATAGGATAGAGGATAGGATAGGACAGAGGATCGGATAGAGGATAGGATAGGATAGAGGATAGGATAGGATAGAGGAAAGGATAGGATAGAAGATAGGATAGGATAGATGATAGGATAGGAAAGAGGGTAGGATAGGATAGAGGATAGACTATAGGATAGGATAGAGGAGAGGATAGGATAGAGGATAGGATAGGATAGAGGATAGGATAGGTTAGGATAGAGGATAGGATAGGATAGAGGATAGGATAGGATAGAGGATAGGATAGGATAGAGGATAGGATAATATAGGATAGAGGATAGAGTATAGGATAGGATAGAGGATAGGATAGGATAGAGGAGAGGATAGGATAGAGGATAGGATAGGATAGAGGATAGGATAGGATAGAGGATAGGATAGGATAGGATAGAGGAGAGGATAGGATAGAGGATAGGATAGGATAGAGGATAGGATAGGATAGGATAGAGGATAGGATAGGATAGAGGATAGAATACGATACGATAGAGGATAGGATAGGATAGAGGATAGGATAGGATAGAGGATAGGATAGGTAATTGGATAGGATAAAGGATAGGATAAGTTAGAGGATAGTATAGGATAGAGGATAGGATAGGATAGAGGATAGGATAGGATAAAGGATAGGATAGGATAGAGGATAGGATAGGGTAGAGGATAGAATAGGATAGATGATAGGATAGGATAGAGAATAGGATAGGATAGAGGATAGGATAGGATAGAGGATAGGATAGAGGATAGGATAGGATAGAGGATAGGAAAGGATAGAGGATAGGATGGGATAGAGGATAGGATAGGATAGACGATAGGATAGGATAGAGGATAGGATAGGATAGAGGATAGGATAGGTAATTGGATAGGATAGAGGATAGGATAAGGTAGAGGATAGTATAGGATAGAGGATAGGATAGGATAGAGGATCGGATAGAGGATAGGATATGATAGAGGATAGGATAGGATAGAGGATAGGATAGAGGATAGGATAGGATAGAGGATCGGATAGAGGATAGGATAGGATAGAGGATAGGATAGGATAGAGGAAAGGATAGGATAGAAGATAGGATAGGATAGATGATAGGATAGGAAAGAGGGTAGGATAGGATAGAGGATAGAGTATAGGATAGGATAGAGGATAGGATAGGATAGAGGAGAGGATAGGATAGAGGATAGGATAGGATAGAGTATAGGATAGGATAGAGGATAGGATAGGATAGGATAGAGGATAGGATAGGATAGAGGATAGAATAGGATTGAGGAGCGTTTAGGATAGAGGATAGGATAGGATACGATAGAGGATATGATAGGATAGAGGATAGGATAGGATAGAGGATAGGATAGGATAGAGGATAGGATAGGATAGGATAGAGGATAGGATAGGATAGGATAGAGGATAGGATAGGATAGAGGATAGAGTATAGGATAGGATAGAGGATAGGATAGGATAGAGGAGAGGATAGGATAGAGGATAGGATAGGATAGAGGATAGGATAGGATAGAGGATAGGATAGGATAGGATAGAGGATAGGATAGGATAGAGGATAGAATAGGATACGATAGAGGATAGGATAGGATAGGATAGAGGATAGGATAGGATAGAGGATAGAATAGGATACGATAGAGGATAGGATAGGATAGAGGATAGGATAGGATAGAGGATAGGATAGGATAGAGGATAGGATAGGATAGAGGATAGGATAGGATAGAGGATAGGATAGGTAATTGGATAGGATAGAGGATAGGATAAGTTAGAGGATAGTATAGGATAGAGGATAGGATAGGATAGAGGATAGGATAGGATAAAGGAGAGGATAGGATAGAGGATAGGATAGGATAGAGGATAGAATAGGATAGATGATAGGATAGGATAGAGAATAGAATAGGATAGAGGATAGGATAGGATAGAGGATAGGATAGAGGATAGGATAGGATAGAGGATAGGAAAGGATAGAGGATAGGATGGGATAGAGGATAGGATAGGATAGAGGATAGGATAGCATAGAGGATAGGATAGGATGGAGGATAGGATAGGATAGAGGATAGGATAGAGGATAGGATAGGATAGAGGATAGGATAGGTAATTGGATAGGATAGAGTATAGGATAAGGTAGAGGATAGGATAGGATAGGATAGAGGATAGGATAGGATAGAGGATAGGATAGAGGATCGGATAGAGGATAGGATAGGATAGAGGATAGGATAGGATAGAGGATAGGATAGGTAATTGGATAGGATAGAGGATAGGATAAGTTAGAGGATAGTATAGGATAGAGGATAGGATAGGATAAAGGATAGGATAGGATAGAGGATAGGATAGGATAGAGGATAGGATAGGATAGAGGATCCGATAGAGGATAGTATAGGATAGAGGATCGGATAGAGGATAGGATAGGATAGAGGATAGGATAGGATAGAGGATAGAGTAGGATAGAGGATAGGATAGGATAAAGGATAGGATTGGATAGAGGATCGGATAGAGGATAGAACAGGATAGAGGATAGGATAGGATAGAGGATAGTATAGGATAGAGGATAGGATAGGATAGTGGATAGGGTAGGATAGAGGATAGGATAGGATAGAGGATAGGATAGAAGATCGGATAGAGGATAGGATAGGATAGAGGATAGGATAGGATAGAGGATCGGATAGAGGATAGGATAGGATAGAGGATCGGATAGAGGATAGGATAGGATAGAGGATAGGATAGGATAGAGGATAGAGTAGGATAGAGGATAGGATAGGATAAAGGATAGGATTGGATAGAGGATCGGATAGAGGATAGGATAGGATAGACGATAGTATAGGATAGAGGACAGGATAGAATAGAGGATAGGATAGGATAAAGGATAGGATAGGATAGAGGATAGGATAGGATAGGATAGAGGATAGGATAGGATAGAGGATAGAATAGGATACGATAGAGGATAGGATAGGATAGAGGATAGGATAGGATAGAGGATAGGATAGGATAGAGGATAGGATAGGATAGAGGATAGGATAGGATAGAGGATAGGATAGGATAGAGGATAGGATAGGATAGAGGATAGGATAGGTAATTGGATAGGATAGGATAGAGGATAGGATAGGATAGAGGATAGATTAGGATAGATGATAGGATAGGATAGAGAATAGGATAGGATAGAGGATAGGATAGGATAGAGGATAGGATAGAGGATAGGATAGGATAGAGGATAGGAAAGGATAGAGGATAGGATGGGATAGAGGATAGGATAGGATAGAGGATAGGATAGGATAGAGGATAGGATAGGATAGAGGATAGGATAGGATAGAGGATAGGATAGAGGATCGGATAGAGGATAGGATAGGATAGAGGACAGGATAGGATAGAGGATAGGATAGGTAATTGGATAGGATAGAGGATAGGATAAGGTAGAGGATAGTATAGGATAGAGGATAGGATAGGATAGAGGATAGGATAGGATAAAGGATAGGATAGGATAGAGGATAGGATAGGATAGAGGATAGGATAGGATAGAGGATCGGATAGAGGATAGGATAGGATAGAGGATCGGATAGAGGATAGGATAGGATAGAGGATAGGGTAGGATAGAGGATAGAGTAGGATAGAGGATAGGATAGGATAAAGGATAGGATTGGATAGAGGATCGGATAGAGGATAGAATAGGATAGAGGATAGGATAGGATAGACGATAGTATAGGATAGAGGACAGGATAGAATAGAGGATAGGATAGGATAAAGGATAGGATAGGATAGAGGATAGGATAGGATAGGATAGAGGATAGGATAGGATAGGATAGAGGATAGGATAGGATAGGATAGAGGATAGGATAGAGGATAGGAGAGGACAGAGGATCGGATAGAGGATAGGATAGGATAGAGGATAGGATGGGATAGAGGAAAGGATAGGATAGAAGATAGGATAGGATAGATGATAGGATAGGAAAGAGGGTAGGATAGGATAGAGGATAGACTATAGGATAGGATAGAGGATAGGATAGGATAGAGGAGAGGATAGGATAGAGGATACGATAGGATAGAGGATAGGATAGGATAGAGGATAGGATAGGATAGAGGATAGGATAGAGGATAGGATAGAGGATAGGATAGGATAGAGGAAAGGATAGGATAGAGGATAGGATAGGTAATTGGATAGGATAGAGGATAGGATAAGGTAGAGGATAGTATAGGATGGAGGATAGGATAGGATAGAGGATAGGATAGGATAAAGGATAGGATAGGATAGAGGATAGGATAGGATAGAGGATAGGATAGGATAGAGGATCGGATAGAGGATAGGATAGGATAGAGGATCGGATAGAGGATAGGATAGGATAGATGATAGGATAGGATAGAGGATAGAGTAGGATAGAGGATAGGATAGGATAAAGGATAGGATTGGATAGAGGATCGGATAGAGGATAGAATAGGATAGAGGATAGGATAGGATAGAGGATAGGATAGGATAGAGGAAAGGATAGGATAGAAGATAGGATAGGATAGATGATAGGATAGGAAAGAGGGTAGGATAGGATAGAGGATAGACTATAGGATAGGATAGAGGAGAGGATAGGATAGAGGATAGGATATGATAGAGGATAGGATAGGATAGAGGATAGGATAGAATAGGATAGAGGATAGGATAGGATAGAGGATAGGATAGGATAGAGGATAGGATAATACAGGATAGAGGATAGAGTATAGGATAGGATAGAGGATAGGATAGGATAGAGGAGAGGATAGGATAGAGGATAGGATAGGATAGAGGATAGGATAGGATAGAGGATAGGATAGGATAGAGGATAGGATAGGATAGGATAGAGGAGAGGATAGGATAGAGGATAGGATAGGATAGAGGATAGGATAGGATAGAGGATAGGATAGGATAGAGGATAGGATAGGATAGGATAGAGGATAGGATAGGATAGAGGATAGAATACGATACGATAGAGGATAGGATAGGATAGAGGATAGGATAGGATAGAGGATAGGATAGGTAATTGGATAGGATAAAGGATAGGATAAGTTAGAGGATAGTATAGGATAGAGGATAGGATAGGATAGAGGATAGGATAGGATAAAGGATAGGATAGGATAGAGGATAGGATAGGGTAGAGGATAGAATAGGATAGATGATAGGATAGGATAGAGAATAGGATAGGATAGAGGATAGGATAGGATAGAGGATAGGATAGAGGATAGGATAGGATAGAGGATAGGAAAGGATAGAGGATAGGATGGGATAGAGGATAGGATAGGATAGACGATAGGATAGGATAGAGGATAGGATAGGATAGAGGATAGGATAGAGGATAGGATAGAGGATAGGATAGGATAGAGGATAGAGGATAGGATAGAGGATAGGATAGGACAGAGGATCGGATAGAAGATAGGATAGGATAGAGGATAGGATAGGATAGAGGATAGGATAGGATAGAGGATAGAATAGGATAGATGATATTATAGGATAGAGGATAGGATATGATAGAGTAAACGATATTATAGAGGATAGGATAGGATAGAGGATCGGATAGAGGATAGGATAGGATAGAGAATGGTATAGAGGATAGGATAGAGGATAGGATAGGATAGAGGATAGGATAGGATAGAGGATAGTATAGGATAGAGAATAGGATAGAATACAGGATCGGATAGGATAGGATAGAGGATAGGATAGAGGATAGGATAGGATAGAGGATCGGATAGAGGATCGGATAGAGGATAGGATAGGATAGAGGATAGGATAGGATAGAGGAAAGGATAGGATAGAAGATAGGATAGGATAGATGATAGGATAGGAAAGAGGGTAGGATAGGATAGAGGATAGAGTATAGGATAGGATAGAGGATAGGATAGGATAGAGGAGAGGATAGGATAGAGGATAGGATAGGATAGAGGATAGGATAGGATAGAGGATAGGATAGGATAGGATAGAGGATAGGATAGGATAGAGGATAGAATAGGATTGAGGAGCGTTTAGGATAGAGGATAGGATATGATAGAGGATAGGATAGGATACGATAGAGGATAGGATAGGATAGAGGATAGGATAGGATAGGATAGAGGATAGGATAGGATAGAGGATAGAGTATAGGATAGGATAGAGGATAGGATAGGATAGAGGAGAGGATAGGATAGAGGATAGGATAGGATAGAGGATAGGATAGGATAGAGGATAGGATAGGTAATTGGATAGGATAGAGGATAGGATAAGTTAGAGGATAGTATAGGATAGAGGATAGGATAGGATAGAGGATAGGATAGGATAAAGGATAGGATAGGATAAGATAGGATAGATGATAGGATAGGATAGAGGATAGAGTAGGATAGAGGTTAGGATAGGATAGAGGATAGGATAGGATAGAGGATAGGATAGGTAATTGGATAGGATAGGATAGAGGATAGGATAGGATAGAGGATAGATTAGGATAGATGATAGGATAGGTTAGAGAATAGGATAGGATAGAGGATAGGATAGGATAGAGGATAGGATAGAGGATAGGATAGGATAGAGGATAGGAAAGGATAGAGGATAGGATGGGATAGAGGATAGGATAGGATAGAGGATAGGATAGGATAGAGGATAGGATAGGATAGAAGATAGGATAGGATAGAGGATAGGATAGAGGATCGGATAGAGGATAGGATAGGATAGAGGACAGGATAGGATAGAGGATAGGATAGGTAATTGGATAGGATAGAGGATAGGATAAGGTAGAGGATAGTATAGGATAGAGGATAGGATAGGATAGAGGATAGGATAGGATAAAGGATAGGATAGGATAGAGGATAGGATAGGATAGAGGATAGGATAGGATAGAGGATCGGATAGAGGATAGGATAGGATAGAGGATCGGATAGAAGATAGGATAGGATAGAGGATAGGGTAGGATAGAGGATAGAGTAGGATAGAGGATAGGATAGGATAAAGGATAGGATTGGATAGAGGATCGGATAGAGGATAGAATAGGATAGAGGATAGGATAGGATAGACGATAGTATAGGATAGAGGACAGGATAGAATAGAGGATAGGATAGGATAAAGGATAGGATAGGATAGAGGATAGGATAGGATAGGATAGAGGATAGGATAGGATAGGATAGAGGATAGGATAGGATAGGATAGAGGATAGGATAGAGGATAGGAGAGGACAGAGGATCGGATAGAGGATAGGATAGGATAGAGGATAGGATGGGATAGAGGAAAGGATAGGATAGAAGATAGGATAGGATAGATGATAGGATAGGAAAGAGGGTAGGATAGGATAGAGGATAGACTATAGGATAGGATAGAGGATAGGATAGGATAGAGGAGAGGATAGGATAGAGGATACGATAGGATAGAGGATAGGATAGGATAGAGGATAGGATAGGATAGAGGATAGGATAGAGGATAGGATAGGATAGAGGATAGGATAGGATAGAGGATAGGATAGGATAGGATAGAGGATAGGATAGGATAGAGGATAGAATAGGATTGAGGAGCGTTTAGGATAGAGGATAGGATATGATAGAGGATAGGATAGGATACGATAGAGGATAGGATAGGATAGAGGATAGGATAGGATAGGATAGAGGATAGGATAGGATAGAGGATAGACTATAGGATAGGATAGGGGAGAGGATAGGATAGAGGATAGGATAGGATAGAGGATAGGATAGGATAGAGGATAGGATAGGATAAAGGATAGGATAGGATAGAGGATAGGATAGGATAGAGGATAGGATAGGTTAGAGGATAGGATAGGATACAGGATAGGATAGAGGATAGGATAGGTAATTGGATAGGATAGAGTATAGGATAAGGTAGAGGATAGGATAGGATAGAGGATATAATAGGGTAGAGGATAGGATAGGATAGAGGATAGGATAGGAAAGAGGATAGGATGGGATAGAGGAAAGGATAGGATAGAAGATAGGATAGGATAGATGATAGGATAGGAAAGAGGGTAGGATAGGATAGAGGATAGACTATAGGATAGGATAGAGGATAGGATAGGATAGAGGAGAGGATAGGATAGAGGATACGATAGGATAGAGGATAGGATAGGATAGAGGATAGGATAGGATAGAGGATAGGATAGAGGATAGGATAGAGGATAGGATAGGATAGAGGATAGGATAGGATAGAGGATAGGATAGGATAGGATAGAGGATAGGATAGGATAGAGGATAGAATAGGATTGAGGAGCGTTTAGGATAGAGGATAGGATATGATAGAGGATAGGATAGGATACGATAGAGGATAGGATAGGATAGAGGATAGGATAGGATAGGATAGAGGATAGGATAGGATAGAGGATAGAGTATAGGATAGGATAGAGGATAGGATAGGATAGAGGAGAGGATAGGATAGAGGATAGGATAGGATAGAGGATAGGATAGGATAGAGGATAGGATAGGTAATTGGATAGGATAGAGGATAGGATAAGTTAGAGGATAGTATAGGATAGAGGATAGGATAGGATAGAGGATAGAGTAGGATAGAGGATAGGATAGGATAAAGGATAGGATTGGATAGAGGATCGGATAGAGGATAGAATAGGATACAGGATAGGATAGGATAGAGGATAGGATAGGATGGGATAGAGGATAGGATAGAGGATAGGATAGAGGATAGGATAGGACAGAGGATCGGATAGAGGATAGGATAGGATAGAGGATAGGATAGGATAGAGGAAAGGATAGGATAGAAGATAGGATAGGATAGATGATAGGATAGGAAAGAGGGTAGGATAGGATAGAGGATAGACTATAGGATAGGATAGGGGAGAGGATAGGATAGAGGATAGGATAGGATAGAGGATAGGATAGGATAGAGGATAGGATAGGATAAAGGATAGGATAGGATAAAGGATAGGATAGGATAGAGGATAGGATAGGATAGAGGATAGGATAGGTTAGAGGATAGGATAGGATACAGGATAGGATAGAGGATAGGATAGGTAATTGGATAGGATAGAGTATAGGATAAGGTAGAGGATAGGATAGGATAGAGGATATAATAGGGTAGAGGATAGGATAGGATAGAGGATAGGATAGGAAAGAGGATAGGATGGGATAGAGGAAAGGATAGGATAGAAGATAGGATAGGATAGATGATAGGATAGGAAAGAGGGTAGGATAGGATAGAGGATAGACTATAGGATAGGATAGAGGATAGGATAGGATAGAGGAGAGGATAGGATAGAGGATACGATAGGATAGAGGATAGGATAGGATAGAGGATAGGATAGGATAGAGGATAGGATAGAGGATAGGATAGAGGATAGGATAGGATAGAGGATAGGATAGGATAGAGGATAGGATAGGATAGGATAGAGGATAGGATAGGATAGAGGATAGAATAGGATTGAGGAGCGTTTAGGATAGAGGATAGGATATGATAGAGGATAGGATAGGATACGATAGAGGATAGGATAGGATAGAGGATAGGATAGGATAGGATAGAGGATAGGATAGGATAGAGGATAGAGTATAGGATAGGATAGAGGATAGGATAGGATAGAGGAGAGGATAGGATAGAGGATAGGATAGGATAGAGGATAGGATAGGATAGAGGATAGGATAGGTAATTGGATAGGATAGAGGATAGGATAAGTTAGAGGATAGTATAGGATAGAGGATAGGATAGGATAGAGGATAGAGTAGGATAGAGGATAGGATAGGATAAAGGATAGGATTGGATAGAGGATCGGATAGAGGATAGAATAGGATACAGGATAGGATAGGATAGAGGATAGGATAGGATGGGATAGAGGATAGGATAGAGGATAGGATAGAGGATAGGATAGGACAGAGGATCGGATAGAGGATAGGATAGGATAGAGGATAGGATAGGATAGAGGAAAGGATAGGATAGAAGATAGGATAGGATAGATGATAGGATAGGAAAGAGGGTAGGATAGGATAGAGGATAGACTATAGGATAGGATAGGGGAGAGGATAGGATAGAGGATAGGATAGGATAGAGGATAGGATAGGATAGAGGATAGGATAGGATAAAGGATAGGATAGGATAGAGGATAGGATAGGATAGAGGATAGGATAGGTTAGAGGATAGGATAGGATACAGGATAGGATAGAGGATAGGATAGGTAATTGGATAGGATAGAGTATAGGATAAGGTAGAGGATAGGATAGGATAGAGGATATAATAGGGTAGAGGATAGGATAGGATAGAGGATAGGATAGGAAAGAGGATAGGATGGGATAGAGGAAAGGATAGGATAGAAGATAGGATAGGATAGATGATAGGATAGGAAAGAGGGTAGGATAGGATAGAGGATAGACTATAGGATAGGATAGAGGATAGGATAGGATAGAGGAGAGGATAGGATAGAGGATACGATAGGATAGAGGATAGGATAGGATAGAGGATAGGATAGGATAGAGGATAGGATAGAGGATAGGATAGAGGATAGGATAGGATAGAGGATAGGATAGGATAGAGGATAGGATAGGATAGGATAGAGGATAGGATAGGATAGAGGATAGAATAGGATTGAGGAGCGTTTAGGATAGAGGATAGGATATGATAGAGGATAGGATAGGATACGATAGAGGATAGGATAGGATAGAGGATAGGATAGGATAGGATAGAGGATAGGATAGGATAGAGGATAGAGTATAGGATAGGATAGAGGATAGGATAGGATAGAGGAGAGGATAGGATAGAGGATAGGATAGGATAGAGGATAGGATAGGATAGAGGATAGGATAGGTAATTGGATAGGATAGAGGATAGGATAAGTTAGAGGATAGTATAGGATAGAGGATAGGATAGGATAGAGGATAGGATAGGATAAAGGATAGGATAGGATAGGATAGGATAGATGATAGGATAGGATAGAGGATAGAGTAGGATAGAGGATAGGATAGGATAAAGGATAGGATTGGATAGAGGATAGGATAGGAAAGAGGATAGGATAGGATAGAGGGTAGGATAGGATAGAGGATAGGATAGAGGATAGGATAGGATAGAGGATAGGATAGGATAGAGGATGGGATAGGATACAGGATAGGATATGATAGAGGATAGGATAGGACAGAGGATCGGATAGAGGATAGGATAGGATAGAGGATCTTATAGAGGATAGGATTGGATAGAGGATAGGATCGGATAGAGGATAGAGTAGGATAGAGGATAGGATAGGATAAAGGATAGGATTGGATAGAGGATCGGATAGAGGATAGAATAGGATAGAGGATAGGATAGGATAGAGGATAGTATGGGATAGAGGATAGGATAGAATAGAGGATAGGATAGGATAAAGGATAGGATAGGATAGAGGATAGGATAGGATAGGATAGAGGATAGGATAGGATAGGATAGAGGATAGGATAGGAAAGAGGGTAGGATAGGATAGAGGATAGACTATAGGATAGGATAGAGGATAGGATAGGATAGAGTATAGACTATAGGATAGGATAGAGGATAGGATAGGATAGAGGAGAGGATAGGATAGAAGATAGGATAGGATGGATGATAGGATAGGAAAGAGGGTAGGATAGGATAGAGGATAGAGTATAGGATAGGATAGAGGATAGGATAGGATAGAGGAGAGGATAGGATAGAGGATAGGATAGGATAGAGGATAGGATAGGATAGAGGATAGGATAGGATAGGATAGAGGATAGGATAGGATAGAGGATAGAATAGGATTGAGGAGCGTTTAGGATAGAGGATAGGATATGATAGAGGATAGGATAGGATACGATAGAGGATAGGATAGGATAGAGGATAGGATAGGATAGAGGATAGGATAGGATAGAGGATAGGATAGGATAGAGGATAGGATAGGATAGAGGATAGGATAGAATAGGATAGAGGATAGGATAGGATAGGATAGAGGATAGGATAGGATAGAGGATAGAGTATAGGATAGGATAGAGGATAGTATAGGATAGAGGATAGGATAGGATAGAGGATAGAGTAGGATAGAGGATAGGATAGGATAAAGGATAGGATTGGATAGAGGATCGGATAGAGGATAGGATAGGATAGAGGATAGGATAGGATAGATGATATTATAGGATAGAGGATAGGATATGATAGAGTAAACGATATTATAGAGGATAGGATAGGATACAGGATCGGATAGAGGATAGGATAAGATAGAGGATGGTATAGAGGATAGGATAGAGGATAGGATAGAGGATAGGACAGGAACGAGGATAGGATAGGATACGATAGAGGATAGGATAGATGATAGGATAGGATAGAGGATCTGATAGAGGATACGATCGGATAGAGGATAGGATAGGATAGAGGATCGGATAGGTAATTGGATAGGATAGGGGAGAGGATAAGGTGGAGGCTAGTATAGGATAGAGGATCTGATAGAGGATAGGATAGGATGGAGGATAGGATAGGATCGAGGATAGGATAGGTAATTGGATAGGATAGAGGATAGGATAAGGTAGAGGATAGTATAGGATAGAGGATAGGATAGAGGATCGGATAGGATAGGATAGAGGATAGGATAGAGGATAGGGTAGAGGATCGGATAGAGGATAGGATAGGATAGAGGAAAGGATAGGATAGAGGATAGGATAGGTAATTGGATAGGATAGAGGATAGGATAAGTTAGAGGATAGTATAGGATAGAGGATAGGATAGGATAGAGGATAGGATAGGATAAAGGATAGGATAGTATAGAGGATAGGATAGGATAGAGGATAGAATAGGATAGATGATAGGATAGGATAGAGAATAGGATAGGATAGAGGATAGGATAGGATAGAGGATAGGATAGGATAGAGGATAGGATAGGATAGAGGATAGGATAGGATAGATAATAGGATAGGATAGAGGATAGGATAGAGGATAGGATAGAGGATCGGATAGAGGATAGGATAGGATAGAGGAAAGGATAGGATAGAGGATAGGATAGGTAATTGGATAGGATAGAGGATAGGATAAGGTAGAGGATAGTATAGGATAGAGGATAGGATGGGATAGAGGATAGGATAGGACAAAGGATAGGATAGGACAGATGATAGGATAGGATAGAGAATAGGATAGGATACAGGATAGGATAGGATAGAGGATAGGATAGAGGATAGGATAGGATAGAGGATAGGATAGGATAGAGGATAGGAAAGGATAGAGGATAGGATGGGGTAGAGGATAGGATAGGATAGAGGATAGGATAGGATAGAGGATAGGATAGGATAGAGGATAGGATAGGAAAGAGGATAGGATAGAGGATAGGATAGGATAGAGGATAGGATAGGATAGAGGATAGGATAGGTAATTGGATAGGATAGAGGATAGGATAAGTTAGAGGATAGTATAGGATAGAGGATAGGATAGGATAGAGGATAGGATAGGATAAAGGATAGGATAGGATAGGATAGGATAGATGATAGGATAGGATAGAGGATAGAGTAGGATAGAGGATAGGATAGGATAAAGGATAGGATTGGATAGAGGATAGGATAGGAAAGAGGATAGGATAGGATAGAGGGTAGGATAGGATAGAGGATAGGATAGAGGATAGGATAGGATAGAGGATAGGATAGGATAGAGGATGGGATAGGATACAGGATAGGATATGATAGAGGATAGGATAGGACAGAGGATCGGATAGAGGATAGGATAGGATAGAGGATCTTATAGAGGATAGGATTGGATAGAGGATAGGATAGGATAGAGGATAGAGTAGGATAGAGGATAGGATAGGATAAAGGATAGGATTGGATAGAGGATCGGATAGAGGATAGAATAGGATAGAGGATAGGATAGGATAGAGGATAGTATGGGATAGAGGATAGGATAGAATAGAGGATAGGATAGGATAAAGGATAGGATAGGATAGAGGATAGGATAGGATAGGATAGAGGATAGGATAGGATAGGATAGAGGATAGGATAGGAAAGAGGGTAGGATAGGATAGAGGATAGACTATAGGATAGGATAGAGGATAGGATAGGATAGAGTATAGACTATAGGATAGGATAGAGGATAGGATAGGATAGAGGAGAGGATAGGATAGAAGATAGGATAGGATGGATGATAGGATAGGAAAGAGGGTAGGATAGGATAGAGGATAGAGTATAGGATAGGATAGAGGATAGGATAGGATAGAGGAGAGGATAGGATAGAGGATAGGATAGGATAGAGGATAGGATAGGATAGAGGATAGGATAGGATAGGATAGAGGATAGGATAGGATAGAGGATAGAATAGGATTGAGGAGCGTTTAGGATAGAGGATAGGATATGATAGAGGATAGGATAGGATACGATAGAGGATAGGATAGGATAGAGGATAGGATAGGATAGAGGATAGGATAGGATAGAGGATAGGATAGGATAGAGGATAGGATAGGATAGAGGATAGGATAGAATAGGATAGAGGATAGGATAGGATAGGATAGAGGATAGGATAGGATAGAGGATAGAGTATAGGATAGGATAGAGGATAGTATAGGATAGAGGATAGGATAGGATAGAGGATAGAGTAGGATAGAGGATAGGATAGGATAAAGGATAGGATTGGATAGAGGATCGGATAGAGGATAGGATAGGATAGAGGATAGGATAGGATAGATGATATTATAGGATAGAGGATAGGATATGATAGAGTAAACGATATTATAGAGGATAGGATAGGATACAGGATCGGATAGAGGATAGGATAAGATAGAGGATGGTATAGAGGATAGGATAGAGGATAGGATAGGATAGAGGATAGGACAGGAACGAGGATAGGATAGGATACGATAGAGGATAGGATAGATGATAGGATAGGATAGAGGATCTGATAGAGGATACGATCGGATAGAGGATAGGATAGGATAGAGGATCGGATAGGTAATTGGATAGGATAGGGGAGAGGATAAGGTGGAGGCTAGTATAGGATAGAGGATCTGATAGAGGATAGGATAGGATGGAGGATAGGATAGGATCGAGGATAGGATAGGTAATTGGATAGGATAGAGGATAGGATAAGATAGAGGATAGTATAGGATAGAGGATAGGATAGAGGATCGGATAGGATAGGATAGAGGATAGGATAGAGGATAGGGTAGAGGATCGGATAGAGGATAGGATAGGATAGAGGAAAGGATAGGATAGAGGATAGGATAGGTAATTGGATAGGATAGAGGATAGGATAAGTTAGAGGATAGTATAGGATAGAGGATAGGATAGGATAGAGGATAGGATAGGATAAAGGATAGGATAGTATAGAGGATAGGATAGGATAGAGGATAGAATAGGATAGATGATAGGATAGGATAGAGAATAGGATAGGATAGAGGATAGGATAGGATAGAGGATAGGATAGGATAGAGGATAGGATAGGATAGAGGATAGGATAGGATAGATAATAGGATAGGATAGAGGATAGGATAGAGGATAGGATAGAGGATCGGATAGAGGATAGGATAGGATAGAGGAAAGGATAGGATAGAGGATAGGATAGGTAATTGGATAGGATAGAGGATAGGATAAGGTAGAGGATAGTATAGGATAGAGGATAGGATGGGATAGAGGATAGGATAGGACAAAGGATAGGATAGGACAGATGATAGGATAGGATAGAGAATAGGATAGGATACAGGATAGGATAGGATAGAGGATAGGATAGAGGATAGGATAGGATAGAGGATAGGATAGGATAGAGGATAGGAAAGGATAGAGGATAGGATGGGGTAGAGGATAGGATAGGATAGAGGATAGGATAGGATAGAGGATAGGATAGGATAGAGGATAGGATAGGAAAGAGGATAGGATAGAGGATAGGATAGGATAGAGGATAGGATAGGATAGAGGATAGGATAGGATAGAGGATAGGATAGGATAGAGGATAGGATAGGTAATTGGATAGGATAGAGGATAGAGTAGGATAGAGGATAGGATAGAGGAGAGGATAGGATAGAGGATAGGATAGGATAGAGGATAGGATAGGATAGAGGATAGGATAGGTAATTGGATAGGATAGAGGATAGGATAAGGTAGAGGATAGTATAGGATAGAGGATAGGATAGGATAGAGGATAGGATAGGATAAAGGATAGGATAGGATAGAGGATAGGATAGAGGATAGGATAGAGGATAGAATAGGATAGATGATAGGATAGGATAGAGAATAGGATAGGATAGAGGATAGGATAGGTTAGAGGATAGGATAGAGGATAGGATAGAGGATAGGATAGAGGATAGGATAGGATAGAGGATAGGAAAGGATAGAGGATAGGATGGGATAGAGGATAGGATAGGATAGAGGATAGGATAGGATAGAGGATATTATAGGATAGAGGATAGGATAGAATAGAGGATAGGATAGGATAAAGTATAGGATAGGATAGAGGATAGGATAGGATAGGATAGAGGATAGGATAGGATAGAGGATAGGATAGGATAAAGGATAGAGGATAGGATAGAAGATAGGATAGGATAGATGATAGGATAGGAAAGAGGGTGGGATAGGATAGAGGATAGGATAGGATAAAGGATAGGATAGGATAGAGGATAGGATAGGATAGGATAGAGGATAGGATAGAAGATAGGATAGGATAGATGATAGGATAGGAAAGAGGGTGGGATAGGATAGAGGATAGACTATAGGATAGGATAGAGTATAGGATAGGATAGAGGAGAGGATAGGATAGATGATACGATAGGATAGAGGATAGGATAGGATAGAGGATAGAATAGGATAGATGATATTATAGGATAGAGGATAGGATATGATAGAGTAAACGATATTATAGAGGACAGGATAGGATGGAGGATCGGATAGAGGATAGGATAGGATAGAGGATGGTATAGAGGATAGGATAGAGGATAGGATAGGATAGAGGATAGGATAGGAAAGAGGATAGGATAGGATACGATAGAGGATAGGATAGGATAGAGGATAGGATAGGTAATTGGATAGGATAGAGTATAGGATAAGGTAGAGGATAGGATAGGATAGGATAGAGGATAGGATAGGATAGAGGATAGGATAGGATAGAGGATAGTATAGGATAGAGGATAAGATAGAATAGAGGATAGGATAGGATAAAGGATAGGATAGGATAGAGGATAGGATAGGATAGGATAGAGGATAGGATAGGATAGAGGATAGGATAGGATAAAGGATAGGATAGGATAGAGGATAGGATAGGATAGAGGATAGGATAGGATAGAGGATAGGATAGGATAGAGGATAGGATAGGTAATTGGATAGGATAGAGGATAGGATAAGGTAGAGGATAGTATAGGATAGAGGATAGGATAGGATAGAGGATAGGATAGGATAAAGGATAGGATAGGATAGAGGATAGGATAGAGGATAGGATAGAGGATAGAATAGGATAGATGATAGGATAGGATAGAGAATAGGATAGGATAGAGGATAGGATAGGTTAGAGGATAGGATAGAGGATAGGATAGAGGATAGGATAGAGGATAGGATAGGATAGAGGATAGGAAAGGATAGAGGATAGGATGGGATAGAGGATAGGATAGGATAGAGGATAGGATAGGATAGAGGATATTATAGGATAGAGGATAGGATAGAATAGAGGATAGGATAGGATAAAGTATAGGATAGGATAGAGGATAGGATAGGATAGGATAGAGGATAGGATAGGATAGAGGATAGGATAGGATAAAGGATAGAGGATAGGATAGAAGATAGGATAGGATAGATGATAGGATAGGAAAGAGGGTGGGATAGGATAGAGGATAGGATAGGATAAAGGATAGGATAGGATAGAGGATAGGATAGGATAGGATAGAGGATAGGATAGAAGATAGGATAGGATAGATGATAGGATAGGAAAGAGGGTGGGATAGGATAGAGGATAGACTATAGGATAGGATAGAGTATAGGATAGGATAGAGGAGAGGATAGGATAGATGATACGATAGGATAGAGGATAGGATAGGATAGAGGATAGAATAGGATAGATGATATTATAGGATAGAGGATAGGATATGATAGAGTAAACGATATTATAGAGGACAGGATAGGATGGAGGATCGGATAGAGGATAGGATAGGATAGAGGATGGTATAGAGGATAGGATAGAGGATAGGATAGGATAGAGGATAGGATAGGAAAGAGGATAGGATAGGATACGATAGAGGATAGGATAGGATAGAGGATAGGATAGGTAATTGGATAGGATAGAGTATAGGATAAGGTAGAGGATAGGATAGGATAGGATAGAGGATAGGATAGGATAGAGGATAGGATAGGATAGAGGATAGTATAGGATAGAGGATAAGATAGAATAGAGGATAGGATAGGATAAAGGATAGGATAGGATAGAGGATAGGATAGGATAGGATAGAGGATAGGATAGGATAGAGGATAGGATAGGATAAAGGATAGGATAGGATAGAGGATAGGATAGGATAGAGGATAGGATAGGATAGAGGATCGGATAGAGGATAGGATAGGATAGAGGATCGGATAGAGGATAGGATAGGATAGAGGATCGGATAGAGGATAGGATAGGATAGAGGATAGGATAGGATAGAGGATAGAGTAGGATAGAGGATAGGATAGGATAAAGGATAGGATTGGATAGAGGATCGGATAGAGGATAGAATAGGATAGAGGATAGGATAGGATAGAGGATAGTATAGGATAGAGGATAGGATAGAATAGAGGATAGGATAGGATAAAGGATAGGATAGGATAGGATAGAGGATAGGATAGGACAGAGGATCGGATAGAGGATAGGATAGGATAGAGGATAGGATAGGATAGAGGAAAGGATAGGATAGAAGATAGGATAGGATAGATGATAGGATAGGAAAGAGGGTAGGATAGGATAGAGGATAGACTATAGGATAGGATAGAGGATAGGATAGGATAGAGGAGAGGATAGGATAGATGATACGATAGGATAGAGGATAGGATAGGATAGAGGATAGAATAGGATAGATGATATTGTAGGATAGAGGATAGGATAGGATAGAGGATCGGATAGGTAATTGGATAGGATAGGGGAGAGGATAAGGTAGGACAGAGGATCGGATAGAGGATAGGATAGGATAGAGGATAGGATATGATAGAGTAAACGATATTATAGAGGATAGGATAGGGTAGAGGATCGGATAGAGGATAGGATAGGATAGAGGATGGCATAGAGGATAGGATAGAGGATAGGATAGGATAGAGGATAGGATAGGAAAGAGGATAGGATAGGATACGATAGAGGATAGGATAGATGATAGGATAGGATAGAGGATCTGATAGAGGATACGATCGGATAGAGGATAGGATAGGATAGAGGATCGGATAGGTAATTGGATAGGATAGGGGAGAGGATAAGGTAGAGACTAGTATAGGATAGAGGATCTGATAGAGGATAGGATAGGATGGAGGATAGGATAGGATCGAGGATAGGATAGGTAATTGGATAGGATAGAGGATAGGATATGGTAGAGGATAGTATAGGATAGAGGATAGGATAGAGGATCAGATAGGATAGGATAGAGGATAGGATAGAGGATACGATAGAGCATCGGATAGAGGATAGGATAGGATAGAGGAAAGGATAGGATAGAGGATAGGATAGGTAATTGGATAGGTTAGAGGATAGGATAAGTTAGAGGATAGTATAGGATGGAGGATAGGATAGGATAGAGGATAGGATAGGATAAAGGATAGGATAGGATAGAGGATAGGATAGGATAGAGGATAGAATAGGTTAGATGATAGGATAGGATAGAGGATAGGATAGGATAGAGGATAGGATATAGGATCGGATAGAGGATAGGATAGGATAGAGGAAAGGATAGGATAGAGGATAGGATAGGTAATTGGATAGGATAGAGGATAGGATAAGGTAGAGGATAGTATAGGATAGAGGATAGGATAGGATAGAGGATAGGATAGGATAAAGGATAGGATAGGATAGAGGATCGGATAGAGGATAGGATAGGATAGAGGATCGGATAGAGGATAGGATAGGATAGAGGATAGGATAGGATAGAGGATAGAGTAGCATAGAGGATAGGATAGGATAAAGGATAGGACTGGATACAGGATCGGATAGAGGATAGAATAGGATAGAGGATAGGATAGGATAGAGGATAGTATCGGATAGAGGATAGGATAGAATAGAGGATAGGATAGGATAAAGGATAGGATAGGATAGAGGATAGGATAGGATAGGATAGAGGATAGGATAGGATAGGATAGGATAGAGGATAGGATAGGATAGGATAGGATAGGATAGAGGATAGGATAGGATAGGATAGAGGATAGGATAGAGGATAGGATAGGACAGAGGATCGGATAGAGGATAGGATAGGATAGAGGATAGGATAGGATACAGGAAAGGATAGGATAGAAGATAGGATAGGATAGATGATAGGATAGGAAAGAGGGTAGGATAGGATAGAGGATAGACTATAGGATAGGATAGAGGATAGGATAGGATAGAGGAGAGGATAGGATAGAGGATACGATAGGGTAGAGGATAGGATAGGATAGAGGATAGAATAGGATAGATGATATTATAGGATAGAGGATAGGATATGATAGAGTAAACGATATTATAGAGGATAGGTTGGATAGAGGATCGGATAGAGGATAGGATAGGATAGAGGATGGTATAGAGGATAGGATAGGATAGAGGATAGGATAGGATAGAGGAAAGGATAGGATAGAAGATAGGATAGGATAGATGATAGGATAGGAAAGAGGGTAGGATAGGATAGAGGATAGAGTATAGGATAGGATAGAGGATAGGATAGGATAGAGGATAGGATAGGATAGAGGATAGGATAGGATAGAGGAGAGGATATTATAGAGGATAGGATAGGATAGAGGATAGGATAGGATAGGATAGAGGATAGGATAGGATAGAGGATAGAATAGGATTGAGGAGCGTTTAGGATAGAGGATAGGATATGATAGAGGATAGGATAGGATACGATAGAGGATAGGATAGGATAGAGGATAGGATAGGATAGAGGATAGGATAGGATAGAGGATAGGATAGGATAGAGGATAGGATAGGATAGAGGATAGGATAGGATAGAGGATAGGATAGGATAGAGGATAGGATAGGATAGAGGATAGGATAGGATAGAGGATAGGATAGGATAGAGGATAGGATAGGATAGAGGATAGGATAGGTAATTGGATAGGATAGAGGATAGGATAAGGTAGAGGATAGTATAGGATAGAGGATAGGATAGGATAGAGGATAGGATAGGATAAAGGATAGGATAGGATAGAGGATAGGATAGGATAGAGGATAGGATAGAGGATAGGATAGGATAGAGTATAGGAAAGGATAGAGGATAGGATGGGATAGAGGATAGGATAGGATAGAGGATAGGATAGGATAGAGGATAGGATAGGATAGAGGATAGGATAGAGGATATGATAGGATAGAGGATAGGATAGGTAATTGGATAGGATAGAGTATAGGATAAGGTAGAGGATAGGATAGGATAGGATAGAGGATAGGATAGGATAGAGGATAGGATAGAGGATCGGATAGAGGATAGGATAGAGGAAACGATAGGTAATTGGATAGGATAGAGGATAGGATAAGGTAGAGGATAGTATAAGATAGAGGATAGGAAAGGATAGAGGATAGGATAGGATAGAGGAGAGGATAGGATAGAGGATACGATAGGATAGAGGATAGGATAGGATAGAGGATCGGATAGAGGATAGAATAGGATAGAGGATAGGATAGGATAGAGGATAGGATATGATAGAGTAAACGATATTATAGAGGATAGGATAGGATAGAGGATCGGATAGAGGATAGGATAGGATAGAGGATGGTATAGAGGATAGGATAGAGGATAGGATAGGATAGAGGATCGGATAGAGGATAGGATAGGATAGAGGATAGGATAGGATAGAGGAAAGGATAGGATAGAGGATAGGATAGGTAATTGGATAGGATAAAGGATAGGATAAGGTAGAGGATAGGATAGGATAGAGGATAGGATAGGATAGAGGATAGGATAGGATAGAGGATAGGATAGGATAGAAGATAGGATAGAGGACAGGATAGAGGATCGGATAGAGGATAGGATAGGATAGAGGAAAGGATATGATAGAGGATAGGATAGGTAATTGGATAGGATAGAGGATAGGATAAGTTAGAGGATAGTATAGGATAGAGGATAGGATCGGATAGAGGATAGGATAGGATAGGGGAAAGGATAGGATAGAAGATAGGATAGGATAGATGATAGGATAGGAAAGAGGGTAGGATAGGATAGAGGATAGACTATAGGATAGGATAGAGGATAGGATAGGATAGAGGATAGGATAGGATAGAGGAGAGGATAGGATAGAGGATAGGATAGGATAAAGGATAGGATTGGATAGAGGATCGGATAGAGGATAGGATAGGATAGAGGATAGGCTAGGATAGAGGATAGAGTAGGATAGAGGATAGGATAGGGTAAAGGATAGGATTGGATAGAGGATCGGATAGAGGATAGAATAGGATAGAGGATAGGATAGGATAGAGGATAGTATAGGATAGAGGATAGGATAGAATAGAGGATAGGATAGGATAAAGGATAGGATAGGATAGAGGATAGGATAGGATAGGATAGAGGATAGGATAGGATAGGATAGAGGATAGGATAGAGGATAGGATAGGATAGAGGATCGGATAGAGGATAGGATAGGATAGAGGATAGGATAGGATAGAGGAAAGGATAGGATAGAAGATAGGATAGGATAGATGATAGGATAGGAAAGAGGGTAGGATAGGATAGAGGATAGAGTATAGGATAGGATAGAGGATAGGATAGGATAGAGGATAGGATAGGATAGAGGAGAGGATAGGATAGAGGATAGGATAGGATAGAGTATAGGATAGGATAGAGGATAGGATAGGATATGATAGAGGATAGGATAGGATAGAGGATAGAATAGGATTGAGGAGCGTTTAGGATAGAGGATAGGATTGGATACGATAGAGGATATGATAGGATAGAGGATAGGATAGGATAGAGGATAGGATAGGATATAGGATAGGATAGGATAGGATAGAGGATAGGATAGGATAGGATAGAGGATAGGATAGGATAGAGGATAGAGTATAGGATAGGATAGAGGATAGGATAGGATAGAGGAGAGGATAGGATAGAGGATAGGATAGGATAGAGGATAGGATAGGATAGAGGATAGGATAGGATAGGATAAAGGATAGGATAGGATAGAGGATAGGATAGGATAGGATAGAGGATAGGATAGGATAGGATAGAGGATAGGATAGAGGATAGGATAGGATAGAGGATCGGATAGAGGATAGGATAGGATAGAGGATAGGATAGGATAGAGGATCGGATAGAGGATAGGATAGGATAGAGGATAGGATAGGATAGAGGAAAGGATAGGATAGAAGATAGGATAGGATAGATGATAGGATAGGAAAGAGGGTAGGATAGGATAGAGGATAGAGTATAGGATAGGATAGAGGATAGGATAGGATAGAGGAGAGGATAGGATAGAGGATAGGATAGGATAGAGGATAGAATAGGATTGAGGAGCGTTTAGGATAGAGGATAGGATTGGATACGATAGAGGATATGATAGGATAGAGGATAGGATAGGATAGAGGATAGGATAGGATAGAGGATAGGATAGGATAGGATAGAGGATAGGATAGGATAGGATAGAGGATAGGATAGGATAGAGGATAGAGTATAGGATAGGATAGAGGATAGGATAGGATAGAGGAGAGGATAGGATAGAGGATAGGATAGGATAGAGGATAGGATAGGATAGAGGATAGGATAGGATAGGATAGAGGATAGGATAGGATAGAGGATAGAATAGGATACGATAGAGGATAGGATAGGATAGGATAGAGGATAGGATAGGATAGAGGATAGAATAGGATACGATAGAGGATAGGATAGGATAGAGGATAGGATAGGATAGAGGATAGGATAGGATAGAGGATAGGATAGGATAGAGGATAGGATAGGTAATTGGATAGGATAGAGGATAGGATAAGTTAGAGGATAGTATAGGATAGAGGATAGGATAGGATAGAGGATAGGATAGGATAAAGGAGAGGATAGGATAGAGGATAGGATAGGATAGAGGATAGAATAGGATAGATGATAGGATATGATAGAGAATAGAATAGGATAGAGGATAGGATAGGATAGTGGATAGGATAGAGGATAGGATAGGATAGGATAGAGGATAGGATAGAGGATAGGATAGGATAGAGGATCGGATAGAGGATAGGATAGGATAGAGGATAGGATAGGATAGAGGATCGGATAGAGGATAGGATAGGATAGAGGATAGGATAGGATAGAGGAAAGGATAGGATAGAAGATAGGATAGGATAGATGATAGGATAGGAAAGAGGGTAGGATAGGATAGAGGATAGAGTATAGGATAGGATAGGATAGAGGAGAGGATAGGATAGAGGATAGGATAGGATAGAGTATAGGATAGGATAGAGGATAGGATAGGATAGGATAGAGGATAGGATAGGATAGAGGATAGAATAGGATTGAGGAGCGTTTAGGATAGAGGATAGGATAGAGGATAGGATAGGATAGAGGATAGGATAGGATAGGATAGAGGATAGGATAGGATAGGATAGAGGATAGGATAGGATAGAGGATAGAGTATAGGATAGGATAGAGGATAGGATAGGATAGAGGAGAGGATAGGATAGAGGATAGGATAGGATAGAGGATAGGATAGGATAGAGGATAGGATAGGATAGGATAGAGGATAGGATAGGATAGAGGATAGAATAGGATACTATAGAGGATAGGATAGGATAGGATAGAGGATAGGATAGGATAGAGGATAGAATAGGATACGATAGAGGATAGGATAGGATAGAGGATAGGATAGGATAGAGGATAGGATAGGATAGAGGATAGGATAGGTAATTGGATAGGATAGAGGATAGGATAAGTTAGAGGATAGTATAGGATAGAGGATAGGATAGGATAGAGGATAGGATAGGATAAAGGAGAGGATAGGATAGAGGATAGGATAGGATAGAGGATAGAATAGGATAGATGATAGGATAGGATAGAGAATAGAATAGGATAGAGGATAGGATAGGATAGAGGATAGGATAGAGGATAGGATAGGATAGAGGATAGGAAAGGATAGAGGATAGGATGGGATAGAGGATAGGATAGGATAGAGGATAGGATAGCATAGAGGATAGGATAGGATGGAGGATAGGATAGGATAGAGGATAGGATAGAGGATAGGATAGGATAGAGGATAGGATAGGTAATTGGATAGGATAGAGTATAGGATAAGGTAGAGGATAGGATAGGATAGGATAGAGGATAGGATAGAGGATCGGATAGAGGATAGGATAGGATAGAGGAAAGGATAGGATAGAGGATAGGATAGGTAATTGGATAGGTTAGAGGATAGGATAAGGTAGAGGATAGTATAGGATAGAGGATAGGATAGGATAGAGGATAGGATAGGATAAAGGATAGGATAGGATAGAGGATAGGATAGGATAGAGGATAGGATAGGATAGAGGATCGGATAGAGGATAGTATAGGATAGAGGATCGGATAGAGGATAGGATAGGATAGAGGATAGGATAGGATAGAGGATAGAGTAGGATAGAGGATAGGATAGGATAAAGGATAGGATTGGATAGAGGATCGGATAGAGGATAGAACAGGATAGAGGATAGGATAGGATAGAGGATAGTATAGGATAGAGGATAGGATAGAATAGAGGATAGGATAGGATAAAGGATAGGATAGGATAGGATAGGAAAGAGGATAGGATAGGATAGGATAGAGGATAGGATAGATGATAGGATAGGATAGAGGATCTGATAGAGGATACGATCGGATAGAGGATAGGATAGGATAGAGGATCGGATAGGTAATTGGATAGGATAGGGGAGAGGATAAGGTAGAGACTAGTATAGGATAGAGGATCTGATAGAGGATAGGATAGGATGGAGGATAGGATAGGATCGAGGATAGGATAGTTAATTGGATAGGATAGAGGATAGGATATGGTAGAGGATAGTATAGGATAGAGGATAGGATAGAGGATCGGATAGGATAGGATAGAGGATAGGATAGAGGATACGATAGAGGATCGGATAGAGGATCGGATAGAGGATAGGATAGGATAGAGGAAAGGATAGGATAGAGGATAGGATAGGTAATTGGATAGGTTAGAGGATAGGATAAGTTAGAGGATAGTATAGGATAGAGGATAGGATAGGATAGAGGATAGGATAGGATAAAGGATAGGATAGGATAGAGGATAGGATAGGATAGAGGATAGAATAGGATAGATGATAGGATAGGATAGAGAATAGGATAGGATAGGATAGAGGATAGGATAGAGGATAGGATAGGATAGAGGATAGGAAAGGATAGAGGATAGGATGGGATAGAGGATAGGATAGGATAGAGGATACGATAGGATAGAGGATAGGATAGGATAGAGGATAGGATAGGATAGAGGATAGGATAGGATAGAGGATTGGATAGGATAGAGGATAGGATATAGGATCGGATAGAGGATAGGATAGGATAGAGGAAAGGATAGGATAGAGGATAGGATAGGTAATTGTATAGGATAGAGGATAGGATAAGGTAGAGGATAGTATAGGATAGAGGATAGGATAGGATAGAGGATAGGATAGGATAAAGGATAGGATAGGATAGAGGATCGGATAGAGGATAGGATAGGATAGAGGATCGGATAGAGGATAGGATAGGATAGAGGATAGGATAGGATAGAGGATAGAGTAGGATAGAGGATAGGATAGGATAAAGGATAGGATTGGATAGAGGATCGGATAGAGGATAGAATAGGATAGAGGATAGGATAGGATAGAGGATAGTATAGGATAGAGGATAGGATAGAATAGAGGGTAGGATAGGATAAAGGATAGGATAGGATAGAGGATAGGATAGGATAGGATAGAGGATAGGATAGGATAGGATAGGATAGAGGATAGGATAGGATAGGATAGAGGATAGGATAGGATAGGATAGGATAGAGGATAGGATAGGATAGGATAGAGGATAGGATAGAGGATAGGATAGGACAGAGGATCGGATAGAGGATAGGATAGGATAGAGGATAGGATAGGATACAGGAAAGGATAGGATAGAAGATAGGATAGGATAGATGATAGGATAGGAAAGAGGGTAGGATAGGATAGAGGAGAGGAAAGGATAGAGGATACGATAGGATAGAGGATAGGATAGGATAGAGGATAGAATAGGATAGATGATATTATAGGATAGAGGATAGGATATGATAGAGTAAACGATATTATAGAGGATAGGATAGGATAGAGGATCGGATAGAGGATAGGATAGGATAGAGGATGGTATAGAGGATAGGATAGAGGATAGGATAGGAAAGAGGATAGGATAGGATACGATAGAGGATAGGATAGATGATAGGATAGGATAGGGGATCTGATAGAGGATACGATCGGATAGAGGATAGGATAGGATAGAGGATCGGATAGGTTATTGGATAGGATAGGGGAGAGGATAAGGTAGAGGCTAGTATAGGATAGAGGATCTGATAGAGGATAGGACAGGATGGAGGATAGGATAGGATCGAGGATAGGATAGGTAATTGGATAGGATAGAGGATAGGATATGGTAGAGGATAGTATAGGATAGAGGATAGGATAGAGGATCGGATAGGATAGGATAGATGATAGGATAGAGGATACGATAGAGGATCGGATAGAGGATAGGATAGGATAGAGGAAAGGATAGGATAGAGGATAGGATAGGTAATTGGATAGGATAGAGGATAGGATAAGTTAGAGGATAGTATAGGATAGAGGATAGGATAGGATAGAGGATAGGACAGGATAGGATAAAGGATAGGATAGGATAGAGGATAGGATAGGATAGAGGATAGAATAGGATAGATGATAGGATAGGATAGAGAATAGGATAGGATAGAGGATAGGATAGGATAGAGGATAGGATAGAGGATAGGATAGGATAGAGGATAGGAAAGGATAGAGGATAGGATGGGATAGAGGATAGGATAGGATAGAGGATAGGATAGGATGGAGGATAGGATAGGATAGAGGATAGGATAGAGGATAGGATAGGATAGAGGATAGGATAGGTAATTGGATAGGATAGAGTATAGGATAAGGTAGAGGATAGGATAGGATAGGATAGAGGATAGGATAGGATAGAGGATAGCATAGAGGATCGGATAGAGGATAGGATAGGATAGAGGAAAGGATAGGATAGAGGATAGGATAGGTAATTGGATAGGATAGAGGATAGGATAAGTTAGAGGATAGTATAGGATAGAGGATAGGATAGGATAGAGGATAGGATAGGATAAAGGATAGGATAGGATAGAGGATAGGATAGGATAGAGGATAGAATAGGATAGATGATAGGATAGGATAGAGAATAGGATAGGATAGAGGATAGGATAGGATAGAGGATAGGATAGAGGATAGGATAGGATAGAGTATAGGAAAGGATAGAGGATAGGATGGGATAGAGGATAGGATAGGATAGAGGATAGGATAGGATAGAGGATAGGATAGGATAGAGGATAGGATAGAGGATATGATAGGATAGAGGATAGGATAGGTAATTGGATAGGATAGAGTATAGGATAAGGTAGAGGATAGGATAGGATAGGATAGAGGATAGGATAGGATAGAGGATAGGATAGAGGATCGGATAGAGGATAGGATAGAGGAAACGATAGGTAATTGGATAGGATAGAGGATAGGATAAGGTAGAGGATAGTATAAGATAGAGGATAGGATAGGATAGAGGATAGGATAGGATAGAGGAGAGGATAGGATAGAGGATACGATAGGATATAGGATAGGGTAGGCTAGAGGATCGGATAGAGGATAGGATAGGATAGAGGATAGGATAGGATAGAGGATAGGATATGATAGAGTAAACGATATTATAGAGGATAGGATAGGATAGAGGATCGGATAGAGGATAGGATAGGATAGAGGATCGGATAGAGGATAGGATAGGATAGAGGATGGTATAGAGGATAGGATAGAGGATAGGATAGGATAGAGGATCGGATAGAGGATAGGATAGGATAGAGGCTAGGATAGGATAGAGGAAAGGATAGGATAGAGGATAGGATAGGTAATTGGATAGGATAAAGGATAGGATAAGGTAGAGGATAGGATAGGATAGAGGATAGGATAGGATAGAGGATAGGATAGGATAGAGGATAGGATAGGATAGAAGATAGGATAGAGGACAGGATAGAGGATCGGATAGAGGATAGGATAGGATAGAGGAAAGGATAGGATAGAGGATAGGATAGGTAATTGGATAGGATAGAGGATAGGATAAGTTAGAGGATAGTATAGGATAGAGGATAGGATCGGATAGAGGATAGGATAGGATAGGGGAAAGGATAGGATAGAAGATAGGATAGGATAGATGATAGGATAGGAAAGAGGGTAGGATAGGATAGAGGATAGACTATAGGATAGGATAGAGGATAGGATAGGATAGAGGATAGGATAGGATAGAGGAGAGGATAGGATAGAGGATAGGATAGGATAAAGGATAGGATTGGATAGAGGATCGGATAGAGGATAGAATAGGATAGAGGATAGGATAGGATAGAGGATAGTATATGTTAGACGATAGGATAGAATAGAGGATAGGATATGATAGAGTAAACGATATTATAGAGGATAGGATAGGATAGAGGATCGGATAGAGGATAGGATAGGATAGAGGATGGTATAGAGGATAGGATAGAGGATAGTATAGAATAGAGGATAGGATAGAGTAGGGGATAGGATAGGATAAAGGAGAGGATAGGATAGAGGATAGGATAGGATAGAGGATAGGATAGTATAGAGGATAGAATAGGATAGATGATATTATAGGATAGAGGATAGGATATGATAGAGTAAACGATATTCTAGAGGATAGGATAGGATAGAGGATCGGATAGAGGATAGGATAGGATAGAGGATGGTATAGAGGATAGGATAGAGGATAGGATAGGATAGAGGATAGGATAGGAAAGAGGATAGGATAGGGTACGATAGAGGATAGGATAGATGATAGGATAGGATAGAGGATCTGATAGAGGATACGATCGGATAGAGGATAGGATAGGATAGAGGATCGGATAGGTAATTGGATAGGATAGGGGAGAGGATAAGGTAGATGCTAGTATAGGATAGAGGATCTGATAGAGGATAGGATAGGATGGAGGATAGGATAGGATCGAGGATAGGATAGGTAATTGGATAGGATAGAGGATAGGATATGGTAGAGGATAGTACAGGATAGAGGATAGGATAGAGGATCGGATAGGATAGGATAGAGGATAGGATAGAGGATATGATAGGGGATCGGATAGAGGAAAGGATAGGATAGAGGATAGGATAGGTAATTGGATAGGATAGAGGATAGGATAAGTTAGAGGATAGTATAGGATAGAGGATAGGATAGGATAGAGGATAGGATAGGATAAAGGATAGGATAGGATAGAGGATAGGATAGGATAGAGGATAGAATAGGATAGATGATAGGATAGGATAGAGAATAGGATAGGATAGAGGATAGGATAGGATAGAGGATAGGATAGAGGATAGGATAGGATAGAGGATAGGAAAGGATAGAGGATAGGATGGGATAGAGGATAGGATAGGATAGAGGATAGGATAGGATAGAGGATAGGATAGGATAGAGGATATAATAGAGGATATGATAGGATAGAGGATAGGATAGAGGATCGGATAGAGGATAGGATAGGATAGAGGATAGGATAGGATAGAGGAAAGGATAGGATAGAGGATAGGATAGGTAATTGGATAGGATAAAGGATAGGATAAGGTAGAGGATAGGATAGGATAGAGGATAGGATAGGATAGAGGATAGGATAGGATAGAGGATAGGATAGGATAGAAGATAGGATAGAGGACAGGATAGAGGATCGGATAGAGGATAGGATAGGATAGAGGAAAGGATAGGATAGAGGATAGGATAGGTAATTGGATAGGATAGAGGATAGGATAAGTTAGAGGATAGTATAGGATAGAGGATAGGATCGGATAGAGGATAGGATAGGATAGGGGAAAGGATAGGATAGAAGATAGGATAGGATAGATGATAGGATAGGAAAGAGGGTAGGATAGGATAGAGGATAGACTATAGGATAGGATAGAGGATAGGATAGGATAGAGGATAGGATAGGATAGAGGAGAGGATAGGATAGAGGATAGGATAGGATAAAGGATAGGATTGGATAGAGGATCGGATAGAGGATAGAATAGGATAGAGGATAGGATAGGATAGAGGATAGTATATGTTAGACGATAGGATAGAATAGAGGATAGGATATGATAGAGTAAACGATATTATAGAGGATAGGATAGGATAGAGGATCGGATAGAGGATAGGATAGGATAGAGGATGGTATAGAGGATAGGATAGAGGATAGTATAGAATAGAGGATAGGATAGAGTAGGGGATAGGATAGGATAAAGGAGAGGATAGGATAGAGGATAGGATAGGATAGAGGATAGGATAGTATAGAGGATAGAATAGGATAGATGATATTATAGGATAGAGGATAGGATATGATAGAGTAAACGATATTCTAGAGGATAGGATAGGATAGAGGATCGGATAGAGGATAGGATAGGATAGAGGATGGTATAGAGGATAGGATAGAGGATAGGATAGGATAGAGGATAGGATAGGAAAGAGGATAGGATAGGGTACGATAGAGGATAGGATAGATGATAGGATAGGATAGAGGATCTGATAGAGGATACGATCGGATAGAGGATAGGATAGGATAGAGGATCGGATAGGTAATTGGATAGGATAGGATAGAGGATAGGATATGATAGAGTAAACGATATTATAGAGGATAGGATAGGATAGAGGATCGGATAGAGGATAGGATAGGATAGAGGATGGTATAGAGGATAGGATAGAGGATAGGATAGGATAGAGGATCGGATAGAGGATAGGATAGGATAGAGGATAGGATAGGATAGAGGAAAGGCTAGGATAGAGGATAGGATAGGTAATTGGATAGGATAAAGGATAGGATAAGGTAGAGGATAGGATAGGATAGAGGATAGGATAGGATAGAGGATAGGATAGGATAGAGGATAGGATAGGATAGAAGATAGGATAGAGGATAGGATAGAGGATCGGATAGAGGATAGGATAGGATAGAGGAAAGGATAGGATAGAGGATAGGATAGGTAATTGGATAGGATAGAGGATAGGATAAGTTAGAGGATAGTATAAGATAGAGGATAGGATAGGATAGAGGATAGGATAGGATAGAGGAGAGGATAGGATAGAGGATACGATAGGATAGAGGATAGGATAGGATAGAGGATCGGATAGAGGTATGGATAGGATAGAGGATAGGATATGATAGAGTAAACGATATTATAGAGGATAGGATAGGATAGAGGATCGGATAGAGGATAGGATAGGATAGAGGATGGTATAGAGGATAGGATAGAGGATAGGATAGGATAGAGGATCGGATAGAGGATAGGATAGGATAGAGGATAGGATAGGATAGAGGAAAGGATAGGATAGAGGATAGGATAGGTAATTGGATAGGATAAAGGATAGGATAAGGTAGAGGATAGGATAGGATAGAGGATAGGATAGGATAGAGGATAGGATAGGATAGAGGATAGGATAGGATAGAAGATAGGATAGAGGATAGGATAGAGGATCGGATAGAGGATAGGATAGGATAGAGGAAAGGATAGGATAGAGGATAGGATAGGTAATTGGATAGGATAGAGGATAGGATAAGTTAGAGGATAGTATAGGATAGAGGATAGGATCGGATAGAGGATAGGATAGGATAGGGGAAAGGATAGGATAGAAGATAGGATAGGATAGAGGATCTGATAGAGGATACGATCGGATAGAGGATAGGATAGGATAGAGGATCGGATAGGTAATTGGATAGGATAGGGGAGAGGATAAGGTAGATGCTAGTATAGGATAGAGGATCTGATAGAGGATAGGATAGGATGGAGGATAGGATAGGATCGAGGATAGGATAGGTAATTGGATAGGATAGAGGATAGGATATGGTAGAGGATAGTACAGGATAGAGGATAGGATAGAGGATCGGATAGGATGGGATAGAGGATAGGATAGAGGATAGGATAGGGGATCGGATAGAGGAAAGGATAGGATAGAGGATAGGATAGGTAATTGGATAGGATAGAGGATAGGATAAGTTAGAGGATAGTATAGGATAGAGGATAGGATAGGATAGAGGATAGGATAGGATAAAGGATAGGATAGGATAGAGGATAGGATAGGATAGAGGATAGAATAGGATAGATGATAGGATAGGATAGAGAATAGGATAGGATAGAGGATAGGATAGGATAGAGGATAGGATAGAGGATAGGATAGGATAGAGGATAGGATAGGATAGAGGATAGGATAGGATAGAGGATAGGATAGGATAGAGGATAGGATAGAGGATATGATAGGATAGAGGATAGGATAGGTAATTGGATAGGATAGAGTATAGGATAAGGTAGAGGATAGGATAGGATAGGATAGAGGATAGGATAGGATAGAAGATAGGATAGAGGATAGGATAGAGGATCGGATAGAGGATAGGATAGGATAGAGGAAAGGATAGGATAGAAGATAGGATAGGATAGAGGAGAGGATAGGATAGAGGATAGGATAGGATAAAGGATAGGATTGGATAGAGGATCGGATAGAGGATAGAATAGGATAGAGGATAGGATAGGATGGAGGATAGGATAGGATCGAGGATAGGATAGGTAATTGGATAGGATAGAGGATAGGATATGGTAGAGGATAGTGTAGGATAGAGGATAGGATAGAGGATCGGATAGGATAGGATAGAGGATAGGATAGAGGATACGATAGAGGATCGGATAGAGTATAGGATACAATAGAGGAAAGGATAGGATAGAGGATAGGATAGGTAATTGGATAGGATAGAGGATAGGATAAGTTAGAGGATAGTATAGGATAGAGGATAGGATAGGATAGAGGATAGGATAGGATGGAGTATAGGATAAGGTAGAGGATAGGATAGGATAGGATAGGATAGAGGATCGGGTAGAGGATAGGATAGGATAGGATAGAGGATAGGATAGGATAGAGGATAGGATAGGATAGAGGATAGGATAGGATAGAGGATAGGATAGGATAGAGGATCGGATATAGGATAGGATAGGATAGAGGATCGGATAGAGGATAGGATAGGATAGAGGATAGGATAGGATAGAGGATAGAGTAGGATAGAGGATAGGATAGGATAAAGTATAGGATAGGATAGAGGATAGGATAGGATAGGATATAGGATAGGATAGGATAGGATAGAGGATAGGATAGAGGATAGGATAGGATAGAGGATCGGATAGAGGATAGGATAGGATAGAGGATAGGATAGGATAGAGGAAAGGATAGGATAGAAGATAGGATAGGATAGATGATAGGATAGGAAAGAGGGTAGGATAGGATAGAGGATAGAGTATAGGATAGGATAGAGGATAGGATAGGATAGAGGAGAGGATAGGATAGAGGATAGGATAGGATAGAGGATAGGATAGGATAGAGGATAGGATAGGATAGGATAGAGGATAGAATAGGATACGATAGAGGATAGGATAGGATAGAGGATAGGATAGGATAGAGGATAGGATAGGATAGAGGATAGGATAGGATAGAGGATAGGATAGGATAGAGGATAGGATAGGATAGAGGATAGGATAGAGGATAGGATAGAGGATAGGATAGGATAGGATAGAGGATAGGATAGGATAGAGGATAGAGTATAGGATAGGATAGAGGATAGGATAGGATAGAGGAGAGGATAGGATAGAGGATAGGATAGGATAGAGGATAGATAGGATAGAGGATAGGATTGGATAGAGGATCGGATAGAGGATAGGATAGGATAGGATAGAGGATAGAGTATAGGATAGGATAGAGGATAGGATAGGATAGAGGATAGGATAGGATAGAGGATAGGATAGGATAGGATAGAGGATAGGATAGGATAGAGGATAGAATAGGATACGATAGAGGAAAGGATAGGATAGAGGATAGGATAGGTAATTGGATAGGATAGAGGATAGGATAAGTTAGAGGATAGTATAGGATAGAGGATAGGATAGGATAGAGGATAGGATAGGATAAAAGGTAGGATAGGATAGAGGACAGGATAGGATAGATGATACTATAGGATAGAGGATAGGATATGATAGAGTAAACGATATTATAGAGGATAGGATAGGATAGAGGATCGGATAGAGGATAGGATAGGATAGAGGATGGTATAGAGGATAGGATAGAGGATAGGATAGGATAGAGGATAGGATAGGAAAGAGGATAGGATAGGATACGATAGAGGATAGGATAGATGATAGGATAGGATAGAGGATCTGATAGAGGATACGATCGGATAGAGGATAGGATAGGATAGAGGATAGGATAGGATAGAGGATAGGATAGGATAGAGGAAAGGATAGGATAGAAGATAGGATAAGATAGATGATAGGATAGGAAAGAGGGTAGGATAGGATAGAGGATAGAGTATAGGATAGGATAGAGGATAGGATAGGATAGAGGAGAGGATAGGATAGAGGATAGGATAGGATAGAGGATAGGATAGGATAGAGGATAGGATAGGATAGGATAGAGGATAGAATAGGATACGATAGAGGATAGGATAGGATAGAGGATAGGATAGGATAGAGGATAGGATAGGATAGAGGATAGGATAGGATGGAGGATAGGATAGGATAGAGGATAGGATAGGATAGAGGATAGGATAGAGGATAGGATAGAGGATAGGATAGGATAGGATAGAGGATAGGATAGGATAGAGGATAGAGTATAGGATAGGATAGAGGATAGGATAGGATAGAGGAGAGGATAGGATAGAGGATAGGATAGGATAGAGGATAGATAGGATAGAGGATAGGATTGGATAGAGGATAGGGTAGGATAGAGGATCGGATAGAGGATAGGATAGGATAGGATAGAGGATAGAGTATAGGATAGGATAGAGGATAGGATAGGATAGAGGATAGGATAGGATAGAGGATAGGATAGGATAGGATAGAGGATAGGATAGGATAGAGGATAGAATAGGATACGATAGAGGAAAGGATAGGATAGAGGATAGGATAGGTAATTGGATAGGATAGAGGATAGGATAAGTTAGAGGATAGTATAGGATAGAGGATAGGATAGGATAGAGGATAGGATAGGATAAAAGGTAGGATAGGATAGAGGACAGGATAGGATAGATGATACTATAGGATAGAGGATAGGATATGATAGAGTAAACGATATTATAGAGGATAGGATAGGATAGAGGATCGGATAGAGGATAGGATAGGATAGAGGATGGTATAGAGGATAGGATAGAGGATAGGATAGGATAGAGGATAGGATAGGAAAGAGGATAGGATAGGATACGATAGAGGATAGGATAGATGATAGGATAGGATAGAGGATCTGATAGAGGATACGATCGGATAGAGGATAGGATAGGATAGAGGATAGGATAGGATAGAGGATAGGATAGGATAGAGGATAGGATAGGATAGAAGATAGGATAGAGGATAGGATAGAGGATCGGATAGAGGATAGGATAGGATAGAGGAAATGATAGGATAGAGGATAGGATAAGTTAGAGGATAGTATAAGATAGAGGATAGGATAGGATAGAGGATAGGATAGGATAGAGGAGAGGATAGGATAGAGGATACGATAGGATAGAGGATAGGATAGGATAGAGGATCGGATAGAGGTATGGATAGGATAGAGGATAGGATATGATAGAGTAAACGATATTATAGAGGATAGGATAGGATAGAGGATCGGATAGAGGATAGGATAGGATAGAGGATGGTATAGAGGATAGGATAGAGGATAGGATAGGATAGAGGATCGGATAGAGGATAGGATAGGATAGAGGATAGGATAGGATAGAGGAAAGGATAGGATAGAGGATAGGATAGGTAATTGGATAGGATAAAGGATAGGATAAGGTAGAGGATAGGATAGGATAGAGGATAGGATAGGATAGAGGATAGGATAGGATAGAGGATAGGATAGGATAGAAGATAGGATAGAGGATAGGATAGAGGATCGGATAGAGGATAGGATAGGATAGAGGAAAGGATAGGATAGAGGATAGGATAGGTAATTGGATAGGATAGAGGATAGGATAAGTTAGAGGATAGTATAGGATAGAGGATAGGATCGGATAGAGGATAGGATAGGATAGGGGAAAGGATAGGATAGAAGATAGGATAGGATAGAGGATCTGATAGAGGATACGATCGGATAGAGGATAGGATAGGATAGAGGATCGGATAGGTAATTGGATAGGATAGGGGAGAGGATAAGGTAGATGCTAGTATAGGATAGAGGATCTGATAGAGGATAGGATAGGATGGAGGATAGGATAGGATCGAGGATAGGATAGGTAATTGGATAGGATAGAGGATAGGATATGGTAGAGGATAGTACAGGATAGAGGATAGGATAGAGGATCGGATAGGATAGGATAGAGGATAGGATAGAGGATAGGATAGGGGATCGGATAGAGGAAAGGATAGGATAGAGGATAGGATAGGTAATTGGATAGGATAGAGGATAGGATAAGTTAGAGGATAGTATAGGATAGAGGATAGGATAGGATAGAGGATAGGACAGGATAAAGGATAGGATAGGATAGAGGATAGGATAGGATAGAGGATAGAATAGGATAGATGATAGGATAGGATAGAGAATAGGATAGGATAGAGGATAGGATAGGATAGAGGATAGGATAGAGGATAGGATAGGATAGAGGATAGGATAGGATAGAGGATAGGATAGGATAGAGGATAGGATAGGATAGAGGATAGGATAGGATAGAGGATACGATAGAGGATATGATAGGATAGAGGATAGGATAGGTAATTGGATAGGATAGAGTATAGGATAAGGTAGAGGATAGGATAGGATAGGATAGAGGATAGGATAGGATAGAGGATAGGATAGGATAGAGGATAGGATAGAGGATCGGATAGAGGATAGGATAGAGGAAACGATAGGTAATTGGATAGGATAGAGGATAGAATAAGGTAGAGGATAGTATAAGATAGAGGATAGGATAGGATAGAGGATAGGATAGGATAGAGGAGAGGATAGGATAGAGGATACGATAGGATAGAGGATAGGATAGGATAGAGGATCGGATAGAGGATAGGATCGGATAGAGGATAGGATAGGATAGAGGATAGGATATCATAGAGTAAACGATATTATAGAGGATAGGATAGGATAGAGGATCGGATAGAGGATAGGATAGGATAGAAGATAGGATAGAGGATAGGATAGAGGATCGGATAGAGGATAGGATAGGATAGAGGAAAGGATAGGATAGAAGATAGGATAGGATAGAGGAGAGGATAGGATAGAGGATAGGATAGGATAAAGGATAGGATTGGATAGAGGATCGGATAGAGGATAGAATAGGATAGAGGATAGGATAGGATAGAGGATAGTATATGGTAGACGATAGGATAGAATAGAGGATAGGATATGATAGAGTAAACGATATTATAGAGGATAGGATAGGATAGAGGATCGGATAGAGGATAGGATAGGATAGAGGATGGTATAGAGGATAGGATAGAGGATAGTATAGGATAGAGGATAGGATAGAGTAGAGGATAGGATAGGATAAAGGAGAGGATATGATAGAGGATAGGATAGGATAGAGGATGGTATAGAGGATAGGATAGAGGATAGGATAGGATAGAGGAAAGGATAGGATAGAGGATAGGATAGGTAATTGGATAGGATAAAGGATAGAATAAGGTAGAGGATAGGATAGGATAGAGGATAGGATAGAGTAGAGGATAGGATAGGATAAAGGAGAGGATATGATAGAGGATAGGATAGGATAGAGGATGGTATAGAGGATACGATAGAGGAAAGGATAGGATAGAGGATAGGATAGGTAATTGGATAGGATAGAGGATAGGATAAGTTAGAGGATAGTATAGGATAGAGGATAGGATAGGATAGAGGATAGGATAGGATAAAAGGTAGGATAGGATAGAGGACAGGATAGGATAGATGATACTATAGGATAGAGGATAGGATATGATAGAGTAAACGATATTATAGAGGATAGGATAGGATAGAGGATCGGATAGAGGATAGGATAGGATAGAGGATGGTATAGAGGATAGGATAGAGGATAGGATAGGATAGAGGATAGGATAGGAAAGAGGATAGGATAGGATACGATAGAGGATACTATAGATGATAGGATAGGATAGAGGATCTGATAGAGGATACGATCGGATAGAGGATAGGATAGGATAGAGGATAGGATAGGATAGAGGATAGGATAGGATAGAGGATAGGATAGGATAGAAGATAGGATAGAGGATAGGATAGAGGATCGGATAGAGGATAGGATAGGATAGAGGAAATGATAGGATAGAGGATAGGATAAGTTAGAGGATAGTATAAGATAGAGGATAGGATAGGATAGAGGATAGGATAGGATAGAGGAGAGGATAGGATAGAGGATACGATAGGATAGAGGATAGGATAGGATAGAGGATCGGATAGAGGTATGGATAGGATAGAGGATAGGATATGATAGAGTAAACGATATTATAGAGGATAGGATAGGATAGAGGATCGGATAGAGGATAGGATAGGATAGAGGATGGTATAGAGGATAGGATAGAGGATAGGATAGGATAGAGGATCGGATAGAGGATAGGATAGGATAGAGGATAGGATAGGATAGAGGAAAGGATAGGATAGAGGATAGGATAGGTAATTGGATAGGATAAAGGATAGGATAAGGTAGAGGATAGGATAGGATAGAGGATAGGATAGGATAGAGGATAGGATAGGATAGAGGATAGGATAGGATAGAAGATAGGATAGAGGATAGGATAGAGGATCGGATAGAGGATAGGATAGGATAGAGGAAAGGATAGGATAGAGGATAGGATAGGTAATTGGATAGGATAGAGGATAGGATAAGTTAGAGGATAGTATAGGATAGAGGATAGGATCGGATAGAGGATAGGATAGGATAGGGGAAAGGATAGGATAGAAGATAGGATAGGATAGAGGATCTGATAGAGGATACGATCGGATAGAGGATAGGATAGGATAGAGGATCGGATAGGTAATTGGATAGGATAGGGGAGAGGATAAGGTAGATGCTAGTATAGGATAGAGGATCTGATAGAGGATAGGATAGGATGGAGGATAGGATAGGATCGAGGATAGGATAGGTAATTGGATAGGATAGAGGATAGGATATGGTAGAGGATAGTACAGGATAGAGGATAGGATAGAGGATCGGATAGGATAGGATAGAGGATAGGATAGAGGATAGGATAGGGGATCGGATAGAGGAAAGGATAGGATAGAGGATAGGATAGGTAATTGGATAGGATAGAGGATAGGATAAGTTAGAGGATAGTATAGGATAGAGGATAGGATAGGATAGAGGATAGGATAGGATAAAGGATAGGATAGGATAGAGGATAGGATAGGATAGAGGATAGAATAGGATAGATGATAGGATAGGATAGAGAATAGGATAGGATAGAGGATAGGATAGAATAGAGGATAGGATAGAGGATAGGATAGGATAGAGGATAGGATAGGATAGAGGATAGGATAGGATAGAGGATAGGATAGGATAGAGGATAGGATAGGATAGAGGATACGATAGAGGATATGATAGGATAGAGGATAGGATAGGTAATTGGATAGGATAGAGTATAGGATAAGGTAGAGGATAGGATAGGATAGGATAGAGGATAGGATAGGATAGAGGATAGGATAGAGGATCGGATAGAGGATAGGATAGAGGAAACGATAGGTAATTGGATAGGATAGAGGATAGAATAAGGTAGAGGATAGTATAAGATAGAGGATAGGATAGGATAGAGGATAGGATAGGATAGAGGAGAGGATAGGATAGAGGATACGATAGGATAGAGGATAGGATAGGATAGAGGATCGGATAGAGGATAGGATCGGATAGAGGATAGGATAGGATAGAGGATAGGATATCATAGAGTAAACGATATTATAGAGGATAGGATAGGATAGAGGATCGGATAGAGGATAGGATAGGATAGAAGATAGGATAGAGGATAGGATAGAGGATCGGATAGAGGATAGGATAGGATAGAGGAAAGGATAGGATAGAAGATAGGATAGGATAGAGGAGAGGATAGGATAGAGGATAGGATAGGATAAAGGATAGGATTGGATAGAGGATCGGATAGAGGATAGAATAGGATAGAGGATAGGATAGGATAGAGGATAGTATATGGTAGACGATAGGATAGAATAGAGGATAGGATATGATAGAGTAAACGATATTATAGAGGATAGGATAGGATAGAGGATCGGATAGAGGATAGGATAGGATAGAGGATGGTATAGAGGATAGGATAGAGGATAGTATAGGATAGAGGATAGGATAGAGTAGAGGATAGGATAGGATAAAGGAGAGGATATGATAGAGGATAGGATAGGATAGAGGATGGTATAGAGGATAGGATAGAGGATAGGATAGGATAGAGGAAAGGATAGGATAGAGGATAGGATAGGTAATTGGATAGGATAAAGGATAGGATAAGGTAGAGGATAGGATAGGATAGAGGATAGGATAGAGTAGAGGATAGGATAGGATAAAGGAGAGGATATGATAGAGGATAGGATAGGATAGAGGATGGTATAGAGGATAGGATAGAGGATAGGATAGGATAGAGGATAGGATAGGAAAGAGGATAGGATAGGGTACGATAGAGGATCGGATAGAGGATAGGATAGGATGGAGGATAGGATAGGATCGAGGATAGGATAGGTAATTGGATAGGATCGAGGATAGGATATGGTAGAGGATAGTGTAGGATAGAGGATAGGATAGAGGATCGGATAGGATAGGATAGAGGATAGGATAGAGGATACGATAGAGGATCGGATAGAGTATAGGATACAATAGAGGAAAGGATAGGATAGAGGATAGGATAGGTAATTGGATAGGATAGAGGATAGGATAAGTTAGAGGATAGTATAGGATAGAGGATAGGATAGGATAGAGGATAGGATAGGATGGAGTATAGGATAAGGTAGAGGATAGGATAGGATAGGATAGGATAGAGGATCGGGTAGAGGATAGGATAGGATAGGATAGAGGATAGGATAGGATAGAGGATAGGATAGGATAGAGGATAGGATAGGATAGAGGATCGGATATAGGATAGGATAGGATAGAGGATCGGATAGAGGATAGGATAGGATAGAGGATAGGATAGGATAGAGGATAGAGTAGGATAGAGGATAGGATAGGATAAAGTATAGGATAGGATAGAGGATAGGATAGGATAGGATATAGGATAGGATAGGATAGGATAGAGGATAGGATAGAGGATAGGATAGGATAGAGGATCGGATAGAGGATAGGATAGGATAGAGGATAGGATAGGATAGAGGAAAGGATAGGATAGAAGATAGGATAGGATAGATGATAGGATAGGAAAGAGGGTAGGATAGGATAGAGGATAGAGTATAGGATAGGATAGAGGATAGGATAGGATAGAGGAGAGGATAGGATAGAGGATAGGATAGGATAGAGGATAGGATAGGATAGAGGATAGGATAGGATAGGATAGAGGATAGAATAGGATACGATAGAGGATAGGATAGGATAGAGGATAGGATAGGATAGAGGATAGGATAGGATAGAGGATAGGATAGGATAGAGGATAGGATAGAGGATAGGATAGGATAGGATAGAGGATAGGATAGGATAGAGGATAGAGTATAGGATAGGATAGAGGATAGGATAGGATAGAGGAGAGGATAGGATAGAGGATAGGATAGGATAGAGGATAGATAGGATAGAGGATAGGATTGGATAGAGGATAGGATAGGATAGAGGATCGGATAGAGGATAGGATAGGATAGGATAGAGGATAGGATAGGATAGAGGATAGAGTATAGGATAGGATAGAGGATAGGATAGGATAGGATAGAGGATAGGATAGGATAGAGGATAGAATAGGATACGATAGAGGAAAGGATAGGATAGAGGATAGGATAGGTAATTGGATAGGATAGAGGATAGGATAAGTTAGAGGATAGTATAGGATAGAGGATAGGATAGGATAGAGGATAGGATAGGATAAAAGGTAGGATAGGATAGAGGACAGGATAGGATAGATGATACTATAGGATAGAGGATAGGATATGATAGAGTAAACGATATTATAGAGGATAGGATAGGATAGAGGATCGGATAGAGGATAGGATAGGATAGAGGATGGTATAGAGGATAGGATAGAGGATAGGATAGGATAGAGGATAGGATAGGAAAGAGGATAGGATAGGATACGATAGAGGATAGGATAGATGATAGGATAGGATAGAGGATCTGATAGAGGATACGATCGGATAGAGGATAGGATAGGATAGAGGATCGGATAGAAGATAGGATAGGATGGAGGATAGGATAGGATCGAGGATAGGATAGGTAATTGGATAGGATAGAGGATAGGATATGGTAGAGGATAGTGTAGGATAGAGGATAGGATAGAGTAGAGGATAGGATAGGATAAAGGAGAGGATATGATAGAGGATAGGATAGGATAGAGGATGGTATAGAGGATAGGATAGAGGATAGGATAGGATAGAGGATAGGATAGGAAAGAGGATAGGATAGGGTACGATAGAGGATCGGATAGAGGATAGGATAGGATCGAGGATAGGATAGGTAATTGGATAGGATCGAGGATAGGATATGGTAGAGGATAGTGTAGGATAGAGGATAGGATAGAGGATCGGATAGGATAGGATAGAGGATAGGATAGAGGATACGATAGAGGATCGGATGGAGTATAGGATACAATAGAGGAAAGGATAGGATAGAGGATAGGATAGGTAATTGGATAGGATAGAGGATAGGATAAGTTAGAGGATAGTATAGGATAGAGGATAGGATAGGATAGAGGATAGGATAGGATGGAGTATAGGATAAGGTAGAGGATAGGATAGGATAGGATAGGATAGAGGATCGGGTAGAGGATAGGATAGGATAGGATAGAGGATAGGATAGGATAGAGGATAGGATAGGATAGAGGAAAGGATAGGATAGAAGATAGGATAGGATAGATGATAGGATAGGAAAGAGGGTAGGATAGGATAGAGGATAGAGTATAGGATAGGATAGAGGATAGGATAGGATAGAGGAGAGGATAGGATAGAGGATAGGATAGGATAGAGGATAGGATAGGATAGAGGATAGGATAGGATAGGATAGAGGATAGAATAGGATACGATAGAGGATAGGATAGGATAGAGGATAGGATAGGATAGAGGATAGGATAGGATAGAGGATAGGATAGGATAGAGGATAGGATAGGATAGGATAGAGGATAGGATAGGATAGAGGATAGAGTATAGGATAGGATAGAGGATAGGATAGGATAGAGGAGAGGATAGGATAGAGGATAGGATAGGATAGAGGATAGATAGGATAGAGGATAGGATTGGATAGAGGATAGGATAGGATAGAGGATCGGATAGAGGATAGGATAGGATAGGATAGAGGATAGGATAGGATAGAGTATAGAGTATAGGATAGGATAGAGGATAGGATAGGATAGAGGATAGGATAGGATAGAGGATAGGATAGGATAGGATAGAGGATAGGATAGGATAGAGGATAGAATAGGATACGATAGAGGAAAGGATAGGATAGAGGACAGGATAGGTAATTGGATAGGATAGAGGATAGGATAAGTTAGAGGATAGTATAGGATAGAGGATAGGATAGGATAGAGGATAGGATAGGATAAAAGGTAGGATAGGATAGAGGACAGGATAGGATAGATGATACTATAGGATAGAGGATAGGATATGATAGAGTAAACGATATTATAGAGGATAGGATAGGATAGAGGATCGGATAGAGGATAGGATAGGATAGAGGATGGTATAGAGGATAGGATAGAGGATAGGATAGGATAGAGGATAGGATAGGAAAGAGGATAGGATAGGATACGATAGAGGATAGGATAGATGATAGGATAGGATAGAGGATCTGATAGAGGATACGATCGGATAGAGGATAGGATAGGATAGAGGATCGGATAGAAGATAGGATAGGATGGAGGATAGGATAGGATCGAGGATAGGATAGGTAATTGGATAGGATAGAGGATAGGATATGGTAGAGGATAGTGTAGGATAGAGGATAGGATAGAGTAGAGGATAGGATAGGATAAAGGAGAGGATATGATAGAGGATAGGATAGGATAGAGGATGGTATAGAGGATAGGATAGAGGATAGGATAGGATAGAGGATAGGATAGGAAAGAGGATAGGATAGGGTACGATAGAGGATCGGATAGAGGATAGGATAGGATCGAGGATAGGATAGGTAATTGGATAGGATCGAGGATAGGATATGGTAGAGGATAGTGTAGGATAGAGGATAGGATAGAGGATCGGATAGGATAGGATAGAGGATAGGATAGAGGATACGATAGAGGATCGGATGGAGTATAGGATACAATAGAGGAAAGGATAGGATAGAGGATAGGATAGGTAATTGGATAGGATAGAGGATAGGATAAGTTAGAGGATAGTATAGGATAGAGGATAGGATAGGATAGAGGATAGGATAGGATGGAGTATAGGATAAGGTAGAGGATAGGATAGGATAGGATAGGATAGAGGATCGGGTAGAGGATAGGATAGGATAGGATAGAGGATAGGATAGGATAGAGGATAGGATAGGATAGAGGAAAGGATAGGATAGAAGATAGGATAGGATAGATGATAGGATAGGAAAGAGGGTAGGATAGGATAGAGGATAGAGTATAGGATAGGATAGAGGATAGGATAGGATAGAGGAGAGGATAGGATAGAGGATAGGATAGGATAGAGGATAGGATAGGATAGAGGATAGGATAGGATAGGATAGAGGATAGAATAGGATACGATAGAGGATAGGATAGGATAGAGGATAGGATAGGATAGAGGATAGGATAGGATAGAGGATAGGATAGGATAGAGGATAGGATAGGATAGGATAGAGGATAGGATAGGATAGAGGATAGAGTATAGGATAGGATAGAGGATAGGATAGGATAGAGGAGAGGATAGGATAGAGGATAGGATAGGATAGAGGATAGATAGGATAGAGGATAGGATTGGATAGAGGATAGGATAGGATAGAGGATCGGATAGAGGATAGGATAGGATAGGATAGAGGATAGGATAGGATAGAGTATAGAGTATAGGATAGGATAGAGGATAGGATAGGATAGAGGATAGGATAGGATAGAGGATAGGATAGGATAGGATAGAGGATAGGATAGGATAGAGGATAGAATAGGATACGATAGAGGAAAGGATAGGATAGAGGACAGGATAGGTAATTGGATAGGATAGAGGATAGGATAAGTTAGAGGATAGTATAGGATAGAGGATAGGATAGGATAGAGGATAGGATAGGATAAAAGGTAGGATAGGATAGAGGACAGGATAGGATAGATGATACTATAGGATAGAGGATAGGATATGATAGAGTAAACGATATTATAGAGGATAGGATAGGATAGAGGATCGGATAGAGGATAGGATAGGATAGAGGATGGTATAGAGGATAGGATAGAGGATAGGATAGGATAGAGGATAGGATAGGAAAGAGGATAGGATAGGATACGATAGAGGATAGGATAGATGATAGGATAGGATAGAGGATCTGATAGAGGATACGATCGGATAGAGGATAGGATAGGATAGAGGATCGGATAGAAGATAGGATAGGATGGAGGATAGGATAGGATCGAGGATAGGATAGGTAATTGGATAGGATAGAGGATAGGATATGGTAGAGGATAGTGTAGGATAGAGGATAGGATAGAGGATCGGATAGGATAGGATAGAGGATAGGATAGAGGATACGATAGAGGATCGGATAGAGTATAGGATACAATAGAGGAAAGGATAGGATAGAGGATAGGATAGGTAATTTGATAGGATAGAGGATAGGATAAGTTAGAGGATAGTATAGGATAGAGGATAGGATAGGATAGAGGATAGGATAGGATGGAGTATAGGACAAGGTAGAGGATAGGATAGGATAGGATAGGATAGAGGATCGGATAGAGGATAGGATAGGATAGGATAGAGGATAGGATAGGATAGAGGATAGGATAGGATAGAGGATCGGATATAGGATAGGATAGGATAGAGGATCGGATAGAGGATAGGATAGGATAGGATAGGATAGAGGATCGGATAGAGGATAGGATAGGATAGAGGATAGGATAGGATAGAGGATAGAGTAGGATAGAGGATAGGATAGGATAAAGTATAGGATAGGATAGAGGATAGGATAGGATAGGATATAGGATAGGATAGGATAGGATAGAGGATAGGATAGAGGATAGGATAGAGGATAGGATAGGATAGAGGATCGGATAGAGGATAGGATAGGATAGAGGATAGGATAGGATAGAGGAAAGGATAGGATAGAAGATAGGATAGGATAGATGATAGGATAGGAAAGAGGGTAGGATAGGATAGAGGATAGAGTATAGGATAGGATAGAGGATAGGATAGGATAGAGGAGAGGATAGGATAGAGGATAGGATAGGATAGAGGATAGGATAGGATAGAGGATAGGATAGGATAGGATAGAGGATAGAATAGGATACGATAGAGGATAGGATAGGATAGAGGATAGGATAGGATAGAGGATAGGATAGGATAGAGGATAGGATAGGATAGAGGATAGGATAGAGGATAGGATAGGATAGGATAGAGGATAGGATAGGATAGAGGATAGAGTATAGGATAGGATAGAGGATAGGATAGGATAGAGGAGAGGATAGGATAGAGGATAGGATAGGATAGAGGATAGATAGGATAGAGGATAGGATTGGATAGAGGATAGGATAGCATAGAGGATCGGATAGAGGATAGGATAGGATAGGATAGAGGATAGGATAGGATAGAGGATAGAGTATAGGATAGGATAGAGGATAGGATAGGATAGAGGATAGGATAGGATAGGATAGAGGATAGGATAGGATAGAGGATAGAATAGGATACGATAGAGTATAGGATAGGATAGAGGATAGGATAGGATAGAGGATAGGATAGGATAGAGGATAGGATAGGATAGAGGATAGGATAGGATAGAGGATAGGATAGGATAGAGGATAGGATAGGATAGAGGATAGTATAGGATAGAGGATAGGATAGAATAGAGGATAGGATAGGATAACGGATAGGATAGGATAGAGGATAGGATAGGATAGGATAGAGGATAGGATAGGATAGAGGATAGGATAGAGGATCGGATAGAGGATAGGATAGGATAGAGGAAAGGATAGGATAGAGGATAGGATAGGTAATTGGATAGGATAGAGGATAGGATAAGGTAGAGGATAGTATAGGACAGAGGATAGGATAGGATAGAGGATAGGATAGGATACAGGATAGGATAGGATAGAGGATAGGATAGGATAGGATAGAGGATAGGAAAGGATAGGATAGAGGATATTATAGAGGATAGGATAGGATAGAGGGTAGGATAGGATAGAGGATAGGATAGGATAGAGGAGAGGATAGGATAGAGGATAGGATAGGATAGATGATATTATAGGATAGAGGATAGGATATGATAGAGTAAACGATATTATAGAGGATAGGATAGGATAGAGGATCGGATAGAGGATAGGATAGGATAGAGGATGGTATAGAGGATAGGATAGAGGATACGATCGGATAGAGGATAGGATAGGATAGAGGATCGGATAGGTAATTGGATAGGATAGGGGAGAGGATAAGGTAGAGGCTAGTATAGGATAGAGGATCTGATAGAGGATAGGATAGGATGGAGGATAGGATAGGATCGAGGATAGGATAGGTAATTGGATAGGATAGAGGATAGGATAAGGTAGAGGATAGTATAGGATAGAGGATAGGATAGAGGATCGGATAGGATAGGATAGAGGATAGGATAGAGGATAGGGTAGAGGATCGGATAGAGGATAGGATAGGACAGAGGAAAGGATAGGATAGAGGATAGGATAGGTAATTGGATAGGATAGAGGATAGGATAAGTTAGAGGATAGTATAGGATAGAGGATAGGATAGGATAGAGGATAGGATAGGATGAAGGATAGGATAGGATAGAGGATAGGATAGGATAGAGGATAGAATAGGATAGATGATAGGATAGGATAGAGAATAGGATAGGATAGAGGATAGGATAGGATAGAGGATAGGATATAGGATAGGATAGGATAGAGGATAGGAAAGGATACAGGATAGGATGGGATAGAGGATAGGATAGGATAGAGGATAGGATAGGATAGAGGATAGGATAGAGGATAGGATAGAGGAACGGATAGAGGATAGGATAGGATAGAGGAAAGGATAGGATAGAGGATAGGATAGGATAGAGGATAGGATAGGTAATTGGATAGGATAGAGGATAGGATAAGGTAGAGGATAGGATAGGATAGAGGATAGGATAGAGGATAGGATAGGATAGAGGATAGAATAGGATAGATGATAGGATAGGATAGAGAATAGGATAGGATAGAGGATAGGATAGGATAGAGGATAGGATAGAGGATAGGATAGGATAGAGGATAGGAAAGGATAGAGGATAGGAAAGGATAGAGGATAGGATGGGATAGAGGATAGGATAGGATAGAGGATAGGATAGAGGATAGGATAGGATAGAGGATAGGATAGAGGATAGGATAGGATAGAGGATCGGATAGAGGATAGGATAGGATAGAGGATGGTATAGAGGATAGGATAGAGGATAGGATAGGATAGAGGATAGGATAGGAAAGAGGATAGGATAGGATACGATAGAGGATAGGATAGATGATAGGATAGGATAGAGGATCTGATAGAGGATACGGTCGGATAGAGGATAGGATAGGATAGAGGATCGGATAGAGGATAGGATAGGATGGAGGATAGGATAGGATCGAGGATAGGATAGGTAATTGGATAGGATAGAGGATAGGATATGGTAGAGGATAGTGTAGGATAGAGGATAGGATAGAGGATCGGATAGGATAGGATAGAGGATAGGATAGAGGATACGATAGAGGATCGGATAGAGGATAGGATAGGATAGAGGAAAGGATAGGATAGAGGATAGGATAGGTAATTGGATAGGATAGAGTATAGGATAAGTTAGAGGATAGTATAGGATAGAGGATAGGATAGGATAGAGGATAGGATAGGATAGAGTATAGGATAAGGTAGAGGATAGGATAGGATAGGATAGAGGATAGGATAGGTAATTGGATAGGATATAGGATAGGATAAGGTAGAGGATAGGATAGGATAGAGGATAGGATAGAGGATAGGATAGGATAGAGGATAGAATAGGATAGATGATAGGATAGGATAGAGAATAGGATAGGATAGAGGATAGGATAGGATAGAGGATAGGATAGAGGATAGGATAGGATAGAGGATAGGAAAGGATAGAGGATAGGATGGGGTAGAGGATAGGATAGGATAGAGGATAGGTTAGGTAATTGGATAGGATACAGTATAGGATAGGATAGAGGATATAATAGGATAGAGGATAGGATAGGATAGAGGATAGGATAGGAAAGAGGATAGGATAGGATAGAGGGTAGGATAGGATAGAGGATAGGATAGAGGATAGGATAGCGGATAGGATAGGATAGAGGATAGGATAGGATAGAGGATGGGATAGGATACAGGATAGGACATGATAGAGGATTGGATAGGATAGAGGATCGGATAGAGGATAGGATAGGATAGAGGATCGGATAGAGGATAGGATAGGATAGAGGATAGGATAGGATAGAGGAAAGAGTAGGATAGAGGATAGGATAGGATAAAGGATAGGATTGGATAGAGGATCGGATAGAGGATAGAATAGGATAGAGGATAGGATCGGATAGAGGATAGGAAAGGATAGAGGATAGAATAGGATAGATGATAGGATAGGATAGAGAATAGGATATGATAGAGGATAGGATAGGATAGAGGATAGGATAGAGGATAGGATAGGATAGAGGATAGGAAAGGATAGATGATAGGATAGGATAGAGAATAGGATAGGATAGAGGATAGGATAGGATAGAGGATAGGATAGAGGATAGGATAGGATAGAGGATAGGAAAGGATAGAGGATAGGATAGAGGATAGGATAGGATAGAGGATAGGAAAGGATAGAGGATAGGATGGGTAATTGGATAGAGGATAGGATAGGAAAGAGGATAGGATAGGATAGAGGGTAGGATAGGATAGAGGATAGGATAGCGGATAGGATAGGATAGAGGATAGGATAGGATAGAGGATGGGATAGGATACAGGATAGGATATGATAGAGGATAGGATAGGATAGAGGATCGGATAGAGGATAGGATAGGATAGAGGATCGGATAGAGGATAGGATAGGATAGAGGATAGGATAGGATAGAGGATAGAGTAGGATAGAGGATAGGATAGGATAAAGGATAGGATTGGATAGAGGATCGGATAGAGGATAGAATAGGATAGAGGATAGGATCGGATAGAGGATAGGATAGGATAAAGGATAGGATAGGATAGAGGATAGGATAGGATAGGATAGAGGATAGGATAGGATAGGATAGGATAGAGGATAGGATAGGAAAGAGGGTAGGATAGGATAGAGGATAGGATAGGATAGAGGATAGGATAGAGGATCGGATAGAGGATAGGATAAGATAGGATAGAGGATAGGATAGGATAGAGGATCGGATATAGGATAGGATAGTATAGAGGATCGGATAGAGGATAGGATAGGATAGAGGATAGGATAGGATAGAGGATAGAGTAGGATAGAGGATAGGATAGGAAAGAGGGTAGGATAGGATAGAGGATAGACTATAGGATAGGATAGAGGATAGGATAGGATAGAGGATAGACTATAGGATAGGATAGAGGATAGGATAGGATAGAGGAGAGGATAGGATAGAGGATAGGATAGGATAGAGGATAGAATAGGATAGATGATATTATAGGATAGAGGATAGGATATGATAGAGTAAACGATATTATAGAAGATAGGATAGGATAGAGGATCGGATAGAGGATAGGATAGGATAGAGGATGGTATAGAGGATAGGATAGAGGATAGGATAGGATAGAGGATAGGATAGGAAAGAGGATAGGATAGGATACGATAGAGGATAGGATAGATGATAGGATAGGATAGGATAGAGGATAGGATAGAGGATAGGATATGGTAGAGGATAGTGTAGGATAGAGGATAGGATAGAGGATCGGATAGGATAGGATAGAGGATAGGATAGAGGATAGGATAGAGGAACGGATAGAGGATAGGATAGGATAGAGGAAAGGATAGGATAGAGGATAGGATAGGATAGAGGATAGGATAGGTAATTGGATAGGATAGAGGATAGGATAAGGTAGAGGATAGGATAGGATAGAGGATAGGATAGAGGATAGGATAGGATAGAGGATAGAATAGGATAGATGATAGGATAGGATAGAGGATAGGATAGAGGATAGGATAGGATCGAGGATAGGATAGGTAATTGGATAGGATAGAGGATAGGATATGGTAGAGGATAGTGTAGGATAGAGGATAGGATAGAGGATCGGATAGGATAGGATAGAGGATAGGATAGAGGATACGATAGAGGATCGGATAGAGGAGAGGATAGGATAGAGGAAAGGATAGGATAGAGGATAGTATAGGTAATTGGATAGGATAGAGGATAGGATAAGTTAGAGGATAGTATAGGATAGAGGATAGGATAGGATAGAGGATAGGATGGGATAGAGTATAGGATAAGGTAGAGGATAGGATAGGATAGGATAGAGGATAGGATAGGTAATTGGATAGGATAGAGGATAGGATAAGGTAGAGGATAGGATAGGATAGAGGATAGGATAGAGGATAGGATAGGATAGAGGATAGAATAGGATAGATGATAGGATAGGATAGAGAATAGGATAGGATAGAGGATAGGATAGGATAGAGGATAGGATAGAGGATAGGATAGGATAGAGGATAGGAAAGGATAGAGGATAGGATGGGGTAGAGGATAGGATAGGATAGAGGATAGGATAGGTAATTGGATAGGATAGAGTATAGGATAGGATAGAGGATATAATAGGATAGAGGATAGGATAGGATAGAGGATAGGATAGGAAAGAGGATAGGATAGGATAGAGGGTAGGATAGGATAGAGGATAGGATAGAGGATAGGATAGCGGATAGGATAGGATAGAGGATAGGATAGGATAGAGGATGGGATAGGATACAGGATAGGACATGATAGAGGATTGGATAGGATAGAGGATCGGATAGAGGATAGGATAGGATAGAGGATCGGATAGAGGATAGGATAGGATAGAGGATAGGATAGGATAGAGGATAGAGTAGGATAGAGGATAGGATAGGATAAAGGATAGGATTGGATAGAGGATCGGATAGAGGATAGAATAGGATAGAGGATAGGATCGGATAGAGTATAGTATGGGATAGAGGATAGGATAGAATAGAGGATAGGATAGGATAAAGGATAGGATAGGATAGAGGATAGGATAGGATAGGATAGGAAAGAGGGTAGGATAGGATAGAGGATAGACTATAGGATAGGATAGAGGATAGGATAGGATAGAGGATAGACTATAGGATAGGATAGAGGATAGGATAGGATAGAGGAGAGGATAGGATAGAGGATAGGATAGGATAGAGGATAGGATAGGATAGAGGATAGAATAGGATAGATGATATTATAGGATAGAGGATAGGATATGATAGAGTAAACGATATTATAGAGGATAGGATAGGATAGAGGATCGGATAGAGGATAGGATAGGATAGAGGATGGTATAGAGGATAGGATACAGGATAGGATAGGATAGAGGATAGGATAGGAAAGAGGGTAGGATAGGATACGATAGAGGATAGGATAGATGATAGGATAGGATAGGATAGAGGATAGGATAGAGGATCGGATAGAGGATAGGATAGGATAGAGGAAAGGATAGGATAGAGGATAGGATAGGTAATTGGATAGGATAGAGGATAGGATAAGTTAGAGGATAGTATAGGATAGAGGATAGGATAGGATTGAGGATAGGATAGGATAAAAGGTAGGATAGGATAGAGGACAGGATAGAATAGATGATACTATAGGATAGAGGATAGGATATGATACAGTAAACGATATTATAGAGGATAGGATAGGATAGAGGATCGGATAGAGGATAGGATAGGATAGAGGATGGTATAGAGGATAGGATAGAGGATAGGAAAGGATAGAGGATAGAATAGGATAGATGATAGGATAGGATAGAGAATAGGATATGATAGAGGATAGGATAGGATAGAGGATAGGATAGAGGATAGGATAGGATAGAGGATAGGAAAGGATAGAGGATAGGATGGGGTAGAGGATAGGATAGAGGATAGGATAGGATAGAGGATAGAATAGGATAGATGATAGGATAGGATAGAGAATAGGATAGGATAGAGGATAGGATAGGATAGAGGATAGGATAGAGGATAGGATAGGATAGAGGATAGGAAAGGATAGAGGATAGGATAGAGGATAGGATAGGATAGAGGATAGGAAAGGATAGAGGATAGGATGGGTAATTGGATAGAGGATAGGATAGGAAAGAGGATAGGATAGGATAGAGGGTAGGATAGGATAGAGGATAGGATAGCGGATAGGATAGGATAGAGGATAGGATAGGATAGAGGATGGGATAGGATACAGGATAGGATATGATAGAGGATAGGATAGGATAGAGGATCGGATAGAGGATAGGATAGGATAGAGGATCGGATAGAGGATAGGATAGGATAGAGGATAGGATAGGATAGAGGATAGAGTAGGATAGAGGATAGGATAGGATAAAGGATAGGATTGGATAGAGGATCGGATAGAGGATAGAATAGGATAGAGGATAGGATCGGATAGAGGATAGGATAGGATAAAGGATAGGATAGGATAGAGGATAGGATAGGATAGGATAGAGGATAGGATAGGATAGGATAGAGGATAGGATAGGAAAGAGGGTAGGATAGGATAGAGGATAGGATAGGATAGAGGATAGGATAGAGGATCGGATAGAGGATAGGATAGGATAGAGGATAGGATAGGATAGAGGATCGGATATAGGATAGGATAGGATAGAGGATCGGATAGAGGATAGGATAGGATAGAGGATAGGATAGGATAGAGGATAGAGTAGGATAGAGGATAGACTATAGGATAGGATAGAGGATAGGATAGGATAGAGGAGAGGATAGGATAGAGGATAGGATAGGATAGAGGATAGAATAGGATAGATGATATTATAGGATAGAGGATAGGATATGATAGAGTAAACGATATTATAGAAGATAGGATAGGATAGAGGATCGGATAGAGGATAGGATAGGATAGAGGATGGTATAGAGGATAGGATAGAGGATAGGATAGGATAGAGGATAGGATAGGAAAGAGGATAGGATAGGATACGATAGAGGATAGGATAGATGATAGGATAGGATAGGATAGAGGATAGGATAGAGGATAGGATATGGTAGAGGATAGTGTAGGATAGAGGATAGGATAGAGGATCGGATAGGATAGGATAGAGGATAGGATAGAGGATACGATAGAGGATCGGATAGAGTATAGGATACAATAGAGGAAAGGATAGGATAGAGGATAGGATAGGATAGAGGATCTGATAGAGGATACGATCGGATAGAGGATGGTATAGAGGATAGGATAGAGGATAGGATAGGATAGAGGATAGGATAGGAAAGAGGATAGGATAGGATACGATGGAGGATAGGATAGATGATAGGATAGGATAGAGGATCTGATAGAGGATACGATCGGATAGAGGATAGGATAGGATAGAGGATCGGATAGAGGATAGGATAGGATGGAGGATAGGATAGGATCGAGGATAGGATAGGTAATTGGATAGGATAGAGGATAGGATATGGTAGAGGATAGTGTAGGATAGAGGATAGGATAGAGGATCGGATAGGATAGGATAGAGGATAGGATAGAGGATACGATAGAGGATCGGATAGAGTATAGGATACAATAGAGGAAAGGATAGGATAGAGGATAGGATAGGTAATTGGATAGGATAGAGGATAGGATAAGTTAGAGGATAGTATAGGATAGAGGATAGGATAGGATAGAGGATAGGATAGGATAGAGTATAGGATAATGTAGAGGATAGGATAGGATAGGATAGAGGATAGGATAGGATAGAGGATAGGATAGTGGATCGGATAGAGGATAGGATAGGATAGGATAGAGGATAGGATAGGATAGAGGATCGGATATAGGATAGGATAGGATAGAGGATCGGATAGAGGATAGGATAGGATAGAGGATAGGATAGGATAGAGGATAGAGTAGGATAGAGGATAGGATAGGATAAAGTATAGGATAGGATAGAGGATACGATAGGATAGGATATAGGATAGGATAGGATAGGATAGAGGATAGGATAGAGGATAGGATAGAGGATAGGATAGGATAGAGGATCGGATAGAGGATAGGATAGAATAGAGGATAGGATAGGATAGAGGAAAGGATAGGATAGAAGATAGGATAGGATAGATGATAGGATAGGAAAGAGGGTAGGATAGGATAGAGGATAGAGTATGTGATAGGATAGAGGATAGGATAGGATAGAGGAGAGGATAGGATAGAGGATAGGATAGGATAGAGGATAGGATAGGATAGAGGATTGGATAGGATAGGATAGAGGATAGAATAGGATACGATAGAGGATAGGATAGAATAGAGGATAGGATAGGAAAGAGGGTAGGATAGGATAGAGGATAGACTATAGGATAGGATAGAGGATAAGATAGGATAGAGGATAGACTATGGGATAGGATAGAGGATAGGATAGGATAGAGGAGAGGATAGGATAGAGGATAGGATAGGATAGACTATAGGATAGGATAGAGGATAGGATAGGATAGAGGATAGAATAGGATAGATGATATTATAGGATAGAGGATAGGATATGATAGAGTAAACGATATTATAGAGGATAGGATAGGATAGAGGATCGGATAGAGGATAGGATAGGATAGAGGATGGTATAGAGGATAGGATAGAGGATAGGATAGGATAGAGGATAGGATAGGAAAGAGGATAGGATAGGATACGATAGAGGATAGGATAGATGATAGGATAGGATAGGATAGAGGATAGGATAGAGGATCGGATAGAGGATAGGATAGGATGGAGGATAGGATAGGATCGAGGATAGGATAGGTAATTGGATAGGATAGAGGATAGGATATGGTAGAGGATAGTGTAGGATAGAGGATAGGATAGAGGATCGGATAGGATAGGATAGAGGATAGGATAGAGGATACGATAGAGGATCGGATAGAGTATAGGATACAATAGAGGAAAGGATAGGATAGAGGATAGGATAGGTAATTGGATAGGATAGAGGATAGGATAGGTAATTGGATAGGATAGAGGATAGGATAAGTTAGAGGATAGTATAGGATAGAGGATAGGATAGGATAGAGGATAGGATAGGATAGAGTATAGGATAAGGTAGAGGATAGGATAGGATAGGATAGAGGATAGGATAGGATAGAGGATATGATAGAGGATACGATCGGATAGAGGATGGTATAGAGGATAGGATAGAGGATAGGATAGGATAGAGGATAGGATAGGAAAGAGGATAGGATAGGATACGATAGAGGATAGGATAGATGATAGGATAGGATAGAGGATCTGATAGAGGATACGATCGGATAGAGGATAGGATAGGATAGAGGATCGGATAGAGGATAGGATAGGATGGAGGATAGGATAGGATCGAGGATAGGATAGGTAATTGGATAGGATAGAGGATAGGATATGGTAGAGGATAGTGTAGGATAGAGGATAGGATAGAGGATCGGATAGGATAGGATAGAGGATAGGATAGAGGATACGATAGAGGATCGGATAGAGTATAGGATACAATAGAGGAAAGGATAGGATAGAGGATAGGATAGGTAATTGGATAGGATAGAGGATAGGATAAGTTAGAGGATAGTATAGGATAGAGGATAGGATAGGATAGAGGATAGGATAGGATAGAGTATAGGATAAGGTAGAGGATAGGATAGGATAGGATAGAGGATAGGATAGGATAGAGGATAGGATAGTGGATTGGATAGAGGATAGGATAGGATAGGATAGAGGATAGGATAGGATAGAGGATCGGATATAGGATAGGATAGGATAGAGGATCGGATAGAGGATAGGATAGGATAGAGGATAGAGTAGGATAGAGGATAGGATAGGATAAAGTATAGGATAGGATAGAGGATACGATAGGATAGGATATAGGATAGGATAGGATAGGATAGAGGATAGGATAGAGGATAGGATAGGATAGAGGATCGGATAGAGGATAGGATAGGATAGAGGATAGGATAGGATAGAGGAAAGGATAGGATAGAAGATAGGATAGGATAGATGATAGGATAGGAAAGAGGGTAGGATAGGATAGAGGATAGAGTATAGGATAGGATAGAGGATAGGATAGGATAGAGGAGAGGATAGGATAGAGGATAGGATAGGATAGAGGATAGGATAGGATAGAGGATTGGATAGGATAGGATAGAGGATAGAATAGGATACGATAGAGGATAGGATAGGATAGAGGATAGGATAGGAAAGAGGGTAGGATAGGATAGAGGATAGACTATAGGATAGGATAGAGGATAAGATAGGATAGAGGATAGACTATAGGATAGGATAGAGGATAGGATAGGATAGAGGAGAGGATAGGATAGAGGATAGGATAGGATTGAGGATAGGATAGGATAGAGGATAGAATAGGATAGATGATATTATAGGATAGAGGATAGGATATGATAGAGTAAACGATATTATAGAGGATAGGATAGGATAGAGGATCGGATAGAGGATAGGATAGGATAGAGGATGGTATAGAGGATAGGATAGAGGATAGGATAGGATAGAGGATAGGATAGGAAAGAGGATAGGATAGGATACGATAGAGGATAGGATAGATGATAGGATAGGATAGGATAGAGGATAGGATAGAGGATCGGATAGAGGATAGGATAGGATAGAGGAAAGGATAGGATAGAGGATAGGATAGGTAATTGGATAGGATAGAGGATAGGATAAGTTAGAGGATAGTATAGGATAGAGGATAGGATAGGATAGAGGATAGGATAGGATAAAAGGTAGGATAGGATAGAGGACAGGATAGGATAGATGATACTATAGGATAGAGGATAGGATATGATAGAGTAAACGATATTATAGAGGATAGGATAGGATAGAGGATCGGATAGAGGATAGCATAGGATAGAGGATAGGATAGGATAGAGGATAGAGTAGGATAGAGGATAGTATAGGATAAAGGATAGGATTGGATAGAGGATCGGATAGAGGATAGAATAGGATAGAGGATAGGATCGGATAGAGGATCGGATAGAGGATAGAATAGGATAGAGGATAGGATCGGATAGAGTATAGTATGGGATAGAGGATAGGATAGAATAGAGGATAGGATAGGATAAAGGATAGGATAGGATAGAGGATAGGATAGGATAGGATAGGAAAGAGGGTAGGATAGGATAGAGGATAGACTATAGGATAGGATAGAGGATAGGATAGGATAGAGGATAGACTATAGGATAGGATAGAGGATAGGATAGGATAGAGGAGAGGATAGGATAGAGGATAGGATAGGATAGAGGATAGGATAGGATAGAGGATAGAATAGGATAGATGATATTATAGGATAGAGGATAGGATATGATAGAGTAAACGATATTATAGAGGATAGGATAGGATAGAGGATCGGATAGAGGATAGGATAGGATAGAGGATGGTATAGAGGATAGGATACAGGATAGGATAGGATAGAGGATAGGATAGGAAAGAGGGTAGGATAGGATACGATAGAGGATAGGATAGATGATAGGATAGGATAGGATAGAGGATAGGATAGAGGATCGGATAGAGGATAGGATAGGATAGAGGAAAGGATAGGATAGAGGATAGGATAGGTAATTGGATAGGATAGAGGATAGGATAAGTTAGAGGATAGTATAGGATAGAGGATAGGATAGGATTGAGGATAGGATAGGATAAAAGGTAGGATAGGATAGAGGACAGGATAGAATAGATGATACTATAGGATAGAGGATAGGATATGATACAGTAAACGATATTATAGAGGATAGGATAGGATAGAGGATCGGATAGAGGATAGGATAGGATAGAGGATGGTATAGAGGATAGGATAGAGGATAGGAAAGGATAGAGGATAGAATAGGATAGATGATAGGATAGGATAGAGAATAGGATATGATAGAGGATAGGATAGGATAGAGGATAGGATAGAGGATAGGATAGGATAGAGGATAGGAAAGGATAGAGGATAGGATGGGGTAGAGGATAGGATAGAGGATAGGATAGGATAGAGGATAGAATAGGATAGATGATAGGATAGGATAGAGAATAGGATAGGATAGAGGATAGGATAGGATAGAGGATAGGATAGAGGATAGGATAGGATAGAGGATAGGAAAGGATAGAGGATAGGATAGAGGATAGGATAGGATAGAGGATAGGAAAGGATAGAGGATAGGATGGGTAATTGGATAGAGGATAGGATAGGAAAGAGGATAGGATAGGATAGAGGGTAGGATAGGATAGAGGATAGGATAGCGGATAGGATAGGATAGAGGATAGGATAGGATAGAGGATGGGATAGGATACAGGATAGGATATGATAGAGGATAGGATAGGATAGAGGATCGGATAGAGGATAGGATAGGATAGAGGATCGGATAGAGGATAGGATAGGATAGAGGATAGGATAGGATAGAGGATAGAGTAGGATAGAGGATAGGATAGGATAAAGGATAGGATTGGATAGAGGATCGGATAGAGGATAGAATAGGATAGAGGATAGGATCGGATAGAGGATAGGATAGGATAAAGGATAGGATAGGATAGAGGATAGGATAGGATAGGATAGAGGATAGGATAGGATAGGATAGAGGATAGGATAGGAAAGAGGGTAGGATAGGATAGAGGATAGGATAGGATAGAGGATAGGATAGAGGATCGGATAGAGGATAGGATAGGATAGAGGATAGGATAGGATAGAGGATCGGATATAGGATAGGATAGGATAGAGGATCGGATAGAGGATAGGATAGGATAGAGGATAGGATAGGATAGAGGATAGAGTAGGATAGAGGATAGACTATAGGATAGGATAGAGGATAGGATAGGATAGAGGAGAGGATAGGATAGAGGATAGGATAGGATAGAGGATAGAATAGGATAGATGATATTATAGGATAGAGGATAGGATATGATAGAGTAAACGATATTATAGAAGATAGGATAGGATAGAGGATCGGATAGAGGATAGGATAGGATAGAGGATGGTATAGAGGATAGGATAGAGGATAGGATAGGATAGAGGATAGGATAGGAAAGAGGATAGGATAGGATACGATAGAGGATAGGATAGATGATAGGATAGGATAGGATAGAGGATAGGATAGAGGATAGGATATGGTAGAGGATAGTGTAGGATAGAGGATAGGATAGAGGATCGGATAGGATAGGATAGAGGATAGGATAGAGGATACGATAGAGGATCGGATAGAGTATAGGATACAATAGAGGAAAGGATAGGATAGAGGATAGGATAGGATAGAGGATCTGATAGAGGATACGATCGGATAGAGGATGGTATAGAGGATAGGATAGAGGATAGGATAGGATAGAGGATAGGATAGGAAAGAGGATAGGATAGGATACGATGGAGGATAGGATAGATGATAGGATAGGATAGAGGATCTGATAGAGGATACGATCGGATAGAGGATAGGATAGGATAGAGGATCGGATAGAGGATAGGATAGGATGGAGGATAGGATAGGATCGAGGATAGGATAGGTAATTGGATAGGATAGAGGATAGGATATGGTAGAGGATAGTGTAGGATAGAGGATAGGATAGAGGATCGGATAGGATAGGATAGAGGATAGGATAGAGGATACGATAGAGGATCGGATAGAGTATAGGATACAATAGAGGAAAGGATAGGATAGAGGATAGGATAGGTAATTGGATAGGATAGAGGATAGGATAAGTTAGAGGATAGTATAGGATAGAGGATAGGATAGGATAGAGGATAGGATAGGATAGAGTATAGGATAATGTAGAGGATAGGATAGGATAGGATAGAGGATAGGATAGGATAGAGGATAGGATAGTGGATCGGATAGAGGATAGGATAGGATAGGATAGAGGATAGGATAGGATAGAGGATCGGATATAGGATAGGATAGGATAGAGGATCGGATAGAGGATAGGATAGGATAGAGGATAGGATAGGATAGAGGATAGAGTAGGATAGAGGATAGGATAGGATAAAGTATAGGATAGGATAGAGGATACGATAGGATAGGATATAGGATAGGATAGGATAGGATAGAGGATAGGATAGAGGATAGGATAGAGGATAGGATAGGATAGAGGATCGGATAGAGGATAGGATAGAATAGAGGATAGGATAGGATAGAGGAAAGGATAGGATAGAAGATAGGATAGGATAGATGATAGGATAGGAAAGAGGGTAGGATAGGATAGAGGATAGAGTATGTGATAGGATAGAGGATAGGATAGGATAGAGGAGAGGATAGGATAGAGGATAGGATAGGATAGAGGATAGGATAGGATAGAGGATTGGATAGGATAGGATAGAGGATAGAATAGGATACGATAGAGGATAGGATAGAATAGAGGATAGGATAGGAAAGAGGGTAGGATAGGATAGAGGATAGACTATAGGATAGGATAGAGGATAAGATAGGATAGAGGATAGACTATGGGATAGGATAGAGGATAGGATAGGATAGAGGAGAGGATAGGATAGAGGATAGGATAGGATAGACTATAGGATAGGATAGAGGATAGGATAGGATAGAGGATAGAATAGGATAGATGATATTATAGGATAGAGGATAGGATATGATAGAGTAAACGATATTATAGAGGATAGGATAGGATAGAGGATCGGATAGAGGATAGGATAGGATAGAGGATGGTATAGAGGATAGGATAGAGGATAGGATAGGATAGAGGATAGGATAGGAAAGAGGATAGGATAGGATACGATAGAGGATAGGATAGATGATAGGATAGGATAGGATAGAGGATAGGATAGAGGATCGGATAGAGGATAGGATAGGATGGAGGATAGGATAGGATCGAGGATAGGATAGGTAATTGGATAGGATAGAGGATAGGATATGGTAGAGGATAGTGTAGGATAGAGGATAGGATAGAGGATCGGATAGGATAGGATAGAGGATAGGATAGAGGATACGATAGAGGATCGGATAGAGTATAGGATACAATAGAGGAAAGGATAGGATAGAGGATAGGATAGGTAATTGGATAGGATAGAGGATAGGATAGGTAATTGGATAGGATAGAGGATAGGATAAGTTAGAGGATAGTATAGGATAGAGGATAGGATAGGATAGAGGATAGGATAGGATAGAGTATAGGATAAGGTAGAGGATAGGATAGGATAGGATAGAGGATAGGATAGGATAGAGGATATGATAGAGGATACGATCGGATAGAGGATGGTATAGAGGATAGGATAGAGGATAGGATAGGATAGAGGATAGGATAGGAAAGAGGATAGGATAGGATACGATAGAGGATAGGATAGATGATAGGATAGGATAGAGGATCTGATAGAGGATACGATCGGATAGAGGATAGGATAGGATAGAGGATCGGATAGAGGATAGGATAGGATGGAGGATAGGATAGGATCGAGGATAGGATAGGTAATTGGATAGGATAGAGGATAGGATATGGTAGAGGATAGTGTAGGATAGAGGATAGGATAGAGGATCGGATAGGATAGGATAGAGGATAGGATAGAGGATACGATAGAGGATCGGATAGAGTATAGGATACAATAGAGGAAAGGATAGGATAGAGGATAGGATAGGTAATTGGATAGGATAGAGGATAGGATAAGTTAGAGGATAGTATAGGATAGAGGATAGGATAGGATAGAGGATAGGATAGGATAGAGTATAGGATAAGGTAGAGGATAGGATAGGATAGGATAGAGGATAGGATAGGATAGAGGATAGGATAGTGGATTGGATAGAGGATAGGATAGGATAGGATAGAGGATAGGATAGGATAGAGGATCGGATATAGGATAGGATAGGATAGAGGATCGGATAGAGGATAGGATAGGATAGAGGATAGAGTAGGATAGAGGATAGGATAGGATAAAGTATAGGATAGGATAGAGGATACGATAGGATAGGATATAGGATAGGATAGGATAGGATAGAGGATAGGATAGAGGATAGGATAGGATAGAGGATCGGATAGAGGATAGGATAGGATAGAGGATAGGATAGGATAGAGGAAAGGATAGGATAGAAGATAGGATAGGATAGATGATAGGATAGGAAAGAGGGTAGGATAGGATAGAGGATAGAGTATAGGATAGGATAGAGGATAGGATAGGATAGAGGAGAGGATAGGATAGAGGATAGGATAGGATAGAGGATAGGATAGGATAGAGGATTGGATAGGATAGGATAGAGGATAGAATAGGATACGATAGAGGATAGGATAGGATAGAGGATAGGATAGGAAAGAGGGTAGGATAGGATAGAGGATAGACTATAGGATAGGATAGAGGATAAGATAGGATAGAGGATAGACTATAGGATAGGATAGAGGATAGGATAGGATAGAGGAGAGGATAGGATAGAGGATAGGATAGGATTGAGGATAGGATAGGATAGAGGATAGAATAGGATAGATGATATTATAGGATAGAGGATAGGATATGATAGAGTAAACGATATTATAGAGGATAGGATAGGATAGAGGATCGGATAGAGGATAGGATAGGATAGAGGATGGTATAGAGGATAGGATAGAGGATAGGATAGGATAGAGGATAGGATAGGAAAGAGGATAGGATAGGATACGATAGAGGATAGGATAGATGATAGGATAGGATAGGATAGAGGATAGGATAGAGGATCGGATAGAGGATAGGATAGGATAGAGGAAAGGATAGGATAGAGGATAGGATAGGTAATTGGATAGGATAGAGGATAGGATAAGTTAGAGGATAGTATAGGATAGAGGATAGGATAGGATAGAGGATAGGATAGGATAAAAGGTAGGATAGGATAGAGGACAGGATAGGATAGATGATACTATAGGATAGAGGATAGGATATGATAGAGTAAACGATATTATAGAGGATAGGATAGGATAGAGGATCGGATAGAGGATAGCATAGGATAGAGGATAGGATAGGATAGAGGATAGAGTAGGATAGAGGATAGTATAGGATAAAGGATAGGATTGGATAGAGGATCGGATAGAGGATAGAATAGGATAGAGGATAGGATCGGATAGAGGATAGGATAGGATAAAGGATAGGATAGGATAGAGGATAGGATAGGATAGGATAGAGGATAGGATAGGAAAGAGGGTAGGATAGGATAGAGGATAGACTATAGGATAGGATAGAGGATAGGATAGGATAGAGGATAGACTATAGGATAGGATAGAGGATAGGATAGGATAGAGGAGAGGATAGGATAGAGGATAGGATAGGATAGAGGATAGAATAGGATAGATGATATTATAGGATAGAGGATAGGATATGATAGAGTAAACGATATTATAGAGGATAGGATAGGATAGAGGATCGGATAGAGGATAGGATAGGATAGAGGATGGTATAGAGGATAGGATAGAGGATAGGATAGGATAGAGGATAGGATAGGAAAGAGGATAGGATAGGATACGATAGAGGATAGGATAGATGATAGGATAGGATAGGATAGAGGATAGGATAGAGGATCGGATAGAGGATAGGATAGGATAGAGGAAAGGATAGGATAGAGGAAAGGATAGGATAGAGGATAGGATAGGTAATTGGATAGGATAGAGGATAGGATAAGTTAGAGGATAGTATAGGATAGAGGATAGGATAGGATAGAGGATAGGATAGGATAAAAGGTAGGATAGGATAGAGGACAGGATAGGATAGATGATACTATAGGATAGAGGATAGGATATGATAGAGTAAACGATATTATAGAGGATAGGATAGGATAGAGGATCGGATAGAGGATAGGATAGGATAGAGGATGGTATAGAGGATAGGATAGAGGATAGGATAGGATAGAGGATAGGATAGGAAAGAGGATAGGATAGGATACGATAGAGGATAGGATAGATGATAGGATAGGATAGAGGATCTGATAGAGGATACGATCGGATAGAGGATAGGATAGGATAGAGGATCGGATAGAGGATAGGATAGGATGGAGGATAGGATAGGATCGAGGATAGGATAGGTAATTGGATAGGATAGAGGATAGGATATGGTAGAGGATAGTGTAGGATAGAGGATAGGATAGAGGATCGGATAGGATAGGATAGAGGATAGGATAGAGGATACGATAGAGGATCGGATAGAGTATAGGATACAATAGAGGAAAGGATAGGATAGAGGATAGGATAGGTAATTGGATAGGATAGAGGATAGGATAAGTTAGAGGATAGTATAGGATAGAGGATAGGATAGGATAGAGGATAGGATAGGATAGAGGATCGGATAGAGGATAGGATAGGATAGAGGATAGGATAGGATAGAGGATAGAGTAGGATAGAGGATAGGATAGGATAAAGTATAGGATAGGATAGAGGATAGGATAGGATAGGATATAGGATAGGATAGGATAGGATAGAGGATAGAGTATAGGATAGGATAGAGGATAGGATAGGATAGAGGAGAGGATAGGATAGAGGATAGGATAGGATAGAGGATAGGATAGGATAGAGGATAGGATAGGATACGATAGAGGATAGGATAGGATAGAGGATAGGATAGGATAGAGGATAGGATAGGATAGAGGATAGAGTATAGGATAGGATAGAGGATAGGATAGGATAGAGGATAGGATAGGATAGAGGATAGGATAGGATAGGATAGAGGATAGGATAGGATAGAGGATAGAATAGGATACGATAGAGTATAGGATAGGATAGAGGATAGGATAGGATAGAGGATAGGATAGGATAGAGGATAGGATAGGATAGAGGATAGGATAGGATAGAGGATAGGATAGGATAGAGGATAGTATAGGATAGAGGATAGGATAGAATAGAGGATAGGATAGGATAACGGATAGGATAGGATAGAGGATAGGATAGGATAGGATAGAGGATAGGATAGAGGATCGGATGGAGGATAGGATAGGATAGAGGAAAGGATAGGATAGAGGATAGGATAGGTAATTGGATAGGATAGAGGGTAGGATAGGATAGAGGATAGGATAGGATAGAGGAGAGGATAGGATAGAGGATAGGATAGAGGATAGGATAGGATAGATGATATTATAGGATAGAGGATAGGATATGATAGAGTAAACGATATTATAGAGGATAGGATAGGATAGAGGATCGGATAGAGGATAGGATAGGATAGAGGTTGGTATAGAGGATAGGATAGAGGATACGATCGGATAGAGGATAGGATAGGATAAAGGATAGGATAGGATAGAGGATAGGATAGGATAGAGGATAGAATAGGATAGATGATAGGATACGATAGAGAATAGGATAGGATAGAGGATAGGATAGGATAGAGGATAGGATAGAGGATAGGATAGGATAGACGATAGGAAAGGATAGAGGATAGGATAGAGGATCGGATAGGTAATTGGATAGGATAGGGGAGAGGATAAGGTAGAGGCTAGTATAGGATAGAGGATCTGATAGAGGATAGGATAGGATGGAGGATAGGATAGGATCGAGGATAGGATAGGTAATTGGATAGGATAGAGGATAGGATAAGGTAGAGGATAGTATAGGATAGAGGATAGGATAGGTAATTGGATAGGATAGAGGATAGGATAAGTTAGAGGATAGTATAGGATAGAGGATAGGATAGGATAGAGGATAGGATAGGATAAAGGATAGGATAGGATAGAGGATAGGATAGGATAGAGGATAGAATAGGATAGATGATAGGATACGATAGAGAATAGGATAGGATAGAGGATAGGATAGGATAGAGGATAGGATAGAGGATAGGATAGGATAGAGGATAGGAAAGGATAGAGGATAGGATGGGATAGAGGATAGGATAGGATAGAGGATAGGATAGGATAGAGGATAGGATAGGATAGAGGATAGGATAGAGGATAGGATAGAGGAACGGATAGAGGATAGGATAGAGGATAGGATAGGATAGAGGATAGGAAAGGATAGAGGATAGGATGGGATAGAGGATAGGATAGGATAGAGGATAGGATAGGATAGAGGAAAGGATAGGATAGAGGATAGGATAGGATAGAGGATAGGATAGGTAATTGGATAGGATAGAGGATAGGATAAGGTAGAGGATAGGATAGGATAGAGGATAGGATAGGGGATAGGATAGGATAGAGGATAGAATAGGATAGATGATAGGATAGGATAGAGAATAGGATAGGATAGAGGATAGGATAGGATAGAGGATAGGATAGAGGATAGGATAGAGGATAGGATAGGATAGAGGATAGGAAAGGATAGAGGATAGGATGGGGTAGAGGATAGGATACGATAGAGGATAGGATAGGATAGAGGATAGGATAGGATAGAGGATAGGATAGGATAGAGGATAGGATAGAGGATAGGATAGGATAGGTTAGAGGATAGGATAGGATAGAGGATAGGATAGAGGATAGGATAGAGGATAGGATAGGTAATTGGATAGGATAGAGTATAGGATAAGGTAGAGGATAGGATAGGATAGAGGATATAATAGGATAGAGGATAGGATAGGATAGAGGATAGGATAGGGAAGAGGATAGGATAGGATAGAGGGTAGGATAGGATAGAGGATAGGATAGAGGATAGGATAGCGGATAGGATAGGATAGAGGATAGGATAGGATAGAGGATAGAATAGAGGATAGGATAGAGGATAGGATAGGATAGAGGATAGGATAGAGGATAGGATAGAGGATAGGATAGAGGATAGGATAGGATAGAGGATAGGAAAGGATAGAGGATAGGATGGGGTAGAGGATAGGATAGGATAGAGGATAGAGTAGGATAGAGGATAGGATAGGATAGAGGAAAGGATAGGATAGAAGATAGGATAGGATAGATGATAGGATAGGAAAGAGGGTAGGATTGGATAGAGGATAGAGTATAGGATAGGATAGAGGATAGTATGGGATAGAGGATAGGATAGAATAGAGGATAGGATAGGATAGGATAGAGGATAGGATAGGATAGGATAGAGGATAGGATAGATGATAGGATAGGATAGAGGATCTGATAGAGGATACGATCGGATAGAGGATAGGATAGGATAGAGGATCGGATAGAGGATAGGATAGGATGGAGGATAGGATAGGATCGAGGATAGGATAGGATAGAGGATCGGATAGAGGATAGGATAGGATGGAGGATAGGATAGGATCGAGGATAGGATAGGTAATTGGATAGGATAGAGGATAGGATATGGTAGAGGATAGTGTAGGATAGAGGATAGGATAGAGGATCGGATAGGATAGGATAGAGGATAGGATAGAGGATACGATAGAGGATCGGATAGAGGATAGGATAGGATAGAGGAAAGGATAGGATAGAGGATAGGATAGGTAATTGGATAGGATAGAGGATAGGATAAGTTAGAGGATAGTATAGGATAGAGGATAGGATAGGATAGAGGATAGGATAGGATAGAGTATAGGATAAGGTAGAGGATAGGATAGGATAGGATAGAGGATAGGATAGGATAGAGGATAGGATAGAGGATCGGATAGAGGATAGGATAGGATAGGATAGAGGATAGGATAGGATAGAGGATAGGATAGGATAGAGGATAGGATAGGATAGAGGATAGGATAGGATAGAGGATCGGATATAGGATAGGATAGGATAGAGGATAGGATAGGATAGAGGAAAGGATAGGATAGAAGATAGGATAGGATAGATGATAGGATAGGAAAGAGGGTAGGATTGGATAGAGGATAGAGTATAGGATAGGATAGAGGATAGTATGGGATAGAGGATAGGATAGAATAGAGGATAGGATAGGATACAGGATAGGATAGGATAGAGGATAGGATAGAGGATAGGATAGGATAGAGGATAGACTATAGGATAGGATAGATGATAGGATAGGATAGAGGAGAGGATAGGATAGAGGATAGGATAGGATAGAGGATCGGATAGAGGATAGGATAGGATAGAGGATAGGATAGGATAGAGGAAAGGATAGGATAGAAGATAGGATAGGATAGATGATAGGATAGGAAAGAGGGTAGGATTGGATAGAGGATAGAGTATAGGATAGGATAGAGGATAGTATGGGATAGAGGATAGGATAGAATAGAGGATAGGATAGGATAGGATAGAGGATAGGATAGGATAGGATAGAGGATAGGATGGGAAAGAGGGTGGGATAGGATAGAGGATAGACTATAGGATAGGATAGAGGATTGGATAGGATAGAGGATAGACTATAGGATAGGATAGAGGATAGGATAGGAAAGAGGATAGGATAGGATACGATAGAGGATAGGATAGATGATAGGATAGGATAGAGGATCTGATAGAGGATACGATCGGATAGAGGATAGGATAGGATAGAGGATCGGATAGAGGATAGGATAGGATGGAGGATAGGATAGGATCGAGGATAGGATAGGATAGAGGATCGGATAGAGGATAGGATAGGATGGAGGATAGGATAGGATACGATAGAGGATAGGATAGGATAGAGGATAGGATAGGATAGAGGATAGGATAGGATAGAGGATAGGATAGAGGATAGGATAGAGGATAGGATAGGATAGGATAGAGGATAGGATAGGATAGAGGATAGAGTATAGGATAGGATAGAGGATAGGATAGGATAGGATAGAGGAGAGGATAGGATAGAGGATAGGATAGGATAGAGGATAGGATAGGATAGAGGATAGGATAGGATAGGATAGAGGATAGGATAGGATAGAGGATAGAATAGGATACGATAGAGTATAGGATAGGATAGAGGATAGGATAGGATAGAGGATAGGATAGGATAGAGGATAGGATAAGATAGAGGATAGGATAGGATAGAGGATAGGATAGAGGATAGGATAGGATAGAGGAGAGGATAGGATAGAGGATAGATAGGATAGAGGATAGGATTGGATAGAGGATAGGATAGGATAGAGGATCGGATAGAGGATAGGATAGGATAGAGGATAGGATAGGATAGAAGATAGTATAGGATAGAGGATAGGATAGAATAGAGGATAGGATAGGATAACGGATAGGATAGGATAGAGGATAGGATAGGATAGGATAGAGGATAGGATAGGATAGAGGATAGGATAGAGGATCGGATAGAGGATAGGATAGGATAGAGGATAGGAAAGGATAGGATAGAGGATAGGATAGAGGATAGGATAGGATAGAGGATAGGATAGGATAGAGGAGAGGATAGGATAGAGGATAGGATAGGATAGATGATATTATAGGATAGAGGATAGGATATGATAGAGTAAACGATATTATAGAGGATAAGATAGGATAGAGGATCGGATAGAGGATAGGATAGGATAGAGGATGGTATAGAGGATAGGATAGAGGATAGGATAGGATAGAGGATAGGACAGGAAAGAGGATAGGATAGGATACGATAGAGAATAGGATAGATGATAGGATAGGATAGAGGATAGGATAGGTAATTGGATAGTATAGAGGATAGGATAAGGTAGAGGATAGGATATGATAGAGGATAGGATAGAGGATCGGATAGAGGATAGGATAGGATAGAGGAAAGGATAGGATAGGTAATTGGATAGGATAGAGGATAGGATAAGGTAGAGGATAGTATAGGATAGAGGATAGGATTGGATAGAGGATAGGATAGGATAAAGGATAGGATAGGATAGAGGATAGGATAGGATAGAGGGTCGGACAGAGGATAGGATAGGATAGAGGATAGGATAGGATAGAGGATAGAGTAGGATAGAGGATAGGATAGGATAAAGGATAGGATAGGATAGAGGATAGGATAGGAAAGAGGATAGGATAGGATACGATAGAGGATAGGATAGATGATAGGATAGGATAGAGGATCCGATAGAGGATACGATCGGATAGAGGATAGGATAGGATAGAGGATCGGATAGGTAATTGGATAGGATAGGGGAGAGGATAAGGTAGAGACTAGTATAGGATAGAGGATCTGATAGAGGATAGGATAGGATGGAGGATAGGATAGGATCGAGGATAGGATAGGTAATTGGATAGGATAGAGGATAGGATATGGTAGAGGATAGTATAGGATAGAGGATAGGATAGAGGATCGGATAGGATAGGATAGAGGATAGGATAGAGGATACGATAGAGGATCGGATAGAGGATAGGATAGGATAGAGGAAAGGATAGGATAGAGGATAGGATAGGTAATTGGATAGGTTAGAGGATAGGATAAGTTAGAGGATAGTATAGGATAGAGGATAGGATAGGATAGAGGATACGATAGGATAAAGGATAGGATAGGATAGAGGATAGGATAGGATAGAGGATAGAATAGGACAGATGATAGGATAGGATAGAGAATAGGATAGGGTAGAGGATAGGATAGGATAGAGGATAGGATAGAGGATAGGATAGGATAGAGGATAGGAAAGGATAGAGGATAGGATGGGATAGAGGATAGGATAGGATAGAGGATAGGATAGGATAGAGGATAGGATAGGATAGAGGATAGGATAGGATAGAGGATAGGATAGAGGATCGGATAGAGGATAGGATAGGATAGAGGAAAGGATAGGATAGAGGATAGGATAGGTAATTGGATAGGATAGAGGATAGGATAAGGTAGAGGATAGTATAGGATAGAGGATAGGATAGGATAGAGGATAGGATAGGATAAAGGATAGGATAGGATAGAGGATAGGATAGGATAGAGGATAGGATAGGATAGGATAGAGGATAGAATAGGATAGAGGATAGAGTATAGGATAGGATAGAGGATAGGATAGGATAGAGGAGAGGATAGGATAGAGGATAGGATAGGATAGAGGATAGGATAGGATAGAGGATAGGATAGGATAGGATAGAGGATAGGATAGGATAGAGGATAGAGTAGGATACGATAGAAGATAGGATAGGATAGAGGATAGGATAGGATAGAGGATAGGATAGGATAGAGGATAGGATAGGATAGAGGATAGGATAGGATAGAGGATAGGATAGAGGATAGGATAGGATAGAGGATAGGATAGGATAGAGGATAGATAGGATAGAGGATAGGATTGGATAGAGGATAGGATAGGATAGAGGATCGGATAGAGGATAGGATAGGATAGAGGATAGGATAGAGGATAGGATAGGATAGAGGATAGTATAGGATAGAGGATAGGATAGAATAGAGGATAGGATAGGATAACGGATAGGATAGGATAGAGGATAGGATAGGATAGGATAGAGGATAGGATATGATAGAGGATAGGATAGAGGATCGGATAGAGGATAGGATAGGATAGAGGAAAGGATAGGATAGAGGATAGGATAGGTAATTGGATAGGATAGAGGATAGGATAAGGTAGAGGATAGTATAGGATAGAGGATAGGATTGGATAGAGGATAGGATAGGATAAAGGATAGGATAGGATAGAGGATAGGATAGGATAGAGGGTCGGACAGAGGATAGGATAGGATAGAGGATAGGATAGGATAGAGGATAGAGTAGGATAGAGGATAGGATAGGATAAAGGATAGGATAGGATAGAGGATAGGATAGGAAAGAGGATAGGATAGGATACGATAGAGGATAGGATAGATGATAGGATAGGATAGAGGATCCGATAGAGGATACGATCGGATAGAGGATAGGATAGGATAGAGGATCGGATAGGTAATTGGATAGGATAGTGGAGAGGATAAGGTAGAGACTAGTATAGGATAGAGGATCTGATAGAGGATAGGATAGGATGGAGGATAGGATAGGATCGAGGATAGGATAGGTAATTGGATAGGATAGAGGATAGGATATGGTAGAGGATAGTATAGGATAGAGGATAGGATAGAGGATCGGATAGGATAGGATAGAGGATAGGATAGAGGATACGATAGAGGATCGGATAGAGGATAGGATAGGATAGAGGAAAGGATAGGATAGAGGATAGGATAGAGGATACGATAGAGGATCGGATAGAGGATAGGATAGGATAGAGGAAAGGATAGGATAGAGGATAGGATAGGTAATTGGATAGGTTAGAGGATAGGATAAGTTAGAGGATAGTATAGGATAGAGGATAGGATAGGATAGAGGATACGATAGGATAAAGGATAGGATAGGATAGAGGATAGGATAGGATAGAGGATAGAATAGGACAGATGATAGGATAGGATAGAGAATAGGATAGGGTAGAGGATAGGATAGGATAGAGGATAGGATAGAGGATAGGATAGGATAGAGGATAGGAAAGGATAGAGGATAGGATGGGATAGAGGATAGGATAGGATAGAGGATAGGATAGGATAGAGGATAGGATAGGATAGAGGATAGGATAGGATAGAGGATAGGATAGAGGATCGGATAGAGGATAGGATAGGATAGAGGAAAGGATAGGATAGAGGATAGGATAGGTAATTGGATAGGATAGAGGATAGGATAAGGTAGAGGATAGTATAGGATAGAGGATAGGATAGGATAGAGGATAGGATAGGATAAAGGATAGGATAGGATAGAGGATAGGATAGGATAGAGGATAGGATAGGATAGAGGATCGGATAGAGGATAGGATAGGATAGAGGATCGGATAGAGGATAGGATAGGATAGAGGATAGGATAGGATAGAGTATAGAGTAGGATAGAGGATAGGATAGGATAAAGGATAGGATTGGATAGAGGATCGGATAGAGGATAGAATAGGATAGAGGATAGGATAGGATAGAGGATAGTATGGGATAGAGGATAGGATAGAATAGAGGATAGGATAGGATAAAGGATAGGATAGGATAGAAGATAGGATAGGATAGATGATAGGATAGGAAAGAGGGTAGGATAGGATAGAGGATAGACTATAGGATAGGATAGGATAGAGGAGAGGATAGGATAGAGGATACGATAGGATAGAGGATAGGATAGGATAGAGGATAGAATAGGATAGATGATATTATAGGATAGAGGATAGGATATGATAGAGTAAACGATATTATAGAGGATAGGATAGGATAGAGGATCGGATAGAGGATAGGATAGGATAGAGGATGGTATAGAGGATAGGATAGAGGATAGGATAGGATAGAGGATAGGATAGGAAAGAGGATAGGATAGGATACGATAGAGGATAGGATAGATGATAGGATAGGATAGAGGATCTGATAGAGGATACGATCGGATAGAGGATAGGATAGGATAGAGGGTCGGATAGGTAATTGGATAGGATAGGGGAGAGGATAAGGTAGAGGCTAGTATAGGATAGAGGATCTGATAGAGGATAGGATAGGATGGAGGATAGGATAGGATCGAGGATAGGATAGGTAATTGGATAGGATAGAGGATAGGATAGAGGACCGGATAGGATAGGATAGAGGATAGGATAGAGGATCGGATAGAGGATAGGATAGGATAGAGGAAAGGATAGGTTAGAGGATAGGATAGGTAATTGGATAGGATAGAGGATAGGATAAGTTAGAGGATAGTATAGGATAGAGGATAGGATAGGATAGAGGATAGGATAGGATAAAAGATAGGATAGGATAGAGGATAGGATAGGATAGATGATATTATAGGATAGAGGATAGGATGTGATAGAGTAAACGATATTATAGAGGATAGGATAAGATAGAGGATCGGATAGAGGATAGGATAGGATAGAGGATAGGATAGGATAGGATAGAGGATAGGATAGGATAGAGGATCGGATAGAGGATAGGATAGGATAGAGGATAGGATAGAGGATAGGATAGGATAGAGGATAGTATAGGATAGAGGATAGGATAGAATAGAGGATAGGATAGGATAACGGATAGGATAGGATAGAGGATAGGATAGGATAGGATAGAGGATAGGATAGGATAGGATAGAGGATAGGATATGATAGAGGATAGGATAGAGGATCGGATAGAGGATAGGATAGGATAGAGGAAAGGATAGGATAGAGGATAGGATAGGTAATTGGATAGGATAGAGGATAGGATAAGGTAGAGGATAGTATAGGATAGAGGATAGGATTGGATAGAGGATAGGATAGGATAAAGGATAGGATAGGATAGAGGATAGGATAGGATAGAGGGTCGGACAGAGGATAGGATAGGATAGAGGATAGGATAGGATAGAGGATAGAGTAGGATAGAGGATAGGATAGGATAAAGGATAGGATAGGATAGAGGATAGGATAGGAAAGAGGATAGGATAGGATACGATAGAGGATAGGATAGATGATAGGATAGGATAGAGGATCCGATAGAGGATACGATCGGATAGAGGATAGGATAGGATAGAGGATCGGATAGGTAATTGGATAGGATAGTGGAGAGGATAAGGTAGAGACTAGTATAGGATAGAGGATCTGATAGAGGATAGGATAGGATGGAGGATAGGATAGGATCGAGGATAGGATAGGTAATTGGATAGGATAGAGGATAGGATATGGTAGAGGATAGTATAGGATAGAGGATAGGATAGAGGATCGGATAGGATAGGATAGAGGATAGGATAGAGGATACGATAGAGGATCGGATAGAGGATAGGATAGGATAGAGGAAAGGATAGGATAGAGGATAGGATAGGTAATTGGATAGGTTAGAGGATAGGATAAGTTAGAGGATAGTATAGGATAGAGGATAGGATAGGATAGAGGATACGATAGGATAAAGGATAGGATAGGATAGAGGATAGGATAGGATAGAGGATAGGATAGGATAGAGGATCGGATAGAGGATAGGATAGGATAGAGGATCGGATAGAGGATAGGATAGGATAGAGGATAGGATAGGATAGAGTATAGAGTAGGATAGAGGATAGGATAGGATAAAGGATAGGATTGGATAGAGGATCGGATAGAGGATAGAATAGGATAGAGGATAGGAAAGGATAGAGGATAGTATGGGATAGAGGATAGGATAGGATAGAGGATAGGATAGGATAGAGGATAGGATAGGATAGAGGATAGGATAGAGGATCGGATAGAGGATAGGATAGGATGGAGGATAGGATAGGATCGAGGATAGGATAGGTAATTGGATAGGATAGAGGATAGGATAGAGGACCGGATAGGATAGGATAGAGGATAGGATAGAGGATCGGATAGAGGATAGGATAGGATAGAGGAAAGGATAGGTTAGAGGATAGGATAGGTAATTGGATAGGATAGAGGATAGGATAAGTTAGAGGATAGTATAGGATAGAGGATAGGATAGGATAGAGGATAGGATAGGATAAAAGATAGGATAGGATAGAGGATAGGATAGGATAGATGATATTATAGGATAGAGGATAGGATGTGATAGAGTAAACGATATTATAGAGGATAGGATAAGATAGAGGATCGGATAGAGGATAGGATAGGATAGAGGATAGGATAGGATAGGATAGAGGATAGGATAGGATTGAGGCTAGGATAGGATAGTGGATAGGATAGGATAGAGGATAGGATAGGATAGGATAGAGGATAGGATAGAGGATAGGATAGAGGATAGGATAGAGGATAGGATAGAGGATAGGATAGAGGATAGGATAGAGGATAGGATAGAGGATAGGATAGAAGATAGGATAGGATAGATGATAGGATAGGAAAGAGGGTAGGATTGGATAGAGGATAGAGTATAGGATAGGATAGAGGATAGTATGGGATAGAGGATAGGATAGAATAGAGGATAGGATAGGATAGGATAGAGGATAGGATAGGATAGGATAGAGGATAGGATAGGAAAGAGGGTGGGATAGGATAGAGGATAGACTATAGGATAGGATAGAGGATTGGATAGGATAGAGGATAGACTATAGGATAGGATAGAGGATAGGATAGGAAAGAGGATAGGATAGGATACGATAGAGGATAGGATAGATGATAGGATAGGATAGAGGATCTGATAGAGGATACGATCGGATAGAGGATAGGATAGGATAGAGGATCGGATAGAGGATAGGATAGGATGGAGGATAGGATAGGATCGAGGATAGGATAGGATAGAGGATCGGATAGAGGATAGGATAGGATGGAGGATAGGATAGGATACGATAGAGGATAGGATAGGATAGAGGATAGGATAGGATAGAGGATAGGATAGGATAGAGGATAGGATAGGATAGAGGATAGGATAGAGGATAGGATAGAGGATAGGATAGGATAGGATAGAGGATAGGATAGGATAGGATAGAGGATAGGATAGGATAGAGGATAGGATAGGATAGAGGATAGAGTATAGGATAGGATAGAGGATAGGATAGGATAGGATAGAGGAGAGGATAGGATAGAGGATAGGATAGGATAGAGGATAGGATAGGATAGAGGATAGGATAGGATAGGATAGAGGATAGGATAGGATAGAGGATAGAATAGGATACGATAGAGTATAGGATAGGATAGAGGATAGGATAGGATAGAGGATAGGATAGGATAGAGGATAGGATAGGATAGAGGATAGGATAGAGGATAGGATAGGATAGAGGAGAGGATAGGATAGAGGATAGATAGGATAGAGGATAGGATTGGATAGAGGATAGGATAGGATAGAGGATCGGATAGAGGATAGGATAGGATAGAGGATAGGATAGGATAGAATATAGTATAGGATAGAGGATAGGATAGAATAGAGGATAGGATAGGATAACGGATAGGATAGGATAGAGGATAGGATAGGATAGGATAGAGGATAGGATAGGATAGAGGATAGGATAGAGGATCGGATAGAGGATAGGATAGGATAGAGGAAAGGATAGGATAGAGGATAGGATAGGTAATTGGATAGGATAGAGGATAGGATAAGGTAGAGGATAGTATAGGATAGAGGATAGGATAGGATAGAGGATAGGATAGGATACAGGATAGGATAGGATAGAGGATAGGATAGGATAGGATAGAGGATAGGAAAGGATAGGATAGAGGATAGGATAGAGGATAGGATAGGATAGAGGATAGGATAGGATAGAGGAGAGGATAGGATAGAGGATAGGATAGGATAGATGATATTATAGGATAGAGGATAGGATATGATAGAGTAAACGATATTATAGAGGATAAGATAGGATAGAGGATCGGATAGAGGATAGGATAGGATAGAGGATGGTATAGAGGATAGGATAGAGGATAGGATAGGATAGAGGATAGGACAGGAAAGAGGATAGGATAGGATACGATAGAGAATAGGATAGATGATAGGATAGGATAGAGGATAGGATAGGTAATTGGATAGGATAGAGGATAGGATAAGGTAGAGGATAGTATAGGATAGAGGATAGGATAGGATAGAGGATAGGATAGGATACAGGATAGGATAGGATAGAGGATAGGATAGGATAGGATAGAGGATAGGAAATGATAGGATAGAGGATAGGATAGAGGATAGGATAGGATAGAGGATAGGATAGGATAGAGGAGAGGATAGGATAGAGGATAGTATGGGATAGAGGATAGGATAGGATAGAGGATAGGATAGAGGATAGGATAGAGGATAGGATAGGATAGAGGATAGGAAAGGATAGAGGATAGGATGGGATAGAGGATAAGATAGGATAGAGGATAGGATAGGATAGAGGATAGGATAGGATGGAGGATAGGATAGGATAGAGGATAGGAAAGGATGGAGGATAGGATAGGATAGAGGATAGGATAGAGGATAGGATAGGATAGAGGATAGGATAGGTAATTGGATAGGATAGAGTATAGGATAAGGTGGAGGATAGGATAGGATAGGATAGAGGATAGGATAGGATAGAGGAAAGGATAGGATAGAAGATAGGATAGGATAGATGATAGGATAGGAAAGAGGGTAGGATAGGATAGAGGATAGCGTATAGGATAGGATAGAGGATAGGATAGGATAGAGGAGAGGATAGGATAGAGGATAGGATAGGATAGAGGATAGGATAGGATAGAGGATAGGATAGGATAGGATAGAGGATAGAATAGGATACGATAGAGGATAGGATAGGATAGAGGATAGGATAGGATAGAGGATAGGATAGGATAGAGGATAGGATAGAGGATAGGATAGAGGATAGGATAGGATAGGATAGAGGATAGGATAGGATAGAGGATAGAGTATAGGATAGGATAGAGGATAGGATAGGATAGAGGAGAGGATAGGATAGAGGATAGGATAGGATAGAGGATAGGATAGAGGATCGGATAGAGGATAGGATAGGATAGAGGAAAGGATAGGATAGAGGATAGGATAGGTAATTGGATAGGATAGAGGATAGGATAAGGTAGAGGATAGTATAGGATAGAGGATAGGATTGGATAGAGAATAGGATAGGATAAAGGATAGGATAGGATAGAGGATAGGATAGGATAGAGGGTCGGACAGAGGATAGGATAGGATAGAGGATAGGATAGGATAGAGGATAGAGTAGGATAGAGGATAGGATAGGATAAAGGATAGGATAGGATAGAGGATAGGATAGGAAAGAGGATAGGATAGGATACGATAGAGGATAGGATAGATGATAGGATAGGATAGAGGATCCGATAGAGGATACGATCGGATAGAGGATAGGATAGGATAGAGGATCGGATAGGTAATTGGATAGGATAGGGGAGAGGATAAGGTAGAGACTAGTATAGGATAGAGGATCTGATAGAGGATAGGATAGGATGGAGGATAGGATAGGATCGAGGATAGGATAGGTAATTGGATAGGATAGAGGATAGGATATGGTAGAGGATAGTATAGGATAGAGGATAGGATAGAGGATCGGATAGGATAGGATAGAGGATAGGATAGAGGATACGATAGAGGATCGGATAGAGGATAGGATAGGATAGAGGAAAGGATAGGATAGAGGAGAGGATAGGTAATTGGATAGGTTAGAGGATAGGATAAGTTAGAGGATAGTATAGGATAGAGGATAGGATAGGATAGAGGATACGATAGGATAAAGGATAGGATAGGATAGAGGATAGGATAGGATAGAGGATAGAATAGGACAGATGATAGGATAGGATAGAGAATAGGATAGGGTAGAGGATAGGATAGGATAGAGGATAGGATAGAGGATAGGATAGAGGATAGGATAGGATAGAGGATAGGAAAGGATAGAGGATAGGATGGGATAGAGGATAGGATAGGATAGAGGATAGGATAGGATAGAGGATAGGATAGGATAGAGGATAGGATAGGATAGAGGATAGGATAGAGGATCGGATAGAGGATAGGATAGGATAGAGGAAAGGATAGGATAGAGGATAGGATAGGTAATTGGATAGGATAGAGGATAGGATAAGGTAGAGGATAGTATAGGATAGAGGATAGGATAGGATAGAGGATAGGATAGGATAAAGGATAGGATAGGATAGAGGATAGGATAGGATAGAGGATAGGATAGGATAGGATAGAGGATAGAATAGGATAGAGGATAGAGTATAGGATAGGATAGAGGATAGGATAGGATAGAGGAGAGGATAGGATAGAGGATAGGATAGGATAGAGGATAGGATAGGATAGAGGATAGGATAGGATAGGATAGAGGATAGGATAGGATAGAGGATAGAGTAGGATACGATAGAAGATAGGATAGGATAGAGGATAGGATAGGATAGAGGATAGGATACGATAGAGGATAGGATAGGATAGAGGATAGGATAGAGGATAGGATAGGATAGAGGATAGGATAGGATAGAGGATAGATAGGATAGAGGATAGGATTGGATAGAGGATAGGATAGGATAGAGGATCGGATAGAGGATAGGATAGGATAGAGGATAGGATAGAGGATAGGATAGGATAGAGGATAGTATAGGATAGAGGATAGGATAGAATAGAGGATAGGATAGGATAACGGATAGGATAGGATAGAGGATAGGATAGGATAGGATAGAGGATAGGATATGATAGAGGATAGGATAGAGGATCGGATAGAGGATAGGATAGGATAGAGGAAAGGATAGGATAGAGGATAGGATAGGTAATTGGATAGGATAGAGGATAGGATAAGGTAGAGGATAGTATAGGATAGAGGATAGGATTGGATAGAGGATAGGATAGGATAAAGGATAGGATAGGATAGAGGATAGGATAGGATAGAGGGTCGGACAGAGGATAGGATAGGATAGAGGATAGGATATGATAGAGGATAGAGTAGGATAGAGGATAGGATAGGATAAAGGATAGGATAGGATAGAGGATAGGATAGGAAAGAGGATAGGATAGGATACGATAGAGGATAGGATAGATGATAGGATAGGATAGAGGATCCGATAGAGGATACGATCGGATAGAGGATAGGATAGGATAGAGGATCGGATAGGTAATTGGATAGGATAGTGGAGAGGATAAGGTAGAGACTAGTATAGGATAGAGGATCTGATAGAGGATAGGATAGGATGGAGGATAGGATAGGATCGAGGATAGGATAGGTAATTGGATAGGATAGAGGATAGGATATGGTAGAGGATAGTATAGGATAGAGGATAGGATAGAGGATCGGATAGGATAGGATAGAGGATAGGATAGAGGATACGATAGAGGATCGGATAGAGGATAGGATAGGATAGAGGAAAGGATAGGATAGAGGATAGGATAGGTAATTGGATAGGTTAGAGGATAGGATAAGTTAGAGGATAGTATAGGATAGAGGATAGGATAGGATAGAGGATACGATAGGATAAAGGATAGGATAGGATAGAGGATAGGATAGGATAGAGGATAGAATAGGACAGATGATAGGATAGGATAGAGAATAGGATAGGGTAGAGGATAGGATAGGATAGAGGATAGGATAGAGGATAGGATAGGATAGAGGATAGGAAAGGATAGAGGATAGGATGGGATAGAGGATAGGATAGGATAGAGGATAGGATAGGATAGAGGATAGGATAGGATAGAGGATAGGATAGGATAGAGGATAGGATAGAGGATCGGATAGAGGATAGGATAGGATAGAGGAAAGGATAGGATAGAGGATAGGATAGGTAATTGGATAGGATAGAGGATAGGATAAGGTAGAGGATAGTATAGGATAGAGGATAGGATAGGATAGAGGATAGGATAGGATAAAGGATAGGATAGGATAGAGGATAGGATAGGATAGAGGATAGGATAGGATAGAGGATCGGATAGAGGATAGGATAGGATAGAGGATCGGATAGAGGATAGGATAGGATAGAGGATAGGATAGGATAGAGTATAGAGTAGGATAGAGGATAGGATAGGATAAAGGATAGGATTGGATAGAGGATCGGATAGAGGATAGAATAGGATAGAGGATAGGATAGGATAGAGGATAGTATGGGATAGAGGATAGGATAGAATAGAGGATAGGATAGGATAAAGGATAGGATAGGATAGAAGATAGGATAGGATAGATGATAGGATAGGAAAGAGGGTAGGATAGGATAGAGGATAGACTATAGGATAGGATAGGATAGAGGAGAGGATAGGATAGAGGATACGATAGGATAGAGGATAGGATAGGATAGAGGATAGAATAGGATAGATGATATTATAGGATAGAGGATAGGATATGATAGAGTAAACGATATTATAGAGGATAGGATAGGATAGAGGATCGGATAGAGGATAGGATAGGATAGAGGATGGTATAGAGGATAGGATAGAGGATAGGATAGGATAGAGGATAGGATAGGAAAGAGGATAGGATAGGATACGATAGAGGATAGGATAGATGATAGGATAGGATAGAGGATCTGATAGAGGATACGATCGGATAGATTATAGGATAGGATAGAGGGTCGGATAGGTAATTGGATAGGATAGGGGAGAGGATAAGGTAGAGGCTAGTATAGGATAGAGGATCTGATAGAGGATAGGATAGGATGGAGGATAGGATAGGATCGAGGATAGGATAGGTAATTGGATAGGATAGAGGATAGGATAGAGGACCGGATAGGATAGGATAGAGGATAGGATAGAGGATCGGATAGAGGATAGGATAGGATAGAGGAAAGGATAGGTTAGAGGATAGGATAGGTAATTGGATAGGATAGAGGATAGGATAAGTTAGAGGATAGTATAGGATAGAGGATAGGATAGGATAGAGGATAGGATAGGATAAAAGATAGGATAGGATAGAGGATAGGATAGGATAGATGATATTATAGGATAGAGGATAGGATGTGATAGAGTAAACGATATTATAGAGGATAGGATAAGATAGAGGATCGGATAGAGGATAGGATAGGATAGAGGATAGGATAGGATAGGATAGAGGATAGGATAGGATTGAGGCTAGGATAGGATAGTGGATAGGATAGGATAGAGGATAGGATAGGATAGGATAGAGGATAGGATAGAGGATAGGATAGAGGATAGGATAGAGGATAGGATAGAGGATAGGATAGAGGATATTATAGTATAGGAGATAGTATAGGATAGCGGATAGGTTAGGATGGAGTATAGGATAGGATAGCGGAAAGGATAAGATAGAGTATAGAATAGAATAGAGGATAGGATACTATACAGGATTGGATCGGACCGAGGATAGGATAGAGGATCGTATAGGATACGATAGAGGATAGGATAGCATAGAGGATAGGATAGGATTGAGGCTAGGATAGGATAGTGGATAGGATAGGATAGTGGATAGGATAGGATAGAGTATGGAATAGGATAGAGGATAGGAGAGGATACAGGATAGGATAGGATTGAGGATAGGATAGTATAGAGGATAGGATAGGGTAGAGGATAGGATATAGGATTGGATATTATAGAGGATAGGATTCGATAGAGGATAGGGTAGGATAGCGGATAGGATAGGATAGAGTACAGAATAGGATAGAGGACAGGATAGGATAGAGGATAGGATAGGGGATTGGATAGGATAGAGGATAGGAGACGATAGAGGATAGGATAGGGGATTGGATAGGATAGAGGATAGGATAGGGGATTGTATAGGAAAGAGGATAGGATAGGATAGAGGATAGGATAGGATAGAGGATAGGATAGGGTAGAGGATAGGATAGGAGAGGGGATAGGATAGGATAGAGGATAGGATAGGATAGAGGATAGGATAGGATAGAGGATAGGATAGGATAGAGGATAGGATAGGATAGAGGATAGGATAGGATAGAGGATAGGATAGGATAGAGGATAGGATAGGATAGAGGATAGGATAGAGGATAGGATAGGATAGATTATAGGGTAGGATAGAGGATAGGATAGGATTCAGGATAGGATAGGATTGGATAGAGAATAGGATAGGATAGAGAATAGGATAGGATAGAGGATAGGATAGGATAGAGGATAGGATAGGATAGAGGTTAGGATAGGATAGAGAATAGGATAGGATAGAGGATAGGCCGGGATAGAGGATGGGATAGAGGATTGGTTAGGATAGAGGATATAATACGATAGAGGATAGGACACGATAGAGGATAGGATATTATAGACGATAGGGTAGGATAGAGGATACGATAGGATAGAGGATAGGATAGAGAATAGGATAGAGGATTGGATAGGATAGGATAAGATAGAGGATAGGATAGAGGATTGGATAGGATAGGATAAGATAGAGGATAAGATAGGGGATTGGATAGGATAAGGGATAGGATCGGATAGAGGATAAGATAGGGGATTGGATAGGATTCAGGATAGGATAGGATTGGATAGAGAATAGGATAGGATAGAGGATAGGATAGGATAGAGGATAGGATAGGATAGAGGATAGGATAGGATAGAGGTTAGGATAGGATACAGGATAGGATAGGATAGAGGATAGGTCGGGATAGAGGATGGGATAGAGGATTGGTTAGGATAGAGGATAGGACACGAGAGAGGATAGGATAGGATAGAGGATAGGATAGGATAGGATAAAGGATAGGATAGAGGATAGGATAGAGGATAGGATAGAGGATAGGATAGAGGATTGGATAGGATAGAGGATATTATAGAATAGAAGATAGGATAGGATAGCGGATAGGTTAGGATGGAGTATAGGATAGGGTTGAGGATAGGATAGGATAGGATAGAGGATAGGATATAGGATTGGATATAATAGATGATAGGATACGATAGACGATATGATAGGGGATTGGATAGGATAGAGGATAGGATAGGATTGAGGATAGGATAGGTTAGATGCTCGGATATTATAGAGGATAGGATATAATACAAGATATGATAGGATAGATGATATTATAGGATAGAGGACGGGATAGGATAGAGGATACGATCTTATGGAGGATAGGATAGGGTAGAGGAAAGTATAGGGTAGTGGAAAGGATAGGATAGAGGATAGGATAGGGGATTGGATAGGATAGAGGATAGGAGGCGAAAGAGGATAGGATTGGATAGAGAATAGAAGAGAGGATAGGATAGAGGATTGGACAGGATAGAGGATATTATAGGATAGAGGATAGGATAGGATAGCGGATAGGATAGGATGGAGTATAGGATAGAATTGATGATAGGATAGGCTTAAGGATAGGATAGGATAGAGGATACGAGAGGATAGAGGATAGCATAGGATAGAGGATAGGATAGAGGATAGGATAGGATAGATTATAGGGTAGGATAGAGGATAGGGTAGGATAGAGGATACGATAGGATAGAGGATAGGATAGGATAGAGGATAGGATCGGATAGAGGATAAGATAGGGGATTGGATAGGATAGAGTATAGGATACGATAGAGGATCGGATAGGATAGAGGATAGGATAGGATAGAGGATAGGATAGGATAGAGGATAGGATAGAGGATAGGATAGGATAGATTATAGGGTAGGATAGAGGATAGGGTAGGATAGAGGATACGATAGGATAGAGGTTAGGATAGGATAGAGGATAGGATCGGATAGAGGATAAGATAGGGGATTGGATAGGATAGAGTATAGGATACGATAGAGGATCGGATAGGATAGAGGATAGGATAGGGGATTGGATAGGATAGAGGATAGGAGACGATAGAGGATAGGATAGGGGATTGGATAGGATAGAGGATAGGATAGGGGATTGTATAGGAAAGAGGATAGGATAGGATAGAGGATAGGATAGGATAGAGGATAGGATACGATAGAGGATAGGATAGGATTGAGGCTAGAATAGGATAGTGGATAGGATAGGATAGAGGATAGGATAGGATAGGATAGAGGATAGGATAGAGGATAGGATAGGATAGGATAGAGGATAGGATAGAGGATAGGATAGAGGATAGGATAGAGGATAGGATAGAGGATTGGATAGGATAGAGGATATTATAGGATAGGAGATAGGATAGGATAGCGGATAGGTTAGGATGGAGTATAGGATACGAATGAGGATAGGATAGGGTTGAGGATAGGATAGGGGATTGGATAGGATAGAGGATATTATAATGTAGAGGATAGGATAGGATAGCGGATATGTTAGGATGGAGTATACGATACGAATGAGGATAGGGTTACGAATCAAATAGGGTTGAAGATAGGACTCGCTTCGGGCCATCAGGGGGGAGCTGATGGTGATGAAGCGGTTGCGGGACGCTCCCCCCCTGCCGCAGGTCTCCGCCGCCGAGGTCGGCGAGGTCACCGCGACCCCGCCGGCGCAGCTGGACCTGGTGGCCCAGATGAAGGCCCTCATGGAGGAGGGCCTCAGATCCCTCCGCGAGGAGATGCGGAGGGTGCTGCGCCGGGTGACCGGACGTGGTGACCGTGGGGATCCCGGGCCGCCGCCGCCGGCCCCTCCGGCGCCGCCGCGGCCCGCCCCTGCGCCTGCTCCGCCGACGCCTGCCCCTGCCCCTGCCTCGGTGCCGGGAGGGGCAGGGAAGAAAAAGAAGAAAAAGAAGAAGAAGAAGAAAGGGAAGGAGACTGGGGGGGCTCCCCAGCCTTCGGTCGCCCGCCCGGCCCCGTCTCCTGCGCCAGCACCGGGTACCCCGGCTAAGCCGGGAAGCTGGGCAGAGGTGGTCGGGAGGCGGGCAATTTCCGCGGCCAAGGCCGCTGCTAAGGCCGCGGCTGAGGTGGCGGCAGCCATCTCGGCTGGCGCCCCGAAAAGGAGGGCCGCTGTCCCCGCCCCGAAGGGCGGGAAACAAACGGCCAAGGTCAGGGCCCCGCCACGCTCCGCGGCAGTCACCGTGACTGTCCCGGAGGGGAGCGGAGCCTCGTATGAGGAGGCCATTAGGAGGGCCCGCCAGGGCGTCGATTTAGACGCCCTTGGCATCGGGGCCCTCCATTGGAAGAGGGCGGTAACCGGGGGCCTCATCATTGAGGTCCCCGGTGCCGATGGGGGCCCCAAGGCCGATGCCTTGGCCGCCAAGATGGCCGCCGTCCTGGGGGGGATGGACGTCAAGGTGTCCAGGCCCGTGAAGAAGGCGGAATTCCGCCTCACGGGCCTGGAGGTTTCCGTGACCCCCCAGGAGGTAGTGGAGGCGGTGTCTAAAGCCGGGGGCTGCACCGCCGAGTCCGTCCGGGTGGGGGAGCTTAAGGCTCCGCCCAACGGGCTCGGCACCGTATGGGTGCAGTGCCCGGCCGTGGCGGCCCTGGCCATCGAAAAGGCCGGGAAAGTACGCGTGGGGTGGTCCACCGCCCAGGTGGTTGTGCTGGCAGCTCGGCCGCTGCAGTGCTTCCGCTGCCTTGCCCTGGGGCATGTTCGGCAGCGGTGCACTGCGGAGGTCGACCGCAGCGGTCACTGCTACCGCTGCGGTGACGCCACCCACCGGGCGGTGGAGTGCAAGGCGCCACCCCACTGCGTTGTGTGCGCGGCCTTGGGGAGACCGGCGGGCCACAAGGCGGGGAGCAAGGCGTGCTCCCCGCCTCCAAAGGCCAAGAAAAAGGTAAAGGGGGCTGGCGGTGTGGCGCCCCCCCAAGCCCCGCAAATACCGGCGGTAAAGTTGGCCACTCCCCCAACCCCTAGGGAGGGGGAGTCGATGGAGGTGGAGGCGGGCCCCAGCGGGACGGGGGGAAATGACCCCCCGCCGCCCGCACCGGCGGCTAAGGAGGGGACCACCGCGAAGGCCAATTAATGGCCCATATTCCGCGCTGGTCCCCTCTCCCGGTACTCCAGGCCAACCTCAACCACTGCCGCCAGGCGCAGGACCTAATGGTCCAGTGCCTGGAGGAGTGGGGGGTTGGCCTGGCCGTCGCCACGGAGCCGTACAGAGTCCCGGACCACCCACACTGGTCCGGGGACGATGACGGCTCCGTGGCGATATGGTGGCGTCGCCACTCGGCGACTGTGCCTCCCTGCTCCGTGGTCGAACGGGGCAGGGGGATGGTTATGGTAAAGTGGGGAAGATTTCTGGTCGTGGGGTGCTACAGCTCACCCAGTTATGACTCCGCCGAATTAGGGATGTTCCTGGACCGGCTGGGGCTTATGATAGCCCCGTATATAGCCGGTCCAGTGTTGGTCCTGGGGGACCTCAACGCGAGGTCCTCCACCTGGGGTAACCCCGGGACCAACGCCCGAGGCGGAGTCCTGGAAGACTGGGCGGAGGGGATGGAGCTCCGGTTGTTAAACCGGGGCTCCGTGCCTACGTGCGTGAGGTGGAACGGCTGGTCGATTGTGGACGTGTCGTTCGCGACGGCCGCCGCCTCACGCCGTGTGTCCAATTGGCGGGTCTGGAGTGGAGAGACCTTGTCGGACCACAGCTACGTCCTGATGGACGTGGCTGTGGTCTCGGACTCGCCATTGGACACGCCCCTCCGACGTGGCACCCCGTCAGCGCCCAGATGGGCGCTGAAACGACTGGACGGGGACCTCCTGAGGGCCGTGATAATCGGCTCCGCCTGGCCTTCGGCCAGGGAGCGCGGGGTAAATGAGGGGGCGGCCTGGATCCGGGACACGTTACAAATGATTTGTGACGTGGCGATGCCCCGGGTCCAGGCTCAGCCCCCGAGAAAGACCGTTTACTGGTGGTCGGGCGGGCTGGCCGAACTCCGTTGTTCGGCCGGCCGTGCCCGCCGCCGGTACACCCGCGCCCGTCGCCGCCATTTCCTGGGCGGTGACGCGGAGCCGAGGGTCGCCGAGCTGTACAGGGAGTACAGATCGGCGGCCGTGGCCCTCAAGCGAGCTATTGCCGCAGCTAAGGCCAGGGCCTGGGACGAGCTCCTGCTCACCCTCCGTGACGATCCGTGGGGACGCCCATATAAGGCGGTGCTTGGGAAGCTCCGCCCCCGGGCGTCCCCTGTCACGGAGAGGTTGAACCCGGAACTTCTGGGGCGCGTTATCGATACCCTCTTCCCCCTCGCGGAGGAGGGGAGGTGGGTACGCGCCCCAGGTCCGACCATGGGATGGTCGGACGAGTTCCGGGTCACCGAGCTGGAGCTTGACCAGGCCGTCCGGGAGCTCCGGGCCGGGGGCAAGAAGGCCCCTGGCCCCGATGGGGTTCCCGGGAGCGTAATGGTCTTAGCCATAGAGGTCCTCGCCCCGGCGTTCAGGAGCGTCATGGACGCGAGCCTGCGCCGGGGAGTCTTCCCCACTGTTTGGAAGCAAGCGTGCCTGGTTCTCCTCCACAAGGAGGGGAAACCCGCAGAGTCTCCCTCTGCATACCGGCCGGTATGTTTACTCGACGAGGCGGGCAAGCTATTCGAAAGAATAATTGCCGCCCGCCTCGTCGGACACCTGTCGCGGGGTGGTCCCGACCTGAGCGACAGCCAGTATGGATTCCGGAGGGGGCGCTCTACAATAGACGCATTAGAGCGTCTGCGCCTCCTCCGGGAAAGGGCTGTCGCTCGGGGCAGGGTGTTGATAGCAGTGTCATTGGACATTTCCAATGCGTTCAACGCCCTGCCCTGGTCGGAGATAATGGGGGCGCTGGACCATTTCCAGGTGCCCCCTTATCTCCGGGAGGTGGTCGGCGATTACCTCCGCGACAGGGAGGTGGTGTTCACCGGCCGGTATGGCATGGTTTATACGAGGGAGACGCACCGCGGGGTTCCACAGGGGTCGGTCCTTGGGCCACTCCTGTGGAACCTAGCGTATGACGCGGTGCTGCGGGTTGTCCTCCCCCCGGATACGGGTGTCATCTGTTATGCAGATGACACCCTGGTTTATGCCGAGGGGGAGGACTGGAGGAGGACTAGGCACCTTGCTGAGGCCGCCCTGGACTGCGTGGTCGGGCGAATCCGCAGAATGGGTCTGACGGTGGCCGCCGCAAAGACCGAGGCGATCTGGTTATACGGATCGTCTCGGTCGCCGCGGCCACCCCGTGGTCGGGACCTGTGGATTCGCGTCGCTGAAACCTCCGTCGCGATCGGGCCCAGGATGAGGTACCTGGGCCTGATCATAGACGGCCGCTGGCGATTCGATGGACACTTCGAGCTCCTCGCCCCCCGACTAGAGAAGACGGCAGCCGCATTGGCGCGGCTGCTGCCGAATTTCGGGGGGCCGGATTTGAATGTACGCCGCCTCTATGTGGAGGTGGTGCGGTCTATAGCCCTGTATGGGGCCCCCGTATGGCACCGCTCGCTCGAGGCCAGCACGCCCAGCCGCAAGCTCTTTGAAAGAGTGCGGCGGCGGCTGGCCTTGCGGGTCATACGGGGGTACCGCACCATCTCCACCGAGGCGGCGGGACTCCTCGCCGTGATTCCACCCTTCACTGTGGTGGCGGCGGAGCGGGCGAGGCTATACCACATCGCCCGCTCCTTCCGCCGCCCGCCGGGGGTGGAACTCACGCGCGAGGAGGAGGAGGAGCTCGAGGGCCAGAATCGCCAGGCCCGGACGGAAGCTTTTTCGGAGTGGAGGGCGATGTTGGCGCCCTCCACACGTCCGATTGTCCGGGCCCTCCTGCCCATATTTTACATATGGTGCGGGAGGCGGGGAAGGTTGACCTTCCGCCTCACGCAGGTGCTCTCCGGCCACGGTTGCTTCGGAGAGTACCTGCATAGAATGGGGCGGGAGCCGACTACGCAGTGCCACCACTGCGGCGAAGATGTCGACACGGCGCGGCACACACTGGAGGAGTGCCCTGCTTGGGCCGGGCCGCGCCGTGTCCTGAGAGCCGCAGTGGGCGGGTGGGACCTCGCGCTGTCGACCGTGGTCGACCACATGGTCGACAGCGTGGGGTCGTGGAATGCGGTGGCCTCCTTCTGTGAGGACGTGATGTCCCGGAAGGAGGCCGCCGAGCGGGCCCGGGAGCGGGACCCGGGCTCCGCGAGGAGGGTGTGGGCGCGGGGACGACCCCCGCGCCGACGTGTGCCCCCCAGTAGGGTGGCGGAGAGGGTAGGGAGGGCGCGGGGGTCTCCCCCGCGTCAACGTGTGCCCCCGGTGGTGGGGGGCGGAGTGGGGTTGGCGCGGGGAGTTCCCCCGCGCCCTGTTATGCCCCCACCATTGGGGGCGGCGAATTTGGGGGCCCGGGGCGTGAGCTGACCCGGGCCCCCGGGGGGGAGCATAGCTCCCCCCGTGATAGGCCGACACCCCCCGGGTTAATTTCCCGGTTTGGGGGGGTGTCGGTCCGTCCCTCCCGTTAGGGGAGGGGGATTCGTGGGGGATTTGGGTGAGGAAGGGTCGGGGCGTGCCGGATCGCGCCTCCGACGGCCCTTCCTTCCGGTGGCGGCGTCTTCGTGCCTCGGCCGGGGCCGGTTCCCTCGGGACACCGGCCCCGAGCGGGACACGAAGACTCCGGGAGCTGTGGGTGGACCGAGCTGGGGCTCGGGAAGCCCAATCCGAAGGCTCCAGGGATGGGGACACCGGGCGGGTCCCTCCGCCCGGGGTCTTATAGAGTAGGCAGTGGGGGAGGCTAACCCCCTCCCCCGGGGTGGCATGTATTAGCTGGGAGGTGTCCTGTTGAATACTCGCGTGATCCAGGCACCTCCCCCTTTAGCTTAGGTGGGCGTGAGGTTATAGTGGGTAGTCTCCGGGGGCTCCGCCCCCCGGAGAGAATCCCACATAACCCCGGCTTCCCCCAGGGAGCCGGGGTATGTATAAAACATTTCCTCACGATAAAAAAAAAAAAAAAAAAAAAAAGGGTTGAAGATAGGATAGGATAGGATAGAGGATAGGATAGGATAGAGGATAGGATAGGATAGAGGATAGGATAGGATAGGATAGGATAGAGGATAGGATAGGATAGAGGATAGGATAGGATAGGATAGAGGATAGGATAGAATATAGGATAGAGGATTGGATAGGATAGAGGATATTATAGAATAGAAGATAGGATAGGATAGCGGATAGGTTAGGATGGAGTATAGGATCCGAATGAGGATAGGATAGAGTTGAGGATAGAATAGGATAGGATAGAGGATAGGATAGGATAGAGGATAGGATAGGATAGAGGATAGGATAGGATAGAGGATAGGATAGGATAGAGGATAGGATAGGATAGAGGATAGGATAGGATAGAGGATAGGATAGGATAGGATAGAGGATAGGATAGAATATAGGATAGAGGATTGGATAGGATAGAGGATATTATAGAATAGAAGATAGGATAGGATAGCGGATAGGTTAGGATGGAGTATAGGATCCGAATGAGGATAGGATAGAGTTGAGGATAGAATAGGATAGGATAGAGGATAGGATATAGGATTGGATATGATAGAGGATAGGATACGATAGACGATATGATAGGGGATTGGATAGGATAGGATTGAGGATAGGATAGGTTAGAGGCTCGGAAATTATAGAGGATAGGATATAATACAAGATATGATAGGATAGATGATATTATAGGATAGAGAACGGGATAGGATAGAGGATACGATCTTATGGAGGATAGGATATAATAGAGGAAAGTATAGGGTAGTGGAAAGTATAGGATAGAGGATAGGATGGGGGATTGGATAGGATAGAGGATAGGATAGGATTGAGGCTAGGATAGGATAGTGGATAGGATAGGATAGAGGATAGGATAGGATAGGATAGAGGATAGGATAGGATAGAGGATAGGATAGGATAGAGGATAGGATAGGATAGAGGATAGGATAGGATAGAGGATAGGATAGGATAGAGGATAGGATAGGATAGGATAGAGGATAGGATAGAATATAGGATAGAGGATTGGATAGGATAGAGGATATTATAGAATAGAAGATAGGATAGGATAGCGGATAGGTTAGGATGGAGTATAGGATCCGAATGAGGATAGGATAGAGTTGAGGATAGAATAGGATAGGATAGAGGATAGGATAGGATAGAGGATAGGATAGGATAGAGGATAGGATAGGATAGAGGATAGGATAGGATAGAGGATAGGATAGGATAGAGGATAGGATAGGATAGAGGATAGGATAGGATAGGATAGAGGATAGGATAGAATATAGGATAGAGGATTGGATAGGATAGAGGATATTATAGAATAGAAGATAGGATAGGATAGCGGATAGGTTAGGATGGAGTATAGGATCAGAATGAGGATAGGATAGAGTTGAGGATAGAATAGGATAGGATAGAGGATAGGATATAGGATTGGATATGATAGAGGATAGGATACGATAGACGATATGATAGGGGATTGGATAGGATAGGATTGAGGATAGGATAGGTTAGAGGCTCGGAAATTATAGAGGATAGGATATAATACAAGATATGATAGGATAGATGATATTATAGGATAGAGAACGGGATAGGATAGAGGATACGATCTTATGGAGGATAGGATATAATAGAGGAAAGTATAGGGTAGTGGAAAGTATAGGATAGAGGATAGGATGGGGGATTGGATAGGATAGAGGATAGGATAGGATTGAGGCTAGGATAGGATAGTGGATAGGATAGGATAGAGGATAGGATAGGATAGGATAGAGGATAGGATAGGATAGAGGATAGGATAGAGGATAGGATAGAGGATACGATCTTATGGAGGATAGGATATAATAGAGGAAAGTATAGGGTAGTGGAAAGTATAGGATAGAGGATAGGATGGGGGATTGGATAGGATAGAGGATAGGATAGGATTGAGGCTAGGATAGGATAGTGGATAGGATAGGATAGAGGATAGGATAGGATAGGATAGAGGATAGGATAGAGGATAGGATAGAGGATAGGATAGAGGATAGAGGATAAGATAGGGGATTGGATAGGATAGAGTATAGGATTCGAGAGAGGATCGGATAGGATAGAGGATAGAATAGGGGATTGGTTAGGATAGAGGATAGGATAGGGGATTGGATAGGATAGAGGATAGGATAGGGGATTGTATAGGAAAGAGGATATGATAGGATAGAGGATAGAATATTATAGAGGATAGGATCGGATAGAGGATAGGATAGGATAGAGGATAGGATAGGATTGAGGCTAGGATAGGATAGTGGATAGGATAGGATAGAGGATAATATAGGATAGGATAGAGGATAGGATAGAGGATAGGATAGAGGATAGGATAGAGGATAGGATAGAGGATAGGATAGAGGATAGGATAGAGGATAGGATAGAGGATAGGATAGAGGATAGGATAGAGGATAGGATAGAGGATAGGATAGGATAGAGGATAGGATAGGATAGAGGATAGAGGATAGGATAGGATAGAGGATAGGATAGGATAGAGGATAGGATAGGATAGAGGATAGGATAGGATAGAGGATAGGATAGGATAGAGGATTGGATAGGATAGAGGATAGGATAGGATAGAGGATAGGATAGGATAGAGGATAGGATAGGATATAGGATAGGACAGGATAGAGGATAGGATAGGATAGGATAGAGGATGGGATAGAGGATAGGATAGAGGATAGGATAGAGGATAGGATAGAGGATTGGATAGGATAGAGGATATTATAGAATGGAAGATAGGATAGGATAGCGGATAGGTTAGGATGGAGTATAGGATACGAATGAGGATAGGATAGGGTTGAGGATAGGATAGGATAGGATAGAGGATAGGAGGCGAAAGAGGGTAGGATTGGATAGAGAATAGGATAGAGGGTAGGATAGAGGATAGGATAGGATAGAGGATAGGATAGGATAGAGGATAGGATAGAGGATAGGATAGAGGATAGGATAGAGGATTGGATAGGATAGAGGATATTATAGAATCGAAGATAGGATAGGATAGCGGATAGGTTAGGATGGAGTATAGGATACGAATGAGGGTAGGATAGGGTTGAGGATAGGATAGGATAGGATAGAGGATAGGAGGCGAAAGAGGATAGGATTGGATAGAGAATAGGATAGAGGGTAGGATAGGATAGAGGATAGGATAGGATAGAGGATAGGATACGATAGAGGATAGGGTAGGATTCAGGATAGGATAGGATAGAGGATAGGATATAGGATTGGATAGGATAGAGGACAGGGTAGGACAGCGGATAGGATAGAGGATAGGATAGAGGATAGGATAGATGATTGGATAGGATAGAGGATAGGATAGGGGATTGGATAGGATAGAGGATAGGATAGGATTGAGGATAGGATAGGCTAGAGGCTCGGATATTATAGAGGATAGGATATAATACAGGATATGATAGGATAGATGATATTATAGGATAGAGGACGGGATAGGATAGAGGATACGATCTTATGGAGGATATAATAGGATAGAGGAAAGTATAGGGTAGTGGAAAGGATAGGATAGAGGATAGGATAGGATAGAGGATAGGTTAGAGGATTGGATAGGATAGGATAAGATAGAGGATATGATAGAGGATTGGATAGGATAGGATAAGATAGAGGATAAGATAGGGGATTGGATAGGATAGCGGATAGGATAGGATGGAGGATACGATATTATAGAGGATAGGATAGGATAGAGGATAGGATAGGGGATAGGAGACGATAGAGGATAGGATAGGGGATTGGATAGGATAGAGGATAGGATAGAGGATAGGATAGAGGATAGGATAGAGGATAGGATAGGATAGAGGATAGGTCGGGATAGAGGATGGGATAGAGGATTGGATAGGATAGAGGATATAATACGATAGAGGCTAGGACACGATAGAGGATAGGATAGGATAGAGGATAGGGTAGGATAGAGGATACGATAGGATAGAGGATAGGTTAGAGGATTGGATAGGATAGGATAAGATAGAGGATATGATAGAGGATTGGATAGGATAGGATAAGATAGAGGATAAGATAGGGGATTGGATAGGATAGCGGATAGGATAGGATGGAGGATACGATATTATAGAGGATAGGATAGGATAGAGGATAGGATAGGGGATTGGATAGGATAGAGGATAGGAGACGATAGAGGATAGGATAGGGGATAGGATAGGATAGAGGATAGGATAGGATAGAGGATAGGATAGGATAGAATAGAGGATAGGATAGAATATAGGATAGAGGATTGGATAGGATAGAGGATATTATAGAATAGAAGATAGGATAGGATAGCGGATAGGTTAGGATGGAGTATAGGATCCGAATGAGGATAGGATAGAGTTGAGGATAGAATAGGATAGGATAGAGGATAGGATATAGGATTGGATATGATAGAGGATAGGATACGATAGACGATATGATAGGGGATTGGATAGGATAGGATTGAGGATAGGATAGGTTAGAGGCTCGGAAATTATAGAGGATAGGATATAATACAAGATATGATAGGATAGATGATATTATAGGATAGAGAACGGGATAGGATAGAGGATACGATCTTATGGAGGATAGGATATAATAGAGGAAAGTATAGGGTAGTGGAAAGTATAGGATAGAGGATAGGATGGGGGATTGGATAGGATAGAGGATAGGATAGGATTGAGGCTAGGATAGGATAGTGGATAGGATAGGATAGAGGATAGGATAGGATAGGATAGAGGATAGGATAGGATAGAGGATAGGATAGGATAGAGGATAGGATAGGATAGAGGATAGGATAGGATAGAGGATAGGATAGGATAGAGGATAGGATAGGATAGGATAGAGGATAGGATAGAATATAGGATAGAGGATTGGATAGGATAGAGGATATTATAGAATAGAAGATAGGATAGGATAGCGGATAGGTTAGGATGGAGTATAGGATCCGAATGAGGATAGGATAGAGTTGAGGATAGAATAGGATAGGATAGAGGATAGGATAGGATAGAGGATAGGATAGGATAGAGGATAGGATACGATAGAGGATAGGATAGGATAGAGGATAGGATAGGATAGGATAGAGGATAGGATAGAATATAGGATAGAGGATTGGATAGGATAGAGGATATTATAGAATAGAAGATAGGATAGGATAGCGGATAGGTTAGGATGGAGTATAGGATCCGAATGAGGATAGGATAGAGTTGAGGATAGAATAGGATAGGATAGAGGATAGGATATAGGATTGGATATGATAGAGGATAGGATACGATAGACGATATGATAGGGGATTGGATAGGATAGGATTGAGGATAGGATAGGTTAGAGGCTCGGAAATTATAGAGGATAGGATATAATACAAGATATGATAGGATAGATGATATTATAGGATAGAGAACGGGATAGGATAGAGGATACGATCTTATGGAGGATAGGATATAATAGAGGAAAGTATAGGGTAGTGGAAAGTATAGGATAGAGGATAGGATGGGGGATTGGATAGGATAGAGGATAGGATAGGATTGAGGCTAGGATAGGATAGTGGATAGGATAGGATAGAGGATAGGATAGGATAGGATAGAGGATAGGATAGGATAGAGGATAGGATAGAGGATAGGATAGAGGATACGATCTTATGGAGGATAGGATATAATAGAGGAAAGTATAGGGTAGTGGAAAGTATAGGATAGAGGATAGGATGGGGGATTGGATAGGATAGAGGATAGGATAGGATTGAGGCTAGGATAGGATAGTGGATAGGATAGGATAGAGGATAGGATAGGATAGGATAGAGGATAGGATAGAGGATAGGATAGAGGATAGGATAGAGGATAGAGGATAAGATAGGGGATTGGATAGGATAGAGTATAGGATTCGAGAGAGGATCGGATAGGATAGAGGATAGAATAGGGGATTGGTTAGGATAGTGGATAGGATAGGGGATTGGATAGGATAGAGGATAGGATAGGGGATTGTATAGGAAAGAGGATATGATAGGATAGAGGATAGAATATTATAGAGGATAGGATCGGATAGAGGATAGGATAGGATAGAGGATAGGATAGGATTGAGGCTAGGATAGGATAGTGGATAGGATAGGATAGAGGATAATATAGGATAGGATAGAGGATAGGATAGAGGATAGGATAGAGGATAGGATAGAGGATAGGATAGAGGATAGGATAGAGGATAGGATAGAGGATAGGATAGAGGATAGGATAGAGGATAGGATAGAGGATAGGATAGAGGATAGGATAGGATAGAGGATAGGATAGGATAGAGGATAGAGGATAGGATAGGATAGAGGATAGGATAGGATAGAGGATAGGATAGGATAGAGGATAGGATAGGATAGAGGATAGGATAGGATAGAGGATTGGATAGGATAGAGGATAGGATAGGATAGAGGATAGGATAGGATAGAGGATAGGATAGGATAGAGGATAGGACAGGATAGAGGATAGGATAGGATAGGATAGAGGATGGGATAGAGGATAGGATAGAGGATAGGATAGAGGATAGGATAGAGGATTGGATAGGATAGAGGATATTATAGAATGGAAGATAGGATAGGATAGCGGATAGGTTAGGATGGAGTATAGGATACGAATGAGGATAGGATAGGGTTGAGGATAGGATAGGATAGGATAGAGGATAGGAGGCGAAAGAGGGTAGGATTGGATAGAGAATAGGATAGAGGGTAGGATAGAGGATAGGATAGGATAGAGGATAGGATAGGATAGAGGATAGGATAGAGGATAGGATAGAGGATAGGATAGAGGATTGGATAGGATAGAGGATATTATAGAATGGAAGATAGGATAGGATAGCGGATAGGTTAGGATGGAGTATAGGATACGAATGAGGGTAGGATAGGGTTGAGGATAGGATAGGATAGGATAGAGGATAGGAGGCGAAAGAGGATAGGATTGGATAGAGAATAGGATAGAGGGTAGGATAGGATAGAGGATAGGATAGGATAGAGGATAGGATACGATAGAGGATAGGGTAGGATTCAGGATAGGATAGGATAGAGGATAGGATATAGGATTGGATAGGATAGAGGACAGGGTAGGACAGCGGATAGGATAGAGGATAGGATAGAGGATAGGATAGATGATTGGATAGGATAGAGGATAGGATAGGGGATTGGATAGGATAGAGGATAGGATAGGATTGAGGATAGGATAGGCTAGAGGCTCGGATATTATAGAGGATAGGATATAATACAGGATATGATAGGATAGATGATATTATAGGATAGAGGACGGGATAGGATAGAGGATACGATCTTATGGAGGATATAATAGGATAGAGGAAAGTATAGGGTAGTGGAAAGGATAGGATAGAGGATAGGATAGGATAGAGGATAGGTTAGAGGATTGGATAGGATAGGATAAGATAGAGGATATGATAGAGGATTGGATAGGATAGGATAAGATAGAGGATAAGATAGGGGATTGGATAGGATAGCGGATAGGATAGGATGGAGGATACGATATTATAGAGGATAGGATAGGATAGAGGATAGGATAGGGGATAGGAGACGATAGAGGATAGGATAGGGGATTGGATAGGATAGAGGATAGGATAGAGGATAGGATAGAGGATAGGATAGAGGATAGGATAGGATAGAGGATAGGTCGGGATAGAGGATGGGATAGAGGATTGGATAGGATAGAGGATATAATACGATAGAGGCTAGGACACGATAGAGGATAGGATAGGATAGAGGATAGGGTAGGATAGAGGATACGATAGGATAGAGGATAGGTTAGAGGATTGGATAGGATAGGATAAGATAGAGGATATGATAGAGGATTGGATAGGATAGGATAAGATAGAGGATAAGATAGGGGATTGGATAGGATAGCGGATAGGATAGGATGGAGGATACGATATTATAGAGGATAGGATAGGATAGAGGATAGGATAGGGGATTGGATAGGATAGAGGATAGGAGACGATAGAGGATAGGATAGGGGATTGGATAGGATAGAGGATAGGTCGGGATAGTGGATGGGATAGAGGATTGGATAGGATAGAGGATATAATACGATAGAGGATAGGACACGATAGAGGATAGGATAGGATAGAGGATAGGGTAGGATAGAGGATACGATAGGATAGAGGATAGGATAGAGGATAGGATAGAGGATTGGATAGGATAGGATAAGATAGAGGATAGGATAGAGGATTGGATACGATAGAGGATAGGATAGTATTGAGGATAGCATAGGATAGAGGATTGGATCGGACCGAGGATAGGATAGAGGATCGGATAGGATAGAGGATATAATACGATAGATGATAGGATAGGATAGAGGATAGGGTAGGATAGAGGATAGGATAGGATAGAGGATAGGATAGGATAGGATAGCGGATAGGTTAGGATGGAGTATAGGATACGAATGAGGATAGGATAGGGTTGAGGATAGGATAGGATAGGATAGAGGATAGGATATAGGATTGGATATGATAGAGGATAGGATACGATAGACGATATGATAGGGGATAGGATATAATACAGGATATGATAGGATAGATGATATTATAGGATAGAGGACGGGATAGGATAGAGGATACGATCTTATGGAGGATATAATAGGATAGAGGAAAGTATAGGGTAGTGGAAAGGATAGGATAGAGGATAGGATAGGATAGAGGATAGGATAGGATAGGATAGCGGATAGGTTAGGATGGAGTATAGGATACGAATGAGGATAGGATAGGGTTGAGGATAGGATAGGATAGGATAGAGGATAGGATATAGGATTGGATATGATAGAGGATAGGATACGATAGACGGTATGATAGGGGATAGGATATAATACAGGATATGATAGGATAGATGATATTATAGGATAGAGGACGGGATAGGATAGAGGATACGATCTTATGGAGGATATAATAGGATAGAGGAAAGTATAGGGTAGTGGAAAGGATAGGATAGAGGGTAGGATAGGATAGAGGATAGGATAGGATAGAGGATAGGATACGATAGAGGATAGGATAGGATAGAGGATAGGTCGGGATAGAGGATGGGATAGAGGATTGGATAGGATAGAGGATATAATACGATAGAGGATATGACACGATAGAGGATAGGATAGGATAGAGGATAGGGTAGGATAGAGGATACGATAGGATAGAGGATAGGTTAGAGGATTGGATAGGATAGGATAAGATAGAGGATAAGATAGGGGATTGGATAGGATAGTGGATAGGATAGGATGGAGGATACGATATTATAGAGGATAGGATAGGATAGAGGATAGGATAGGGGATTGGATAGGATAGAGGATAGGAGACGATAGAGGATAGGATAGGGGATTGGATAGGATAGAGGATAGGATAGGGGATTGTATAGGAAAGAGGATATAATACGATAGAGGATAGGACACGATAGAGGATAGGATAGGATAGAGGATAGGGTAGGATAGAGGATACGATAGGATAGAGGATAGGTTAGAGGATTGGATAGGATAGGATAAGATAGAGGATATGATAGAGGATTGGATAGGATAGGATAAGATAGAGGATAAGATAGGGGATTGGATAGGATAGTGGATAGGATAGGATGGAGGATACGATATTATAGAGGATAGGATAGGATAGAGGATAGGATAGGGGATTGGATAGGATAGAGGATAGGATAGGGGATTGTATAGGAAAGAGGATAGGATAGGATAGAGGATAGGATAGGATAGAGGATAGGATAGGATAGAGGATAGGATAGGATAGAGGATAGGATAGGATAGAGGATAGGATAGGATACAGGATTGGATCGGACCGAGGATAGGATAGAGGATCGGGTAGGATACGATAGAGGGTAGGATATGTTATTGGATATAATAGCGGAGTGGAGACGTTAGAGGATAGGATAGGGGATTGGATAGGATACAGGATAGGATAGGATAGAGTATAGGACAGGGTAGAGGATAGGATAGGATAGAGGATAGGGTAGGATAGAGGATACGATAGGATAGGATAAGATAGAGGATAGGATAGAGGATTGGATACGATAGAGGATAGGATAGTATTGAGGATAGGATAGGATAGAGGATTGGATCGGACCGAGGATAGGATAGAGGATATAATACGATAGAGGATAGGATAGGATAGAGGATAGGGTAGGATAGAGGATAGGATAGGATAGAGGATAGGATACGATAGGATAGCGGATAGGTTAGGATGGAGTATAGGATACGAATGAGGATAGGATAGGGTTGAGGATAGGATAGGATAGGATAGAGGATAGGATACTGGATTGGATATGATAGAGGATAGGATACGATACACGATATGATAGGGGATTGGATAGGATAGAGGATAGGATAGGATTGAGGATAGGATAGGTTAGAGGCTCGGATATTATAGAGGATAGGATATAATACAAGATATGATAGGATAGATGATATTATAGGATAGAGGACGGGATAGGATAGAGGATACAATCTTATGGAGGATAGGATAGGATAGAGGAAAGTATAGGGTAGTGGAAAGGATAGAATAGAGGATAGGATAGGGGATTGGATAGGATAGAGGATAGGAGGCGAAAGAGGATAGGATAGGATAGAGGATAGGATAGGATTGAGGCTAGGATAGGATAGCGGATAGGTTAGGATGGAGTATAGGATACGAATGAGGATAGGATAGGGTTGAGGATAGGATAGGGGATTGGATAGTGTAGAGGATAGGAGACGAAAGAGGATAGGATGGGATAGAGAATAGGATAGAGGATAGGATAGGGTAGAGGAAAGGATAGGATAGGATAGAGGATAGGATAGAGGATTTAATAGGATAGAGGATATTATAGGGTAGAGGATAGGATAGGATAGCGGATATGTTAGGATGGAGTATACGATACGAATGAGGATAGGATAGGTTTGAAGATAGGATAGGATAGGATAGAGGATAGGATAGGATAGAGGATAGGATAGGATAGAGGATAGGATAGGATAGAGGATAGGATAGGATAGAGGATAGGATAGGATAGAGCATAGGATAGGATAGAGGATAGGATAGGATAGAGGATAGGATAGGATAGAGGATAGGATAGGATAGAGGATAGGATAGGGGATTGGATAGTGTAGAGGATAGGAGACGAAAGAGGATAGGATGGGATAGAGAATAGGATAGAGGATAGGATAGGGTAGAGGAAAGGATAGGATAGGATAGAGGATAGGATAGAGGATTTAATAGGATAGAGGATATTATAGGGTAGAGGATAGGATAGGATAGCGGATATGTTAGGATGGAGTATACGATACGAATGAGGATAGGATAGGGTTGAAGATAGGATAGGATAGGATAGAGGATAGGATAGGATAGAGGATAGGATAGGATAGAGGATAGGATAGGATAGAGGATAGGATAGGATAGAGGATAGGATAGGATAGAGCATAGGATAGGATAGAGGATAGGATAGGATAGAGGATAGGATAGGATAGAGGATAGGATAGGATAGAGGATAGGATAGGATAGAGGATAGGATAGGATAGAGGATAGGATAGGTGATTGGATAGGATAGAGGATAGGATAAGATAGAGGATAGTATAGGATAGAGGATAGATAGGATAGAGTTTAGTATAGGATAGAGGATAGGATAGGATAGAGGATAGGATAGGGGATTGTATAGGATAGAGGACAGGAGACGATAGAGGATAGGATAGGATAGAGGATAGGATATGATAGAGGATAGGATAGGATAGAGGATAGCATAGGATAGAGGATAGGATAGGATAGAGGATAGGATAGGTGATTGGATAGGATAGAGGATAGGATAAGATAGAGGATAGTATAGGATAGAGGATAGATAGGATAGAGGATAGGATAGTATAGAGGATAGGATAGGATAGAGGATAGGATAGGATAGAGGATAGGATAGGATAGAGGATAGGATAGGATAGAGGATAGGATAGGATAGAGGATAGGATCGGATAGAGGATAAGATAGGGGATTGGATAGGATAGACAATTGGAGACGATAGAGGATAGGATAGGGGATTGTATAGGATAGAGAATATAAGACGATAGAGGATAGGATAGGGGATTGTATAGGATAGAGGACAGGAGACGATAGAGGATAGGATAGGATAGAGGATAGGATAGGATAGGATACAGGATAGGATAGGATAGAGGATAGGATAGGATAGAGGATAGTATAGGATAGAGGATAGGATAGGATAGAGGATAGGATAGGATAGAGGAAAGGGTAGGATTGAGGATAGGATAGGATAGAGGAAAGGATAGGATAGAGGATTGGATAGGTGATTGGATAGGATAGAGGATAGGATAAGATAGAGGATAGTATAGGATAGAGGATAGATAGGATAGAGTTTAGTATAGGATAGAGGATAGGATAGGATAGAGGATAGGATAGGGGATTGTATAGGATAGAGGACAGGAGACGATAGAGGATAGGATAGGATAGAGGATAGGATATGATAGAGGATAGGATAGGATAGAGGATAGCATAGGATAGAGGATAGCATAGGATAGAGGATAGGATAAGATAGAGGATAGGATAGGATAGAGGATAGGATAGGATAGAGGATAGGATAGGATATAGGATACGATAGGATAGATTATAGGATAGGATAGAGGATAGGATAGGGTAGAGGATAGGATCGGATAGAGGATAGGATAGGGGATTGGATAGGATAGAGTATAGGATACGATAGAGGATAGGATCGGATAGGGGAAAGGATAGGGGATTGGATAGGATAGAGGATAGGAGACGATAGAGGATATTATAGGGGATTGGATATTATAGAGGATAGGAGACGATAGAGGATAGGATAGGGGATTGTATAGGATAGAGGACAGGAGACGATAGAGGATAGGATAGGATAGAGGATAGGATAGGATACAGTATAGGATAGGATAGAGGATAGGATAGGATAGAGGATAGGATAGGATAGAGGATAGGATAGGATAGATTATAGAATAGGATAGAGGATAGGATAAGATAGCGGATAGGATAGGATTGAGGATAGGATAGGATAGAGGAAAGGATAGGATAGAGGATTGGATAGGTTATTGGATAGGATAGAGGATAGGATAGGATAGAGGATAGTATAGGATAGAGGATAGGATAGGATAGAGGATAGGATAGAGGATTGGATAGGATAGAGTATAGGATACGATAGAGGATAGGATCGGATAGAGGATAGGATAGGGGATTGGATAGGATAGACAATTGGAGACGATAGAGGATAGGATAGGGGATTGTATAGGATAGAGAATAGGAGACGATAGAGGATAGGATAGGGGATTGTATAGGATAGAGGACAGGAGACGATAGAGGATAGGATAGGATAGAGGATAGGATAGGATAGGATACAGGATAGGATAGGATAGAGGATAGGATAGGATAGGATACAGGATAGGATAGGATAGAGGATAGGATAGGATAGAGGATAGTATAGGATAGAGGATAGGATAGGATAGAGGATAGGATAGGATAGAGGAAAGGGTAGGATTGAGGATAGGATAGGATAGAGGAAAGGATAGGATAGAGGATTGGATAGGTGATTGGATAGGATAGAGGATAGGATAAGATAGAGGATAGTATAGGATAGAGGATAGATAGGATAGAGTTTAGTATAGGATAGAGGATAGGATAGGATAGAGGATAGGATAGGGGATTGTATAGGATAGAGGACAGGAGACGATAGAGGATAGGATAGGATAGAAGATAGGATAAGATAGAGCATAGGATATGATAGAGGATAGGATAGGATAGAGGATAGCATAGGATAGAGGATAGGATAAGATAGAGGATAGGATAGGATAGAGGATAGGATAGGATAGAGGATAGGATAGGATATAGGATACGATAGGATAGATTATAGGATAGGATAGAGGATAGGATAGGGTAGAGGATAGGATCGGATAGAGGATAGGATAGGGGATTGGATAGGATAGAGTATAGGATACGATAGAGGATAGGATCGGATAGGGGAAAGGATAGGATAGATTATAGAATAGGATAGAGGATAGGATAAGATAGCGGATAGGATAGGATTGAGGATAGGATAGGATAGAGGAAAGGATAGGATAGAGGATTGGATAGGTTATTGGATAGGATAGAGGATAGGATAGGATAGAGGATAGTATAGGATAGAGGATAGGATAGGATAGAGGATAGGATATGATAGAGGATAGGATAGGATAGAGGATAGCATAGGATAGAGGATAGGATAGGATAGAGGATAGGATAGGTGATTGGATAGGATAGAGGATAGGGTAAGATAGAGGATAGTATAGGATAGAGGATAGATAGGATAGAGGATAGGATAGGATAGAGGATAGGATAGGATAGAGGATAGGATAGGATAGAGGATAGGATAGGATAGAGGATAGGATAGGATAGAGGATAGGATAGGATAGGATAGAGGATAGGATCGGATAGAGGATAAGATAGGGGATTGGATAGGATAGACAATTGGAGACGATAGAGGATAGGATAGGGGATTGTATAGGATAGAGAATAGGAGACGATAGAGGATAGGATAGGGGATTGTATAGGATAGAGGACAGGAGACGATAGAGGATAGGATAGGATAGAGGATAGGATAGGATAGGATACAGGATAGGATAGGATAGAGGATAGGATAGGATAGAGGATAGTATAGGATAGAGGATAGGATAGGATAGAGGATAGGATAGGATAGAGGAAAGGGTAGGATTGAGGATAGGATAGGATAGAGGAAAGGATAGGATAGAGGATTGGATAGGTGATTGGATAGGATAGAGGATAGGATAAGATAGAGGATAGTATAGGATAGAGGATAGATAGGATAGAGTTTAGTATAGGATAGAGGATAGGATAGGATAGAGGATAGGATAGGGGATTGTATAGGATAGAGGACAGGAGACGATAGAGGATAGGATAGGATAGAGGATAGGATATGATAGAGGATAGGATAGGATAGAGGATAGCATAGGATAGAGGATAGGATAAGATAGATGATAGGATAGGATAGAGGATAGGATAGGATAGAGGATAGGATAGGATATAGGATACGATAGGATAGATTATAGGATAGGATAGAGGATAGGATAGGGTAGAGGATAGGATCGGATAGAGGATAGGATAGGGGATTGGATAGGATAGAGTATAGGATACGATAGAGGATAGGATCGGATAGGGGAAAGGATAGGGGATTGGATAGGATAGAGGATAGGAGACGATAGAGGATATTATAGGGGATTGGATATTATAGAGGATAGGAGACGATAGAGGATAGGATAGGGGATTGTATAGGATAGAGGACAGGAGACGATAGAGGATAGGATAGGATAGAGGATAGGATAGGATACAGTATAGGATAGGATAGAGGATAGGATAGGATAGAGGATAGGATAGGATAGAGGATAGGATAGGATAGATTATAGAATAGGATAGAGGATAGGATAAGATAGAGGATAGGATAGGGGATTGGATAGGATAGAGTATAGGATACGATAGAGGATAGGATCGGATAGAGGATAGGATAGGGGATTGGATAGGATAGACAATTGGAGACGATAGAGGATAGGATAGGGGATTGTATAGGATAGAGAATAGGAGACGATAGAGGATAGGATAGGGGATTGTATAGGATAGAGGACAGGAGACGATAGAGGATAGGATAGGATAGAGGATAGGATAGGATAGGATAGAGGATAGGATAGGATAGAGGATAGGATAGGATACAGGATAGGATAGGATAGAGGATAGGATAGGATAGAGGATAGTATAGGATAGAGGATAGGATAGGATAGAGGATAGGATAGGATAGAGGAAAGGGTAGGATTGAGGATAGGATAGGATAGAGGAAAGGATAGGATAGAGGATTGGATAGGTGATTGGATAGGATAGAGGATAGGATAAGATAGAGGATAGTATAGGATAGAGGATAGATAGGATAGAGTTTAGTATAGGATAGAGGATAGGATAGGATAGAGGATAGGATAGGGGATTGTATAGGATAGAGGACAGGAGACGATAGAGGATAGGATAGGATAGAGGATAGGATAAGATAGAGCATAGGATATGATAGAGGATAGGATAGGATAGAGGATAGCATAGGATAGAGGATAGGATAAGATAGAGGATAGGATAGGATAGCGGATAGGATAGGATAGAGGATATAATAGGATATAGGATACGATAGGATAGATTATAGGATAGGATAGAGGATAGGATAGGGTAGAGGATAGGATCGGATAGAGGATAGGATAGGGGATTGGATAGGATAGAGTATAGGATACGATAGAGGATAGGATCGGATAGGGGAAAGGATAGGGGATTGGATAGGATAGAGGATAGGAGACGATAGAGGATATTATAGGGGATTGGATAGGATAGAGGATAGGAGATGATAGAGGATAGGATAGGGGATTGTATAGGATAGGGGACAGGAGACGATAGAGGATAGGATAGGATAGAGGATAGGATAGGATACAGTATAGGATAGGATAGAGGATAGGATAGGATAGAGGATAGGATAGGATAGATTATAGAATAGGATAGAGGATAGGATAAGATAGCGGATAGGATAGGATTGAGGATAGGATAGGATAGAGGAAAGGATAGGATAGAGGATTGGATAGGTTATTGGATAGGATAGAGGATAGGCTAGGATAGAGGATAGTATAGGATGGAGGATAGGATAGGATAGAGGATAGTATGGGATAGAGGATAGGATAGGATAGGGGATTGGATAGGATAGAGTATAGGATACGATAGAGGATAGGATCGGATAGAGGATAGGATAGGGGATTGGATAGGATAGACAATTGGAGACGATAGAGGATAGGATAGGGGATTGTATAGGATAGAGAATAGGAGACGATAGAGGATAGGATAGGGGATTGTATAGGATAGAGGACAGGAGACGATAGAGGATAGGATAGGATAGAGGATAGGATAGGATAGGATACAGGATAGGATAGGATAGAGGATAGGATAGGATAGGATAGAGGATAGTATAGGAAAGAGGATAGGATAGGATAGAGGATAGGATAGGATAGAGGAAAGGGTAGGATTGAGGATAGGATAGGATAGAGGAAAGGATAGGATAGAGGATTGGATAGGTGATTGGATAGGATAGAGGATAGGATAAGATAGAGGATAGTATAGGATAGAGGATAGATAGGATAGAGTTTAGTATAGGATAGAGGATAGGATAGGATAGAGGATAGGATAGGGGATTGTATAGGATAGAGGACAGGAGACGATAGAGGATAGGATAGGATAGAGGATAGGATAAGATAGAGCATAGGATATGATAGAGGATAGGATAGGATAGAGGATAGCATAGGATAGAGGATAGGATAAGATAGAGGATAGGATAGGATAGAGGATAGGATAGGATAGAGGATAGGATAGGATATAGGATACGATAGGATAGATTATAGGATAGGATAGAGGATAGGATAGTTTAGAGGATAGGATCGGATAGAGGATAGGATAGGGGATTGGATAGGATAGAGTATAGGATACGATAGAGGATAGGATCGGATAGGGGAAAGGATAGGGGATTGGATAGGATAGAGGATAGGAGACGATAGAGGATATTATAGGGGATTGTATAGGATAGAGGATAGGAGACGATAGAGGATAGGATAGGGGATTGTATAGGATAGAGGACAGGAGACGATAGAGGATAGGATAGGATAGAGGATAGGATAGGATACAGTATAGGATAGGATAGAGGATAGGATAGGATAGAGGATAGGATAGGATAGATTATAGAATAGGATAGAGGATAGGATAAGATAGCGGATAGGATAGGATTGAGGATAGGATAGGATAGAGGAAAGGATAGGATAGAGGATTGGATAGGTTATTGGATAGGATAGAGGATAGGATAGGATAGAGGATAGTATAGGATAGAGGATAGGATAGGATAGAGGATAGTATGGGATAGAGGATAGGATAGGATAGAGGATAGGATAGGGGATTGGATAGGATAGAGTATAGGATACGATAGAGGATAGGATCGGATAGAGGATAGGATAGGGGATTGGATAGGATAGACAATTGGAGACGATAGAGGATAGGATAGGGGATTGGATAGGATAGAGGATAGGAGACGATAGAGGATATTATAGGGGATTGGATAGGATAGAGGATAGGAGACGATAGAGGATAGGATAGGGGATTGTATAGGATAGAGGACAGGAGACGATAGAGGATAGGATAGGGTAGAGGATAGGATAGGATACAGTATAGGATAGGATAGAGGATAGGATAGGATAGAGTATAGGATAGGATAGAGGATAGGATATTATAGAGGATAGGATAGGATAGAGGATAGGATAGGATAGAGGATAGGATAGGATAGAGAATATCATAGAGGATAGGATAGGGGATTGTATAGGATAGAGGACAGGAGACGATAGAGGATAGGATAGGATAGAGGATAGGATAGCATACAGTATAGGATAGGATAGAGGATAGGATAGGATAGAGGATAGGATAGGATAGAGGATAGGATAGGATAGAGGATAGGATAGGATAGAGGATAGGATAGGATAGAGGACAGGATAGGATAGAGGATTGGATACGTGATTGGATAGGATAGAGGATAGGATAAGATAGAGGATAGTATAGGATAGAGGATAGATAGGATATAGTTTAGTATAGGATAGAGGATAGGATAGGATAGAGGATAGGATAGGGGATTGTATAGGATAGAGGACAGGAGACGATAGAGGATAGGATAGGATAGAGGATAGGATAAGATAGAGCATAGGATATGATAGAGGATAGGATAGGATAGAGGATAGCATAGGATAGAGGATAGAATAAGATAGAGGATAGGATAGGATAGAGGATAGGATAGGATAGAGGATAGGATAGGATATAGGATACGATATGATAGATTATAGGATAGGATAGAGGATAGGATAGGGTAGAGTATAGGATCGGATAGAGGATAGGATAGGGGATTGGATAGGATAGAGTATAGGATACGATAGAGGATAGGATCGGATAGGGGAAAGGATAGGGGATTGGATAGGATAGAGGATAGGAGACGATAGAGGATATTATAGGGGATTGGATAGGATAGAGGATAGGAGACGATAGAGGATAGGATAGGGGATTGTATAGGATAGAGGACAGGAGACGATAGAGGATAGGATAGGATAGAGGATAGGATAGGATACAGTATAGGATAGGATAGAGGATAGGATAGGATAGAGGATAGGATAGGATAGATTATAGAATAGGATAGAGGATAGGATAAGATAGCCGATAGGATAGGATTGAGGATAGGATAGGATAGAGGAAAGGATAGGATAGAGGATTGGATAGGTTATTGGATAGGATAGAGGATAGGATAGGATAGAGGATAGTATAGGATAGAGGATAGGATAGGATAGAGGATAGGATAGGGGATTGGATAGGATAGAGTATAGGATACGATAGAGGATAGGATCGGATAGAGGATAGGATAGGGGATTGGATAGGATAGACAATTGGAGACGATAGAGGATAGGATAGGGGATTGTATAGGATAGAGAATAGGAGACGATAGAGGATAGGATAGGGGATTGTATAGGATAGAGGACAGGAGACGATAGAGGATAGGATAGGATAGAGGATAGGATAGGATAGGATACAGGATAGGATAGGATAGAGGATAGGATAGAATAGGATACAGGATAGGATAGGATAGAGGATAGGATAGGATAGAGGATAGTATAGGATAGAGGATAGGATAGGATAGAGGATAGGATAGGATAGAGGAAAGGGTAGGATTGAGGATAGGATAGGATAGAGGAAAGGATAGGATAGAGGATTGGATAGGTGATTGGATAGGATAGAGGATAGGATAAGATAGAGGATAGTATAGGATAGAGGATAGATAGGATAGAGTTTAGTATAGGATAGAGGATAGGATAGGATAGAGGATAGGATAGGGGATTGTATAGGATAGAGGACAGGAGACGATAGAGGATAGGATAGGATAGAGGATAGCATAGGATAGAGGATAGGATAAGATAGAGGATAGGATAGGATAGAGGATAGGATAGGATAGAGGATAGGATAGGATATAGGATACGATAGGATAGATTATAGGATAGGATAGAGGATAGGATAGGGTAGAGGATAGGATCGGATAGAGGATAGGATAGGGGATTGGATAGGATAGAGTATAGGATACGATAGAGGATAGCATCGGATAGGGGAAAGGATAGGGGATTGGATAGGATAGAGGATAGGAGACGATAGAGGATATTATAGGGGATTGGATAGGATAGAGGATAGGAGACGATAGAGGATAGGATAGGGGATTGTATAGGATAGAGGACAGGAGACGATAGAGGATAGGATAGGATAGAGGATAAGATAGGATACAGTATAGGATAGGATAGAGGATAGGATAGGATAGAGGATAGGATAGGATAGATTATAGAATAGTATGGAGGATAGGATAAGATAGCGGATAGGATAGGATTGAGGATAGGATAGGATAGAGGAAAGGATAGGATAGAGGATTGGATAGGTTATTGGATAGGATAGAGGATAGGATAGGATAGAGGATAGTATAGGATAGAGGATAGGATAGGATAGAGGATAGTATGGGATAGAGGATAGGATAGGATAGAGGATAGGATAGGGGATTGGATAGGATAGAGTATAGGATACGATAGAGGATAGGATCGGATAGAGGATAGGATAGGGGATTGGATAGGATAGACAATTGGAGACGATAGAGGATAGGATAGGGGATTGTATAGGATAGAGAATAGGAGACGATAGAGGATAGGATAGGGGATTGTATAGGATAGAGGACAGGAGACGATAGAGGATAGGATAGGATAGAGGATAGGATAGGATAGGATACAGGATAGGATAGGATAGAGGATAGGATAGGATAGAGGATAGTATAGGATAGAGGATAGGATAGGATAGAGGATAGGATAGGATAGAGGAAAGGGTAGGATTGAGGATAGGATAGGATAGAGGAAAGGATAGGATAGAGGATTGGATAGGTGATTGGATAGGATAGAGGATAGGATAAGATAGAGGATAGTATAGGATAGAGGATAGATAGGATAGAGTTTAGTATAGGATCGAGGATAGGATAGGATAGAGGATAGGATAGGGGATTGTATAGGATAGAGGACAGGAGACGATAGAGGATAGGATAGGATAGAGGATAGGATAAGATAGAGCATAGGATATGATAGAGGATAGGATAGGATAGAGGATAGCATAGGATAGAGGATAGGATAAGATAGAGGATAGGATAGGATAGAGGATAGGATAGGATAGAGGATAGGATAGGATATAGGATACGATAGGATAGATTATAGGATAGGATAGAGGATAGGATAGGGTAGAGGATAGGATCGGATAGAGGATAGGATAGGGGATTGGATAGGATAGAGTATAGGATACGATAGAGGATAGGATCGGATAGGGGAAAGGATAGGGGATTGGATAGGATAGAGGATAGGAGACGATAGAGGATATTATAGGGGATTGGATAGGATAGAGGATAGGAGACGATAGAGGATAGGATAGGGGATTGTATAGGATAGAGGACAGGAGACGATAGAGGATAGGATAGGATAGAGGATAGGATAGGATACAGTATAGGATAGGATAGAGGATAGGATAGGATAGAGGAGAGGATAGGATAGATAATAGGATAGGATCGAGTATAGGATAGGATAGAGGATAGGATAGGATAGAGGATAGGATAGGATAGAGGATAGGATAGGATAGATAATAGGATAGGATCGAGTATAGAATAGGATACAGGATAGGATAGGATAGAGGATAGGATAGGATAGAGGATAGTATAGGATAGAGGATAGGATAGGATAGAGGATAGGATAGGATAGAGGAAAGGGTAGGATTGAGGATAGGATAGGATAGAGGAAAGGATAGGATAGAGGATTGGATAGGTGATTGGATAGGATAGAGGATAGGATAAGATAGAGGATAGTATAGGATAGAGGATAGATACGATAGAGTTTAGTATAGGATAGAGGATAGGATAGGATAGAGGATAGGATAGGGGATTGTATAGGATAGAGGACAGGAGACGATAGAGGATAGGATAGGATAGAGGATAGCATAGGATAGAGGATAGGATAAGATAGAGGATAGGATAGGATAGAGGATAGGATAGGATAGAGGATAGGATAGGATATAGGATACGATAGGATAGATTATAGGATAGGATAGAGGATAGGATAGGGTAGAGGATAGGATCGGATAGAGGATAGGATAGGGGATTGGATAGGATAGAGTATAGGATACGATAGAGGATAGCATCGGATAGGGGAAAGGATAGGGGATTGGATAGGATAGAGGATAGGAGACGATAGAGGATATTATAGGGGATTGGATAGGATAGAGGATAGGAGACGATAGAGGATAGGATAGGGGATTGTATAGGATAGAGGACAGGAGACGATAGAGGATAGGATAGGATAGAGGATAAGATAGGATACAGTATAGGATAGGATAGAGGATAGGATAGGATAGAGGATAGGATAGGATAGATTATAGAATAGTATGGAGGATAGGATAAGATAGCGGATAGGATAGGATTGAGGATAGGATAGGATAGAGGAAAGGATAGGATAGAGGATTGGATAGGTTATTGGATAGGATAGAGGATAGGATAGGATAGAGGATAGTATAGGATAGAGGATAGGATAGGATAGAGGATAGTATGGGATAGAGGATAGGATAGGATAGAGGATAGGATAGGGGATTGGATAGGATAGAGTATAGGATACGATAGAGGATAGGATCGGATAGAGGATAGGATAGGGGATTGGATAGGATAGACAATTGGAGACGATAGAGGATAGGATAGGGGATTGTATAGGATAGAGAATAGGAGACGATAGAGGATAGGATAGGGGATTGTATAGGATAGAGGACAGGAGACGATAGAGGATAGGATAGGATAGAGGATAGGATAGGATAGGATACAGGATAGGATAGGATAGAGGATAGGATAGGATAGAGGATAGTATAGGATAGAGGATAGGATAGGATAGAGGATAGGATAGGATAGAGGAAAGGGTAGGATTGAGGATAGGATAGGATAGAGGAAAGGATAGGATAGAGGATTGGATAGGTGATTGGATAGGATAGAGGATAGGATAAGATAGAGGATAGTATAGGATAGAGGATAGATAGGATAGAGTTTAGTATAGGATCGAGGATAGGATAGGATAGAGGATAGGATAGGGGATTGTATAGGATAGAGGACAGGAGACGATAGAGGATAGGATAGGATAGAGGATAGGATAAGATAGAGCATAGGATATGATAGAGGATAGGATAGGATAGAGGATAGCATAGGATAGAGGATAGGATAAGATAGAGGATAGGATAGGATAGAGGATAGGATAGGATAGAGGATAGGATAGGATATAGGATACGATAGGATAGATTATAGGATAGGATAGAGGATAGGATAGGGTAGAGGATAGGATCGGATAGAGGATAGGATAGGGGATTGGATAGGATAGAGTATAGGATACGATAGAGGATAGGATCGGATAGGGGAAAGGATAGGGGATTGGATAGGATAGAGGATAGGAGACGATAGAGGATATTATAGGGGATTGGATAGGATAGAGGATAGGAGACGATAGAGGATAGGATAGGGGATTGTATAGGATAGAGGACAGGAGACGATAGAGGATAGGATAGGATAGAGGATAGGATAGGATACAGTATAGGATAGGATAGAGGATAGGATAGGATAGAGGAGAGGATAGGATAGATAATAGGATAGGATCGAGTATAGGATAGGATAGAGGATAGGATAGGATAGAGGATAGGATAGGATAGAGGATAGGATAGGATAGATAATAGGATAGGATCGAGTATAGAATAGGATACAGGATAGGATAGGATAGAGGATAGGATAGGATAGAGGATAGTATAGGATAGAGGATAGGATAGGATAGAGGATAGGATAGGATAGAGGAAAGGGTAGGATTGAGGATAGGATAGGATAGAGGAAAGGATAGGATAGAGGATTGGATAGGTGATTGGATAGGATAGAGGATAGGATAAGATAGAGGATAGTATAGGATAGAGGATAGATACGATAGAGTTTAGTATAGGATAGAGGATAGGATAGGATAGAGGATAGGATAGGGGATTGTATAGGATAGAGGACAGGAGACGATAGAGGATAGGATAGGATAGAGGATAGGATAAGATAGAGCATAGGATATGATAGAGGATAGGATAGGTTAGAGGATAGCATAGGATAGAGGATAGGATACGATAGAGGATAGGATCGGATAGGGGAAAGGATAGGGGATTGGATAGGATAGAGGATGGGAGACGATAGGGGATATTATAGGGGATTGTATAGGATAGAGGACAGGAGACGATAGAGGATAGGATAGGATAGAGGATAGGATAAGATAGAGCATAGGATATGATAGAGGATAGGATAGGATAGAGGATAGCATAGGATAGAGGATAGGATACGATAGAGGATAGGATCGGATAGGGGAAAGGATAGGGGATTGGATAGGATAGAGGACAGGAGACGATAGAGGATAGGATAGGATAGAGGATAGGATAGGATACAGTATAGGATAGGATAGAGGATAGGATAGGATAGGGGATAGGATAGGATAGATTATAGAATAGGATAGAGGATAGGATAAGATAGCGGATAGGATAGGATTGAGGATAGGATAGGATAGAGGAAAGGATAGGATAGAGGATTGGATAGGTTATTGGATAGGATAGTGGATAGGATAGGATAGAGCATAGTATAGGATAGAGGATAGGATAGGATAGAGGATAGTATGGGATAGAGGATAGGATAGGATAGAGGATAGGATAGGGGATTGGATAGGATAGAGTATAGGATACGATAGAGGATAGGATCGGATAGAGAATAGGATAGGGGATTGGATAGGATAGACAATTGGAGACGATAGAGGATAGGATAGGGGATTGTATAGGATAGAGAATAGGAGACGATAGAGGATAGGATAGGGGATTGTATAGGATAGAGGACAGGAGACGATAGAGGATAGGATAGGATAGAGGATAGGATAGGATAGGATACAGGATAGGATAGGATAGAGGATAGGATAGGATAGAGGATAGTATAGGATAGAGGATAGGATAGGATAGAGGATAGGATAGGATAGAGGAAAGGGTAGGATTGAGGATAGGATAGGATAGAGGAAAGGATAGGATAGAGGATTGGATAGGTGATTGGATAGGATAGAGGATAGGATAAGATAGAGGATAGTATAGGATAGAGGATAGATAGGATAGAGTTTAGTATAGGATAGAGGATAGGATAGGATAGAGGATAGGATAGGGGATTGTATAGGATAGAGGACAGGAGACGATAGAGGATAGGATAGGATAGAGGATAGGATAAGATAGAGCATAGGATATGATAGAGGATAGGATAGGATAGAGGATAGCATAGGATAGAGGATAGGATAAGATAGAGGATAGGATAGGATAGAGGATAGGATAGGATAGAGGATAGGATAGGATATAGGATACGATAGGATAGATTATAGGATAGGATAGAGGATAGGATAGGGTAGAGGATAGGATCGGATAGAGGATAGGATAGGGGATTGGATAGGATAGAGTATAGGATACGATAGAGGATAGGATCGGATAGGGGAAAGGATAGGGGATTGGATAGGATAGAGGATAGGAGACGATAGAGGATATTATAGGGGATTGGATAGGATAGAGGATAGGAGACGATAGAGGATAGGATAGGGGATTGTATAGGATAGAGGACAGGAGACGATAGAGGATAGGATAGGATAGAGGATAGGATAGGATACAGTATAGGATAGGATAGAGGATAGGATAGGATAGAGGAGAGGATAGGATAGATAATAGGATAGGATCGAGTACAGGATAGGATAGAGGATAGGATAGGATAGAGGATAGGATAGGATAGAGGATAGGATAGGATAGATAATAGGATAGGATCGAGTATAGAATAGGATACAGGATAGGATAGGATAGAGGATAGGATAGGATAGAGGATAGTATAGGATAGAGGATAGGATAGGATAGAGGATAGGATAGGATAGAGGAAAGGGTAGGATTGAGGATAGGATAGGATAGAGGAAAGGATAGGATAGAGGATTGGATAGGTGATTGGATAGGATAGAGGATAGGATAAGATAGAGGATAGTATAGGATAGAGGATAGATACGATAGAGTTTAGTATAGGATAGAGGATAGGATAGGATAGAGGATAGGATAGGGGATTGTATAGGATAGAGGACAGGAGACGATAGAGGATAGGATAGGATAGAGGATAGGATAAGATAGAGCATAGCATAGGATAGAGGATAGGATAAGATAGAGGATAGGATAGGATAGAGGATAGGATAGGATAGAGGATAGGATAGGATAGAGGATAGGATAGGATATTGGATACGATAGGATAGATTATAGGATAGGATAGAGGATAGGATAGGGTAGAGGATAGGATCGGATAGAGGATAGGATAGGGGATTGGATAGGATAGAGTATAGGATACGATAGAGGATAGGATCGGATAGGGGAAAGGATAGGGGATTGGATAGGATAGAGGATAGGAGACGATAGAGGATATTATAGGGGATTGGATAGGATAGAGGATAGGAGACGATAGAGGATAGGATAGGGGATTGTATAGGATAGAGGACAGGAGACGATAGAGGATAGGATAGGGTAGAGGATAGGATAGGATAGAGCATAGCATAGGATAGAGGATAGGATAAGATAGAGGATAGGATAGGATAGAGGATAGGATAGGATAGAGGATAGGATAGGATAGAGGATAGGATAGGATATAGGATACGATAGGATAGATTATAGGATAGGATAGAGGATAGGATAGGGTAGAGGATAGGATCGGATAGAGGATAGGATAGGGGATTGGATAGGATAGAGTATAGGATACGATAGAGGATAGGATCGGATAGGGGAAAGGATAGGGGATTGGATAGGATAGAGGATAGGAGACGATAGAGGATATTATAGGGGATTGGATAGGATAGAGGATAGGAGACGATAGAGGATAGGATAGGGGATTGTATAGGATAGAGGACAGGAGACGATAGAGGATAGGATAGGATAGAGGATAGGATAAGATAGAGCATAGGATATGATAGAGGATAGGATAGGATAGAGGATAGCATAGGATAGAGGATAGGATAAGATAGAGGATAGGATAGGATAGAGGATAGGATAGGATAGAGGATAGGATAGGATATAGGATACGATAGGATAGATTATAGGATAGGATAGAGGATAGGATAGGGTAGAGGATAGGATCGGATAGAGGATAGGATAGGGGATTGGATAGGATAGAGTATAGGATACGATAGAGGATAGGATCGGATAGGGGAAAGGATAGGGGATTGGATAGGATAGAGGATAGGAGACGATAGAGGATATTATAGGGGATTGGATAGGATAGAGGATAGGAGACGATAGAAGATAGGATAGGGGATTGTATAGGATAGAGGACAGGAGACGATAGAGGATAGGATAGGATAGAGGATAGGATAGGATACAGTATAGGATAGGATAGAGGATAGGATAGGATAGAGGAGAGGATAGGATAGATAATAGGATAGGATCGAGTATAGGATAGGATAGAGGATAGGATAGGATAGAGGATAGGATAGGATAGAGGATAGGATAGGATAGATAATAGGATAGGATCGAGTATAGAATAGGATACAGGATAGGATAGGATAGAGGATAGGATAGGATAGAGGATAGTATAGGATAGAGGATAGGATAGGATAGAGGATAGGATAGGATAGAGGAAAGGGTAGGATTGAGGATAGGATAGGATAGAGGAAAGGATAGGATAGAGGATTGGATAGGTGATTGGATAGGATAGAGGATAGGATAAGATAGAGGATAGGATAGGGGATTGTATAGGATAGAGGACAGGAGACGATAGAGGATAGGATAGGATAGAGGATAGGATAGGATAGAGGATAGGATAGGGGATTGTATAGGATAGAGGACAGGAGACGATAGAGGATAGGATAGGATAGAGGATAGGATAAGATAGAGCATAGGATATGATAGAGGATAGGATAGGATAGAGGATAGCATAGGATAGAGGATAGGATACGATAGAGGATAGGATCGGGTAGGGGAAAGGATAGGGGATTGGATAGGATAGAGGATGGGAGACGATAGGGGATATTATAGGGGATTGGATAGGATAGAGGATAGGAGACGATAGACGATAGGATAGGGGATTGTATAGGATAGAGGACAGGAGACGATAGAGGATAGGATAGGATAGAGGATAGGATAGGATACAGTATAGGATAGGATAGAGGATAGGATAGGATAGGGGATAGGATAGGATAGATTATAGAATAGGATAGAGGATAGGATAAGATAGCGGATAGGATAGGATTGAGGATAGGATAGGATAGAGGAAAGGATAGGATAGAGGATTGGATAGGTTATTGGATAGGATAGAGGATAGGATAGGATAGAGGATAGTATAGGTTAGAGGATAGGATAGGATAGAGGATAGGATAGGATAGAGGAAAGGGTAGGATTGAGGATAGGATAGGATAGAGGAAAGGATAGGATAGAGGATTGGATAGGTGATTGGATAGGATAGAGGATAGGATAAGATAGAGGATAGTATAGGATAGAGGATAGATAGGATAGAGTTTAGTATAGGATAGAGGATAGGATAGGATAGAGGATAGGATAGGGGATTGTATAGGATAGAGGACAGGAGACGATAGAGGATAGGATAGGATAGAGGATAGGATAAGATAGAGCATAGGATATGATAGAGGATAGGATAGGATAGAGCATAGCATAGGATAGAGGATAGGATAAGATAGAGGATAGGATAGGATAGAGGATAGGATAGGATAGAGGATAGGATAGGATAGAGGATAGGATAGGATATAGGATACGATAGGATAGATTATAGGATAGGATAGAGGATAGGATAGGGTAGAGGATAGGATCGGATAGAGGATAGGATAGGGGATTGGATAGGATAGAGTATAGGATACGATAGAGGATAGGATCGGATAGGGGAAAGGATAGGGGATTGGATAGGATAGAGGATAGGAGACGATAGAGGATATTATAGGGGATTGGATAGGATAGAGGATAGGAGACGATAGAGGATAGGATAGGGGATTGTATAGGATAGAGGACAGGAGACGATAGAGGATAGGATAGGGTAGAGGATAGGATAGGATACAGTATACGATAGGATAGAGGATAGGATAGGATAGAGGATAGGATAGGATAGAGTATAGGATAGGATAGAGGATAGGATATTATAGAGGATAGGATAGGATAGGATACAGGATAGGATAGGAGAGAGGATAGGATAGGATAGAGGATAGTATAGGAAAGAGGATAGTATAGGATAGAGGATAGGATAGGATAGAGGAAAGGGTAGGATTGAGGATAGGATAGGATAGAGGAAAGGATAGGATAGAGGATTGGATAGGTGATTGGATAGGATAGAGGATAGGATAAGATAGAGGATAGTATAGGATAGAGGATAGATAGGATAGAGTTTAGTATAGGATAGAGGATAGGATAGGATAGAGGATAGGATAGGGGATTGTATAGGATAGAGGACAGGAGACGATAGAGGATAGGATAGGATAGAGGATAGGATAAGATAGAGCATAGGATATGATAGAGGATAGGATAGGATAGAGGATAGCATAGGATAGAGGATAGGATAAGATAGAGGATAGGATAGGATAGAGGATAGGATAGGATAGAGGATAGGATAGGATAGAGGATAGGATAGGATATAGGATACGATAGGATAGATTATAGGATAGGATAGAGGATAGGATAGGGTAGAGGATAGGATCGGATAGAGGATAGGATAGGGGATTGGATAGGATAGAGTATAGGATACGATAGAGGATAGGATCGGATAGGGGAAAGGATAGGGGATTGGATAGGATAGAGGATAGGAGACGATAGAGGATATTATAGGGGATTGGATAGGATAGAGGATAGGAGACGATAGAGGATAGGATAGGGGATTGTATAGGATAGAGGACAGGAGACGATAGAGGATAGGATAGGGTAGATGATAGGATAGGATACAGTATAGGATAGGATAGAGGATAGGATAGGATAGAGGATAGGATAGGATAGAGTATAGGATAGGATAGAGGATAGGATATTATAGAGGATAGGATAGGATAGAGGATAGGATAGGATAGAGGATAGGATAGGATAGAGGAAAGGGTAGGATTGAGGATAGGATAGGATAGAGGAAAGGATAGGATAGAGGATTGGATAGGTGATTGGATAGGATAGAGGATAGGATAAGATAGAGGATAGTATAGGATAGAGGATAGATAGGATAGAGTTTAGTATAGGATAGAGGATAGGATAGGATAGAGGATAGGATAGGGGATTGTATAGGATAGAGGACAGGAGACGATAGAGGATAGGATAGGATAGAGGATAGGATAAGATAGAGCATAGGATATGATAGAGGATAGGATAGGATAGAGGATAGCATAGGATAGAGGATAGGATAAGATAGAGGATAGGATAGGATAGAGGATAGGATAGGATAGAGGATAGGATAGGATAGAGGATAGGATAGGATATAGGATACGATAGGATAGATTATAGGATAGGATAGAGGATAGGATAGGGTAGAGGATAGGATCGGATAGAGGATAGGATAGGGGATTGGATAGGATAGAGTATAGGATACGATAGAGGATAGGATCGGATAGGGGAAAGGATAGGGGATTGGATAGGATAGAGGATAGGAGACGATAGAGGATATTATAGGGGATTGGATAGGATAGATGATAGGAGACGATAGAGGATAGGATAGGGGATTGTATAGGATAGAGGACAGGAGACGATAGAGGATAGGATAGGGTAGAGGATAGGATAGGATAGAGCATAGCATAGGATAGAGGATAGGATAAGATAGAGGATAGGATAGGATAGAGGATAGGATAGGATAGAGGATAGGATAGGATAGAGGATAGGATAGGATATAGGATACGATAGGATAGATTATAGGATAGGATAGAGGATAGGATAGGGTAGAGGATAGGATCGGATAGAGGATAGGATAGGGGATTGGATAGGATAGAGTATAGGATACGATAGAGGATAGGATCGGATAGGGGAAAGGATAGGGGATTGGATAGGATAGAGGATAGGAGACGATAGAGGATATTATAGGGGATTGGATAGGATAGAGGATAGGAGACGATAGAGGATAGGATAGGGGATTGTATAGGATAGAGGACAGGAGACGATAGAGGATAGGATAGGGTAGAGGATAGGATAGGATACAGTACAGGATAGGATAGAGGATAGGATAAGATAGAGGATAGGATAGGATAGAGTATAGGATAGGATAGAGGATAGGATATTATAGAGGATAGGATAGGATAGAGGATAGGATAGGATAGAGGATAGGAAAGGATAGAGAATAGGATAGAGGATAGGATAGGGGATTGTATAGGATAGAGGACAGGAGACGATAGAGGATAGGATAGGATAGAGGATAGGATAGCATACAGTATAGGATAGGATAGAGGATAGGATAGGATAGAGGATAGGATAGGATAGAGGATAGGATAGGATAGAGGATAGGATAGGATAGATTATAGAATAGGATAGAGGATAGGATAAGATAGCGGATAGGATAGGATTGAGGATAGGATAGGATAGAGGAGAGGATAGGATAGAGGATTGGATAGGTTATTGGATAGGATAGACGATAGGATAGGATAGAGGATAGTATAGGATAGAGGATAGGATAGGATAGAGGATAGTATAGGATAGAGGATAGGATAGTATAGAGGATAGGATAGGGGATTGGATAGGATAGAGTATAGGATACGATAGAGGATAGGATCGGATAGAGGATAGGATAGGGGATTGGATAGGATAGACAATTGGAGACGATAGAGGATAGGATAGGGGATTGTATAGGATAGAGAATAGGAGACGATAGAGGATAGGATAGGGGATTGTATAGGATAGAGGACAGGAGACGATAGAGGATAGGATAGGATAGAGGATAGGATAGGATACAGTATAGGATAGGATAGAGGATAGGATAGGATAGAGGATAGGATAGGATAGATTATAGAATAGGATAGAGGATAGGATAAGATAGCGGATAGGATAGGATTGAGGATAGGATAGGATAGAGGAAAGGATAGGATAGAGGATTGGATAGTTTATTGGATAGGATAGAGGATAGGATAGGATAGAGGATAGTATAGGATAGAGGATAGGATAGGATAGAGGATAGTATGGGATAGAGGATAGGATAGGATAGAGGATAGGATAGGGGATTGGATAGGATAGAGTATAGGATACGATAGAGGATAGGATCGGATAGAGGATAGGATAGGGGATTGGATAGGATAGACAATTGGAGACGATAGAGGATAGGATAGGGGATTGTATAGGATAGAGAATAGGAGACGATAGAGGATAGGATAGGGGATTGTATAGGATAGAGGACAGGAGACGATAGAGGATAGGATAGGATAGAGGATAGGATAGGATAGGATACAGGATAGGATAGGATAGAGGATAGGATAGGATAGAGGATAGTATAGGAAAGAGGATAGGATAGGATAGAGGATAGGATAGGATAGAGGAAAGGGTAGGATTGAGGATAGGATAGGATAGAGGAAAGGATAGGATAGAGGATAGGATAGGGGATTGTATAGGATAGAGGACAGGAGACGATAGAGGATAGGATAGGATAGAGGATAGGATAAGATAGAGCATAGGATATGATAGAGGATAGGATAGGATAGAGGATAGCATAGGATAGAGGATAGGATAAGATAGAGGATAGGATAGGATAGAGGATAGGATAGAATAGAGGATAGGATAGGATTGAGGATAGGATAGGACAGAGTAAGGGATAGGATAGAGCATCGGATAGGTGATTCGATAGGATAGAGGATAGGATAGGATAGAGGATAGGATAGGATAGAGGATAGGATAGGATAGAGGATAGGATACGATAGATGATAGGATAGGATAGAGGATAGGATAGGGGATTGGATAGGATAGAGGATAGGATAGGGTAGAGGATAGGATCGGATAGAGGATAGGATAGGGGATTGGATAGGATAGAGTATAGGATACGATAGAGGATAGGATCGGATAGGGGAAAGGATAGGGGATTGGATAGGATAGAGGATACGACAGGATATAGGATAGGATAGGATAGATTATAGGATAGGATACAGGATAGGATAAGATAGCGGATAGGATAGGATTGAGGATAGGATAGGATAGAGGAAAGGATAGGATAGAGGATTGGATAGGTTATTGGATAGGATAGAGGATAGGATAGGATAGAGGATAGTATAGGATAGAGGATAGGATAGGGTAGAGGATAGTATGGGATAGAGGATAGGATAGGGGATTGGATAGGGTAGAGTATAGGATACGATAGAGGATAGGATCGGATAGAGGATAGGATAGGGGATTGGATAGGATAGACAATTGGAGACGATAGAGGATAGGATAGGGGATTGTATAGGATAGAGAATAGGAGACGATAGAGGATAGGATAGGGGATTGTATAGGATAGAGGACAGGAGACGATAGAGGATAGGATAGGATAGAGGATAGGGTAGGATAGGATACAGGATAGGATAGGATAGAGGATAGGATAGGATAGAGGATAGTATAGGAAAGAGGATATGATAGGATAGAGGATAGGATAGGATAGAGGAAAGGCTAGGATTGAGGATAGGATAGGATAGAGGAAAGGATAGGATAGAGGATTGGATAGGTGATTGGATAGGATAGAGGATAGGATAAGATAGAGGATAGTATAGGATAGAGGATAGATAGGATAGAGGATAGGATAGGGGATTGGATAGGGTAGAGTATAGGATACGATAGAGGATAGGATCGGATAGAGGATAGGATAGGGGATTGGATAGGATAGACAATTGGAGACGATAGAGGATAGGATAGGGGATTGTATAGGATAGAGAATAGGAGACGATAGAGGATAGGATAGGGGATTGTATAGGATAGAGGACAGGAGACGATAGAGGATAGGATAGGATAGAGGATAGGATAGGATAGGATACAGGATAGGATAGGATAGAGGATAGGATAGGATAGAGGATAGTATAGGAAAGAGGATAGGATAGGATAGAGGATAGGATAGGATAGAGGAAAGGGTAGGATTGAGGATAGGATAGGATAGAGGAAAGGATAGGATAGAGGATTGGATAGGTGATTGGATAGGATAGAGGATAGGATAAGATAGAGGATAGTATAGGATAGAGGATAGATAGGATAGAGTTTAGTATAGGACAGAGGATAGGATAGGATAGAGGATAGGATAGGGGATTGTATAGGATAGAGGGCAGGAGACGATAGAGGATAGGATAGGATAGAGGATAGGATAAGATAGAGCATAGGATATGATAGAGGATAGGATAGGATAGAGGATAGCATAGGATAGAGGATAGGATAAGATAGAGGATAGGATAGGATAGAGGATAGGATAGGATAGAGGATAGGATAGGATAGAGGATAGGATAGGATATAGGATACGATAGGATAGATTATAGGATAGGATAGAGGATAGGATAGGGTAGAGGATAGGATCGGATAGAGGATAGGATAGGGGATTGGATAGGATAGAGTATAGGATACGATAGAGGATAGGATCGGATAGGGGAAAGGATAGGGGATTGGATAGGATAGAGGATAGGAGACGATAGAGGATATTATAGGGGATTGGATAGGATAGAGGATAGGAGACGATAGAGGATAGGATAGGGGATTGTATAGGATAGAGGACAGGAGACGATAGAGGATAGGATAGGATAGAGGATAGCATAGGATAGAGGATAGGATAAGATAGAGGATAGGATAGGATAGAGGATAGGATAGGATAGAGGATAGGATAGGATAGAGGATAGGATAGGATATAGGATACGATAGGATAGATTATAGGATAGGATAGAGGATAGGATAGGGTAGAGGATAGGATCGGATAGAGGATAGGATAGGGGATTGGATAGGATAGAGTATAGGATACGATAGAGGATAGGATCGGATAGGGGAAAGGATAGGGGATTGGATAGGATAGAGGATAGGAGACGATAGAGGATATTATAGGGGATTGGATAGGATAGAGGATAGGAGACGATAGAGGATAGGATAGGGGATTGTATAGGATAGAGGACAGGAGACGATAGAGGATAGGATAGGGTAGAGGATAGGATAGGATACAGTATAGGATAGGATAGAGGATAGGATAGGATAGAGTATAGGATAGGATAGAGGATAGGATATTATAGAGGATAGGATAGGATAGAGGATAGGATAGGATAGAGGATAGGATAGGATAGAGAATAGGATAGAGGATAGGATAGGGGATTGTATAGGATAGAGGACAGGAGACGATAGAGGATAGGATAGGATAGAGGATATCATAGCATACAGTATAGGATAGGATAGAGGATAGGATAGGATAGAGGATAGGATAGGATAGAGGATAGGATAGGATAGAGGATAGGATAGGATAGAGGATAGTATAGGATAGATTATAGAATAGGATAGAGGATAGGATAAGATAGCGGATAGGATAGGATTGAGGATAGGATAGGATAGAGGAGAGGATAGGATAGAGGATTGGATAGGTTATTGGATAGGATAGAGGATAGGATAGGATAGAGGATAGTATAGGATAGAGGATAGGATAGGATAGAGGATAGTATAGGATAGAGGATAGGATAGTATAGAGGATAGGATAGGGGATTGGATAGGATAGAGTATAGGATACGATAGAGGATAGGATCGGACAGAGGATAGGATAGGGGATTGGATAGGATAGACAATTGGAGACGATAGAGGATAGGATAGGGGATTGTATAGGATAGAGAATAGGAGACGATAGAGGATAGGATAGGGGATTGTATAGGATAGAGGACAGGAGACGATAGAGGATAGGATAGGATAGAGGATAGGATAGGATAGGATACAGGATAGGATAGGATAGAGGATAGGATAGGATAGAGGATAGGATAGGATAGAGGATAGGATAGGGGATTGTATAGGATAGAGGACAGGAGACGATAGAGGATAGGATAGGATAGAGGATAGGATAAGATAGAGCATAGGATATGATAGAGGATAGGATAGGATAGGATACAGGATAGGATAGGATAGAGGTTAGTATAGGATAGAGGATAGGATAGGATAGAGGATAGGATAGGGGATTGTATAGGATAGAGGGTAGGATAGGATAGCGGATAGGAGAGCATATAGGATTGGATAGGATAGAGGATAGAATAGGATAGAGGATAGGATAGGATAACGGATCGGATAGGATATAGGATTGGATAGGATAGAGGATAGGATACGATAGAGGATAGGATAGGATAGAGGATAGGATAGGGGATTGGATAGGATAGAGGATAGGATAGGATATAGGATAGGATAGGATAGATTATAGGATAGGATAGAGGATAGGATAGGATAGAGGATAGGATAGGATAGATAATAGGATAGGATCGAGTATAGAATAGGATAGAGGATAGGATAGAATAGAGGATAGGATAGGATTGAGGATAGGATAGGATAGAGTAAGGGATAGGATAGAGGATCGGATAGGTGATTCGATAGGATAGAGGATAGGATAGGATAGAGGATAGGATAGGATAGAGGATAGGATAGGATAGAGGATAGGATACGATAGATGATAGGATAGGATAGAGGATAGGATAGGGGATTGGATAGGATAGAGGATAGGATAGGGTAGAGGATAGGATCGGATAGAGGATAGGATAGGGGATTGGATAGGATAGAGTATAGGATACGATAGAGGATAGGATCGGATAGGGGAAAGGATAGGGGATTGGATAGGATAGAGGATACGACAGGATATAGGATAGGATAGGATAGATTATAGGATAGGATACAGGATAGGATAAGATAGCGGATAGGATAGGATTGAGGATAGGATAGGATAGAGGAAAGGATAGGATAGAGGATTGGATAGGTTATTGGATAGGATAGAGGATAGGATAGGATAGAGGATAGTATAGGATAGAGGATAGGATAGGGTAGAGGATAGTATGGGATAGAGGATAGGATAGGGGATTGGATAGGGTAGAGTATAGGATACGATAGAGGATAGGATCGGATAGAGGATAGGATAGGGGATTGGATAGGATAGACAATTGGAGACGATGGAGGATAGGATAGGGGATTGTATAGGATAGAGAATAGGAGACGATAGAGGATAGGATAGGGGATTGTATAGGATAGAGGACAGGAGACGATAGAGGATAGGATAGGATAGAGGATAGGATAGGATAGGATACAGGATAGGATAGGATAGAGGATAGGATAGGATAGAGGATAGTATAGGAAAGAGGATAGGATAGGATAGAGGATAGGATAGGATAGAGGAAAGGGTAGGATTGAGGATAGGATAGGATAGAGGAAAGGATAGGATAGAGGATTGGATAGGTGATTGGATAGGATAGAGGATAGGATAAGATAGAGGATAGTATAGGATAAAGGATAGATAGGATAGAGTTTAGTATAGGACAGAGGATAGGATAGGATAGAGGATAGGATAGGGGATTGTATAGGATAGAGGACAGGAGACGATAGAGGATAGGATAGGATAGAGGATAGGATAAGATAGAGCATAGGATATGATAGAGGATAGGATAGGATAGAGGATAGCATAGGATAGAGGATAGGATAAGATAGAGGATAGGATAGGATAGAGGATAGGATAGGATAGAGGATAGGATAGGATAGAGGATAGGATAGGATATAGGATACGATAGGATAGATTATAGGATAGGATAGAGGATAGGATAGGGTAGAGGATAGGATCGGATAGAGGATAGGATAGGGGATTGGATAGGATAGAGTATAGGATACGATAGAGGATAGGATCGGATAGGGGAAAGGATAGGGGATTGGATAGGATAGAGGATAGAAGACGATAGAGGATATTATAGGGGATTGGATAGGATAGAGGATAGGAGACGATAGAGGATAGGATAGGGGATTGTATAGGATAGAGGACAGGAGACGATAGAGGATAGGATAGGGTAGAGGATAGGATAGGATACAGTATAGGATAGGATAGAGGATAGGATAGGATAGAGTATAGGATAGGATAGAGGATAGGATATTATAGAGGATAGGATAGGATAGAGGATAGGATAGGATAGAGGATAGGATAGGATAGAGAATAGGATAGAGGATAGGATAGGGGATTGTATAGGATAGAGGACAGGAGACGATAGAGGATAGGATAGGATAGAGGATAGGATAGCATACAGTATAGGATAGGATAGAGGATAGGATAGGATAGAGGATAGGATAGGATAGAGGATAGGATAGGATAGAGGATAGGATAGGATAGATTATAGAATAGGATAGAGGATAGGATAAGATAGCGGATAGGATAGGATTGAGGATAGGATAGGATAGAGGAGAGGATAGGATAGAGGATTGGATAGGTTATTGGATAGGATAGAGGATAGGATAGGATAGAGGATAGTATAGGATAGAGGATAGGATAGGATAGAGGATAGTATAGGATAGAGGATAGGATAGTATAGAGGATAGGATAGGGGATTGGATAGGATAGAGTATAGGATACGATAGAGGATAGGATCGGACAGAGGATAGGATAGGGGATTGGATAGGATAGACAATTGGAGACGATAGAGGATAGGATAGGGGATTGTATAGGATAGAGAATAGGAGACGATAGAGGATAGGATAGGGGATTGTATAGGATAGAGGACAGGAGACGATAGAGGATAGGATAGGATAGAGGATAGGATAGGGGATTGTATAGGATAGAGGACAGGAGACGATAGAGGATAGGATAGGATAGAGGATAGGATAAGATAGAGCATAGGATATGATAGAGGATAGGATAGGATAGGATACAGGATAGGATAGGATAGAGGTTAGTATAGGATAGAGGATAGGATAGGATAGAGGATAGGATAGGGGATTGTATAGGATAGAGGGTAAGATAGGATAGCGGATAGGAGAGCATATAGGATTGGATAGGATAGAGGATAGAATAGGATAGAGGATAGGATAGGATAACGGATCGGATAGGATATAGGATTGGATAGGATAGAGGATAGGATACGATAGAGGATAGGATAGGATAGAGGATAGGATAGGGGATTGGATAGGATAGAGGATAGGATAGGATATAGGATAGGATAGGATAGATTATAGGATAGGATAGAGGATAGGATAGGATAGAGGATAGGATAGGATAGATAATAGGATAGGATCGAGTATAGAATAGGATAGAGGATAGGATAGGATAGAGGATAGGATAGGATTGAGGATAGGATAGGATAGAGTAAGGGATAGGATAGAGGATCGGATAGGTGATACGATAGGATAGAGGATAGGATAGGATAGAGGATAGGATAGGATAGAGGATAGGATAGGATAGAGGATAGGATACGATAGATGATAGGATAGGATAGAGGATAGGATAGGGGATTGGATAGGATAGAGGATAGGATAGGGTAGAGGATAGGATCGGATAGAGGATAGGATAGGGGATTGGATAGGATAGAGTATAGGATACGATAGAGGATAGGATCGGATAGGGGAAAGGATAGGGGATTGGATAGGATAGAGGATACGACAGGATATAGGATAGGATAGGATAGATTATAGGATAGGATAGAGGATAGGATAGGATAGAGGATAGGATAGGATAGAGGATAGGATAGGATTGAGGATAGGATAGGATAGAGTAAAGGATAGGATAGAGGATCGGATACGTGATTGGATAGGATAGAGGATAGGATAGGATAGAGGATAGGATAGAATAGAGGCTACGATAGTATAGAGGATAGGATAGGGGATTGGATAGGATAGAGTATAGGATACGATAGAGGATAGGATCGGATAGAGGATAGGATAGGGGATTGGATAGGATAGACAATTGGAGACGATAGAGGATAGGATAGGGGATTGTATAGGATAGAGGACAGGAGACGATAGAGGATAGGATAGGATAGAGGATAGGATAAGATAGAGCATAGGATATGATAGAGGATAGGATAGGATAGGATACAGGATAGGATAGGATAGAGGTTAGTATAGGATAGAGGATAGGATAGGATAGAGGTTAGGATAGGGGATTGTATAGGATAGAGGGTAGGATAGGATAGCGGATAGGAGAGCATATAGGATTGGATAGGATAGAGGATAGAATAGGATAGAGGATAGGATAGGATAACGGATCGGATAGGATATAGGATTGGATAGGATAGAGGATAGGATACGATAGAGGATAGGATAGGATAGAGGATAGGATAGGGGATTGGATAGGATAGAGGATAGGATAGGATATAGGATAGGATAGGATAGATTATAGGATAGGATAGAGGATAGGATAGGATAGAGGATAGGATAGGATAGATAATAGGATAGGATCGAGTATAGAATAGGATAGAGGATAGGATAGGATAGAGGATAGGATAGGATTGAGGATAGGATAGGATAGAGTAAGGGGTAGGATAGAGGATCGGATAGAGGATAGGATAGGATAGAGGATAGGATAGGATAGAGGATAGGATAGGATAGAGGATAGGATACGATAGAGGATAGGATACGATAGATGATAGGATAGGATAGAGGATAGGATAGGGGATTGGATAGGATAGAGGATAGGATAGGGTAGAGGATAGGATCGGATAGAGGATAGGATAGGGGATTGGATAGGATAGAGTATAGGATACGATAGAGGATAGGATCGGATAGGGGAAAGGATAGGGGATTGGATAGGATAGAGGATACGACAGGATATAGGATAGGATAGGATAGAGGATAGGATAGGATAGAGGATAGGATAGTATAGAGAATAGGATAGGGGATTGGATAGGATAGAGTATAGGATACGATAGAGGATAGGATCGGATAGAGGATAGGATAGGGGATTGGATAGGATAGACAATTGGAGACGATAGAGGATAGGATAGGGGATTGTATAGGATAGAGAATAGGAGACGATAGAGGATAGGATAGGGGATTGTATAGGATAGAGGACAGGAGACGATAGAGGATAGGATAGGATAGAGGATAGGATAGGATAGGATACAGGATAGGATAGGATAGAGGATAGGATAGGATAGAGGATAGGATAGGATAGAGGATAGGATAGGATAGAGGATAGGATAGGGGATTGTATAGGATAGAGGACAGGAGACGATAGAGGATAGGATAGGATAGAGGATAGGATAAGATAGAGCATAGGATATGATAGAGGATAGGATAGGATAGGATACAGGATAGGATAGGATAGAGGTTAGTATAGGATAGAGGATAGGATAGGATAGAGGATAGGATAGGGGATTGTATAGGATAGAGGGTAGGATAGGATAGCGGATAGGAGAGCATATAGGATTGGATAGGATAGAGGATAGAATAGGATAGAGGATAGGATAGGATAACGGATCGGATAGGATATAGGATTGGATAGGATAGAGGATAGGATACGATAGAGGATAGGATAGGATAGAGGATAGGATAGGGGATTGGATAGGATAGAGGATAGGATAGGATAGAGGATAGGATAGGATAGATAATAGGATAGGATCGAGTATAGAATAGGATAGAGGATAGGATAGGATAGAGGATAGGATAGGATTGAGGATAGGATAGGATAGAGTAAGGGATAGGATAGAGGATCGGATAGGTGATTCGATAGGATAGAGGATAGGATAGGATAGAGGATAGGATAGGATAGAGGATAGGATAGGATAGAGGATAGGATAGAGGATAGGATAGGGGATTGTATAGGATAGAGGACAGGAGACGATAGAGGATAGGATAGGAATGAGGATAGGATAGCATACAGTATAGGATAGGATAGAGGATAGGATAGGATAGAGGATAGGATAGGATAGAGGATAGGATAGGATAGAGGATAGGATAGGATAGATTATAGAATAGGATAGAGGATAGGATAAGATAGAGGATAGGATAGGATTGAGGATAGGATAGGATAGAGGAAAGGATAGGATAGAGGATAGGATCGGATAGAGGATAGGATAGGGGATTGGATAGGATAGAGTATAGGATACGATAGAGGATAGGGGAAAGGATAGGGGATTGGATAGGATAGAGGATAGGAGACGATAGAGGATAGGATAGGATAGAGGATAGGATAGGGGATTGGATAGGATAGAGGATAGGATCGGATAGAGGATAGGATAGGGGATTGGATAGGATAGAGTATAGGATACGATAGAGGATAGGATCGGATAGGGGAAAGGATAGGGGATTGGATAGGATAGAGGATAGGAGACGATAGAGGATATTATAGGGGATTGGATAGGATAGAGGATAGGAGACGATAGAGGATAGGATAGGGGATTGTATAGGATAGAGGACAGGAGACGATAGAGGATAGGCTAGGGTAGAGGATAGGATAGGATACAGTATAGGATAGGATAGAGGATAGGATAGGATAGAGGATAGGATAGGATAGAGTATAGGATAGGATAGAGGATAGGATATTATAGAGGATAGGATAGGATAGAGGATAGGATAGGATAGAGGATAGGATAGGATAGAGAATAGGATAGAGGATAGGATAGGGGATTGTATAGGATAGAGGACAGGAGACGATAGAGGATAGGATAGGATAGAGGATAGGATAGCATACAGTATAGGATAGGATAGAGGATAGGATAGGATAGAGGATAGGATAGGATAGAGGATAGGACAGGATAGATTATAGAATAGGATAGAGGATAGGATAAGATAGCGGATAGGATAGGATTGAGGATAGGATAGGATAGAGGAGAGGATAGGATAGAGGATTGGATAGGTTATTGGATAGGATAGAGGATAGGATAGGATAGAGGATAGTATAGGATAGAGGATAGGATAGGATAGAGGATAGTATAGGATAGAGGATAGGATAGTATAGAGGATAGGATAGGGGATTGGATAGGATAGAGTATAGGATACGATAGAGGATAGGATCGGATAGAGGATAGGATAGGGGATTGGATAGGATAGACAATTGGAGACGATAGAGGATAGGATAGGGGATTGTATAGGATAGAGAATAGGAAACGATAGAGGATAGGATAGGGGATTGTATAGGATAGAGGACAGGAGACGATAGAGGATAGGATAGGATAGAGGATAGGATAGGATAGGATACAGGATAGGATAGGATAGAGGATAGGATAGGATAGAGGATAGGATAGGATAGAGGATAGGATAGGATAGAGGATAGGATAGGGGATTGTATAGGATAGAGGACAGGAGACGATAAAGGATAGGATAGGATAGAGGATAGGATAAGATAGAGCATAGGATATGATAGAGGATAGGATAGGATAGGATACAGGATAGGATAGGATAGAGGTTAGTATAGGATAGAGGATAGGATAGGATAGAGGATAGGATAGGGGATTGTATAGGATAGAGGGTAGGATAGGATAGCGGATAGGATAGCATATAGGATTGGATAGGATAGAGGATAGAATAGGATAGAGGATAGGATAGGATAACGGATCGGATAGGATATAGGATTGGATAGGATAGAGGATAGGATACGATAGAGGATAGGATAGGATAGAGGATAGGATAGGGGATTGGATAGGATAGAGGATAGGATAGGATATAGGATAGGATAGGATAGATTATAGGATAGGATAGAGGATAGGATAGGATAGAGGATAGGATAGGATAGATAATAGGATAGGATCGAGTATAGAATAGGATAGAGGATAGGATAGGATAGAGGATAGCATAGGATTGAGGATAGGATAGGATAGAGTAAGGGATAGGATAGAGGATCGGATAGGTGATTCGATAGGATAGAGGATAGGATAGAATACAGGATAGGATAGGATAGAGGATAGGATAGGATAGAGGATAGGATACGATAGATGATACGATAGGATAGAGGATAGGATAGGGGATTGGATAGGATAGAGGATAGGATAGGGTAGAGGATAGGATCGGATAGAGGATAGGATAGGGGATTGGATAGGATAGAGTATAGGATACGATAGAGGATAGGATCGGATAGGGAAAAGGATAGGGGATTGGATAGGATAGAGGATACGACAGGATATAGGATAGGATAGGATAGATTATAGGATAGGCTAGAGGATAGGATAGGATAGAGGATAGGATAGGATTGAGGATAGGATAGGATAGAGTAAAGGATAGGATAGAGGATCGGATACGTGATTGGATAGGATGGAGGATAGGATAGGATAGAGGATAGGATAGGATAGAGGATAGGATAGGATAGAGGATAGGATAGGATAGAGGATAGGATAGGATAGAGGATAGGATACGATAGATGATAGGATAGGATAGAGGATAGGATAGGGGATTGGATAGGATAGAGGATAGGATAGTGTAGAGGATAGGATCGGATAGAGGATAGGATAGGGGATTGGATAGGATAGAGTATAGGATACGATAGAGGATAGGATCGGATAGGGGAAAGGATAGGGGATTGGATAGGATAGAGGATAGGAGACGACAGAGGATATTATAGGGGATTGGATAGGATAGAGGATAGGAGACGATAGAGGATAGGACAGGGGATTGTATAGGATAGAGGACAGGAGACGATAGAGGATAGGATAGGATAGAGGATAGGATAGGATAGAGGATAGGATAGGATAGAGTATAGGATAGGATAGAGGATAGGATAGGATAGAGGATAGGATAGAGGATAGGATAGGGGATTGTATAGGATAGAGGACAGGAGACGATAGAGGATAGGATAGGATAGAGGATAGGATAGCATACAGTATAGGATAGGATAGAGGATAGGATAGGATAGAGGATAGGATAGGATAGAGGATAGGATAGGATAGAGGATAGGATAGGATAGATTATAGAATAGGATAGAGGATAGGATAAGATAGAGGATAGGATAGGATTGAGGATAGGATAGGATAGAGGAAAGGATAGGATAGAGGATTGGATAGGTTATTGGATAGGATAGAGGATAGGATAGGATAGAGGATAGTATAGGATAGAGGATAGGATAGGATAGAGGATAGTATAGGATAGAGGATAGGATAGGATAGAGGATAGGATAGGGGATTGGATAGGATAGAGGATAGGATAGGATAGAGGATAGGATAGGATAGAGGTTAGGATAGGATAGAGGATAGGATAGGATAGAGGATAAGATAGGGGATTGGATAGGATAGAGGATAGGAGACGATAGAGGATAGGATAGGGGATTGGATAGGATAGAGGATAGGGTAGGGGATTGTATAGGAAAGAGGATAGGATAGGATAGAGGATAGGATAGGATAGAGGATAGGATATTATAGAGGATAGGATAGGATAGAGGATAGAATAGGATAGAGGATAGGATAGGATTGAGGCTAGGATAGGATAGAGGATAGGATAGGATAGAGGTTAGGATAGGATAGAGGATAGGATAGGATAGAGGATAAGATAGGGGATTGGATAGGATAGAGTATAGGATACGATAGAGGATCGGATAGGATAGAGGATAGGATAGGGGATTGGTTAGGATAGAGGATAGGAGACGATAGAGGATAGGATAGGGGATTGGATAGGATAGAGTATAGGATACGATAGAGGATAGGATCGGATAGGGGAAAGGATAGGGGATTGGATAGGATAGAGGATACGACAGGATATAGGATAGGATAGGATAGATTATAGGATAGGATACGATAGATGATAGGATAGGATAGAGGATAGGATAGGGGATTGGATAGGATAGAGGATAGGAGACGATAGAGGATAGGATAGGGGATTGGATAGGATAGAGGATAGGATAGGGGATTGTATAGGAAAGAGGATAGGATAGGATAATAGGATAGGATAGGATAGAGGATAGGATATTATAGAGGATAGGATAGGATAGAGGATAGAATAGGATAGAGGATAGGATAGGATTGAGGCTAGGATAGGATAGAGGATAGGATAGGATAGAGGTTAGGATAGGATAGAGGACAGGATAGGATAGAGGATAAGATAGGGGATTGGATAGGATAGAGTATAGGATACGATAGAGGATCGGATAGGATAGAGGATAGGATAGGGGATTGGTTAGGATAGAGGATAGGAGACGATAGAGGATAGGATAGGGGATTGGATAGGATAGAGTATAGGATACGATAGAGGATAGGATCGGATAGGGGAAAGGATAGGGGATTGGATAGGATAGAGGATACGACAGGATATAGGATAGGACAGGATAGATTATAGGATAGGATACGATAGATGATAGGATAGGATAGAGGATAGGATAGGGGATTGGATAGGATAGAGGATAGGATAGGGTAGAGGATAGGATCGGATAGAGGATAGGATAGGGGATTGGATAGGATAGAGTATAGGATACGATAGAGGATAGGATCGGATAGTGGAAAGGATAGGGGATTGGATAGGATAGAGGATACGACAGGATATAGGATAGGATAGGATAGATTATAGGATAGGATAGAGGATAGGATAGGATAGAGGATAGGATAGGATTGAGGATAGGATAGGATAGAGTAAAGGATAGGATAGAGGATCGGATACGTGATTGGATAGGATAGAGGATAGGATAGGATAGAGGATAGGATAGGATAGAGGATAGTATAGGATAGAGGATAGGATAGGATAGAGGATAGGATAGGGGATTGGATAGGATAGAGGATAGGATAGGATAGAGGATAGGATAGGATAGAGGTTAGGATAGGATAGAGGATAGGATAGGATAGAGGATAAGATAGGGGATTGGATAGGATAGAGGATAGGAGACGATAAAGGATAGGATAGGGGATTGGATAGGATAGAGGATAGGATAGGGGATTTTATAGGAAAGAGGATAGGATAGGATAGAGGATAGGATAGGATAGAGGGTAGGATATTATAGAGGATAGGATAGGATAGAGGATAGAATAGGATAGAGGATAGGATAGTATTGAGGCTAGGATAGGATAGAGGATAGGATAGGATAGAGGTTAGGATAGGATAGAGGATAGGATAGGATAGAGGATAAGATAGGGGATTGGATAGGATAGAGTATAGGATACGATAGAGGATCGGATAGGATAGAGGATAGGATAGGGGATTGGTTAGGATAGAGGATAGGAGACGATAGAGGATAGGATAGGGGATAGGATAGGATAGAGGATAGTATAGGATAGAGGATAGGATAGGATAGAGGATAGTATAGGATAGAGGATAGGATAGGATAGAGGATAGGATAGGGGATTGGATAGGATAGAGGATAGGATAGGATAGAGGATAGGATAGGATAGAGGTTAGGATAGGATAGAGGATAGGATAGGATAGAGGATAAGATAGGGGATTGGATAGGATAGAGGATAGGAGACGATAGAGGATAGGATAGGGGATTGGATAGGATAGAGGATAGGATAGGGGATTGTATAGGAAAGAGGATAGGATAGGATAGAGGATAGGATAGGATAGAGGTTAGGATAGGATAGAGGACAGGATAGGATAGAGGATAAGATAGGGGATTGGATAGGATAGAGTATAGGATACGATAGAGGATCGGATAGGATAGAGGATAGGATAGGGGATTGGTTAGGATAGAGGATAGGAGACGATAGAGGATAGGATAGGGGATTGGATAGGATAGAGTATAGGATACGATAGAGGATAGGATCGGATAGGGGAAAGGATAGGGGATTGGATAGGATAGAGGATACGACAGGATATAGGATAGGACAGGATAGATTATAGGATAGGATACGATAGATGATAGGATAGGATAGAGGATAGGATAGGGGATTGGATAGGATAGAGGATAGGATAGGGTAGAGGATAGGATCGGATAGAGGATAGGATAGGGGATTGGATAGGATAGAGTATAGGATACGATAGAGGATAGGATCGGATAGTGGAAAGGATAGGGGATTGGATAGGATAGAGGATACGACAGGATATAGGATAGGATAGGATAGATTATAGGATAGGATAGAGGATAGGATAGGATAGAGGATAGGATAGGATTGAGGATAGGATAGGATAGAGTAAAGGATAGGATAGAGGATCGGATACGTGATTGGATAGGATAGAGGATAGGATAGGATAGAGGATAGGATAGGATAGAGGATAGTATAGGATAGAGGATAGGATAGGATAGAGGATAGGATAGGGGATTGGATAGGATAGAGGATAGGATAGGATAGAGGATAGGATAGGATAGAGGTTAGGATAGGATAGAGGATAGGATAGGATAGAGGATAAGATAGGGGATTGGATAGGATAGAGGATAGGAGACGATAAAGGATAGGATAGGGGATTGGATAGGATAGAGGATAGGATAGGGGATTTTATAGGAAAGAGGATAGGATAGGATAGAGGATAGGATAGGATAGAGGGTAGGATATTATAGAGGATAGGATAGGATAGAGGATAGAATAGGATAGAGGATAGGATAGTATTGAGGCTAGGATAGGATAGAGGATAGGATAGGATAGAGGTTAGGATAGGATAGAGGATAGGATAGGATAGAGGATAAGATAGGGGATTGGATAGGATAGAGTATAGGATACGATAGAGGATCGGATAGGATAGAGGATAGGATAGGGGATTGGTTAGGATAGAGGATAGGAGACGATAGAGGATAGGATAGGGGATAGGATAGGATAGAGGATAGTATAGGATAGAGGATAGGATAGGATAGAGGATAGTATAGGATAGAGGATAGGATAGGATAGAGGATAGGATAGGGGATTGGATAGGATAGAGGATAGGATAGGATAGAGGATAGGATAGGATAGAGGTTAGGATAGGATAGAGGATAGGATAGGATAGAGGATAAGATAGGGGATTGGATAGGATAGAGGATAGGAGACGATAGAGGATAGGATAGGGGATTGGATAGGATAGAGGATAGGATAGGGGATTGTATAGGAAAGAGGATAGGATAGGATAGAGGATAGGATAGGATAGAGGATAGGATATTATAGAGGATAGGATAGGATAGAGGATAGAATAGGATAGAGGATAGGATAGGATTGAGGCTAGGATATGATAGAGGATAGGATAGGATAGAGGTTAGGATAGGATAGAGGATAGGATAGGATAGAGGATAAGATAGGGGATTGGATAGGATAGAGTATAGGATACGATAGAGGATCGGATAGGATAGAGGATAGGATAGGGGATTGGTTAGGATAGAGGATAGGAGACGATAGAGGATAGGATAGGGGATTGGATAGGATAGAGTATAGGATACGATAGGGGATAGGATCGGATAGGGGAAAGGATAGGGGATTGGATAGGATAGAGGATACGACAGGATATAGGATAGGATAGGATAGATTATAGGATAGGATACGATAGATGATAGGATAGGATAGAGGATAGGATAGGGGATTGGATAGGATAGAGGATAGGAGACGATAGAGGATAGGATAGGGGATTGGATAGGATAGAGGATAGGATAGGGGATTGTATAGGAAAGAGGATAGGATAGGATAGAGGATAGGATAGGATAGAGGATAGGATATTATAGAGGATAGGATAGGATAGAGGATAGAATAGGATAGAGGATAGGATAGGATTGAGGCTAGGATAGGATAGAGGATAGGATAGGATAGAGGTTAGGATAGGATAGAGGACAGGATAGGATAGAGGATAAGATAGGGGATTGGATAGGATAGAGTATAGGATACGATAGAGGATCGGATAGGATAGAGGATAGGATAGGGGATTGGTTAGGATAGAGGATAGGAGACGATAAAGGATAGGATAGGGGATTGGATAGGATAGAGTATAGGATACGATAGAGGATAGGATCGGATAGGGGAAAGGATAGGGGATTGGATAGGATAGAGGATACGACAGGATATAGGATAGGATAGGATAGATTATAGGATAGGATACGATAGATGATAGGATAGTATAGAGGATAGGATAGGGGATTGGATAGGATAGAGGATAGGATAGGGTAGAGGATAGGATCGGATAGAGGATAGGATAGGGGATTGGATAGGATAGAGTATAGGATACGATAGAGGATAGGATCGGATAGTGGAAAGGATAGGGGATTGGATAGGATAGAGGATACGACAGGATATAGGATAGGATAGGATAGATTATAGGATAGGATAGAGGATAGGATAGGATAGAGGATAGGATAGGATTGAGGATAGGATAGGATAGAGTAAAGGATAGGATAGAGGATCGGATACGTGATTGGATAGGATAGAGGATAGGATAGGATAGAGGATAGGATAGGATAGAGGATAGTATAGGATAGAGGATAGGATAGGATAGAGGATAGGATAGGGGATTGGATAGGATAGAGGATAGGATAGGATAGAGGATAGGATAGGATAGAGGTTAGGATAGGATAGAGGATAGGATAGGATAGAGGATAAGATATTGGATTGGATAGGATAGAGGATAGGAGAGGATAAAGGATAGGATAGGGGATTGGATAGGATAGAGGATAGGATAGGGGATTTTATAGGAAAGAGGATAGGATAGGATAGAGGATAGGATAGGCTAGAGGATAGGATAGGATAGAGGTTAGGATAGGATAGAGGATAGGATAGGATAGAGGATAAGATAGGGGATTGGATAGGATAGAGTATAGGATACGATAGAGGATCGGATAGGATAGAGGATAGGATAGAGGATCGGATAGGATAGAGGATAGGATAGGGGATTGGTTAGGATAGAGGATAGGAGACGATAGAGGATAGGATAGGGGATTGGATAGGATAGAGGGTAGGATAGGATAGCGGATAGGATAGCATATAGGATTGGATAGGATAGAGGATAGAATAGGATAGAGGATAGGATAGGATAACGGATCGGATAGGATATAGGATTGGATAGGATAGAGGATAGGATACGATAGAGGATAGGATAGGATAGAGGATAGGATAGGATAGATTATAGGATAGGATACGATAGATGATAGGATAGGATAGAGGATAGGATAGGGGATTGGATAGGATAGAGGATAGGATAGGGTAGAGGATAGGATCGGATAGAGGATAGGATAGGGGATTGGATAGGATAGAGTATAGGATACGATAGAGGATAGGATCGGATAGTGGAAAGGATAGGGGATTGGATAGGATAGAGGATACGACAGGATATAGGATAGGATAGGATAGATTATAGGATAGGATAGAGGATAGGATAGGATAGAGGATAGGATAGGATTGAGGATAGGATAGGATAGAGTAAAGGATAGGATAGAGGATCGGATACGTGATTGGATAGGATAGAGGATAGGATAGGATAGAGGATAGGATAGGATAGAGGATAGTATAGGATAGAGGATAGGATAGGATAGAGGATAGGATAGGGGATTGGATAGGATAGAGGATAGGATAGGATAGAGGATAGGATAGGATAGAGGTTAGGATAGGATAGAGGATAGGATAGGATAGAGGATAAGATAGGGGATTGGATAGGATAGAGGATAGGAGACGATAAAGGATAGGATAGGGGATTGGATAGGATAGAGGATAGGATAGGGGATTTTATAGGAAAGAGGATAGGATAGGATAGAGGATAGGATAGGATAGAGGGTAGGATATTATAGAGGATAGGATAGGATAGAGGATAGAATAGGATAGAGGATAGGATAGGATTGAGGCTAGGATAGGATAGAGGATAGGATAGGATAGAGGTTAGGATAGGATAGAGGATAGGATAGGATAGAGGATAAGATAGGGGATTGGATAGGATAGAGTATAGGATACGATAGAGGATCGGATAGGATAGAGGATAGGATAGGGGATTGGTTAGGATAGAGGATAGGAGACGATAGAGGATAGGATAGGGGATAGGATAGGATAGAGGATAGTATAGGATAGAGGATAGGATAGGATAGAGGATAGTATAGGATAGAGGATAGGATAGGATAGAGGATAGGATAGGGGATTGGATAGGATAGAGGATAGGATAGGATAGAGGATAGGATAGGATAGAGGTTAGGATAGGATAGAGGATAGGATAGGATAGAGGATAAGATAGGGGATTGGATAGGATAGAGGATAGGAGACGATAGAGGATAGGATAGGGGATTGGATAGGATAGAGGATAGGATAGGGGATTGTATAGGAAAGAGGATAGGATAGGATAGAGGATAGGATAGGATAGAGGATAGGATATTATAGAGGATAGGATAGGATAGAGGATAGAATAGGATAGAGGATAGGATAGGATTGAGGCTAGGATATGATAGAGGATAGGATAGGATAGAGGTTAGGATAGGATAGAGGATAGGATAGGATAGAGGATAAGATAGGGGATTGGATAGGATAGAGTATAGGATACGATAGAGGATCGGATAGGATAGAGGATAGGATAGGGGATTGGTTAGGATAGAGGATAGGAGACGATAGAGGATAGGATAGGGGATTGGATAGGATAGAGTATAGGATATGATAGAGGATAGGATCGGATAGGGGAAAGGATAGGGGATTGGATAGGATAGAGGATACGACAGGATATAGGATAGGATAGGATAGATTATAGGATAGGATACGATAGATGATAGGATAGGATAGAGGATAGGATAGGGGATTGGATAGGATAGAGGATAGGAGACGATAGAGGATAGGATAGGGGATTGGATAGGATAGAGGATAGGATAGGGGATTGTATAGGAAAGAGGATAGGATAGGATAGAGGATAGGATAGGATAGAGGATAGGATATTATAGAGGATAGGATAGGATAGAGGATAGAATAGGATAGAGGATAGGATAGGATTGAGGCTAGGATAGGATAGAGGATAGGATAGGATAGAGGTTAGGATAGGATAGAGGACAGGATAGGATAGAGGATAAGATAGGGGATTGGATAGGATAGAGTATAGGATACGATAGAGGATCGGATAGGATAGAGGATAGGATAGGGGATTGGTTAGGATAGAGGATAGGAGACGATAGAGGATAGGATAGGGGATTGGATAGGATAGAGTATAGGATACGATAGAGGATAGGATCGGATAGGGGAAAGGATAGGGGATTGGATAGGATAGAGGATACGACAGGATATAGGATAGGATAGGATAGATTATAGGATAGGATACGATAGATGATAGGATAGGATAGAGGATAGGATAGGGGATTGGATAGGATAGAGGATAGGATAGGGTAGAGGATAGGATCGGATAGAGGATAGGATAGGGGATTGGATAGGATAGAGTATAGGATACGATAGAGGATAGGATCGGATAGTGGAAAGGATAGGGGATTGGATAGGATAGAGGATACGACAGGATATAGGATAGGATAGGATAGATTATAGGATAGGATAGAGGATAGGATAGGATAGAGGATAGGATAGGATTGAGGATAGGATAGGATAGAGTAAAGGATAGGATAGAGGATCGGATACGTGATTGGATAGGATAGAGGATAGGATAGGATAGAGGATAGGATAGGATAGAGGATAGTATAGGATAGAGGATAGGATAGGATAGAGGATAGGATAGGGGATTGGATAGGATAGAGGATAGGATAGGATAGAGGATAGGATAGGATAGAGGTTAGGATAGGATAGAGGATAGGATAGGATAGAGGATAAGATAGGGGATTGGATAGGATAGAGGATAGGAGACGATAAAGGATAGGATAGGGGATTGGATAGGATAGAGGATAGGATAGGGGATTTTATAGGAAAGAGGATAGGATAGGATAGAGGATAGGATAGGATAGAGGATAGGATATTATAGAGGATAGGATAGGATAGAGGATAGAATAGGATAGAGGATAGGATAGGATTGAGGCTAGGATAGGATAGAGGATAGGATAGGATAGAGGTTAGGATAGGATAGAGGATAGGATAGGATAGAGGATAAGATAGGGGATTGGATAGGATAGAGTATAGGATACGATAGAGGATCGGATAGGATAGAGGATAGGATAGGGGATTGGTTAGGATAGAGGATAGGAGACGATAGAGGATAGGATAGGGGATTGGATAGGATAGAGGGTAGGATAGGATAGCGGATAGGATAGCATATAGGATTGGATAGGATAGAGGATAGAATAGGATAGAGGATAGGATAGGATAACGGATCGGATAGGATATAGGATTGGATAGGATAGAGGATAGGATACGATAGAGGATAGGATAGGATAGAGGATAGGATAGGGGATAGGATAGGATAGAGGATAGGATAGGATACAGGATAGGATAGGATAGATTATAGGATAGGATAGAGGATAGGATAGGATACAGGATAGGATAGGATAGATAATAGGATAGGATAGAGGATAGGATAGAGGATTGGATAGGATAGGATAAGATAGAGGATACGATATAGGATTGGATAGGATAGAGAATAGGATACGATAGAGGATAGGATTGGATAGAGAATAGGATAGGATAGAGGATACGATAGGATAGAGGATAGGATAGAGGATAGGATATAGGATTGGATAGGATAGGATAAGATAGAGGATAGGATAGAGGATTGGATAGGATAGGATAAGATAGAGGATAAGATAAGGGATTGGATAGGATAGCGGATAGGATAGGATAGAGGATACGATATTATAGAGGATAGGATAGGATAGAGGATAGGATCGGATAGAGGATAAGATAGGGGATTGGATAGGATAGAGTATAGGATACGATAGAGGATCGGATAGGATAGAGGATAGGATAGGGGATTGGATAGGATAGAGGTTAGGATAGGGGATTGTATAGGAAAGAGGATAGGATAGGATAGAGGATAGGATAGGATAGGATAGAGGATAGGATATAGGATTGGATATGATAGAGGATAGGATACTATAGACGATAGGATAGGGGATTGGATAGGATAGAGGATACGATAGGATTGAGGATAGGATAGGTTAGAGGCTCGGATATTATAGAGGGTAGGATATAATACAGGATATGATAGGATAGATGATATTATAGGATAGAGGACGGGATAGGATAGAGGATACGATCTTATGGAGGATAGGATAGGATGGAGGAAAGTATAGGGTAGTGGAAAGGATAGGATAGAGGATAGGATAGGGGATTGGATAGGATAGAGGATAGGAGGCGAAAGAGGATAGGATTGGATAGAGGATAGGATAGGATAGTGGATAGGATATGATAGGGAATAGGATAGGATAGAGGACAGGATAGGATAGAGGATAGGATTGGATAGAGGATAGGACAGGGTAGAGGATAGGATAGGATAGAGGATAGGATAGGATAGAGGATAGAGGATAGGATACAGGATAGGATACAGGATAGGATAGAGGATAGGATAGAGGATAGGATAGGATAGGGGATAGGATAGGATAGAGGATAGGATAGGATTGAGGCTAGGATAGGATAGTGGATAGGATAGGATAGAGGATAGGATAGGATAGGATAGAGGATAGGATAGAGGATAGGATAGAGGATATTATAGGATAGGAGATAGGATAGGATAGGATTGAGGATAGGATAGTATAGAGGATAGGATAGGATAGAGGATAGGATAGGATAGAGGATAGGTTAGGATAGAGGATAGGATAGAATTGAGGATAGGATATGCTTGAGGATAGGATAGGATAGAGGATAGGATAGGATAGAGGATAGGATAGGATAGAGGATAGGATAGGATAGAGGATAGGCTAGGATAGGATAGAGGATAGGTTAGGATAGAGGATAGGATAGGATAGAGGATAGGATAGGATAGAGGATAGGCTAGGATAGGATAGAGGATAGGATATAGGATTGGATATGATAGAGAATAGGATATAGGATTGGATATGATAGAGGATAGGATACTATAGACGATAGGATAGGGGATTGGATATTATAGAGGATAGGATAGGATTGAGGATAGGAAAGGTTGGAGGCTCGGATATTATAGAGGATAGGATATAATACAGGATATGATAGGATAGATGATATTATAGGATAGAGGACGGGATAGGATAGAGGATACGATCTTATGGAGGATAGGATAGTATGGAGGAAAGTATAGGGTAGTGGAAAGGATAGGATAGAGGATAGGATAGGGGATTGGATAGGAGAGAGGATAGGAGGCGAAAGAGGATGGGATTGGATAGAGAATAGGATAGAGGATAGGATAGAGGATTGCATAGGATAGAGGATATTATAGGATAGAGGATGGGATAGGATAGTGGATAGCATAGGATGAAGTATAGGATAGAATTGAGGATAGGATAGGATAGAGGATAGGATAGGATAGAGGATAGGACAGGATAGAGGATAGGATATGATAGGGAATAGGATAGGATAGAGGAAAGGATAGGATAGAGGATAGTATTGGATAGAGGATAGGACAGGGTAGAGGATAGGATAGGATAGAGGATAGGATAGGATAGAGGATAGGATAGGATAGATTATAGGGTAGGATAGAGGATAGGATAGGATTCAGGATAGGATAGGATAGAGGATAGGATAAGATAGAGGATAGGATAGAGGATTGGATAGGATAGGATAAGATAGAGGATAAGATAGGGGATTGGATAGGATAAGGGATAGGATCGGATAGAGGATAAGATAGGGGATTGGATAGGATAGAGTATAGGATACGATAGAGGATCGGATAGGATACAGGATAGGATAGGGGATTGGATAGGATAGAGGATAGGAGACGATAGAGGATAGGATAGGGGATTGGATAGGATAGAGAATAGGATTGGATAGAGAATAGGATAGAGGATAGGATAGGATAGAGGAAAGGATAGGATAGGATAGAGGATAGGATAGAGGATAGGATAGGATAGAGGATAGGATAGGATAGAGGATAGGATAGGATAGAGGATAGGATAGGATAGAGCATAGGATAGGATAGAGGATAGGATAGAGGATTGGATAGGATAGGATAAGATAGAGGATACGATATAGGATTGGATAGGATAGAGAATAGGATACGATAGATGATAGGATTGGATAGAGAATAGGATAGGATAGAGGATACGATAGGATAGAGGATAGGATAGAGGATAGGATATAGGATTGGATAGGATAGGATAAGATAGAGGATAGGATAGAGGATTGGATAGGATAGGATAAGATAGAGGATAAGATAAGGGATTGGATAGGATAGCGGATAGGATAGGATAGAGGATACGATATTATAGAGGATAGGATAGGATAGAGGATAGGATCGGATAAAGGATAAGATAGGGGATTGGATAGGATAGAGTATAGGATACGATAGAGGATCGGATAGGATAGAGGATAGGATAGGGGATTGGATAGGATAGAGGTTAGGATAGGGGATTATATAGGAAAGAGGATAGGATAGGATAGAGGATAGGATAGGATAGGATAGAGGATAGGATATAGGATTGGATATGATAGAGGATAGGATACTATAGACGATAGGATAGGGGATTGGATAGGATAGAGGATACGATAGGATTGAGGATAGGATAGGTTAGAGGCTCGGATATTATAGAGGGTAGGATATAATACAGGATATGATAGGATAGAGGACGGGATAGGATAGAGGATACGATCTTATGGAGGATAGGATAGGATAGAGGAAAGTATAGGGTAGTGGAAAGGATAGGATAGAGGATAGGATAGGGGATTGGATAGGATAGAGGATAGGAGGCGAAAGAGGATAGGATTGGATAGAGGATAGGATAGGATAGAGGATAGGATAGGATAGAGGATAGGATAGGATAGAGGATAGGATAGGATAGAGGATAGGATATGATAGGGAATAGGATAGGATAGAGGACAGGATAGGATAGAGGATAGGATTGGATAGAGGATAGGATATGGGATTGGATAGGATAGAGCAGACGATAGCGGATAGGATAGGGGATTGGACTGGATAGAGGATAGGATATGACAGAGGATAGGATAGGATAGACGATAGGATAGAGAATAGGATAGGATAGAGGATAGGCTAGGATAGAGCAGACGATAGAGAATACGATATGATTCAGGATAGGATAGGATAGAGCAGACGATAGCGGATAGGATAGGGGATTGGATAGGATAGAGAATAGGATAGGATAGAGGATTGACTAGGATAGAGGATAGGATAGGATAGAGGATAGGATAGGATAGAGGATAGGATAGGATAGAGGATAGGATAGGATAGAGGATAGGATAGGATAGAGGATAGGATAGGATAGAGGATAGGATAGGATAGAGGATAGGATAGAGGATAGAGGATAGGATAGAGGATAGGATAGAGGATAGGATAGAGGATTGGATAGGATAGGGGATATTATAGGATAGAGGGTAGGATAGGATAGCGGATAGGATAGGATATAGGATAGGATAGGAAAGAGGATAGGATAGGATAGAGGGTAGGATAGAGGATAGAGGATAGGATAGAGGATAGGATAGAGGACTGGATATTATTGGGGATATTATAGGATAGAGGGTAGGATAGGATAGGGGATTGGATAGGATAGAGGATAGGATAGGATAGAGGATAGGATAGAGGATTGGTTAGAGGATTGGATAGGGTAGGGGATATTATAGGATAGAGGGTAGGATAGGATAGCGGATAGGATAGGATATAGGATAGGATAGGAAAGAGGATAGGATAGGATAGAGGGTAGGATGGGATAGAGGATAGGATAGGATAGAGGATAGGATACGATAGAGGATATGATAGGATAGAGGATAGGATAGGATAGAGGATAGGATAGGATAGAGGATAAGATAGAGGATAGGATAGGATTGAGGATAGGATAGGATAGAGGATAGGATAGGATAGGATAGAGGATAGGATAGGATAGGATAGATGATAGGATAGAGGATAGGATAGGATAGAGGATAGGATAGGGTAGAGGATAGGATAGGATAGAGGATAGGATAGGATAGAGGATAGGATAGGATAGAGGATAGGATAGGATAGAGGATAGGCTAGGATAGGATAGAGGATAGGATATAGGATTGGATATGATAGAGAATAGGATATAGGATTGGATATGATAGAGGATAGGATACTATAGACGATAGGATAGGGGATTGGATATTATAGAGGATAGGATAGGATTGAGGATAGGAAAGGTTAGAGGCTCGGATATTATAGAGGATAGGATATAATACAGGATATGATAGGATAGATGATATTATAGGATAGAGGACGGGATAGGATAGAGGATACGATCTTATGGAGGATAGGATAGTATGGAGGAAAGTATAGGGTAGTGGAAAGGATAGGATAGAGGATAGGATAGGGGATTGGATAGGAGAGAGGATAGGAGGCGAAAGAGGATGGGATTGGATAGAGAATAGGATAGAGGATAGGATAGAGGATTGGATAGGATAGAGGATATTATAGGATAGAGGATGGGATTGCATAGTGGATAGGATAGGATGAAGTATAGGATAGAATTGAGGATAGGATAGGATAGAGGATAGGATAGGATAGAGGATAGGACAGGATAGAGGATAGGATATGATAGGGAATAGGATAGGATAGAGGAAAGGATAGGATAGAGGATAGTATTGGATAGAGGATAGGACAGGGTAGAGGATAGGATAGGATAGAGGATAGGATAGGATAGAGGATAGGATAGGATAGATTATAGGGTAGGATAGAGGATAGGATAGGATTCAGGATAGGATAGGATAGAGGATAGGATAAGATAGAGGATAGGATAGAGGATTGGATAGGATAGGATAAGATAGAGGATAAGATAGGGGATTGGATAGGATAAGGGATAGGATCGGATAGAGGATAAGATAGGGGATTGGATAGGATAGAGTATAGGATACGATAGAGGATCGGATAGGATACAGGATAGGATAGGGGATTGGATAGGATAGAGGATAGGAGACGATAGAGGATAGGATAGGGGATTGGATAGGATAGAGAATAGGATTGGATAGAGAATAGGATAGAGGATAGGATAGGATAGGATAGAGGAAAGGATAGGATAGGATAGAGGATAGGATAGAGGATAGGATAGGATAGAGGATAGGATAGGATAGAGGATAGGATAGGATAGAGGATAGGATAGGATAGAGGATAGGATAGGATAGAGCATAGGATAGGATAGAGGATAGGATAGAGGATTGGATAGGATAGGATAAGATAGAGGATACGATATAGGATTGGATAGGATAGAGAATAGGATACGATAGAGGATAGGATTGGATAGAGAATAGGATAGGATAGAGGATACGATAGGATAGAGGATAGGATAGAGGATAGGATATAGGATTGGATAGGATAGGATAAGATAGAGGATAGGATAGAGGATTGGATAGGATAGGATAAGATAGAGGATAAGATAAGGGATTGGATAGGATAGCGGATAGGATAGGATAGAGGATACGATATTATAGAGGATAGGATAGGATAGAGGATAGGATCGGATAAAGGATAAGATAGGGGATTGGATAGGATAGAGTATAGGATACGATAGAGGATCGGATAGGATAGAGGATAGGATAGGGGATTGGATAGGATAGAGGTTAGGATAGGAGATTATATAGGAAAGAGGATAGGATAGGATAGAGGAAAGGATAGGATAGGATAGAGGATAGGATATAGGATTGGATATGATAGAGGATAGGATACTATAGACGATAGGATAGGGGATTGGATCGGATAGAGGATACGATAGGATTGAGGATAGGATAGGTTAGAGGCTCGGATATTATAGAGGGTAGGATATAATACAGGATATGATAGGATAGATGATATTATAGGATAGAGGACGGGATAGGATAGAGGATACGATCTTATGGAGGATAGGATAGGATGGAGGAAAGTATAGGGTAGTGGAAAGGATAGGATAGAGGATAGGATAGGGGATTGGATAGGATAGAGGATAGGAGGCGAAAGAGGATAGGATTGGATAGAGGATAGGATAGGATAGAGGACAGGATAGGATAGAGGATAGGATTGGATAGAGGATAGGATATGGGATTGGATAGGATAGAGCAGACGATAGCGGATAGGATAGGGGATTGGACTGGATAGAGGATAGGATATGACAGAGGATAGGATAGGATAGACGATAGGATAGAGAATAGGATAGGATAGAGGATAGGCTAGGATAGAGCAGACGATAGAGAATACGATATGGTTCAGGATAGGATAGGATAGAGCAGACGATAGCGGATAGGATAGGGGATTGGATAGGATAGAGAATAGGATAGGATAGAGGATTGACTAGGATAGAGGATAGGATAGGATAGAGGATAGGATAGGATAGAGGATAGGATAGGATAGAGGATAGGATAGGATAGAGGATAGGATAGGATAGAGGATAGGATAGGATAGAGGATAGGATAGAGGATAGAGGATAGGATAGAGGATAGGATAGAGGATAGGATAGAGGATTGGATAGGATAGGGGATATTATAGGATAGAGGGTAGGATAGGATAGCGGATAGGATAGGATATAGGATAGGATAGGAAAGAGGATAGGATAGGATAGAGGGTAGGATAGAGGATAGAGGATAGGATAGAGGATAGGATAGAGGACTGGATATTATAGGGGATATTATAGGATACAGGGTAGGATAGGATAGGGGATTGGATAGGATAGAGGATAGGATAGGATAGAGGATAGGATAGAGGATTGGTTAGAGGATTGGATAGGGTAGGGGATATTATAGGATAGAGGGTAGGATAGGATAGCGGATAGGATAGGATATAGGATAGGATAGGAAAGAGGATAGGATAGGATAGAGGGTAGGATGGGATAGAGGATAGGATAGGATAGAGGATAGGATACGATAGAGGATATGATAGGATAGAGGATAGGATAGGATAGAGGATAGGATAGGATAGAGGATAAGATAGAGGATAGGATAGGATTGAGGATAGGATAGGATAGAGGATAGGATAGGATAGGATAGAGGATAGGATAGGATAGGATAGGATAGGATAGAGGATAGGATAGGGTAGAGGATAGGATACGATAGAGGATAGGATAGGATAGAGGATAGGATAGGATAGAGGATAGGATAGGATAGAGGATACTCTAGGATAGGATAGAGGATAGGATATAGGATTGGATATGATAGAGAATAGGATATAGGATTGGATATGATAGAGGATAGGATACTATAGACGATAGGATAGGGGATTGGATATTATAGAGGATAGGATAGGATTGAGGATAGGAAAGGTTAGAGGCTCGGATATTATAGAGGATAGGATATAATACAGGATATGATAGGATAGATGATATTATAGGATAGAGGACGGGATAGGATAGAGGATACGATCTTATGGAGGATAGGATAGTATGGAGGAAAGTATAGGGTAGTGGAAAGGATAGGATAGAGGATAGGATAGGGGATTGGATAGGAGAGAGGATAGGATAGGATAGAGGATAGGATAGGGTAGAGGATAGGATAGGATAGAGGATAGGATAGGATAGAGGATAGGATAGGATAGAGGATAGGATAGGATAGAGGATAGGCTAGGATAGGATAGAGGATAGGATATAGGATTGGATATGATAGAGAATAGGATTTAGGATTGGATATGATAGAGGATAGGATACTATAGACGATAGGATAGGGGATTGGATATTATAGAGGATAGGATAGGATTGAGGATAGGAAAGGTTAGAGGCTCGGATATTATAGAGGATAGGATATAATAGGATATGATAGGATAGATGATATTATAGGATAGAGGACGGGATAGGATAGAGGATACGATCTTATGGAGGATAGGATAGTATGGAGGAAAGTATAGGGTAGTGGAAAGGATAGGATAGACGATAGGATAGGGGATTGGATAGGAGAGAGGATAGGAGGCGAAAGAGGATGGGATTGGATAGAGAATAGGATAGAGGATAGGATAGAGGATTGGATAGGATAGAGGATATTATAGGATAGAGGATGGGATAGGATAGTGGATAGGATAGGATGAAGTATAGGATAGAATTGAGGATAGGATAGGATAGAGGATAGGATAGGATAGAGGATAGGACAGGATAGAGGATAGGATATGATAGGGAATAGGATAGGATAGAGGATAGGTTAGGATAGAGGATAGGATAGAATTGAGGATAGGATATGCTTGAGGATAGGATAGGATAGAGGATAGGATAGGATAGAGGATAGGATAGGATAGAGGATAGGATAGGATAGAGGATAGGCTAGGATAGGATAGAGGATAGGATATAGGATTGGATATGATAGAGAATAGGATATAGGATTGGATATGATAGAGGATAGGATACTATAGACGATAGGATAGGGGATTGGATATTATAGAGGATAGGATAGGATTGAGGATAGGAAAGGTTGGAGGCTCGGATATTATAGAGGATAGGATATAATACAGGATATGATAGGATAGATGATATTATAGGATAGAGGACGGGATAGGATAGAGGATACGATCTTATGGAGGATAGGATAGTATGGAGGAAAGTATAGGGTAGTGGAAAGGATAGGATAGAGGATAGGATAGGGGATTGGATAGGAGAGAGGATAGGAGGCGAAAGAGGATGGGATTGGATAGAGAATAGGATAGAGGATAGGATAGAGGATTGGATAGGATAGAGGATATTATAGGATAGAGGATGGGATTGCATAGTGGATAGGATAGGATGAAGTATAGGATAGAATTGAGGATAGGATAGGATAGAGGATAGGATAGGATAGAGGATAGGACAGGATAGAGGATAGGATATGATAGGGAATAGGATAGGATAGAGGAAAGGATAGGATAGAGGATAGTATTGGATAGAGGATAGGACAGGGTAGAGGATAGGATAGGATAGAGGATAGGATAGGATAGAGGATAGGATAGGATAGATTATAGGGTAGGATAGAGGATAGGATAGGATTCAGGATAGGATAGGATAGAGGATAGGATAAGATAGAGGATAGGATAGAGGATTGGATAGGATAGGATAAGATAGAGGATAAGATAGGGGATTGGATAGGATAAGGGATAGGATCGGATAGAGGATAAGATAGGGGATTGGATAGGATAGAGTATAGGATACGATAGAGGATCGGATAGGATACAGGATAGGATAGGGGATTGGATAGGATAGAGGATAGGAGACGATAGAGGATAGGATAGGGGATTGGATAGGATAGAGAATAGGATTGGATAGAGAATAGGATAGAGGATAGGATAGGATAGGATAGAGGAAAGGATAGGATAGGATAGAGGATAGGATAGAGGATAGGATAGGATAGAGGATAGGATAGGATAGAGGATAGGATAGGATAGAGGATAGGATAGGATAGAGGATAGGATAGGATAGAGCATAGGATAGGATAGAGGATAGGATAGAGGATTGGATAGGATAGGATAAGATAGAGGATACGATATAGGATTGGATAGGATAGAGAATAGGATACGATAGAGGATAGGATTGGATAGAGAATAGGATAGGATAGAGGATACGATAGGATAGAGGATAGGATAGAGGATAGGATATAGGATTGGATAGGATAGGATAAGATAGAGGATAGGATAGAGGATTGGATAGGATAGGATAAGATAGAGGATAAGATAAGGGATTGGATAGGATAGCGGATAGGATAGGATAGAGGATACGATATTATAGAGGATAGGATAGGATAGAGGATAGGATCGGATAAAGGATAAGATAGGGGATTGGATAGGATAGAGTATAGGATACGATAGAGGATCGGATAGGATAGAGGATAGGATAGGGGATTGGATAGGATAGAGGTTAGGATAGGAGATTATATAGGAAAGAGGATAGGATAGGATAGAGGAAAGGATAGGATAGGATAGAGGATAGGATATAGGATTGGATATGATAGAGGATAGGATACTATAGACGATAGGATAGGGGATTGGATCGGATAGAGGATACGATAGGATTGAGGATAGGATAGGTTAGAGGCTCGGATATTATAGAGGGTAGGATATAATACAGGATATGATAGGATAGATGATATTATAGGATAGAGGACGGGATAGGATAGAGGATACGATCTTATGGAGGATAGGATAGGATGGAGGAAAGTATAGGGTAGTGGAAAGGATAGGATAGAGGATAGGATAGGGGATTGGATAGGATAGAGGATAGGAGGCGAAAGAGGATAGGATTGGATAGAGGATAGGATAGGATAGAGGATAGGATAGGATAGAGGATAGGATAGGATAGTGGATAGGATATGATAGGGAATAGGATAGGATAGAGGACAGGATAGGATAGAGGATAGGATTGGATAGAGGATAGGATATGGGATTGGATAGGATAGAGCAGACGATAGCGGATAGGATAGGGGATTGGACTGGATAGAGGATAGGATATGACAGAGGATAGGATAGGATAGACGATAGGATAGAGAATAGGATAGGATAGAGGATAGGCTAGGATAGAGCAGACGATAGAGAATACGATATGGTTCAGGATAGGATAGGATAGAGCAGACGATAGCGGATAGGATAGGGGATTGGATAGGATAGAGAATAGGATAGGATAGAGGATTGACTAGGATAGAGGATAGGATAGGATAGAGGATAGGATAGGATAGAGGATAGGATAGGATAGAGGATAGGATAGGATAGAGGATAGGATAGGATAGAGGATAGGATAGAGGATAGAGGATAGGATAGAGGATAGGATAGAGGATAGGATAGAGGATTGGATAGGATAGGGGATATTATAGGATAGAGGGTAGGATAGGATAGCGGATAGGATAGGATATAGGATAGGATAGGAAAGAGGATAGGATAGGATAGAGGGTAGGATAGAGGATAGAGGATAGGATAGAGGATAGGATAGAGGACTGGATATTATAGGGGATATTATAGGATAGAGGGTAGGATAGGATAGGGGATTGGATAGGATAGAGGATAGGATAGGATAGAGGATAGGATAGAGGATTGGTTAGAGGATTGGATAGGGTAGGGGATATTATAGGATAGAGGGTAGGATAGGATAGCGGATAGGATAGGATATAGGATAGGATAGGAAAGAGGATAGGATAGGATAGAGGGTAGGATGGGATAGAGGATAGGATAGGATAGAGGATAGGATACGATAGAGGATATGATAGGATAGAGGATAGGATAGGATAGAGGATAGGATAGGATAGAGGATAAGATAGAGGATAGGATAGGATTGAGGATAGGATAGGATAGAGGATAGGATAGGATAGGATAGAGGATAGGATAGGATAGGATAGATGATAGGATAGAGGATAGGATAGGATAGAGGATAGGATAGGGTAGAGGATAGGATACGATAGAGGATAGGATAGGATAGAGGATAGGATAGGATAGAGGATAGGATAGGATAGAGGATACTCTAGGATAGGATAGAGGATAGGATATAGGATTGGATATGATAGAGAATAGGATATAGGATTGGATATGATAGAGGATAGGATACTATAGACGATAGGATAGGGGATTGGATATTATAGAGGATAGGATAGGATTGAGGATAGGAAAGGTTAGAGGCTCGGATATTATAGAGGATAGGATATAATACAGGATATGATAGGATAGATGATATTATAGGATAGAGGACGGGATAGGATAGAGGATACGATCTTATGGAGGATAGGATAGTATGGAGGAAAGTATAGGGTAGTGGAAAGGATAGGATAGAGGATAGGATAGGGGATTGGATAGGAGAGAGGATAGGAGGCGAAAGAGGATGGGATTGGATAGAGAATAGGATAGAGGATAGGATAGAGGATTGGATAGGATAGAGGATATTATAGGATAGAGGATGGGATAGGATAGTGGATAGGATAGGATGAAGTATAGGATAGAATTGAGGATAGGATAGGATAGAGGATAGGATAGGATAGAGGATAGGACAGGATAGAGGATAGGATATGATAGGGAATAGGATAGGATAGAGGACAGGATAGGATAGAGGATAGTATTGGATAGAGGATAGGACAGGGTAGAGGATAGGATAGGATAGAGGATAGGATAGGATAGAGGATAGGATAGGATAGATTATAGGGTAGGATAGAGGATAGGATAGGATTCAGGATAGGATAGGATAGAGGATAGGATAAGATAGAGGATAGGATAGAGGATTGGATAGGATAGGATAAGATAGAGGATAAGATAGGGGATTGGATAGGATAAGGGATAGGATCGGATAGAGGATAAGATAGGGGATTGGATAGGATAGAGTATAGGATACGATAGAGGATCGGATAGGATACAGGATAGGATAGGGGATTGGATAGGATAGAGGATAGGAGACGATAGAGGATAGGATAGGGGATTGGATAGGATAGAGAATAGGATTCGATAGAGAATAGGATAGAGGATAGGATAGGATAGAGGAAAGGATAGGATAGGATAGAGGATAGGATAGAGGATAGGATAGGATAGAGGATAGGATAGGATAGAGGATAGGATAGGATAGAGGATAGGATAGGATAGAGCATAGGATAGGATAGAGGATAGGATAGAGGATTGGATAGGATAGGATAAGATAGAGGATACGATATAGGATTGGATAGGATAGAGAATAGGATACGATAGAGGATAGGATTGGATAGAGAATAGGATAGGATAGAGGATACGATAGGATAGAGGATAGGATAGAGGATAGGATATAGGATTGGATAGGATAGGATAAGATAGAGGATAAGATAGGGGATTGGATAGGATAAGGGATAGGATCGGATAGAGGATAAGATAGGGGATTGGATAGGATAGAGTATAGGATACGATAGAGGATCGGATAGGATACAGGATAGGATAGGGGATTGGATAGGATAGAGGATAGGAGACGATAGAGGATAGGATAGGGGATTGGATAGGATAGAGAATAGGATTCGATAGAGAATAGGATAGAGGATAGGATAGGATAGAGGAAAGGATAGGATAGGATAGAGGATAGGATAGAGGATAGGATAGGATAGAGGATAGGATAGGTTAGAGGATAGGATAGGATAGAGGATAGGATAGGATAGAGCATAGGATAGGATAGAGGATAGGATAGAGGATTGGATAGGATAGGATAAGATAGAGGATACGATATAGGATTGGATAGGATAGAGAATAGGATACGATAGAGGATAGGATTGGATAGAGAATAGGATAGGATAGAGGATACGATAGGATAGAGGATAGGATAGAGGATAGGATATAGGATTGGATAGGATAGGATAAGATAGAGGATAGGATAGAGGATTGGATATGATAGGATAAGATAGAGGATAAGATAAGGGATTGGATAGGATAGCGGATAGGATAGGATAGAGGATACGATATTATAGAGGATAGGATAGGATAGAGGATAGGATCGGATAGAGGATAAGATAGGGGATTGGATAGGATAGAGTATAGGATACGATAGAGGATCGGATAGGATAGAGGATAGGATAGGGAATTGGATAGGATAGAGGTTAGGATAGGGGATTGTATAGGAAAGAGGATAGGATAGGATAGAGGATAGGATAGGATAGGATAGAGGATAGGATAGGATAGGATAGAGGATAGGATATAGGATTGGATATGATAGAGGATAGGATACTATAGACGATAGGATAGGGGATTGGATAGGATAGAGGATACGATAGGATTGAGGATAGGATAGGTTAGAGGCTCGGATATTATAGAGGGTAGGATATAATACAGGATATGATAGGATAGATTATATTATAGGATAGAGGACGGGATAGGATAGAGGATACGATCTTATGGAGGATAGGATAGGATGGAGGAAAGTATAGGGTAGTGGAAAGGATAGGATAGAGGATAGGATAGGGGATTGGATAGGATAGAGGGTAGGAGGCGAAAGAGGATAGGATTGGATAGAGGATAGGATAGGATAGAGGATAGGATAGGATAGACGATAGGATAGGATAGAGGATAGGATATGATAGGGAATAGGATAGGATAGAGGACAGGATAGGATAGAGGATAGGATTGGATAGAGGATAGGATATGGGATTGGATAGGATAGAGCAGACGATAGCGGATAGGATAGGGGATTGGATTGGATAGAGGATAGGATATGACAGAGGATAGTATAGGATAGACGATATGATAGAGAATAGGATAGGATAGAGGATAGGCTAGGATAGAGCAGACGATAGAGAATACGATATGATTCAGGATAGGATAGGATAGAGCAGACGATAGCGGATAGGATAGGGGATTGGATAGGATAGAGAATAGGATAGGATAGAGGATTGACTAGGATAGAGGATAGGATAGGATAGAGGTTAGGATAGGATACAGGATAGGATAGGATAGAGGATAGGATAGGATAGAGGATAGGATAGAGGATAGAGGATAGGATAGAGGATAGGATAGAGGATAGGATAGAGGATTGGATAGGATAGGGGATATTATAGGATAGAGGGTAGGATAGGATAGCGGATAGGATAGGATATAGGATAGGATAGGAAAGAGGATAGGATAGGATAGAGGGTAGGATAGAGGATAGAGGATAGGATAGGATAGAGGATAGGATAGGATAGAGGATAGGATAGAGGATAGGATAGGATTGAGGATAGGATAGGATAGAGGATAGGATAGGATAGGATAGAGGATAGGATAGGATAGGATAGATGATAGGATAGAGGATACGATAGGATAGAGGATAGGATAGGATAGAGGATAGGATAGGGTAGAGGATAGGATAGGATAGAGGATAGGATAGGATAGAGGATAGGATAGGATAGAGGATAGGATAGGATAGAGGATAGGATAGGATAGAGGATAGGATAGGATAGGATAGAGGATAGGATAGAATATAGGATAGAGGATTGGATAGGATAGAGGATATTATAGAATAGAAGATAGGATAGGATAGCGGATAGGTTAGGATGGAGTATAGGATCCGAATGAGGATAGGATAGAGTTGAGGATAGAAGAGGATAGGATAGAGGATAGGATATAGGATTGGATATGATAGAGGATAGGATACGATAGACGATATGATAGGGGATTGGATAGGATAGGATTGAGGATAGGATAGGTTTGAGGCTCGGAAATTATAGAGGATAGGATATAATACAAGATATGATAGGATAGATGATATTATAGGATAGAGGACGGGATAGGATAGAGGATACGATCTTATGGAGGATAGGATATAATAGAGGAAAGTATAGGGCAGTGGAAAGTATAGGATAGAGGATAGGATAGGGGATTGGATAGGAGAGAGGATAGGAGGCGAAAGAGGATGGGATTGGATAGAGAATAGGATAGAGGATAGGATAGAGGATTGGATAGGATAGAGGATATTATAGGATAGAGGATGGGATAGGATAGTGGATAGGATAGGATGAAGTATAGGATAGAATTGAGGATAGGATAGGATAGAGGATAGGATAGGATAGAGGATAGGACAGGATAGAGGATAGGATATGATAGGGAATAGGATAGGATAGAGGACAGGATAGGATAGAGGATAGTATTGGATAGAGGATAGGACAGGGTAGAGGATAGGATAGGATAGAGGATAGGATAGGATAGAGGATAGGATAGGATAGATTATAGGGTAGGATAGAGGATAGGATAGGATTCAGGATAGGATAGGATAGAGGATAGGATAAGATAGAGGATAGGATAGAGGATTGGATAGGATAGGATAAGATAGAGGATAAGATAGGGGATTGGATAGGATAAGGGATAGGATCGGATAGAGGATAAGATAGGGGATTGGATAGGATAGAGTATAGGATACGATAGAGGATCGGATAGGATACAGGATAGGATAGGGGATTGGATAGGATAGAGGATAGGAGACGATAGAGGATAGGATAGGGGATTGGATAGGATAGAGAATAGGATTCGATAGAGAATAGGATAGAGGATAGGATAGGATAGAGGAAAGGATAGGATAGGATAGAGGATAGGATAGAGGATAGGATAGGATAGAGGATAGGATAGGATAGAGGATAGGATAGGATAGAGGATAGGATAGGATAGAGCATAGGATAGGATAGAGGATAGGATAGAGGATTGGATAAGATAGGATAAGATAGAGGATACGATATAGGATTGGATAGGATAGAGAATAGGATACGATAGAGGATAGGATTGGATAGAGAATAGGATAGGATAGAGGATACGATAGGATAGAGGATAGGATAGAGGATAGGATATAGGATTGGATAGGATAGGATAAGATAGAGGATAGGATAGAGGATTGGATAGGATAGGATAAGATAGAGGATAAGATAAGGGATTGGATAGGATAGCGGATAGGATAGGATAGAGGATACGATATTATAGAGGATAGGATAGGATAGAGGATAGGATCGGATAGAGGATAAGATAGGGGATTGGATAGGATAGAGTATAGGATACGATAGAGGATCGGATAGGATAGAGGATAGGATAGGGAATTGGATAGGATAGAGGTTAGGATAGGGGATTGTATAGGAAAGAGGATAGGATAGGATAGAGGATAGGATAGGATAGGATAGAGGATAGGATAGGATAGGATAGAGGATAGGATATAGGATTGGATATGATAGAGGATAGGATACTATAGACGATAGGATAGGGGATTGGATAGGATAGAGGATACGATAGGATTGAGGATAGGATAGGTTAGAGGCTCGGATATTATAGAGGGTAGGATATAATACAGGATATGATAGGATAGATTATATTATAGGATAGAGGACGGGATAGGATAGAGGATACGATCTTATGGAGGATAGGATAGGATGGAGGAAAGTATAGGGTAGTGGAAAGGATAGGATAGAGGATAGGATAGGGGATTGGATAGGATAGAGGGTAGGAGGCGAAAGAGGATAGGATTGGATAGAGGATAGGATAGGATAGAGGATAGGATAGGATAGACGATAGGATAGGATAGAGGATAGGATATGATAGGGAATAGGATAGGATAGAGGACAGGATAGGATAGAGGATAGGATTGGATAGAGGATAGGATATGGGATTGGATAGGATAGAGCAGACGATAGCGGATAGGATAGGGGATTGGATTGGATAGAGGATAGGATATGACAGAGGATAGGATAGGATAGACGATAGGATAGAGAATAGGATAGGATAGAGGATAGGCTAGAATAGAGCAGACGATAGAGAATACGATATGATTCAGGATAGGATAGGATAGAGCAGACGATTGCGGATAGGATAGGGGATTGGATAGGATAGAGAATAGGATAGGATAGAGGATTGACTAGGATAGAGGATAGGATAGGATAGAGGTTAGGATAGGATAGAGGATAGGATAGGATAGAGGATAGGATAGGATAGAGGATAGGATAGAGGATAGAGGATAGGATAGAGGATAGGATAGAGGATAGGATAGAGGATTGGATAGGATAGGGGATATTATAGGATAGAGGGGAGGATAGGATAGCGGATAGGATAGGATATAGGATAGGATAGGATAGAGGATAGGATAGAGGATTGGTTAGAGGATTGGATAGGGTAGGGGATATTATAGGATAGAGGGTAGGATAGGATAGCGGATAGGATAGGATATAGGATAGGATAGGAAAGAGGATAGGATAGGATAGAGGGTAGGATGGGATAGAGGATAGGATAGGATAGAGGATAGGATACGATAGAGGATATGATAGGATAGAGGATAGGATAGGATAGAGGATAGGATAGGATAGAGGATAGGATAGAGGATAGGATAGGATTGAGGATAGGATAGGATAGAGGATAGGATAGGATAGGATAGAGGATAGGATAGGATAGGATAGATGATAGGATAGAGGATACGATAGGATAGAGGATAGGATAGGATAGAGGATAGGATAGGGTAGAGGATAGGATAGGATAGAGGATAGGATAGGATAGAGGATAGGATAGGATAGAGGATAGGATAGGATAGGATAGAGGATAGGATAGAATATAGGATAGAGGATTGGATAGGATAGAGGATAGGATAGAATATAGGATAGAGGATTGGATAGGATAGAGGATATTATAGAATAGAAGATAGGATAGGATAGCGGATAGGTTAGGATGGAGTATAGGATCCGAATGAGGATAGGATAGAGTTGAGGATAGAAGAGGATAGGATAGAGGATAGGATATAGGATTGGATATGATAGAGGATAGGATACGATAGACGATATGATAGGGGATTGGATAGGATAGGATTGAGGATAGGATAGGTTAGAGGCTCGGAAATTATAGAGGATAGGATATAATACAAGATATGATAGGATAGATGGTATTATAGGATAGAGGACGGGATAGGATAGAGGATACGATCTTATGGAGGATAGGATATAATAGAGGAAAGTATAGGGCAGTGGAAAGTATAGGATAGAGGATAGGATGGGGGATTGGATAGGATAGAGGATAGGATAGGATTGAGGCTAGGATAGGATAGTGGATAGGATAGGATAGAGGATAGGATAGGATAGGATAGAGGATAGGATAGAGGATAGGATAGAGGATAGGATAGAGGATAGAGGATAAGATAGGGGATTGGATAGGATAGAGTATAGGATTCGAGAGAGGATCGGATAGGATAGAGGATAGGATAGGGGATTGGTTAGGATAGAGGATAGGATAGGGGATTGGATAGGATAGAGGATAGGATAGGGGATTGTATAGGAAAGAGGATATGATAGGATAGAGGATAGGATATTATAGAGGATAGGATCGGATAGAGGATAGGATAGGATAGAGGATAGGATAGGATTGAGGCTAGGATAGGATAGTGGATAGGATAGGATAGAGGATAATATAGGATAGGATAGAGGATAGGATAGAGGATAGGATAGAGGATAGGATAGAGGATAGGATAGAGGATAGGATAGAGGATAGGATAGGATAGAGGATAGGATAGGATAGAGGATAGAGGATAGGATAGGATAGAGGATAAGATAGGATAGAGGATAGGATAGGATAGAGGATAGGATAGGATAGAGGATAGGATAGGATAGAGGATTGGATAGGATAGAGGATAGGATAGGATAGAGGATAGGATAGGATAGAGGATAGGATAGGATAGAGGATAGGACAGGATAGAGGATAGGATAGGATAGGATAGAGGATGGGATAGAGCATAGGATAGAGGATAGGATAGAGGATAGGATAGAGGATTGGATAGGATAGAGGATATTATAGAATGGAAGATAGGATAGGATAGCGGATAGGTTAGGATGGAGTATAGGATACGAATGAGGATAGGATAGGGTTGAGGATAGGATAGGATAGGATAGAGGATAGGAGGCGAAAGAGGATAGGATTGGATAGAGAATAGGATAGAGGGTAGGATAGAGGATAGGATAAGATAGAGGATAGGATAGGATAGAGGATAGGATACGATACAGGATAGGGTAGGATTCAGGATAGGATAGGATAGAGGATAGGATATAGGATTGGATAGGATAGAGGACATGGTAGGATAGCGGATAGGATAGAGGATAGGATAGAGGATAGGATAGATGATTGGATAGGATAGAGGATAGGATAGGGGATTGGATAGGATAGAGAATAGGATTGGATAGAGAATAGGATAGAGGATAGGATAGGATAGAGGAAAGGATAGGATAGGATAGAGGATAGGATAGAGGATAGGATAGGATAGAGGATAGGATAGGATAGAGGATAGGATAGGATAGAGGATAGGATAGGATAGAGGATAGGATAGAGGATTGGATAGGATAGGATAAGATAGAGGATACGATATAGGATTGGATAGGATAGAGAATAGGATACGATAGAGGATAGGATTGGATAGAGAATAGGATAGGATAGAGGATACGATAGGATAGAGGATAGGATAGAGGATAGGATATAGGATTGGATAGGATAGGATAAGATAGAGGATAGGATAGAGGATTGGATAGGATAGGATAAGATAGAGGATAAGATAAGGGATTGGATAGGATAGCGGATAGGATAGGATAGAGGATACGATATTATAGAGGATAGGATAGGATAGAGGATAGGATCGGATAAAGGATAAGATAGGGGATTGGATAGGATAGAGTATAGGATACGATAGAGGATCGGATAGGATAGAGGATAGGATAGGGGATTGGATAGGATAGAGGTTAGGATAGGGGATTATATAGGAAAGAGGATAGGATAGGATAGAGGATAGGATAGGATAGGATAGAGGATAGGATATAGGATTGGATATGATAGAGGATAGGATACTATAGACGATAGGATAGGGGATTGGATAGGATAGAGGATACGATAGGATTGAGGATAGGATAGGTTAGAGGCTCGGATATTATAGAGGGTAGGATATAATACAGGATATGATAGGATAGATGATATTATAGGATAGAGGACGGGATAGGATAGAGGATACGATCTTATGGAGGATAGGATAGGATGGAGGAAAGTATAGGGTAGTGGAAAGGATAGGATAGAGGATAGGATAGGGGATTGGATAGGATAGAGGATAGGAGGCGAAAGAGGATAGGATTGGATAGAGGATAGGTTAGGATAGAGGATAGGATAGGATAGAGGACAGGATAGGATAGAGGATAGGATTGGATAGAGGATAGGATATGGGATTGGATAGGATAGAGCAGACGATAGCGGATAGGATAGGGGATTGGACTGGATAGAGGATAGGATATGACAGAGGATAGGATAGGATAGACGATAGGATAGAGAATAGGATAGGATAGAGGATAGGCTAGGATAGAGCAGACGATAGAAAATACGATATGATTCAGGATAGGATAGGATAGAGCAGACGATAGCGGATAGGATAGGGGATTGGATAGGATAGAGAATAGGATAGGATAGAGGATTGACTAGGATAGAGGATAGGATAGGATAGAGGATAGGATAGGATAGAGGATAGGATAGGATAGAGGATAGGATAGGATAGAGGATAGGATAGGATAGAGGATAGGATAGAGGATAGAGGATAGGATAGAGGATAGGATAGAGGATAGGATAGAGGATTGGATAGGATAGGGGATATTATAGGATAGAGGGTAGGATAGGATAGCGGATAGGATAGGATATAGGATAGGATAGGAAAGAGGATAGGATAGGATAGAGGGTAGGATAGAGGATAGAGGATAGGATAGAGGATAGGATAGAGGACTGGATATTATAGGAGATATTATAGGATAGAGGGTAGGATAGGATAGGGGATTGGATAGGATAGAGGATAGGATAGGATAGAGGATAGGATAGAGGATTGGTTAGAGGATTGGATAGGGTAGGGGATATTATAGGATAGAGGGTAGGATAGGATAGCGGATAGGATAGGATATAGGATAGGATAGGAAAGAGGATAGGATAGGATAGAGGGTAGGATGGGATAGAGGATAGGATAGAATAGAGGATAGGATACGATAGAGGATATGATAGGATAGAGGATAGGATAGGATAGAGGATAGGATAGGATAGAGGATAGGATAGAGGATAGGATAGGATAGGATAGATGATAGGATAGAGGATACGATAGGATAGAGGATAGGATAGGATAGAGGATAGGATAGAGGATAGGATAGGATAGAGGATAGGATAGGATATAGGATAGGATAGGAAAGAGGATAGGATAGGATAGAGGGTAGGATGGGATAGAGGATAGGATAGGATAGAGGATAGGATACGATAGAGGATATGATAGGATAGAGGATAGGATAGGATAGAGGATAGGATAGGATAGAGGATAGGATAGAGGATAGGATAGGATTGAGGATAGGATAGGATAGAGGATAGGATAGGATAGGATAGAGGATAGGATAGGATAGGATAGATGATAGGATAGAGGATACGATAGGATAGAGGATAGGATAGGATAGAGGATAGGATAGGGTAGAGGATAGGATAGGATAGAGGATAGGATAGGATAGAGGATAGGATAGGATAGAGGATAGGATAGGATAGAGGATAGGCTAGGATAGGATAGAGGATAGGATATAGGATTGGATATGATAGAGAATAGGATATAGGATTGGATATGATAGAGGATAGGATACTATAGACGATAGGATAGGGGATTGGATATTATAGAGGATAGGATAGGATTGAGGATAGGAAAGGTTAGAGGCTCGGATATTATAGAGGATAGGATATAATACAGGATATGATAGGATAGATGATATTATAGGATAGAGGACGGGATAGGATAGAGGATACGATCTTATGGAGGATAGGATAGTATGGAGGAAAGTATAGGGTAGTGGAAAGGATAGGATAGAGGATAGGATAGGGGATTGGATAGGAGAGAGGATAGGAGGCGAAAGAGGATGGGATTGGATAGAGAATAGGATTGAGGATAGGATAGAGGATTGGATAGGATAGAGGATATTATAGGATAGAGGATGGGATAGGATAGTGGATAGGATAGGATGAAGTATAGGATAGAATTGAGGATAGGATAGGATAGAGGATAGGATAGGATAGAGGATAGGACAGGATAGAGGATAGGATATGATAGGGAATAGGATAGGATAGAGGACAGGATAGGATAGAGGATAGTATTGGATAGAGGATAGGACAGGGTAGAGGATAGGATAGGATAGAGGATAGGATAGGATAGAGGATAGGATAGGATAGGATAGAGGATAGGATAGGATAGGATAGAGGATAGGATATAGGATTGGATATGATAGAGGATAGGATACTATAGACGATAGGATAGGGGATTGGATAGGATAGAGGATACGATAGGATTGAGGATAGGATAGGTTAGAGGCTCGGATATTATAGAGGGTAGGATATAATACAGGATATGATAGGATAGATTATATTATAGGATAGAGGACGGGATAGGATAGAGGATACGATCTTATGGAGGATAGGATAGGATGGAGGAAAGTATATTGTAGTGGAAAGGATAGGATAGAGGATAGGATAGGGGATTGGATAGGATAGAGGATAGGAGGCGAAAGAGGATAGGGTTGGATAGAGGATAGGATAGGATAGAGGATAGGATAGGATAGAGGATAGGATAGGATAGAGGATAGGATATGATAGGAAATAGGATAGGATAGAGGACAGGATAGGATAGAGGATAGGATTGGATAGAGGATAGGATATGGGATTGGATAGGATAGAGCAGACGATAGCGGATAGGATAGGGGATTGGATTGGATAGAGGATAGGATATGACAGAGGATAGGATAGGATAGACGATAGGATAGAGAATAGGATAGGATAGAGGATAGGCTAGGATAGAGCAGACGATAGAGAATACGATATGATTCAGGATAGGATAGGATAGAGCAGACGATAGCGGATAGGATAGGGGATTGGATAGGATAGAGAATAGGATAGGATAGAGGATTGACTAGGATAGAGGATAGGATAGGATAGAGGATAGGATAGGATAGAGGATAGGATAGGATAAAGGATAGGATAGGATAGAGGATAGGAGGCGAAAGAGGATAGGATTGGATAGAGGATAGGATAGGATAGAGGATAGGATAGGATAGAGGATAGGATAGGATAGACGATAGTATAGGATAGAGGATAGGATAGAATAGAGGATAGGATAGGATACAGGATAGGATAGGATAGAGGATAGGATAGGATAGAGGATAGGATAGAGGATAGGATAGAGGATCGGATAGAGGATAGGATAGGATAGAGGAAAGGATAGGATAGAGGATAGGATAGGTAATTGGATAGGATAGAGGATAGGATAAGGTAGAGGATAGTATAGGATAGAGGATAGGATGGGATAGAGGATAGGATAGGATAATATAGAGGATAGGATAGGATAGGATAGAGGATAGGATAGAGGATAGGATAGAGGATAGGATAGAGGATAGGATAGAGGATTGGATATGATAGAGGATAGGATCCGATAGAGGATAGGATAGGGGATTGGATAGGATAGAGGATAGGGTAGGATAGAGGATAGGATAGGATTGAGGCTAGGATAGAGGATAGGATAGGATAGAGGATAGGATAGGATAGAGGATAGGATAGGATAGAGGATAGAATAGGATAGATGATAGAATAGGATAGAGAATAGGATAGGATAGAGGATAGGATAGGATAGAGGATAGGATAGAGGATAGGATAGGATAGAGGATAGGAAAGGATAGAGGATAGGATGGGATAGAGGATAGGATAGGATAGAGGATAGGATAGGATAGGATAGAGGATAGGATAGGATAGGATAGAGGATAGGATAGGATAGAGGATAGGATAGAGGATAGGATAGGATAGAGGAGAGGATAGGATAGAGGATAGGATAGGATAGAGGATAGGATAGGATAGAGGATAGGATAGGATAGGATAGAGGATAGGATAGGATAGAGGATAGAATAGGATACGATAGAGGATAGGATAGGATAGACGATAGGATAGGATAGAGGATAGGATAGGATAGAGGATAGGATAGGATAGAGAATAGGATAGGATAGAGGATAGGATAGGATAGAGGATAGGATAGGATAGATGATAGGATAGGATAGAGGATAGGATAGAGGATAGGATAGGATAGGGGATAGGATAGGATAGAGGATAGGAAAGGATTGAGGCTAGGATAGGATAGTGGAAAGGATAGGATAGAGGATAGGATACGAATGAGGATAGGATAGGGTTGAGGATAGGATAGGGGATTGGATAGTGTAGAGGATAGGAGACGAAAGAGGATAGGATTGGGTAGAGAAAAGGATAGAGGATAGGATAGGGTAGAGGAAAGGATAGGATAGGATAGAGGATAGGATAGAGGATTTAATAGGATAGAGGATATTATAGGGTAGAGGATAGGATAGGATAGCGGATATGTTAGGATGGAGTATACGATACGAATGAGGATAGGATAGGGTTGAAGATAGGATAGGATAGGATAGAGGATAGGATAGGATAGAGGATAGGATAGGATAGAGCATAGGATAGGATAGAGGATAGGATAGGATAGAGGATAGGATAGGATAGAGGATAGGATAGGATAGAGGATAGGATAGGATAGAGGATAGGATAGGATAGAGGATAGGATAGGATAGAGGATAGGATAGGATAGAGGATAGGATAGGATAGAGGATAGGATAGGATAGAGGATAGGATAGGATAGAGGATAGGATAGGATAGAGGATAGGATAGGATAGACGATAGGATAGGATAGAGGATAGGATAGGATAGAGGATAGGATAGGATAGAGGATAGAGGATAGGATAATATAGAGGATAGGATAGGATAGGATAGAGGATAGGATAGAGGATTGGATAGAGGATAGGATAGGATAGAGGACAGGATAGGATAGAGGATAGGATAGGATAGGATAGAGGATAGGATAGAGGATAGGATAGGTAATTGGATAGGATAGAGTATAGGATAAGGTAGAGGATAGGATAGGATAGAGGGTAGGATAGGATAGAGGATAGGATAGAGGATAGGATAGAGTAGAGGATAGGATCCGATAGAGGATAGGATAGGGGATTGGATAGGATAGAGGATAGGGTAGGATAGAGGATAGGATAGGATTGAGGCTAGGATAGAGGATAGGATAGGATAGAGGATAGGATAGGATAGGATAGAGGATAGGATAGGATAGGATAGAGGATAGGATAGGATAGAGGATAGGATAGAGGATAGGATAGGATAGAGGAGAGGATAGGATAGAGGATAGGATAGGATAGAGGATAGGATAGGATAGAGGATAGGATAGGATAGGATAGAGGATAGGATAGGATAGAGGATAGAATAGGATACGATAGAGGATAGGATAGGATAGACGATAGGATAGGATAGAGGATAGGATAGGATAGAGGATAGGATAGAGGATAGGATAGGATAGGATAGAGGATAGGATAGGATAGAGGATAGGATAGAGGATCGGATAGAGGATAGGATAGGATAGAGGAAAGGATAGGCTAGAGGATAGGATAGGTAATTGGATAGGATAGAGGATAGGATAAGGTAGAGGATAGTATAGGATAGAGGATAGGATAGGATAGAGGATAGGATAGGATAAAGGATAGGATAGGATAGAGGATAGGATATGATAGAGGGTCGGACATAGGATAGGATAGGATAGAGGACAGGATAGGATAGAGGATAGAGTAGGATAGAGGATAGGATAGGATAAAGGATAGGATTGGATAGAGGATCGGATAGAGGATAGGATAGAGGATCGGATAGAGGATAGGATAGGATAGAGGAAAGGATAGGATAGAGGATAGGATAGGTAATTGGATAGGATAGAGGATAGGATAAGGTAGAGGATAGTATAGGATAGAGGATAGGATAGGATAGAGGATAGGATAGGATAAAGGATAGGATAGGATAGAGGATAGGATATGATAGAGGGTCGGACAGAGGATAGGATAGGATAGAGGACAGGATAGGATAGAGGATAGAGTAGGATAGAGGATAGGATAGGATAAAGGATAGGATTGGATAGAGGATCGGATAGAGGATAGGATAGGATAGAGGATAGGATAGGATAGACGATAGTATAGGATAGAGGATAGGATAGAATAGAGGATAGGATAGTTTACAGGATAGGATAGGATAGAGGATAGGATAGGATAGAGGATAGGATAGAGGATAGGATAGAGGATCGGATAGAGGATAGGATAGGATAGAGGAAAGGATAGGATAGAGGATAGGATAGGTAATTGGATAGGATAGAGGATAGGATAAGGTAGAGGATAGTATAGGATAGAGGATAGGATGGGATAGAGGATAGGATAGGATAATATAGAGGATAGGATAGGATAGGATAGAGGATAGGATAGAGGATAGGATAGAGGATAGGATAGAGGATAGGATAGAGGATTGGATATGATAGAGGATAGGATCCGATAGAGGATAGGATAGGGGATTGGATAGGATAGAGGATAGGGTAGGATAGAGGATAGGATAGGATTGAGGCTAGGATAGAGGATAGGATAGGATAGAGGATAGGATAGGAAAGAGGATAGTATAGGATAGAGGATAGGATCGAATAGAGGATAGGATAGGATAACGGATAGGTTGGGATAGAGGATAGGATAGGATAGGATAGAGGATAGGAAAGGATAGGATAGAGGATAGGATAGAGGATAGGATAGGATAGAGGATAGGATGGGATAGAGGAGAGGATAGGATAGAGGATAGGATAGGATAGAGGATAGGATAGGATAGAGGATAGATTGGATAGAGGATAGGATTGGATAGAGGATAGGATAGGATAGAGGATCGGATAGAGGATAGGATAGGATAGAGGATCGGATAGAGGATAGGATAGGATAGAGGATGGTATAGAGGATAGAATAGAGGATAGGATAGGATAGAGGATAGGATAGGAAAGAGGATAGGATAGGATACGATAGAGGATAGGATAGATGATAGGATAGGATAGAGGATCTGATAGAGGATACGATCGGATAGAGGATAGGATAGGATAGAGGATCGGGTAGGTAATTGGATAGGATAGGGGAGAGGATAAGGTAGACGCTAGTATAGGATAGAGGATCTGATAGAGGATAGGATAGGATGGAGGATAGGATAGGATCGAGGATAGGATAGGTAATTGGATAGGATAGAGGATAGGATAAGGTAGAGGATAGTATAGGATAGAGGATAGGATAGAGGATCGGATAGGTTATTGGATAGGATAGGGGAGAGGATAAGGTAGAGGCTAGTATAGGATAGAGGATCTGATAGAGGATAGGATAGGATGGAGGATAGGATAGGATCGAGGATAGGATAGGTAATTGGATAGGATAGAGGATAGGATATGGTAGAGGATAGTATAGGATAGAGGATAGGATAGAGGATCGGATAGGATAGGATAGAGGATAGGATAGAGGATACGATAGAGGATCGGATAGAGGATAGGATAGGATAGAGGAAAGGATAGGATAGAGGATAGGATAGGTAAGTGGATAGGATAGAGGATAGGATAAGTTAGAGGATAGTATAGTATAGAGGATAGGATAGGATAGAGGATAGGATAGGATAAAGGATAGGATAGGATAGAGGATAGGATAGGATAGAGGATAGAATAGGATAGATGATAGAATAGGATAGAGAATAGGATAGGATAGAGGATAGGATAGGATAGAGGATAGGATAGAGGATAGGATAGGATAGAGGATAGGAAAGGATAGAGGATAGGATGGGATAGAGGATAGGATAGGATAGAGGATAGGATAGGATAGGATAGAGGATAGGATAGGATAGGATAGAGGATAGGATAGGATAGAGGATAGGATAGAGGATAGGATAGGATAGAGGAGAGGATAGGATAGAGGATAGGATAGGATAGAGGATAGGATAGGATAGAGGATAGGATAGGATAGGATAGAGGATAGGATAGGATAGAGGATAGAATAGGATACGATAGAGGATAGGATAGGATAGACGATAGGATAGGATAGAGGATAGGATAGGATAGAGGATAGGATAGGATAGAGAATAGCATAGGATAGAGGATAGGATAGGATAGAGGATAGGATAGGATAGATGATAGGATAGGATAGAGGATAGGATAGAGGATAGGATAGGATAGGGGATAGGATAGGATAGAGGATAGGAAAGGATTGAGGCTAGGATAGGATAGTGGAAAGGATAGGATAGAGGATAGGATACGAATGAGGATAGGATAGGGTTGAGGATAGGATAGGGGATTGGATAGTGTAGAGGATAGGAGACGAAAGAGGATAGGATTGGGTAGAGAAAAGGATAGAGGATAGGATAGGGTAGAGGAAAGGATAGGATAGGATAGAGGATAGGATAGAGGATTTAATAGGATAGAGGATATTATAGGGTAGAGGATAGGATAGGATAGCGGATATGTTAGGATGGAGTATACGATACGAATGAGGATAGGATAGGGTTGAAGATAGGATAGGATAGGATAGAGGATAGGATAGGATAGAGGATAGGATAGGATAGAGCATAGGATAGGATAGAGGATAGGATAGGATAGAGGATAGGATAGGATAGAGGATAGGATAGGATAGAGGATAGGATAGGATAGAGGATAGGATAGGATAGAGGATAGGATAGGATAGACGATAGGATAGGATAGAGGATAGGATAGGATAGAGGATAGGATAGGATAGAGGATAGGATAGAGGATAGGATAGGATAGAGGATAGAGGATAGGATAATATAGAGGATAGGATAGGATAGGATAGAGGATAGGATAGAGGATAGGATAGAGGATAGGATAGAGGATAGGATAGAGGATTGGATATGATAGAGGATAGGATCCGATAGAGGATAGGATAGGGGATTGGATAGGATAGAGGATAGGGTAGGATAGAGGATAGGATAGGATTGAGGCTAGGATAGAGGATAGGATAGGATAGAGGATAGGATAGGAAAGAGGATAGTATAGGATAGAGGATAGGATCGAATAGAGGATAGGATAGGATAACGGATAGGTTGGGATAGAGGATAGGATAGGATAGGATAGAGGATAGGAAAGGATAGGATAGAGGATAGGATAGAGGATAGGATAGAGGATAGGATAGGATAGAGGATAGGATGGGATAGAGGAGAGGATAGGATAGAGGATAGGATAGGATAGAGGATAGGATAGGATAGAGGATAGATAGGATAGAGGATAGGATTGGATAGAGGATAGGATAGGATAGAGGATCGGATAGAGGATAGGATAGGATAGAGGATCGGATAGAGGATGGGATAGGATGAAGTATAGGATAGAATTGAGGATAGGATAGGATAGAGGATAGGATAGGATAGAGGATAGGACAGGATAGAGGATAGGATATGATAGGGAATAGGATAGGATAGAGGACAGGATAGGATAGAGGATAGTATTGGATAGAGGATAGGACAGGGTAGAGGATAGGATAGGATAGAGGATAGGATAGGATAGAGGATAGGATAGGATAGATTATAGGGTAGGATAGAGGATAGGATAGGATTCAGGATAGGATAGGATAGAGGATAGGATAAGATAGAGGATAGGATAGAGGATTGGATAGGATAGGATAAGATAGAGGATAAGATAGGGGATTGGATAGGATAAGGGATAGGATCGGATAGAGGATAAGATAGGGGATTGGATAGGATAGAGTATAGGATACGATAGAGGATCGGATAGGATACAGGATAGGATAGGGGATTGGATAGGATAGAGGATAGGAGACGATAGAGGATAGGATAGGGGATTGGATAGGATAGAGAATAGGATTCGATAGAGAATAGGATAGAGGATAGGATAGGATAGAGGAAAGGATAGGATAGGATAGAGGATAGGATAGAGGATAGGATAGGATAGAGGATAGGATAGGATAGAGGATAGGATAGGATAGAGGATAGGATAGGATAGAGCATAGGATAGGATAGAGGATAGGATAGAGGATTGGATAGGATAGGATAAGATAGAGGATACGATATAGGATTGGATAGGATAGAGAATAGGATACGATAGAGGATAGGATTGGATAGAGAATAGGATAGGATAGAGGATACGATAGGATAGAGGATAGGATAGAGGATAGGATATAGGATTGGATAGGATAGGATAAGATAGAGGATAGGATAGAGGATTGGATAGGATAGGATAAGATAGAGGATAAGATAAGGGATTGGATAGGATAGCGGATAGGATAGGATAGAGGATACGATATTATAGAGGATAGGATAGGATAGAGGATAGGATCGGATAGAGGATAAGATAGGGGATTGGATAGGATAGAGTATAGGATACGATAGAGGATCGGATAGGATAGAGGATAGGATAGGGAATTGGATAGGATAGAGGTTAGGATAGGGGATTGTATAGGAAAGAGGATAGGATAGGATAGAGGATAGGATAGGATAGGATAGAGGATAGGATAGGATAGGATAGAGGATAGGATATAGGATTGGATATGATAGAGGATAGGATACTATAGACGATAGGATAGGGGATTGGATAGGATAGAGGATACGATAGGATTGAGGATAGGATAGGTTAGAGGCTCGGATATTATAGAGGGTAGGATATAATACAGGATATGATAGGATAGATTATATTATAGGATAGAGGACGGGATAGGATAGAGGATACGATCTTATGGAGGATAGGATAGGATGGAGGAAAGTATAGGGTAGTGGAAAGGATAGGATAGAGGATAGGATAGGGGATTGGATAGGATAGAGGGTAGGAGGCGAAAGAGGATAGGATTGGATAGAGGATAGGATAGGATAGAGGATAGGATAGGATAGACGATAGGATAGGATAGAGGATAGGATATGATAGGGAATAGGATAGGATAGAGGACAGGATAGGATAGAGGATAGGATTGGATAGAGGATAGGATATGGGATTGGATAGGATAGAGCAGACGATAGCGGATAGGATAGGGGATTGGATTGGATAGAGGATAGGATATGACAGAGGATAGGATAGGATAGACGATAGGATAGAGAATAGGATAGGATAGAGGATAGGCTAGAATAGAGCAGACGATAGAGAATACGATATGATTCAGGATAGGATAGGATAGAGCAGACGATTGCGGATAGGATAGGGGATTGGATAGGATAGAGAATAGGATAGGATAGAGGATTGACTAGGATAGAGGATAGGATAGGATAGAGGTTAGGATAGGATAGAGGATAGGATAGGATAGAGGATAGGATAGGATAGAGGATAGGATAGAGGATAGAGGATAGGATAGAGGATAGGATAGAGGATAGGATAGAGGATTGGATAGGATAGGGGATATTATAGGATAGAGGGGAGGATAGGATAGCGGATAGGATAGGATATAGGATAGGATAGGATAGAGGATAGGATAGAGGATTGGTTAGAGGATTGGATAGGGTAGGGGATATTATAGGATAGAGGGTAGGATAGGATAGCGGATAGGATAGGATATAGGATAGGATAGGAAAGAGGATAGGATAGGATAGAGGGTAGGATGGGATAGAGGATAGGATAGGATAGAGGATAGGATACGATAGAGGATATGATAGGATAGAGGATAGGATAGGATAGAGGATAGGATAGGATAGAGGATAGGATAGAGGATAGGATAGGATTGAGGATAGGATAGGATAGAGGATAGGATAGGATAGGATAGAGGATAGGATAGGATAGGATAGATGATAGGATAGAGGATACGATAGGATAGAGGATAGGATAGGATAGAGGATAGGATAGGGTAGAGGATAGGATAGGATAGAGGATAGGATAGGATAGAGGATAGGATAGGATAGAGGATAGGATAGGATAGGATAGAGGATAGGATAGAATATAGGATAGAGGATTGGATAGGATAGAGGATAGGATAGAATATAGGATAGAGGATTGGATAGGATAGAGGATATTATAGAATAGAAGATAGGATAGGATAGCGGATAGGTTAGGATGGAGTATAGGATCCGAATGAGGATAGGATAGAGTTGAGGATAGAAGAGGATAGGATAGAGGATATGATATAGGATTGGATATGATAGAGGATAGGATACGATAGACGATATGATAGGGGATTGGATAGGATAGGATTGAGGATAGGATAGGTTAGAGGCTCGGAAATTATAGAGGATAGGATATAATACAAGATATGATAGGATAGATGGTATTATAGGATAGAGGACGGGATAGGATAGAGGATACGATCTTATGGAGGATAGGATATAATAGAGGAAAGTATAGGGCAGTGGAAAGTATAGGATAGAGGATAGGATGGGGGATTGGATAGGATAGAGGATAGGATAGGATTGAGGCTAGGATAGGATAGTGGATAGGATAGGATAGAGGATAGGATAGGATAGGATAGAGGATAGGATAGAGGATAGGATAGAGGATAGGATAGAGGATAGAGGATAAGATAGGGGATTGGATAGGATAGAGTATAGGATTCGAGAGAGGATCGGATAGGATAGAGGATAGGATAGGGGATTGGTTAGGATAGAGGATAGGATAGGGGATTGGATAGGATAGAGGATAGGATAGGGGATTGTATAGGAAAGAGGATATGATAGGATAGAGGATAGGATATTATAGAGGATAGGATCGGATAGAGGATAGGATAGGATAGAGGATAGGATAGGATTGAGGCTAGGATAGGATAGTGGATAGGATAGGATAGAGGATAATATAGGATAGGATAGAGGATAGGATAGAGGATAGGATAGAGGATAGGATAGAGGATAGGATAGAGGATAGGATAGAGGATAGGATAGGATAGAGGATAGGATAGGATAGAGGATAGAGGATAGGATAGGATAGAGGATAGGATAGGATAGAGGATAGGATAGGATAGAGGATAGGATAGGATAGAGGATAGGATAGGATAGAGGATTGGATAGGATAGAGGATAGGATAGGATAGAGGATAGGATAGGATAGAGGATAGGATAGGATAGAGGATAGGACAGGATAGAGGATAGGATAGGATAGGATAGAGGATGGGATAGAGCATAGGATAGAGGATAGGATAGAGGATAGGATAGAGGATTGGATAGGATAGAGGATATTATAGAATGGAAGATAGGATAGGATAGCGGATAGGTTAGGATGGAGTATAGGATACGAATGAGGATAGGATAGGGTTGAGGATAGGATAGGATAGGATAGAGGATAGGAGGCGAAAGAGGATAGGATTGGATAGAGAATAGGATAGAGGGTAGGATAGAGGATAGGATAAGATAGAGGATAGGATAGGATAGAGGATAGGATACGATACAGGATAGGGTAGGATTCAGGATAGGATAGGATAGAGGATAGGATATAGGATTGGATAGGATAGAGGACATGGTAGGATAGCGGATAGGATAGAGGATAGGATAGAGGATAGGATAGATGATTGGATAGGATAGAGGATAGGATAGGGGATTGGATAGGATAGAGAATAGGATTGGATAGAAAATAGGATAGAGGATAGGATAGGATAGAGGAAAGGATAGGATAGGATAGAGGATAGGATAGAGGATAGGATAGGATAGAGGATAGGATAGGATAGAGGATAGGATAGGATAGAGGATAGGATAGGATAGAGGATAGGATAGAGGATTGGATAGGATAGGATAAGATAGAGGATACGATATAGGATTGGATAGGATAGAGAATAGGATACGATAGAGGATAGGATTGGATAGAGAATAGGATAGGATAGAGGATACGATAGGATAGAGGATAGGATAGAGGATAGGATATAGGATTGGATAGGATAGGATAAGATAGAGGATAGGATAGAGGATTGGATAGGATAGGATAAGATAGAGGATAAGATAAGGGATTGGATAGGATAGCGGATAGGATAGGATAGAGGATACGATATTATAGAGGATAGGATAGGATAGAGGATAGGATCGGATAAAGGATAAGATAGGGGATTGGATAGGATAGAGTATAGGATACGATAGAGGATCGGATAGGATAGAGGATAGGATAGGGGATTGGATAGGATAGAGGTTAGGATAGGGGATTATATAGGAAAGAGGATAGGATAGGATAGAGGATAGGATAGGATAGGATAGAGGATAGGATATAGGATTGGATATGATAGAGGATAGGATACTATAGACGATAGGATAGGGGATTGGATAGGATAGAGGATACGATAGGATTGAGGATAGGATAGGTTAGAGGCTCGGATATTATAGAGGGTAGGATATAATACAGGATATGATAGGATAGATGATATTATAGGATAGAGGACGGGATAGGATAGAGGATAGGATAGGGGATTGGATAGGATAGAGGATAGGAGGCGAAAGAGGATAGGATTGGATAGAGGATAGGTTAGGATAGAGGATAGGATAGGATAGAGGACAGGATAGGATAGAGGATAGGATTGGATAGAGGATAGGATATGGGATTGGATAGGATAGAGCAGACGATAGCGGATAGGATAGGGGATTGGACTGGATAGAGGATAGGATATGACAGAGGATAGGATAGGATAGACGATAGGATAGAGAATAGGATAGGATAGAGGATAGGCTAGGATAGAGCAGACGATAGAAAATACGATATGATTCAGGATAGGATAGGATAGAGCAGACGATAGCGGATAGGATAGGGGATTGGATAGGATAGAGAATAGGATAGGATAGAGGATTGACTAGGATAGAGGATAGGATAGGATAGAGGATAGGATAGGATAGAGGATAGGATAGGATAGAGGATAGGATAGGATAGAGGATAGGATAGGATAGAGGATAGGATAGAGGATAGAGGATAGGATAGAGGATAGGATAGAGGATAGGATAGAGGATTGGATAGGATAGGGGATATTATAGGATAGAGGGTAGGATAGGATAGCGGATAGGATAGGATATAGGATAGGATAGGAAAGAGGATAGGATAGGATAGAGGGTAGGATAGAGGATAGAGGATAGGATAGAGGATAGGATAGAGGACTGGATATTATAGGAGATATTATAGGATAGAGGGTAGGATAGGATAGGGGATTGGATAGGATAGAGGATAGGATAGGATAGAGGATAGGATAGAGGATTGGTTAGAGGATTGGATAGGGTAGGGGATATTATAGGATAGAGGGTAGGATAGGATAGCGGATAGGATAGGATATAGGATAGGATAGGAAAGAGGATAGGATAGGATAGAGGGTAGGATGGGATAGAGGATAGGATAGAATAGAGGATAGGATACGATAGAGGATATGATAGGATAGAGGATAGGATAGGATAGAGGATAGGATAGGATAGAGGATAGGATAGAGGATAGGATAGGATAGGATAGATGATAGGATAGAGGATACGATAGGATAGAGGATAGGATAGGATAGAGGATAGGATAGAGGATAGGATAGGATAGAGGATAGGATAGGATATAGGATAGGATAGGAAAGAGGATAGGATAGGATAGAGGGTAGGATGGGATAGAGGATAGGATAGGATAATATAGAGGATAGGATAGGATAGGATAGAGGATAGGATAGAGGATAGGATAGAGGATAGGATAGAGGATAGGATAGAGGATTGGATATGATAGAGGATAGGATAGGATAAAGGATAGGATAGGATAGAGGATAGGATATGATAGAGGGTCGGACAGAGGATAGGATAGGATAGAGGACAGGATAGGATAGAGGATAGAGTAGGATAGAGGATAGGATAGGATAAAGGATAGGATTGGATAGAGGATCGGATAGAGGATAGGATAGGATAGAGGATAGGATAGGATAGACGATAGTATAGGATAGAGGATAGGATAGAATAGAGGATAGGATAGTTTACAGGATAGGATAGGATAGAGGATAGGATAGGATAGAGGATAGGATAGAGGATAGGATAGAGGATCGGATAGAGGATAGGATAGGATAGAGGAAAGGATAGGATAGAGGATAGGATAGGTAATTGGATAGGATAGAGGATAGGATAAGGTAGAGGATAGTATAGGATAGAGGATAGGATGGGATAGAGGATAGGATAGGATAATATAGAGGATAGGATAGGATAGGATAGAGGATAGGATAGAGGATAGGATAGAGGATAGGATAGAGGATAGGATAGAGGATTGGATATGATAGAGGATAGGATCCGATAGAGGATAGGATAGGGGATTGGATAGGATAGAGGATAGGGTAGGATAGAGGATAGGATAGAGGACTGGATATTATAGGAGATATTATAGGATAGAGGGTAGGATAGGATAGGGGATTGGATAGGATAGAGGATAGGATAGGATAGAGGATAGGATAGAGGATTGGTTAGAGGATTGGATAGGGTAGGGGATATTATAGGATAGAGGGTAGGATAGGATAGCGGATAGGATAGGATATAGGATAGGATAGGAAAGAGGATAGGATAGGATAGAGGGTAGGATGGGATAGAGGATAGGATAGAATAGAGGATAGGATACGATAGAGGATATGATAGGATAGAGGATAGGATAGGATAGAGGATAGGATAGGATAGAGGATAGGATAGAGGATAGGATAGGATAGGATAGATGATAGGATAGAGGATACGATAGGATAGAGGATAGGATAGGATAGAGGATAGGATAGAGGATAGGATAGGATAGAGGATAGGATAGGATATAGGATAGGATAGGAAAGAGGATAGGATAGGATAGAGGGTAGGATGGGATAGAGGATAGGATAGGATAGAGGATAGGATACGATAGAGGATATGATAGGATAGAGGATAGGATAGGATAGAGGATAGGATAGGATAGAGGATAGGATAGAGGATAGGATAGGATTGAGGATAGGATAGGATAGAGGATAGGATAGGATAGGATAGAGGATAGGATAGGATAGGATAGATGATAGGATAGAGGATACGATAGGATAGAGGATAGGATAGGATAGAGGATAGGATAGGGTAGAGGATAGGATAGGATAGAGGATAGGATAGGATAGAGGATAGGATAGGATAGAGGATAGGATAGGATAGAGGATAGGCTAGGATAGGATAGAGGATAGGATATAGGATTGGATATGATAGAGAATAGGATATAGGATTGGATATGATAGAGGATAGGATACTATAGACGATAGGATAGGGGATTGGATATTATAGAGGATAGGATAGGATTGAGGATAGGAAAGGTTAGAGGCTCGGATATTATAGAGGATAGGATATAATACAGGATATGATAGGATAGATGATATTATAGGATAGAGGACGGGATAGGATAGAGGATACGATCTTATGGAGGATAGGATAGTATGGAGGAAAGTATAGGGTAGTGGAAAGGATAGGATAGAGGATAGGATAGGGGATTGGATAGGAGAGAGGATAGGAGGCGAAAGAGGATGGGATTGGATAGAGAATAGGATTGAGGATAGGATAGAGGATTGGATAGGATAGAGGATATTATAGGATAGAGGATGGGATAGGATAGTGGATAGGATAGGATGAAGTATAGGATAGAATTGAGGATAGGATAGGATAGAGGATAGGATAGGATAGAGGATAGGACAGGATAGAGGATAGGATATGATAGGGAATAGGATAGGATAGAGGACAGGATAGGATAGAGGATAGTATTGGATAGAGGATAGGACAGGGTAGAGGATAGGATAGGATAGAGGATAGGATAGGATAGAGGATAGGATAGGATAGGATAGAGGATAGGATAGGATAGGATAGAGGATAGGATATAGGATTGGATATGATAGAGGATAGGATACTATAGACGATAGGATAGGGGATTGGATAGGATAGAGGATACGATAGGATTGAGGATAGGATAGGTTAGAGGCTCGGATATTATAGAGGGTAGGATATAATACAGGATATGATAGGATAGATTATATTATAGGATAGAGGACGGGATAGGATAGAGGATACGATCTTATGGAGGATAGGATAGGATGGAGGAAAGTATATTGTAGTGGAAAGGATAGGATAGAGGATAGGATAGGGGATTGGATAGGATAGAGGATAGGAGGCGAAAGAGGATAGGATTGGATAGAGGATAGGATAGGATAGAGGATAGGATAGGATAGAGGATAGGATAGGATAGAGGATAGGATATGATAGGAAATAGGATAGGATAGAGGACAGGATAGGATAGAGGATAGGATTGGATAGAGGATAGGATATGGGATTGGATAGGATAGAGCAGACGATAGCGGATAGGATAGGGGATTGGATTGGATAGAGGATAGGATATGACAGAGGATAGGATAGGATAGACGATAGGATAGAGAATAGGATAGGATAGAGGATAGGCTAGGATAGAGCAGACGATAGAGAATACGATATGATTCAGGATAGGATAGGATAGAGCAGACGATAGCGGATAGGATAGGGGATTGGATAGGATAGAGAATAGGATAGGATAGAGGATTGACTAGGATAGAGGATAGGATAGGATAGAGGATAGGATAGGATAGAGGATAGGATAGGATAAAGGATAGGATAGGATAGAGGATAGGAGGCGAAAGAGGATAGGATTGGATAGAGGATAGGATAGGATAGAGGATAGGATAGGATAGAGGATAGGATAGGATAGACGATAGTATAGGATAGAGGATAGGATAGAATAGAGGATAGGATAGGATACAGGATAGGATAGGATAGAGGATAGGATAGGATAGAGGATAGGATAGAGGATAGGATAGAGGATCGGATAGAGGATAGGATAGGATAGAGGAAAGGATAGGATAGAGGATAGGATAGGTAATTGGATAGGATAGAGGATAGGATAAGGTAGAGGATAGTATAGGATAGAGGATAGGATGGGATAGAGGATAGGATAGGATAATATAGAGGATAGGATAGGATAGGATAGAGGATAGGATAGAGGATAGGATAGAGGATAGGATAGAGGATAGGATAGAGGATTGGATATGATAGAGGATAGGATCCGATAGAGGATAGGATAGGGGATTGGATAGGATAGAGGATAGGGTAGGATAGAGGATAGGATAGGATTGAGGCTAGGATAGAGGATAGGATAGGATAGAGGATAGGATAGGATAGAGGATAGGATAGGATAGAGGATAGAATAGGATAGATGATAGAATAGGATAGAGAATAGGATAGGATAGAGGATAGGATAGGATAGAGGATAGGATAGAGGATAGGATAGGATAGAGGATAGGAAAGGATAGAGGATAGGATGGGATAGAGGATAGGATAGGATAGAGGATAGGATAGGATAGGATAGAGGATAGGATAGGATAGGATAGAGGATAGGATAGGATAGAGGATAGGATAGAGGATAGGATAGGATAGAGGAGAGGATAGGATAGAGGATAGGATAGGATAGAGGATAGGATAGGATAGAGGATAGGATAGGATAGGATAGAGGATAGGATAGGATAGAGGATAGAATAGGATACGATAGAGGATAGGATAGGATAGACGATAGGATAGGATAGAGGATAGGATAGGATAGAGGATAGGATAGGATAGAGAATAGGATAGGATAGAGGATAGGATAGGATAGAGGATAGGATAGGATAGATGATAGGATAGGATAGAGGATAGGATAGAGGATAGGATAGGATAGGGGATAGGATAGGATAGAGGATAGGAAAGGATTGAGGCTAGGATAGGATAGTGGAAAGGATAGGATAGAGGATAGGATACGAATGAGGATAGGATAGGGTTGAGGATAGGATAGGGGATTGGATAGTGTAGAGGATAGGAGACGAAAGAGGATAGGATTGGGTAGAGAAAAGGATAGAGGATAGGATAGGGTAGAGGAAAGGATAGGATAGGATAGAGGATAGGATAGAGGATTTAATAGGATAGAGGATATTATAGGGTAGAGGATAGGATAGGATAGCGGATATGTTAGGATGGAGTATACGATACGAATGAGGATAGGATAGGGTTGAAGATAGGATAGGATAGGATAGAGGATAGGATAGGATAGAGGATAGGATAGGATAGAGCATAGGATAGGATAGAGGATAGGATAGGATAGAGGATAGGATAGGATAGAGGATAGGATAGGATAGAGGATAGGATAGGATAGAGGATAGGATAGGATAGAGGATAGGATAGGATAGAGGATAGGATAGGATAGAGGATAGGATAGGATAGAGGATAGGATAGGATAGAGGATAGGATAGGATAGAGGATAGGATAGGATAGAGGATAGGATAGGATAGACGATAGGATAGGATAGAGGATAGGATAGGATAGAGGATAGGATAGGATAGAGGATAGAGGATAGGATAATATAGAGGATAGGATAGGATAGGATAGAGGATAGGATAGAGGATTGGATATGATAGAGGATAGGATCCGATAGAGGATAGGATAGGGGATTGGATAGGATAGAGGATAGGGTAGGATAGAGGATAGGATAGGATTGAGGCTAGGATAGAGGATAGGATAGGATAGAGGATAGGATAGGATAGGATAGAGGATAGGATAGGATAGGATAGAGGATAGGATAGGATAGAGGATAGGATAGAGGATAGGATAGGATAGAGGAGAGGATAGGATAGAGGATAGGATAGGATAGAGGATAGGATAGGATAGAGGATAGGATAGGATAGGATAGAGGATAGGATAGGATAGAGGATAGAATAGGATACGATAGAGGATAGGATAGGATAGACGATAGGATAGGATAGAGGATAGGATAGGATAGAGGATAGGATAGAGGATAGGATAGGATAGGATAGAGGATAGGATAGGATAGAGGATAGGATAGAGGATCGGATAGAGGATAGGATAGGATAGAGGAAAGGATAGGATAGAGGATAGGATAGGTAATTGGATAGGATAGAGGATAGGATAAGGTAGAGGATAGTATAGGATAGAGGATAGGATAGGATAGAGGATAGGATAGGATAAAGGATAGGATAGGATAGAGGATAGGATATGATAGAGGGTCGGACAGAGGATAGGATAGGATAGAGGACAGGATAGGATAGAGGATAGAGTAGGATAGAGGATAGGATAGGATAAAGGATAGGATTGGATAGAGGATCGGATAGAGGATAGGATAGAGGATCGGATAGAGGATAGGATAGGATAGAGGAAAGGATAGGATAGAGGATAGGATAGGTAATTGGATAGGATAGAGGATAGGATAAGGTAGAGGATAGTATAGGATAGAGGATAGGATAGGATAGAGGATAGGATAGGATAAAGGATAGGATAGGATAGAGGATAGGATATGATAGAGGGTCGGACAGAGGATAGGATAGGATAGAGGACAGGATAGGATAGAGGATAGAGTAGGATAGAGGATAGGATAGGATAAAGGATAGGATTGGATAGAGGATCGGATAGAGGATAGGATAGGATAGAGGATAGGATAGGATAGACGATAGTATAGGATAGAGGATAGGATAGAATAGAGGATAGGATAGTTTACAGGATAGGATAGGATAGAGGATAGGATAGGATAGAGGATAGGATAGAGGATAGGATAGAGGATCGGATAGAGGATAGGATAGGATAGAGGAAAGGATAGGATAGAGGATAGGATAGGTAATTGGATAGGATAGAGGATAGGATAAGGTAGAGGATAGTATAGGATAGAGGATAGGATGGGATAGAGGATAGGATAGGATAATATAGAGGATAGGATAGGATAGGATAGAGGATAGGATAGAGGATAGGATAGAGGATAGGATAGAGGATAGGATAGAGGATTGGATATGATAGAGGATAGGATCCGATAGAGGATAGGATAGGGGATTGGATAGGATAGAGGATAGGGTAGGATAGAGGATAGGATAGGATTGAGGCTAGGATAGAGGATAGGATAGGATAGAGGATAGGATAGGAAAGAGGATAGTATAGGATAGAGGATAGGATCGAATAGAGGATAGGATAGGATAACGGATAGGTTGGGATAGAGGATAGGATAGGATAGGATAGAGGATAGGAAAGGATAGGATAGAGGATAGGATAGAGGATAGGATAGGATAGAGGATAGGATGGGATAGAGGAGAGGATAGGATAGAGGATAGGATAGGATAGAGGATAGGATAGGATAGAGGATAGATTGGATAGAGGATAGGATTGGATAGAGGATAGGATAGGATAGAGGATCGGATAGAGGATAGGATAGGATAGAGGATCGGATAGAGGATAGGATAGGATAGAGGATGGTATAGAGGATAGAATAGAGGATAGGATAGGATAGAGGATAGGATAGGAAAGAGGATAGGATAGGATACGATAGAGGATAGGATAGATGATAGGATAGGATAGAGGATCTGATAGAGGATACGATCGGATAGAGGATAGGATAGGATAGAGGATCGGGTAGGTAATTGGATAGGATAGGGGAGAGGATAAGGTAGACGCTAGTATAGGATAGAGGATCTGATAGAGGATAGGATAGGATGGAGGATAGGATAGGATCGAGGATAGGATAGGTAATTGGATAGGATAGAGGATAGGATAAGGTAGAGGATAGTATAGGATAGAGGATAGGATAGAGGATCGGATAGGTTATTGGATAGGATAGGGGAGAGGATAAGGTAGAGGCTAGTATAGGATAGAGGATCTGATAGAGGATAGGATAGGATGGAGGATAGGATAGGATCGAGGATAGGATAGGTAATTGGATAGGATAGAGGATAGGATATGGTAGAGGATAGTATAGGATAGAGGATAGGATAGAGGATCGGATAGGATAGGATAGAGGATAGGATAGAGGATACGATAGAGGATCGGATAGAGGATAGGATAGGATAGAGGAAAGGATAGGATAGAGGATAGGATAGGTAAGTGGATAGGATAGAGGATAGGATAAGTTAGAGGATAGTATAGTATAGAGGATAGGATAGGATAGAGGATAGGATAGGATAAAGGATAGGATAGGATAGAGGATAGGATAGGATAGAGGATAGAATAGGATAGATGATAGAATAGGATAGAGAATAGGATAGGATAGAGGATAGGATAGGATAGAGGATAGGATAGAGGATAGGATAGGATAGAGGATAGGAAAGGATAGAGGATAGGATGGGATAGAGGATAGGATAGGATAGAGGATAGGATAGGATAGGATAGAGGATAGGATAGGATAGGATAGAGGATAGGATAGGATAGAGGATAGGATAGAGGATAGGATAGGATAGAGGAGAGGATAGGATAGAGGATAGGATAGGATAGAGGATAGGATACGATAGAGGATATGATAGGATAGAGGATAGGATAGGATAGAGGATAGGATAGGATAGAGGATAGGATAGAGGATAGGATAGGATAGGATAGATGATAGGATAGAGGATACGATAGGATAGAGGATAGGATAGGATAGAGGATAGGATAGAGGATAGGATAGGATAGAGGATAGGATAGGATATAGGATAGGATAGGAAAGAGGATAGGATAGGATAGAGGGTAGGATGGGATAGAGGATAGGATAGGATAGAGGATAGGATACGATAGAGGATATGATAGGATAGAGGATAGGATAGGATAGAGGATAGGATAGGATAGAGGATAGGATAGAGGATAGGATAGGATTGAGGATAGGATAGGATAGAGGATAGGATAGGATAGGATAGAGGATAGGATAGGATAGGATAGATGATAGGATAGAGGATACGATAGGATAGAGGATAGGATAGGATAGAGGATAGGATAGGGTAGAGGATAGGATAGGATAGAGGATAGGATAGGATAGAGGATAGGATAGGATAGAGGATAGGATAGGATAGAGGATAGGCTAGGATAGGATAGAGGATAGGATATAGGATTGGATATGATAGAGAATAGGATATAGGATTGGATATGATAGAGGATAGGATACTATAGACGATAGGATAGGGGATTGGATATTATAGAGGATAGGATAGGATTGAGGATAGGAAAGGTTAGAGGCTCGGATATTATAGAGGATAGGATATAATACAGGATATGATAGGATAGATGATATTATAGGATAGAGGACGGGATAGGATAGAGGATACGATCTTATGGAGGATAGGATAGTATGGAGGAAAGTATAGGGTAGTGGAAAGGATAGGATAGAGGATAGGATAGGGGATTGGATAGGAGAGAGGATAGGAGGCGAAAGAGGATGGGATTGGATAGAGAATAGGATTGAGGATAGGATAGAGGATTGGATAGGATAGAGGATATTATAGGATAGAGGATGGGATAGGATAGTGGATAGGATAGGATGAAGTATAGGATAGAATTGAGGATAGGATAGGATAGAGGATAGGATAGGATAGAGGATAGGACAGGATAGAGGATAGGATATGATAGGGAATAGGATAGGATAGAGGACAGGATAGGATAGAGGATAGTATTGGATAGAGGATAGGACAGGGTAGAGGATAGGATAGGATAGAGGATAGGATAGGATAGAGGATAGGATAGGATAGGATAGAGGATAGGATAGGATAGGATAGAGGATAGGATATAGGATTGGATATGATAGAGGATAGGATACTATAGACGATAGGATAGGGGATTGGATAGGATAGAGGATACGATAGGATTGAGGATAGGATAGGTTAGAGGCTCGGATATTATAGAGGGTAGGATATAATACAGGATATGATAGGATAGATTATATTATAGGATAGAGGACGGGATAGGATAGAGGATACGATCTTATGGAGGATAGGATAGGATGGAGGAAAGTATATTGTAGTGGAAAGGATAGGATAGAGGATAGGATAGGGGATTGGATAGGATAGAGGATAGGAGGCGAAAGAGGATAGGATTGGATAGAGGATAGGATAGGATAGAGGATAGGATAGGATAGAGGATAGGATAGGATAGAGGATAGGATATGATAGGAAATAGGATAGGATAGAGGACAGGATAGGATAGAGGATAGGATTGGATAGAGGATAGGATATGGGATTGGATAGGATAGAGCAGACGATAGCGGATAGGATAGGGGATTTGATTGGATAGAGGATAGGATATGACAGAGGATAGGATAGGATAGACGATAGGATAGAGAATAGGATAGGATAGAGGATAGGCTAGGATAGAGCAGACGATAGAGAATACGATATGATTCAGGATAGGATAGGATAGAGCAGACGATAGCGGATAGGATAGGGGATTGGATAGGATAGAGAATAGGATAGGATAGAGGATTGACTAGGATAGAGGATAGGATAGGATAGAGGATAGGATAGGATAGAGGATAGGATAGGATAAAGGATAGGATAGGATAGAGGATAGGAGGCGAAAGAGGATAGGATTGGATAGAGGATAGGATAGGATAGAGGATAGGATAGGATAGAGGATAGGATAGGATAGACGATAGTATAGGATAGAGGATAGGATAGAATAGAGGATAGGATAGGATACAGGATAGGATAGGATAGAGGATAGGATAGGATAGAGGATAGGATAGAGGATAGGATAGAGGATCGGATAGAGGATAGGATAGGATAGAGGAAAGGATAGGATAGAGGATAGGATAGGTAATTGGATAGGATAGAGGATAGGATAAGGTAGAGGATAGTATAGGATAGAGGATAGGATGGGATAGAGGATAGGATAGGATAATATAGAGGATAGGATAGGATAGGATAGAGGATAGGATAGAGGATAGGATAGAGGATAGGATAGAGGATAGGATAGAGGATTGGATATGATAGAGGATAGGATCCGATAGAGGATAGGATAGGGGATTGGATAGGATAGAGGATAGGGTAGGATAGAGGATAGGATAGGATTGAGGCTAGGATAGAGGATAGGATAGGATAGAGGATAGGATAGGATAGAGGATAGGATAGGATAGAGGATAGAATAGGATAGATGATAGAATAGGATAGAGAATAGGATAGGATAGAGGATAGGATAGGATAGAGGATAGGATAGAGGATAGGATAGGATAGAGGATAGGAAAGGATAGAGGATAGGATGGGATAGAGGATAGGATAGGATAGAGGATAGGATAGGATAGGATAGAGGATAGGATAGGATAGGATAGAGGATAGGATAGGATAGAGGATAGGATAGAGGATAGGATAGGATAGAGGAGAGGATAGGATAGAGGATAGGATAGGATAGAGGATAGGATAGGATAGAGGATAGGATAGGATAGGATAGAGGATAGGATAGGATAGAGGATAGAATAGGATACGATAGAGGATAGGATAGGATAGACGATAGGATAGGATAGAGGATAGGATAGGATAGAGGATAGGATAGGATAGAGAATAGCATAGGATAGAGGATAGGATAGGATAGAGGATAGGATAGGATAGATGATAGGATAGGATAGAGGATAGGATAGAGGATAGGATAGGATAGGGGATAGGATAGGATAGAGGATAGGAAAGGATTGAGGCTAGGATAGGATAGTGGAAAGGATAGGATAGAGGATAGGATACGAATGAGGATAGGATAGGGTTGAGGATAGGATAGGGGATTGGATAGTGTAGAGGATAGGAGACGAAAGAGGATAGGATTGGGTAGAGAAAAGGATAGAGGATAGGATAGGGTAGAGGAAAGGATAGGATAGGATAGAGGATAGGATAGAGGATTTAATAGGATAGAGGATATTATAGGGTAGAGGATAGGATAGGATAGCGGATATGTTAGGATGGAGTATACGATACGAATGAGGATAGGATAGGGTTGAAGATAGGATAGGATAGGATAGAGGATAGGATAGGATAGAGGATAGGATAGGATAGAGCATAGGATAGGATAGAGGATAGGATAGGATAGAGGATAGGATAGGATAGAGGATAGGATAGGATAGAGGATAGGATAGGATAGAGGATAGGATAGGATAGAGGATAGGATAGGATAGAAGATAGGATAGGATAGAGGATAGGATAGGATAGAGGATAGGATAGGATAGAGGATAGGATAGGATAGAGGATAGGATAGGATAGAGGATAGGATAGGATAGACGATAGGATAGGATAGAGGATAGGATAGGATAGAGGATAGGATAGGATAGAGGATAGGATAGAGGATAGGATAGGATAGAGGATAGAGGATAGGATAATATAGAGGATAGGATAGGATAGGATAGAGGATAGGATAGAGGATAGGATAGAGGATAGGATAGAGGATAGGATAGAGGATTGGATATGATAGAGGATAGGATCCGATAGAGGATAGGATAGGGGATTGGATAGGATAGAGGATAGGGTAGGATAGAGGATAGGATAGGATTGAGGCTAGGATAGAGGATAGGATAGGATAGAGGATAGGATAGGAAAGAGGATAGTATAGGATAGAGGATAGGATCGAATAGAGGATAGGATAGGATAACGGATAGGTTGGGATAGAGGATAGGATAGGATAGGATAGAGGATAGGAAAGGATAGGATAGAGGATAGGATAGAGGATAGGATAGAGGATAGGATAGGATAGAGGATAGGATGGGATAGAGGAGAGGATAGGATAGAGGATAGGATAGGATAGAGGATAGGATAGGATAGAGGATAGATAGGATAGAGGATAGGATTGGATAGAGGATAGGATAGGATAGAGGATCGGATAGAGGATAGGATAGGATAGAGGATCGGATAGAGGATGGGATAGGATAGAGTAGGATAGAGGATAGGATAGGATAAAGGATAGGATTGGATAGAGGATCGGATAGAGGATAGGATAGGATAGAGGATAGGATAGGATAGACGATAGTATAGGATAGAGGATAGGATAGAATAGAGGATAGGATAGGATACAGGATAGGATAGGATAGAGGATAGGATAGGATAGAGGATAGGATAGAGGATAGGATAGAGGATCGGACAGAGGATAGGATAGGATAGAGGAAAGGATAGGATAGAGGATAGGATAGGTAATTGGATAGGATAGAGGATAGGATAAGGTAGAGGATAGTATAGGATAGAGGATAGGATGGGATAGAGGATAGGATAGGATAAAGGATAGGATAGGATAGAGTATAGGATAGGATAGAGGATAGGATAGAATAGAGGATAGGATAGGATACAGGATAGGATAGGATAGAGGAAAGGATAGGATAGGATAGAGGATAGGATAGGATAGAGGATAGGATAGGTTAGAGGATAGGATAGGATAGGATAGAGGATAGGATAGAGGATAGGATAGGTAATTGGATAGGATAGAGTATAGGATAAGGTAGAGGATAGGATAGGATAGAGGGTAGGATAGGATAGAGGATAGGATAGAGGATAGGATAGGATAGAGGATAGGAAAGGATAGAGGATAGGATGGGATAGAGGATAGGATAGGATAGAGGATAGGATAGGATAGGATAGAGGATAGGATAGGATAGGATAGAGGATAGGATAGGATAGAGGATAGGATAGAGGATAGGATAGGATAGAGGAGAGGATAGGATAGAGGATAGGATAGGATAGAGGATAGGATAGGATAGAGGATAGGATAGGATAGGATAGAGGATAGGATAGGATAGAGGATAGAATAGGATACGATAGAGGATAGGATAGGATAGACGATAGGATAGGATAGAGGATAGGATAGGATAGAGGATAGGATAGGATAGAGAATAGCATAGGATAGAGGATAGGATAGGATAGAGGATAGGATAGGATAGATGATAGGATAGGATAGAGGATAGGATAGAGGATAGGATAGGATAGGGGATAGGATAGGATAGAGGATAGGAAAGGATTGAGGCTAGGATAGGATAGTTGAAAGGATAGGATAGAGGATAGGATACGAATGAGGATAGGATAGGGTTGAGGATAGGATAGGGGATTGGATAGTGTAGAGGATAGGAGACGAAAGAGGATAGGATTGGGTAGAGAAAAGGATAGAGGATAGGATAGGGTAGAGGAAAGGATAGGATAGGATAGAGGATAGGATAGAGGATTTAATAGGATAGAGGATATTATAGGGTAGAGGATAGGATAGGATAGCGGATATGTTAGGATGGAGTATACGATACGAATGAGGATAGGATAGGGTTGAAGATAGGATAGGATAGGATAGAGGATAGGATAGGATAGAGGATAGGATAGGATAGAGCATAGGATAGGATAGAGGATAGGATAGGATAGAGGATAGGATAGGATAGAGGATAGGATAGGATAGAGGATAGGATAGGATAGAGGATAGGATAGGATAGAGGATAGGATAGAGGATAGGATAGAGGATCGGACAGAGGATAGGATAGGATAGAGGATAGGATAGGATAGAGGATAGGATAGGATAGAGGATAGGATAGGATAGAGGATAGGATAGGATAGACGATAGGATAGGATAGAGGATAGGATAGGATAGAGGATAGGATAGGATAGAGGATAGGATAGAGGATAGGATAGGATAGAGGATAGAGGATAGGATAGGATAGAGGATAGGATAGGATAGAGCATAGGATAGGATAGAGGATAGGATAGGATAGAGGATAGGATAGAATAGAGGATAGGATAGGATACAGGATAGGATAGGATAGAGGATAGGATAGGATAGAGGATAGGATAGAGGATAGGATAGAGGATCGGACAGAGGATAGGATAGGATAGAGGAAAGGATAGGATAGAGGATAGGATAGGTAATTGGATAGGATAGAGGATAGGATAAGGTAGAGGATAGTATAGGATAGAGGATAGGATGGGATAGAGGATAGGATAGGATAAAGGATAGGATAGGATAGAGTATAGGATAGGATAGAGGATAGGATAGAATAGAGGATAGGATAGGATACAGGATAGGATAGGATAGAGGAAAGGATAGGATAGGATAGAGGATAGGATAGGATAGAGGATAGGATAGGTTAGAGGATAGGATAGGATAGGATAGAGGATAGGATAGAGGATAGGATAGGTAATTGGATAGGATAGAGTATAGGATAAGGTAGAGGATAGGATAGGATAGAGGGTAGGATAGGATAGAGGATAGGATAGAGGATAGGATAGGATAGAGGATAGGATAGGATAGAGGATGGGATAGGATACAGGATAGGATATGAGAGAGGATAGGATAGGATAGAGGATCGGATAGAGGATAGGATAGGATAGAGGATCGGATAGAGGATAGGATAGGATAGAGGATAGAGTAGGATAGAGGATAGGATAGGATAAAGGATAGGATTGGATAGAGGATCGGATAGAGGATAGAATAGGATAGAGGATAGGATAGGATAGAGGATAGTATGGGATAGAGGATAGGATAGAATAGAGGATAGGATAGGATAAAGGATAGGATAGGATAGAGGATAGGATAGGATAGGATAGAGGATAGGATAGGATAGAGGATAGAATAGGATAGATGATAGAATAGGATAGAGAATAGGATAGGATAGAGGATAGGATAGGATAGAGGATAGGATAGAGGATAGGATAGGATAGAGGATAGGAAAGGATAGAGGATAGGATGGGATAGAGGATAGGATAGGATAGAGGATAGGATAGGATAGGATAGAGGATAGGATAGGATAGGATAGAGGATAGGATAGGATAGAGGATAGGATAGAGGATAGGATAGGATAGAGGAGAGGATAGGATAGAGGATAGGATAGGATAGAGGATAGGATAGGATAGAGGATAGGATAGGATAGGATAGAGGATAGGATAGGATAGAGGATAGAATAGGATACGATAGAGGATAGGATAGGATAGACGATAGGATAGGATAGAGGATAGGATAGGATAGAGGATAGGATAGGATAGAGAATAGCATAGGATAGAGGATAGGATAGGATAGAGGATAGGATAGGATAGATGATAGGATAGGATAGAGGATAGGATAGAGGATAGGATAGGATAGGGGATAGGATAGGATAGAGGATAGGAAAGGATTGAGGCTAGGATAGGATAGTTGAAAGGATAGGATAGAGGATAGGATACGAATGAGGATAGGATAGGGTTGAGGATAGGATAGGGGATTGGATAGTGTAGAGGATAGGAGACGAAAGAGGATAGGATTGGGTAGAGAAAAGGATAGAGGATAGGATAGGGTAGAGGAAAGGATAGGATAGGATAGAGGATAGGATAGAGGATTTAATAGGATAGAGGATATTATAGGGTAGAGGATAGGATAGGATAGCGGATATGTTAGGATGGAGTATACGATACGAATGAGGATAGGATAGGGTTGAAGATAGGATAGGATAGGATAGAGGATAGGATAGGATAGAGGATAGGATAGGATAGAGCATAGGATAGGATAGAGGATAGGATAGGATAGAGGATAGGATAGGATAGAGGATAGGATAGGATAGAGGATAGGATAGGATAGAGGATAGGATAGGATAGAGGATAGGATAGGATAGAAGATAGGATAGGATAGAGGATAGGATAGGATAGAGGATAGGATAGGATAGAGGATAGGATAGGATAGAGGATAGGATAGGATAGAGGATAGGATAGGATAGACGATAGGATAGGATAGAGGATAGGATAGGATAGAGGATAGGATAGGATAGAGGATAGGATAGAGGATAGGATAGGATAGAGGATAGAGGATAGGATAATATAGAGGATAGGATAGGATAGGATAGAGGATAGGATAGAGGATAGGATAGAGGATAGGATAGAGGATAGGATAGAGGATTGGATATGATAGAGGATAGGATCCGATAGAGGATAGGATAGGGGATTGGATAGGATAGAGGATAGGGTAGGATAGAGGATAGGATAGGATTGAGGCTAGGATAGAGGATAGGATAGGATAGAGGATAGGATAGGAAAGAGGATAGTATAGGATAGAGGATAGGATCGAATAGAGGATAGGATAGGATAACGGATAGGTTGGGATAGAGGATAGGATAGGATAGGATAGAGGATAGGAAAGGATAGGATAGAGGATAGGATAGAGGATAGGATAGAGGATAGGATAGGATAGAGGATAGGATGGGATAGAGGAGAGGATAGGATAGAGGATAGGATAGGATAGAGGATAGGATAGGATAGAGGATAGATAGGATAGAGGATAGGATTGGATAGAGGATAGGATAGGATAGAGGATCGGATAGAGGATAGGATAGGATAGAGGATCGGATAGAGGATAGGATAGGATAGAGGATGGTATAGAGGATAGAATAGAGGAAAGGATAGGATAGAGGATAGGATAGGTAATTGGATAGGATAGAGGATAGGATAAGGTAGAGGATAGTATAGGATAGAGGATAGGATAGGATAGAGGATAGGATAGGATAAAGGATAGGATAGGATAGAGGATAGGATATGATAGAGGGTCGGACAGAGGATAGGATAGGATAGAGGACAGGATAGGATAGAGGATAGAGTAGGATAGAGGATAGGATAGGATAAAGGATAGGATTGGATAGAGGATCGGATAGAGGATAGGATAGGATAGAGGATAGGATAGGATAGACGATAGTATAGGATAGAGGATAGGATAGAATAGAGGATAGGATAGGATACAGGATAGGATAGGATAGAGGATAGGATAGGATAGAGGATAGCATAGAGGATAGGATAGAGGATCGGACAGAGGATAGGATAGGATAGAGGAAAGGATAGGATAGAGGATAGGATAGGTAATTGGATAGGATAGAGGATAGGATAAGGTAGAGGATAGTATAGGATAGAGGATAGGATGGGATAGAGGATAGGATAGGATAAAGGATAGGATAGGATAGAGGATAGGATAGGATAGAGGATAGGATAGAATAGAGGATAGGATAGGATACAGGATAGGATAGGATAGAGGAAAGGATAGGATAGGATAGAGGATAGGATAGGATAGAGGATAGGATAGGTTAGAGGATAGGATAGGATAGGATAGAGGATAGGATAGAGGATAGGATAGGTAATTGGATAGGATAGAGTATAGGATAAGGTAGAGGATAGGATAGGATAGAGGGTAGGATAGGATAGAGGATAGGATAGAGGATAGGATAGGATAGAGGATAGGATAGGATAGAGGATGGGATAGGATACAGGATAGGATATGAGAGAGGATAGGATAGGATAGAGGATCGGATAGAGGATAGGATAGGATAGAGGATCGGATAGGTAATTGGATAGGATAGGGGAGAGGATAAGGTAGAGGCTAGTATAGGATAGAGGATCTGATAGAGGATAGGATAGGATGGAGGATAGGATAGGATAGAGGATAGGATAGTATAGAGGATAGAATAGGATAGATGATATTATAGGATAGAGGATAGGATATGATAGAGTAAACGATATTCTAGAGGATAGGATAGGATAGAGGATCGGATAGAGGATAGGATAGGATAGAGGATGGTATAGAGGATAGGATAGAGGATAGGATAGGATAGAGGATAGGATAGGATAGAGGATAGTATAGGATAGAGAATAGGATAGAATAGAGGAAAGGATAGGATAAAGGATAGGATAGGATAGAGGATAGGATAGGATAGGATAGGATAGAGGATAGGATAAGATAGAGGATAGGATAGGATAGAGGATCGGATAGAGGATAGGATAGGATAGAGGATAGGATAGGATAGAGGAAAGGATAGGATAGAAGATAGGATAGGATAGATGATAGGATAGGAAAGAGGGTAGGATAGGATAGAGGATAGAGTATAGGATAGGATAGAGGATAGGATAGGATAGAGGAGAGGATAGGATAGAGGATAGGATAGGATAGAGGATAGGATAGGATAGAGGATAGGATAGGATAGGATAGAGGATAGGATAGGATAGAGGATAGGATAGGATAGAGGATAGGATAGGATAGAGGATAGGATAGGATAGAGGATAGGATAGAGGATAGGATAGGATAGAGGATAGGATAGGATAGAGGATAGGATAGGATTGAGGATAGGATAGGATAGAGGATAGGATAGAGGATAGAGTACGATAGAGGATAGGATAGAGGAGAGGATAGGATAGAGGATAGGATAGGATAGAGGATAGAGTACGATAGAGGATAGGATAGAGGAGAGGATAGGATAGAGGATAGGATAGGATAGAGGATAGGATAGGTTAGAGGATAGTATAGGATAGAGGATCTGATAGAGGATAGGATAGGATGGAGGATAGGATAGGATAGAGGATAGGATAGTATAGAGGATAGAATAGGATAGATGATATTATAGGATAGAGGATAGGATATGATAGAGTAAACGATATTCTAGAGGATAGGATAGGATAGAGGATCGGATAGAGGATAGGATAGGATAGAGGATGGTATAGAGGATAGGATAGAGGATAGGATAGGATAGAGGATAGGATAGGATAGAGGATAGGATAGGATAGAGGATAGTATAGGATAGAGAATAGGATAGAATAGAGGAAAGGATAGGATAAAGGATAGGATAGGATAGAGGATAGGATAGGATAGGATAGGATAGAGGATAGGATAAGATAGAGGATAGGATAGGATAGAGGATCGGATAGAGGATAGGATAGGATAGAGGATAGGATAGGATAGAGGAAAGGATAGGATAGAAGATAGGATAGGATAGATGATAGGATAGGATAGAGAATAGGATAGGATACAGGATAGGATAGGATAGAGGATAGGATAGAGGATAGGATAGGATAGAGGATAGGAAAGGATAGAGGATAGGATGGGGTAGAGGATAGGATAGGATAGAGGATAGGATAGGATAGAGGATAGGATAGGATAGAGGATAGGATAGGAAAGAGGATAGGATAGAGGATAGGATAGGATAGAGGATAGGATAGGTAATTGGATAGGATAGAGAATAGAGTAGGATAGAGGATAGGATAGAGGAGAGGATAGGATAGAGGATAGGATAGGATAGAGGATAGGATAGGATAGAGGATAGGATAGGTAATTGGATAGGATAGAGGATAGGATAAGGTAGAGGATAGTATAGGATAGAGGATAGGATAGGATAGAGGATAGGATAGGATAAAGGATAGGATAGGATAGAGGATAGGATAGGTTAGAGGATAGGATAGGATAGGATAGAGGATAGGATAGAGGATAGGATAGGTAATTGGATAGGATAGAGTATAGGATAAGGTAGAGGATAGGATAGGATAGAGGGTAGGATAGGATAGAGGATAGGATAGAGGATAGGATAGGATAGAGGATAGGATAGGATAGAGGATGGGATAGGATACAGGATAGGATATGAGAGAGGATAGGATAGGATAGAGGATCGGATAGAGGATAGGATAGAATAGAGGATCTGATAGAGCATAGGATAGGATAGAGGATAGGATAGGATAGAGGATAGAGTAGGATAGAGGATAGGATAGGATAAAGGATAGGATTGGATAGAGGATCGGATAGAGGATAGGATAGGATAGAGGAAAGGATAGGATAGAGGATAGGATAGGTAATTGGATAGGATAGAGGATAGGATAAGGTAGAGGATAGTATAGGATAGAGGATAGGATGGGATAGAGGATAGGATAGGATAAAGGATAGGATAGGACAGATGATAGGATAGGATAGAGAATAGGATAGGATACAGGATAGGATAGGATAGAGGATAGGATAGAGGATAGGATAGGATAGAGGATAGGAAAGGATAGAGGATAGGATGGGGTAGAGGATAGGATAGGATAGAGGATAGGATAGGATAGAGGATAGGATAGGATAGAGGATAGGTTAGGAAAGAGGATAGGATAGAGGATAGGATAGGATAGAGGATAGGATAGGATAGAGGATAGGATAGGATAGAGGATAGGATAGGATAGAGGATAGGATAGGATAGAGGATAGGATAGGATAGAGGATAGGATAGGATAGAGGATAGGATAGGATAGAGGATAGGATAGGATAGAGGATAGGATAGGATAGAGGATAGGATAGGATAGAGGATAGGATAGGATAGAGGATAGGATAGGATAGAGGATAGGATAGGATAGAGGATAGGATAGGATAGAGTTGAGGATAGGATAGAGGATAGGATAGGATAGATGATATTATAGGATAGAGGATAGGATATGATAGAGTAAACGATATTATAGAGGATAGGATAGGATACAGGATCGGATAGAGGATAGGATAGGATAGAGGATGGTATAGAGGATAGGATAGAGGATAGGATAGGATAGAGGATAGGATAGGTAATTGGATAGGATAGAGGATAGAACAGGATAGATGATAGGATAGGATAGAGAATAGGATAGGATAGAGGATAGGATAGGATAGAGGATAGGATAGGATAGAGGATAGGATAGAGGATAGGATATAGGATCGGATAGAGGATAGGATAGGATAGAGGAAAGGATAGGATAGAGGATAGGATAGAGGATAGGATAAGGTAGAGGATAGTATAGGATAGAGGATAGGATGGGATAGAGGATAGGATAGGATAAAGGATAGGATAGGACAGATGATAGGATAGGATAGAGAATAGGATAGGATACAGGATAGGATAGGATAGAGGATAGGATAGAGGATAGGATAGGATAGAGGATAGGAAAGGATAGAGGATAGGATGGGGTAGAGGATAGGATAGGATAGAGGATAGGATAGGATAGAGGATAGGATAGGATAGAGGATAGGATAGGAAAGAGGATAGGATAGAGGATAGGATAGGATAGAGGATAGGATAGGATAGAGGATAGGATAGGTAATTGGATAGGATAGAGAATAGAGTAGGATAGAGGATAGGATAGAGGAGAGGATAGGATAGAGGATAGGATAGGATAGAGGATAGGATAGGATAGAGGATAGGATAGGTAATTGGATAGGATAGAGGATAGGATAAGGTAGAGGATAGTATAGGATAGAGGATAGGATAGGATAGAGGATAGGATAGGATAAAGGATAGGATAGGATAGAGGATAGGATAGGTTAGAGGATAGGATAGGATAGGATAGAGGATAGGATAGAGGATAGGATAGGTAATTGGATAGGATAGAGTATAGGATAAGGTAGAGGATAGGATAGGATAGAGGGTAGGATAGGATAGAGGATAGGATAGAGGATAGGATAGGATAGAGGATAGGATAGGATAGAGGATGGGATAGGATACAGGATAGGATATGAGAGAGGATAGGATAGGATAGAGGATCGGATAGAGGATAGGATAGGATAGAGGATCGGATAGAGGATAGGATAGGATAGAGGATAGGATAGGATAGAGGATAGAGTAGGATAGAGGATAGGATAGGATAAAGGATAGGATTGGATAGAGGATCGGATAGAGGATAGGATAGGATAGTGGAAAGGATAGGATAGAGGATAGGATAGGTAATTGGATAGGATAGAGGATAGGATAAGGTAGAGGATAGTATAGGATAGAGGATAGGATGGGATTGAGGATAGGATAGGATAAAGGATAGGATAGGACAGATGATAGGATAGGATAGAGAATAGGATAGGATACAGGATAGGATAGGATAGAGGATAGGATAGAGGATAGGATAGGATAGAGGATAGGAAAGGATAGAGGATAGGATGGGGTAGAGGATAGGATAGGATAGAGGATAGGATAGGATAGAGGATAGGATAGGATAGAGGATAGGTTAGGAAAGAGGATAGGATAGAGGATAGGATAGGATAGAGGATAGGATAGGATAGAGGATAGGATAGGATAGAGGATAGGATAGGATAGAGGATAGGATAGGATAGAGGATAGGATAGGATAGAGGATAGGATAGGATAGAGGATAGGATAGGATAGAGGATAGGACAGGATAGAGGATAGGATAGGATAGAGGATAGGATAGAGGATAGGATAGGATAGAGGATAGGATAGGATAGAGGATAGGATAGGATTGAGGATAGGATAGGATAGAGGATAGGATAGAGGATAGAGTACGATAGAGGATAGGATAGAGGAGAGGATAGGACAGAGGATAGGATAGGATAGAGGATAGAGTACGATAGAGGATAGGATAGAGGAGAGGATAGGATAGGGGATAGGATAGGATAGAGGATAGGATAGGATAGAGGATAGGATAGGTTAGAGGATAGTATAGGATAGAGGATCTGATAGAGGATAGGATAGGATGGAGGATAGGATAGGATAGAGGATAGGATAGGATAGGATAGAGGATAGGATAGGATAGGATAGAGGATGGGATAGGATAGAGGATAGGATAGAGGATAGGATAGGATAGAGGAGAGGATAGGATAGAGGATAGGATAGGATAGAGGATAGGATAGGATAAAGGATAGGATTGGATAGAGGATCGGATAGAGGATAGGATAGGATAGAGGATAGGATAGGATAGAGGATAGTATAGGATAGAGGATAGGATAGAATAGAGGATAGGATAGGATACAGGATAGGATAGGATAGAGGATAGGATAGGATAGAGGATAGGATAGGATAGGATAGAGGATAGGAAAGGATAGGATAGAGGATAGGATAGAGGATAGGATAGGATAGAGTTGAGGATAGGATAGAGGATAGGATAGGATAGATGATATTATAGGATAGAGGATAGGATATGATAGAGTAAACGATATTATAGAGGATAGGATAGGATACAGGATCGGATAGAGGATAGGATAGGATAGAGGATGGTATAGAGGATAGGATAGAGGATAGGATAGGATAGAGGATAGGACAGGAACGAGGAAAGGATAGGATACGATAGAGGATAGGATAGATGATAGGATAGGATAGAGGATCTGATAGAGGATACGATCGGATAGAGGATAGGATAGGATAGAGGATCGGATAGGTAATTGGATATGATAGGGGAGAAGATAAGGTAGAGGCTAGTATAGGATAGAGGATCTGATAGAGGATAGGATAGGATGGAGGATAGGATAGGATCGAGGATAGGATAGGTAATTGGATAGGATAGAGGATAGGATAAGGTAGAGGATAGTATAGGATAGAGGATAGGATGGGATAGAGGATAGGATAGGATAAAGGATAGGATAGGACAGATGATAGGATAGGATAAAGGATAGGATAGGATAGAGGATAGGATAGGTTAGAGGATAGGATAGGATAGGATAGAGGATAGGATAGAGGATAGGATAGGTAATTGGATAGGATAGAGTATAGGATAAGGTAGAGGATAGGATAGGATAGAGGGTAGGATAGGATAGAGGATAGGATAGAGGATAGGATAGGATAGAGGATAGGATAGGATAGAGGATGGGATAGGATACAGGATAGGATATGAGAGAGGATAGGATAGGATAGAGGATCGGATAGAGGATAGGATAGGATAGAGGATCGGATAGAGCATAGGATAGGATAGAGGATAGGATAGGATAGAGGATAGAGTAGGATAGAGGATAGGATAGGATAAAGGATAGGATTGGATAGAGGATCGGATAGAGGATAGGATAGGATAGAGGAAAGGATAGGATAGAGGATAGGATAGGTAATTGGATAGGATAGAGGATAGGATAAGGTAGAGGATAGTATAGGATAGAGGATAGGATGGGATAGAGGATAGGATAGGATAAAGGATAGGATAGGACAGATGATAGGATAGGATAGAGAATAGGATAGGATACAGGATAGGATAGGATAGAGGATAGGATAGAGGATAGGATAGGATAGAGGATAGGAAAGGATAGAGGATAGGATGGGGTAGAGGATAGGATAGGATAGAGGATAGGATAGGATAGAGGATAGGATAGGATAGAGGATAGGTTAGGAAAGAGGATAGGATAGAGGATAGGATAGGATAGAGGATAGGATAGGATAGAGGTTAGGATAGGATAGAGGATAGGATAGGATAGAGGATAGGATAGGATAGAGGATAGGATAGGATAGAGGATAGGATAGGATAGAGGATAGGATAGGATAGAGGATAGGATAGGATAGAGGATAGGATAGGATAGAGGATAGGATAGGATAGAGGATAGGATAGGATAGAGGATAGGATAGGATAGAGGATAGGATAGGATTGAGGATAGGATAGGATAGAGGATAGGATAGAGGATAGAGTACGATAGAGGATAGGATAGAGGAGAGGATAGGATAGAGGATAGGATAGGATAGAGGATAGAGTACGATAGAGGATAGGATAGAGGAGAGGATAGGATAGAGGATAGGATAGGATAGAGGATAGGATAGGATAGAGGATAGGATAGGTTAGAGGATAGGATAGGATAGAGGATAGGATAGGTAATTGGATAGGATAGAGTATAGGATAAGGTAGAGGATAGGATAGGATAGAGGATATAATAGGGTAGAGGATAGGATAGGATAGAGGATAGGATAGGAAAGAGGATAGGATAGGATAGAGGGTAGGATAGGATAGACTATAGGATAGAGGATAGGATAGGATAGAGGATAGGATAGGATAGAGGATGGGATAGGATAGAGGATAGGATATGATAGAGGATAGGATAGGATAGAGGATCGGATAGAGGATCGGATAGGATAGGATAGAGGATAGGATAGGATAGAGGAAAGGATAGGATAGAGGATAGGATAGGTAATTGGATAGGATAGAGTATAGGATAAGGTAGAGGATAGGATAGGATAGAGGGTAGGATAGGATAGAGGATAGGATAGAGGATAGGATAGGATAGAGGATAGGATAGGTAATTGGATAGGATAGAGTATAGGATAAGGTAGAGGATAGGATAGGATAGAGGGTAGGATAGGATAGAGGATAGGATAGAGGATAGGATAGGATAGAGGATAGGATAGGATAGAGGATGGGATAGGATACAGGATAGGATATGAGAGAGGATAGGATAGGATAGAGGATCGGATAGAGGATAGGATAGGATAGAGGATCGGATAGAGCATAGGATAGGATAGAGGATAGGATAGGATAGAGGATAGAGTAGGATAGAGGATAGGATAGGATAAAGGATAGGATTGGATAGAGGATCGGATAGAGGATAGGATAGGATAGAGGAAAGGATAGGATAGAGGATAGGATAGGTAATTGGATAGGATAGAGGATAGGATAAGGTAGAGGATAGTATAGGATAGAGGATAGGATGGGATAGAGGATAGGATAGGATAAAGGATAGGATAGGACAGATGATAGGATAGGATAGAGAATAGGATAGGATACAGGATAGGATAGGATAGAGGATAGGATAGAGGATAGGATAGGATAGAGGATAGGAAAGGATAGAGGATAGGATGGGGTAGAGGATAGGATAGGATAGAGGATAGGATAGGATAGAGGATAGGATAGGATAGAGGATAGGTTAGGAAAGAGGATAGGATAGAGGATAGGATAGGATAGAGGATAGGATAGGATAGAGGTTAGGATAGGATAGAGGATAGGATAGGATAGAGGATAGGATAGGATAGAGGATAGGATAGGATAGAGGATAGGATAGGATAGAGGATAGGATAGGATAGAGGATAGGATAGGATAGAGGATAGGATAGGATAGAGGATAGGATAGGATAGAGGATAGGATAGGATAGAGGATAGGATAGGATTGAGGATAGGATAGGATAGAGGATAGGATAGAGGATAGAGTACGATAGAGGATAGGATAGAGGAGAGGATAGGATAGAGGATAGGATAGGATAGAGGATAGAGTACGATAGAGGATAGGATAGAGGAGAGGATAGGATAGAGGATAGGATAGGATAGAGGATAGGATAGGATAGAGGATAGGATAGGTTAGAGGATAGGATAGGATAGAGGATAGGATAGGTAATTGGATAGGATAGAGTATAGGATAAGGTAGAGGATAGGATAGGATAGAGGATATAATAGGGTAGAGGATAGGATAGGATAGAGGATAGGATAGGAAAGAGGATAGGATAGGATAGAGGGTAGGATAGGATAGACTATAGGATAGAGGATAGGATAGGATAGAGGATAGGATAGGATAGAGGATGGGATAGGATAGAGGATAGGATATGATAGAGGATAGGATAGGATAGAGGATCGGATAGAGGATCGGATAGGATAGGATAGAGGATAGGATAGGATAGAGGAAAGGATAGGATAGAGGATAGGATAGGTAATTGGATAGGATAGAGGATAGGATAAGTTAGAGGATAGTATAGGACAGAGGATAGGATAGGATAGAGGATAGGATAGGATAAAGGATAGGATAGGATAGAGGATAGGATAGGATAGAGGATAGAATAGGATAGATGATAGGATAGGATAGAGAATAGGATAGGATAGAGGATAGGATAGGATAGAGGATAGGATAGAGGATAGGATAGGATAGAGGATAGGAAAGGATAGAGGATAGGATGGGATAGAGGATAGGATAGGATAGAGGATAGGATAGGATAGAGGATAGGATAGGATGGAGGATAGGATAGGATAGAGGATAGGATAGAGGATAGGATAGGATAGAGGATAGGATAGGTAATTGGATAGGATAGAGTATAGGATAATGTAGAGGATAGGATAGGATAGAGGATAGGATAGAGGATCGGATAGAGGCTAGGATAGGATAGAGGAAAGGATAGGATAGAGGATAGGATAGGTAATTGGATAGGATAGAGGATAGGATAAGGTAGAGGTTAGTATAGGATAGAGGATAGGATAGGATAGAGTATAGGATAGGGTAAAGGATAGGATAGGATAGAGGATAGGATAGGATAGAGGATAGGATAGGATAGAGGATCGGATAGAGGATAGGATAGGATAGAGGATCGGATAGAGGATAGGATAGGATAGACGATAGGATAGGATAGAGGATAGAGTAGGATAGAGGATAGGATAGGATAAAGGATAGGATTGGATAGAGGATCGGATAGAGGATAGGATAGGATAGAGGATAGTATAGGATAGAGGATAGGATAGAATAGAGGATAGGATAGGATAAAGGATAGGATAGGATAGAGGATAGGATAGGATAGGATAGAGGATAGGATAGGATAGGATAGGATAGGATAGGATAGAGGATAGGATAGGATAGGATAGAGGATAGGATAGGATAGGATAGAGGATAGGATAGAGGATAGGATAGAGGATAGGATAGGACAGAGGATCGGATAGAGGATAGGATAGGATAGAGGATAGGATATGATAGAGTAAACGATATTATAGAGGATAGGATAGGACAGAGGATCGGATAGAGGATAGGATAGGATAGAGGATGGCATAGAGGATAGGATAGAGGATAGGATAGGATAGAGGATAGGATAGGAAAGAGGATAGGATAGGATACGATAGAGGATAGGATAGATGATAGGATAGGATAGAGGATCTGATAGAGGATACGATCGGATAGAGGATAGGATAGGATAGAGGATAGGATAGAGGATAGGATAGGATAGAGGATAGGAAAGGATAGAGGATAGGATGGGATAGAGGATAGGATAGGATAGAGGATAGGATAGGATAGAGGATAGGATAGGATGGAGGATAGGATAGGATAGAGGATAGGATAGAGGATAGGATAGGATAGAGGATAGGATAGGTAATTGGATAGGATAGAGTATAGGATAAGGTAGAGGATAGGATAGGATAGGATAGAGGATAGGATAGGATAGAGGATAGGATAGAGGATCGGATAGAGGATAGGATAGGATAGAGGAAAGGATAGGATAGAGGATAGGATAGGTAATTGGATAGGATAGAGGATAGGATAAGGTAGAGGATAGTATAGGATAGAGGATAGGATAGGATAGAGTATAGGATAGGGTAAAGGATAGGATAGGAAAGAGGATAGGATAGGATACGATACAGGATAGGATAGATGATAGGATAGGATAGAGGATCTGATAGAGGATACGATCGGATAGAGGATAGGATAGGACAGAGGATCGGATAGGTAATTGGATAAGATAGGGGAGAGGATAAGGTAGAGACTAGTATAGGATAGAGGATCTGATAGAGGATAGGATAGGATAGAGGATCGGATAGGTAATTGGATAGGATAGGGGAGAGGATAAGGTAGAGACTAGTATAGGATACAGGATCTGATAGAGGATAGGATAGGATGAAGGATAGGATAGGATCGAGGATAGGATAGGTAATTGGATAGGATAGAGGATAGGATGGAGGATAGGATAGGATCGAGGATAGGATAGGTAATTGGATAGGATAGAGGATAGGATAAGGTAGAGGATACTATAGGATAGAGGATAGGATAGGATAGAGGATAGGATAGGATAAAGGATAGGATAGGATAGAGGATAGGATAGGATAGAGGATAGGATAGGTTAGAGGATAGGATAGGATAGGATAGAGGATAGGATAGAGGATAGGATAGAGGATAGGATAGGTAATTGGATAGGATAGGTAATTGGATAGGATAGAGTATAGGATAAGGTAGAGGATAGGATAGGATAGAGGGTAGGATAGGATAGAGGATAGGATAGAGGATAGGATAGGATAGAGGATAGGATAGGATAGAGGATGGGATAGGATACAGGATAGGATATGAGAGAGGATAGGATAGGATAGAGGATCGGATAGAGGATAGGATAGGATAGAGGATCGGATAGAGGATAGGATAGGATAGAGGATAGGATAGGATAGGATAGAGGATAGGATAGGTAATTGGATAGGATAGAGGATAGGATATGGTAGAGGATAGTATAGGATAGAGGATAGGATAGGATAGAGGATAGAATAGGATAGATGATAGAATAGGATAGAGAATAGGATAGGATAGAGGATAGGATAGGATAGAGGATAGGATAGAGGATAGGATAGGATACAGGATAGGAAAGGATAGAGGATAGGATGGGATAGAGGATAGGATAGGATAGTGGATAGGATAAGATAGAGGATAGGATAGGATAGAGGATAGGATAGGATACAGGATAGGAAAGGATAGAGGATAGGATGGGATAGAGGATAGGATAGGATAGAGGATAGGATAGGATAGAGGATAGGATAGGATAGAGGATAGGAGAGGATAGAGGATAGGATAGAGGATAGGATAGAGGATAGGATAGGATAGAGTAAAGGATAAGGTAGAGGATAGGATAGGATAGGATAGAGGATAGGATAGGATAGAGGATCGGATAGAGGATAGGATAGGATAGAGGATCGGATAGAGGATAGGATAGGATAGACGATAGGATAGGATAGAGGATAGAGTAGGATAGAGGATAGGATAGGATAGAGGATAGGATAGGATAGAGGATCGGATAGAGGATAGGATAGGATAGAGGATCGGATAGAGGATAGGATAGGATAGAGGATAGGAAAGGATAGAGGATAGGATGGGATAAAGGATAGGATAGGATAGAGGATAGGATAGGATAGGATAGAGGATAGGATAGGATAGGATAGGATAGGATAGGATAGGATAGAGGATAGGATAGGATAGGATAGAGGATAGGATAGGATAGGATAGAGGATAGGATAGAGGATAGGATAGGATAGGATAGAGGATAGGATAGAGGATAGGATAGGACAGAGGATCGGATAGAGGATAGGATAGGATAGAGGATAGGATATGATAGAGTAAACGATATTATAGAGGATAGGATAGGACAGAGGATCGGATAGAGGATAGGATAGGATAGAGGATGGCATAGAGGATAGGATAGAGGATAGGATAGGATAGAGGATAGGATAGGAAAGAGGATAGGATAGGATACGATAGAGGATAGGATAGATGATAGGATAGGATAGAGGATCTGATAGAGGATACGATCGGATAGAGGATAGGATAGGATAGAGGATAGGATAGAGGATAGGATAGGATAGAGGATAGGAAAGGATAGAGGATAGGATGGGATAGAGGATAGGATAGGATAGAGGATAGGATAGGATAGAGGATAGGATAGGATGGAGGATAGGATAGGATAGAGGATAGGGTAGAGGATAGGATAGGATAGAGGATAGGATAGGTAATTGGATAGGATAGAGTATAGGATAAGGTAGAATATAGGATAGGATAGGATAGAGGATAGGATAGGATAGATGATAGGATAGAGGATCGGATAGAGGATAGGATAGGATAGAGGAAAGGATAGGATAGAGGATAGGATAGGTAATTGGATAGGATAGAGGATAGGATAAGGTAGAGGATACTATAGGATAGAGGATAGGATAGGATAGAGGATAGGATAGGATAAAGGATAGGATAGGATAGAGGATCGGATAGGATAGAGGATAGGATAGGTTAGAGGATAGGATAGGATAGGATAGAGGATAGGATAGAGGATAGGATAGAGGATAGGATAGGTAATTGGATAGGATAGAGTATAGGATAAGGTAGAGGATAGGATAGGATAGAGGGTAGGATAGGATAGAGGATAGGATAGAGGATAGGATAGGATAGAGGATAGGATAGGATAGAGGATGGGATAGGATACAGGATAGGATATGAGAGAGGATAGGATAGGATAGAGGATCGGATAGAGGATAGGATAGGATAGAGGATCGGATAGAGGATAGGATAGGATAGAGGATAGGATAGGATAGGATAGAGGATAGGATAGGTAATTGGATAGGATAGAGGATAGGATATGGTAGAGGATAGTATAGGATAGAGGATAGGATAGGATAGAGGATAGAATAGGATAGATGATAGAATAGGATAGAGAATAGGATAGGATAGAGGATAGGATAGGATAGAGGATAGGATAGAGGATAGGATAGGATACAGGATAGGAAAGGATAGAGGATAGGATGGGATAGAGGATAGGATAGGATAGTGGATAGGATAAGATAGAGGATAGGATAGGATAGAGGATAGGATAGGATACAGGATAGGAAAGGATAGAGGATAGGATGGGATAGAGGATAGGATAGGATAGAGGATAGGATAGGATAGAGGATAGGATAGGATAGAGGATAGGAGAGGATAGAGGATAGGATAGAGGATAGGATAGAGGATAGGATAGGATAGAGTAAAGGATAAGGTAGAGGATAGGATAGGATAGGATAGAGGATAGGATAGGATAGAGGATCGGATAGAGGATAGGATAGGATAGAGGATCGGATAGAGGATAGGATAGGATAGACGATAGGATAGGATAGAGGATAGAGTAGGATAGAGGATAGGATAGGATAGAGGATAGGATAGGATAGAGGATCGGATAGAGGATAGGATAGGATAGAGGATCGGATAGAGGATAGGATAGGATAGAGGATAGGAAAGGATAGAGGATAGGATGGGATAAAGGATAGGATAGGATAGAGGATAGGATAGGATAGGATAGAGGATAGGATAGGATAGGATAGGATAGGATAGGATAGGATAGAGGATAGGATAGGATAGGATAGAGGATAGGATAGGATAGGATAGAGGATAGGATAGAGGATAGGATAGGATAGGATAGAGGATAGGATAGAGGATAGGATAGGACAGAGGATCGGATAGAGGATAGGATAGGATAGAGGATAGGATATGATAGAGTAAACGATATTATAGAGGATAGGATAGGACAGAGGATCGGATAGAGGATAGGATAGGATAGAGGATGGCATAGAGGATAGGATAGAGGATAGGATAGGATAGAGGATAGGATAGGAAAGAGGATAGGATAGGATACGATAGAGGATAGGATAGATGATAGGATAGGATAGAGGATCTGATAGAGGATACGATCGGATAGAGGATAGGATAGGATAGAGGATAGGATAGAGGATAGGATAGGATAGAGGATAGGAAAGGATAGAGGATAGGATGGGATAGAGGATAGGATAGGATAGAGGATAGGATAGGATAGAGGATAGGATAGGATGGAGGATAGGATAGGATAGAGGATAGGGTAGAGGATAGGATAGGATAGAGGATAGGATAGGTAATTGGATAGGATAGAGTATAGGATAAGGTAGAATATAGGATAGGATAGGATAGAGGATAGGATAGGATAGATGATAGGATAGAGGATCGGATAGAGGATAGGATAGGATAGAGGAAAGGATAGGATAGAGGATAGGATAGGTAATTGGATAGGATAGAGGATAGGATAAATTAGAGGATAGTATAGGATAGAGGATAGGATAGGATAGAGTATAGGATAGGGTAAAGGATAGGATAGGAAAGAGGATAGGATAGGATACGATAGAGGATGGGATAGATGATAGGATAGGATAGAGGATCTGATAGAGGATACGATCGGATAGAGGATAGGATAGGATAGAGGATCGGATAGGTAATTGGATAGGATAGGGGAGAGGATAAGGTAGAGACTAGTATAGGATAGAGGATCTGATAGAGGATAGGATAGGATAGAGGATCGGATAGGTAATTGGATAGGATAGGGGAGAGGATAAGGTAGAGACTAGTATAGGATACAGGATCTGATAGAGGATAGGATAGGATGAAGGATAGGATAGGATCGAGGATAGGATAGGTAATTGGATAGGATAGAGGATAGGATGGAGGATAGGATAGGATCGAGGATAGGATAGGTAATTGGATAGGATAGAGGATAGGATAAGGTAGAGGATACTATAGGATAGAGGATAGGATAGGATAGAGGATAGGATAGGATAAAGGATAGGATAGGATAGAGGATAGAATAGGATAGAGGATAGGATAGGTTAGAGGATAGGATAGGATAGGATAGATTATAGGATAGAGGATAGGATAGAGGATAGGATAGGTAATTGGATAGGATAGAGTATAGGATAAGGTAGAGGATAGGATAGGATAGAGGGTAGGATAGGATAGAGGATAGGATAGAGGATAGGATAGGATAGAGGATAGGATAGGATAGAGGATGGGATAGGATACAGGATAGGATATGAGAGAGGATAGGATAGGATAGAGGATCGGATAGAGGATAGGATAGGATTAGAGGATCGGATAGAGGATAGGATAGGATAGAGGATAGGATAGGATAGAGGATAGGATAGGTAATTGGATAGGATAGAGGATAGGATATGGTAGAGGATAGTATAGGATAGAGGATAGGATAGGATAGAGGATAGAATAGGATAGATGATAGAATAGGATAGAGAATAGGATAGGATAGAGGATAGGATAGGATAGAGGATAGGATAGAGGATAGGATAGGATACAGGATAGGAAAGGATAGAGGATAGGATGGGATAGAGGATAGGATAGGATAGAGGATAGGATAGGATAGAGGATAGGATAGGATAGAGGATAGGAGAGGATAGAGGATAGGATAGAGGATAGGATAGGATAGAGTATAGGATAAGGTAGAGGATAGGATAGGATAGGATAGAGGATAGGATAGGATAGAGGATAGGATAGAGGGTCGGATAGAGGATAGGATAGGATAGAGGATGGTATAGAGGATAGGATAGAGGATAGGATAGGATAAAGGATAGGATAGGATAGAGGATAGGATAGGATAGAGGATAGGATAGGATAGAGGATCGGATAGAGGATAGGATAGGATGGAGGATCGGATAGAGGATAGGATAGGATAGAGGATAGGAAAGGATAGAGGATAGGATGGGTTAGAGGATAGGATAGGATAGAGGATAGGATAGGATAGAGGATAGGATAGGATAGAGGATAGGATAGGAAAGAGGATAGGATAGAGGATAGGATAGGATAGAGGATAGGATAGGATAGAGGATAGGATAGGATAGAGGATAGGATAGGATAGAGGATAGGATAGGATAGAGGATAGGATAGAGGATAGGATAGGATAGAGGATCGGATAGGTAATTGGATAGGATAGGGGAGAGGATAAGGTAGAGACTAGTATAGGATAGAGGATCTGATAGAGGATAGGATAGGATGAAGGATAGGATAGGATCGAGGATAGGATAGGTAATTGGATAGGATATAGGATAGGATGGAGGATAGTCTAGGATCGAGGATAGGATAGGTAATTGGATAGGATAGAGGATAGGATAAGGTAGAGGATAGTATAGGATAGAGGATAGGATAGGATAGAGGATAGGATAGGATAAAGGATAGGATAGGATAGAGGATAGGATAGGATAGAGGATAGGATAGGTTAGAGGATAGGATAGGATAGGATAGAGGATAGGATAGAGGATAGGAGAGGATAGAGGATAGGATAGAGGATAGGATAGGATAGAGTATAGGATAAGGTAGAGTATAGGATAGGATAGGATAGAGGATAGGATAGGATAGAGGATAGGATAGAGGATCGGATAGAGGATAGGATAGGATAGAGGATGGTATAGAGGATAGGATAGAGGATAGGATAGGATAAAGGATAGGATAGGATAGAGGATAGGATAGGATAGAGGATAGGATAGGATAGAGGATCGGATAGGATAGAGGATAGGATAGGATAGAGGATAGGATAGAGGATAGGATAGGATAGAGGATAGGAAAGGATAGAGGATAGGATGGGATAGAGGATAGGATAGGATAAAGGATAGGATAGGATAGAGGATAGGATAGGATGGAGGATAGGATAGGATAGGGGATAGGATAGAGGATAGGATAGAGGATAGGATAGGACAGAGGATCGGATAGAGGATAGGATAGGATAGAGGATAGGATATGATAGAGTAAACGATATTATAGAGGATAGGATAGGACAGAGGATCGGATAGAGGATAGGATAGGATAGAGGATCGGATAGGTAATTGGATAGGATAGGGGAGAGGATAAGGTAGAGACTAGTATAGGATAGAGGATCTGATAGAGGATAGGATAGGATGAAGGATAGGATAGGATCGAGGATAGGATAGGTAATTGGATAGGATATAGGATAGGATGGAGGATAGTCTAGGATCGAGGATAGGATAGGTAATTGGATAGGATAGAGGATAGGATAAGGTAGAGGATAGTATAGGATAGAGGATAGGATAGGATAGAGGATAGGATAGGATAAAGGATAGGATAGGATAGAGGATAGGATAGGATAGAGGATAGGATAGGTTAGAGGATAGGATAGGATAGGATAGAGGATAGGATAGAGGATAGGATAGGTAATTGGATAGGATAGAGTATAGGATAAGGTAGAGGATAGGATAGGATAGAGGGTAGGATAGGATAGAGGATAGGATAGAGGATAGGATAGGATAGAGGATAGGATAGGATAGAGGATGGGATAGGATACAGGATAGGATATGAGAGAGGATAGGATAGGATAGAGGATCGGATAGAGGATAGGATAGGATAGAGGATCGGATAGAGGATAGGATAGGATAGAGGATAGGATAGGATAGAGGATAGAGTAGGATAGAGGATAGGATAGGATAAAGGATAGGATTGGATAGAGGATCGGATAGAGGATAGAACAGGATAGAGGATAGGATAGGATAGAGGATAGTATAGGATAGAGGATCGGATAGTATAGGATAGAGGATCGGATAGAGGATAGGATAGGATAGAGGAAAGGATAGGATAGAGGATAGGATAGGTAATTGGATAGGATAGAGGATAGGATAAGTTAGAGGATAGTATAGGATAGAGGATAGGATAGGATAGAGGATAGGATAGGATAAAGGATAGGATAGTATAGAGGATATCATAGGATAGAGGATAGAATAGGATCGATGATAGGATAGGATTGAGAATAGGATAGGATAGAGGATAGGATAGGATAGAGGATAGGATAGGATAGAGGATAGGAAAGGATAGAGGATAGGATGGGATAGAGGATAGGATAGGATAGAGGATAGGATAGGATAGAGGATAGGATAGGATAGATAATAGGATAGGATAGAGGATAGGATAGAGGATAGGATAGAGGATCGGATAGAGGATAGGATAGGATAGAGGAAAGGATAGGATAGAGGATAGGATAGGTAATTGGATAGGATAGAGGATAGGATAAGGTAGAGGATAGTATAGGATAGAGGATAGGATGGGATAGAGGATAGGATAGGATAAAGGATAGGATAGGACAGATGATAGGATAGGATAGAGGATAGGATAGGAAAGAGGATAGGATAGAGGATAGGATAGGATAGAGGAGAGGATAGGATAGAGGATAGGATAGGATAGAGGATAGGATAGGATAGAGGATAGGATAGGTAATTGGATAGGATAGAGGATAGGATAAGGTAGAGGATAGTATAGGATAGAGGATAGGATAGGATAGAGGATAGGATAGGATAAAGGATAGGATAGGATAGAGGATAGGATAGGATAGAGGATAGGATAGGTTAGAGGATAGGATAGGATAGAGGATAGGATAGAGGATAGGATAGGTAATTGGATAGGATAGAGTATAGGATAAGGTAGAGGATAGGATAGGATAGAGGATATAATAGGGTAGAGGATAGGATAGGATAGAGGATAGGATAGGAAAGAGGATAGGATAGGATAGAGGGTAGGATAGGATAGAGGATAGGATAGAGGATAGGATAGAGGATAGGATAGGATAGAGGATAGGATAGGATAGAGGATGGGATACGATAGAGGATAGGATATGATAGAGGATAGGATAGGATAGAGGATCGGATAGAGGATAGGATAGGATAGAGGAAAGGATAGGATAGAGGATAGGATAGGATAGAGGATAGAATAGGATAGATGATAGGATAGGATAGAGAATAGGATAGGATAGAGGATAGGATAGGATAGAGGATAGGATAGAGGATAGGATAGAGGATAGGATAGAGGATAGGATAGGATAGAGGATAGGAAAGGATAGAGGATAGGATGGGATAGAGGATAGGATAGGATAGAGGATAGGATAGAGGATAGGATAGGATAGAGGATAGGAAAGGATAGAGGATAGGATGGGATAGAGGATAGGATAGGATAGAGGATAGGATAGGATAGAGGATAGGATAGGATGGAGGATAGGATAGGATAGAGGATAGGATAGAGGATAGGATAGGATAGAGGATAGGTTAGGTAATTGGATAGGATAGAGTATAGGATAAGGTAGAGGATAGGATAGGATAGGATAGAGGATAGGATAGAGGATCGGATAGAGGATAGGATATGATAGAGGAAAGTATAGGGTAGAGGATAGGATAGGTAATTGGATAGGATAGAGGATAGGATAGGTAATTGGATAGGATAGAGGATAGGATAGGTAATTGGATAGGATAGAGGATAGGATAAGGTAGAGGATAGTATAGGATAGAGGATAGGATAGGATAGAGTATAGGATAGGGTAAAGGATAGGATAGGATAGAGGATAGGATAGGATAGAGGATAGGATAGGATAGAGGATCGGGTAGAGGATAGGATAGGATAGAGGATCGGATAGAGGATAGGATAGGATAGAGGATAGGATAGGATAGAGGATAGAGTAGGATAGAGGATAGGATAGGATAAAGGATAGGATTGGATAGAGGATCGGATAGAGGATAGAATAGGATAGAGGATAGGATAGGATAGAGGATAGTATAGGATAGAGGATAGGATAGAATAGAGGATAGGATAAGATAAAGGATAGGATAGGATAGAGGATAGGATAGGATAGGATAGAGGATAGGATAGGATAGGATAGGATAGGATAGGATAGAGGATAGGATAGGATAGGATAGAGGATAGGATAGGATAGGATAGAGGATAGGATAGAGGATAGGATAGGACAGAGGATCGGATAGAGGATAGGATAGGATAGAGGATAGGATATGATAGAGTAAACGATATTATAGAGGATAGGATAGGACAGAGGATCGGATAGAGGATAGGATAGGATAGAGGATGGCATAGAGGATAGGATAGAGGATAGGATAGGATAGAGGATAGGATAGGATAGAGGATAGGATAGGAAAGAGGATAGGATAGGATACGATAGAGGATAGGATAGATGATAAGATAGGATAGAGGATCTGATAGAGGATACGATCGGATAGAGGATAGGATAGGATAGGATAGAGGATCGGATAGGTAATTGGATAGGATAGGGGAGAGGATAAGGTAGAGACTAGTATAGGATAGAGGATCTGATAGAGGATAGGATAGGATAGAGGATAGGATAGGATAGAGGATAGGATAGGATAGAGGATAGGATAGGATAGAGGATAGGATAGGATAAAGGATAGGATAGGATAGAGGATAGGATAGGATAGAGGATAGGATAGGATAGAGGATCGGATAGAGGATAGGATAGGATAGAGGATCGGATAGAGGATAGGATAGGATAGAGGATCGGATAGAGGATAGGATAGGATAGAGGATAGGATAGGATAGAGGATAGAGTAGGATAGAGGATAGGATAGGATAAAGGGTAGGATTGGATAGAGGATCGGATAGAGGATAGAATAGGATAGAGGATAGGATAGGATAGAGGATAGTATAGGATAGAGGATAGGATAGAATAGAGGATAGGATAGGATAAAGGATAGGATAGGATAGAGGATAGGATAGGATAGGATAGAGGATAGGATAGGATAGGATAGAGGATAGGATAGGATAGGATAGAGGATAGGATAGAGGATAGGATAGGACAGAGGATCGGATAGAGTATAGGATAGGATAGAGGATAGGATAGGATAGAGGAAAGGATAGGATAGAAGATAGGATAGGATAGATGATAGGATAGGAAAGAGGGTAGGATAGGATAGAGGATAGACTATAGGATAGGATAGAGGATAGGATAGGATAGAGGAGAGGATAGGATAGATGATACGATAGGATAGAGGATAGGATAGGATAGAGGATAGAATAGGATAGATGATATTATAGGATAGAGGATAGGATATGATAGAGTAAACGATATTATAGAGGATAGGATTGGATGGAGGATCGGATAGAGGATAGGATAGGATAGAGGATAGGATAGGAAAGAGGATAGGATAGGATACGATAGAGGATAGGATAGATGATAGGATAGGATAGAGGATAGGATAGGATAGAGGATAAAATATGATAGAGGATAGGATAGGATAGAGGATCGGATAGAGGGTAGAATAGGATAGAGGATAGGATAGGATAGAGGATAGTATAGGATAGAGGATAGGATAGAGTAGAGGATAGGATAGGATAAAGGAGAGGATAGGATAGAGGATAGGATAGGATAGAGGATAGGATAGTATAGAGGATAGAATAGGATAGATGATATTATAGGATAGAGGATAGGATATGATAGAGTAAACGATATTCTAGAGGATAGGATAGGATAGGGGATCGGATAGAGGATAGGATAGGATAGAGGATGGTATAGAGGATAGGATAGAGGATAGGATAGGATAGAGGATAGGATAGGATAGAGGATAGTATAGGATAGAGAATAGGATAGATTAGAGGATAGGATAGGATAAAGGATAGGATAGGATAGAGGATAGGATAGAGGATAGGATAGGATAGGATAGGGGATAGGATAGGATAGGATAGAGGATAGGATAGAGGATAGGATGGGATAGAGGATCGGATAGAGGATAGGATAGGATAGAGGATAGGATAGGATAGAGGAAAGGATAGGATAGAAGATAGGATAGGATAGTTGATAGGATAGGAAAGAGGGTAGGATAGGATAGAGGATAGAGTATAGGATAGGACAGAGGATAGGATAGGATAGAGGAGAGGATAGGATAGAGGATAGGATGGGATAGAGGATAGGATATGATAGAGGATAGGATAGGATACGATAGAGGATAGGATATGATAGAGGATAGGATAGGATACGATAGAGGATAGGATAGGATAGAGGATAGGATAGGATACGATAGAGGATAGGATAGGATAGAGGATAGGATAGGATAGAGGATAGGATAGGATAGAGGATATGATAGGATAGAGGATAGGATAGGATAGAGGATAGGATAGGATAGAGGATAGGATAGGATAGAGGATAGGATAGGATAGAGGATAGGATAGGATAGGATAGAGGATAGGATAATATAGGATAGAGGATAGAGTATAGGATAGGATAGAGGATAGGATAGGATAGAGGAGAGGATAGGATAGAGTATAGGATAGGATAGAGGATAGGATAGGATAGAGGATAGGATAGGATAGGATAGAGGATAGGATAGGATAGAGGATAGAATAGGATACGATAGAGGATAGGATAGGATAGAGGATAGGATAGGATAGAGGATAGGATAGGATAGAGGATAGGATAGGATAGAGGATAGGATAGGATAGAGGATAGGATAGGATAGAGGATAGGATAGGTAATTGGATAGGATAGGATAGAGGATAGGATAGGATAGAGGTTAGAATAGGATAGATGATAGGATAGGATAGAGAATAGGATAGGATAGAGGATAGGATAGGATAGAGGAGAGGATAGGATAGAGGATAGGATAGGATAGAGGATAGGATAGGATAGATAATAGGATAGGATAGGATAGAGGATAGGATAGGATAGAGGATAGAATAGGATTGAGGAGCGTTTAGGATAGAGGATAGGATATGATAGAGGATAGGATAGGATACGATAGAGGATAGGATAGGATAGAGGATAGGATAGGATAGAGGATAGGATAGGATAGAGGATAGGATAGGATAGAGGATAGGATAGGATAGAGGATAGGATAGGATAGAGGATAGGATAGGATAGAGGATAGGATAGGATAGAGGATAGGATAGGATAGAGGATAGGATAGGATAGAGGATAGGATAGGATAGAGGATAGGATAGGATAGAGGATAGGATAGGATAGAGGATAGGATAGGATAGAGGATAGGATAGGATAGAGGATAGGATAGGATAGAGGATAGGATAGGATAGAGGATAGGATAGGATAGAGGATAGGATAGGATAGAGGATAGGATAGGATAGGATAGAGGATAGGATAATATAGGATAGAGGATAGAGTATAGGATAGGATAGAGGATAGGATAGGATAGAGGAGAGGATAGGATAGAGGATAGGATAGGATAGAGGATAGGATAGGATAGAGGATAGGATAGGATAGGATAGAGGATAGGATAGGATAGAGGATAGAATAGGATACGATAGAGGATAGGATAGGATAGAGGATAGGATAGGATAGAGGATAGGATAGGATAGAGGATAGGATAGGATAGAGGATAGGATAGGATAGAGGATAGGATAGGTAATTGGATAGGATAGGATAGAGGATAGGATAGGATAGAGGTTAGAATAGGATAGATGATAGGATAGGATAGAGAATAGGATAGGATAGAGGATAGGATAGGATAGAGGAGAGGATAGGATAGAGGATAGGATAGGATAGAGGATAGGATAGGATAGATAATAGGATAGGATAGGATAGAGGATAGGATAGGATAGAGGATAGAATAGGATTGAGGAGCGTTTAGGATAGAGGATAGGATATGATAGAGGATAGGATAGGATAGAGGATAGGATAGGATAGAGGATAGGATAGGATAGAGGATAGGATAGGATAGAGGATAGGATAGGATAGAGGATAGGATAGGATAGAGGATCGGATAGAGGATAGGATAGGATAGAGGATCGGATAGAGGATAGGATAGGATAGAGGATCGGATAGAGGATAGGATAGGATAGAGGATAGGATAGGATAGAGGATAGAGTAGGATAGAGGATAGGATAGGATAAAGGGTAGGATTGGATAGAGGATCGGATAGAGGATAGAATAGGATAGAGGATAGGATAGGATAGAGGATAGGATAGGATAGGATAGAGGATAGGATAGGATAGGATAGAGGATAGGATAGGATAGGATAGAGGATAGGATAGAGGATAGGATAGGACAGAGGATCGGATAGAGTATAGGATAGGATAGAGGATAGGATAGGATAGAGGAAAGGATAGGATAGAAGATAGGATAGGATAGATGATAGGATAGGAAAGAGGGTAGGATAGGATAGAGGATAGACTATAGGATAGGATAGAGGATACGATAGGATAGAGGAGAGGATAGGATAGATGATACGATAGGATAGAGGATAGGATAGGATAGAGGATAGAATAGGATAGATGATATTATAGGATAGAGGATAGGATATGATAGAGTAAACGATATTATAGAGGATAGGATTGGATGGAGGATCGGATAGAGGATAGGATAGGATAGAGGATAGGATAGGATAGAGGATAGGATAGGATAGAGGATAGGATAGGAAAGAGGATAGGATAGGATACGATAGAGGATAGGATAGATGATAGGATAGGATAGAGGATGGGATAGGATAGAGGATAAAATATGATAGAGGATAGGATAGGATAGAGGATCGGATAGAGGGTAGAATAGGATAGAGGATAGGATAGGATAGAGGATAGTATAGGATAGAGGATAGGATAGAGTAGAGGATAGGATAGGATAAAGGAGAGGATAGGATAGAGGATAGGATAGGATAGAGGATAGGATAGTATAGAGGATAGAATAGGATAGATGATATTATAGGATAGAGGATAGGATATGATAGAGTAAACGATATTCTAGAGGATAGGATAGGATAGAGGATCGGATAGAGGATAGGATAGGATAGAGGATAGGATAGGATAGAGGATAGGATAGGATAGAGGATAGGATAGGATAGAGGATAGGATAGGATAGAGGATAGGATAGGATAGAGGATAGGATAGGATAGAGGATAGGATAGGATAGGATAGAGGATAGGATAATATAGGATAGAGGATAGAGTATAGGATAGGATAGAGGATAGGATAGGATAGAGGAGAGGATAGGATAGAGGATAGGATAGGATAGAGGATAGGATAGGATAGAGGATAGGATAGGATAGGATAGAGGATAGGATAGGATAGAGGATAGAATAGGATACGATAGAGGATAGGATAGGATAGAGGATAGGATAGGATAGAGGATAGGATAGGATAGAGGATAGGATAGGATAGAGGATAGGATAGGATAGAGGATAGGATAGGTAATTGGATAGGATAGGATAGAGGATAGGATAGGATAGAGGTTAGAATAGGATAGATGATAGGATAGGATAGAGAATAGGATAGGATAGAGGATAGGATAGGATAGAGGAGAGGATAGGATAGAGGATAGGATAGGATAGAGGATAGGATAGGATAGATAATAGGATAGGATAGGATAGAGGATAGGATAGGATAGAGGATAGAATAGGATTGAGGAGCGTTTAGGATAGAGGATAGGATATGATAGAGGATAGGATAGGATACGATAGAGGATAGGATAGGATAGAGGATAGGATAGGATAGAGGATAGGATAGGATAGAGGATAGGATAGGATAGAGGATAGGATAGGATAGAGGATAGGATAGGATAGAGGATAGGATAGGATAGAGGATAGGATAGGATAGAGGATAGGATAGGATAGAGGATAGGATAGGATAGAGGATAGGATAGGATAGAGGATAGGATAGGATAGAGGATAGGATAGGATAGAGGATAGGATAGGATAGAGGATAGGATAGGATAGAGGATAGGATAGGATAGAGGATAGGATAGGATAGAGGATAGGATAGGATAGAGGATAGGATAGGATAGGATAGAGGATAGGATAATATAGGATAGAGGATAGAGTATAGGATAGGATAGAGGATAGGATAGGATAGAGGAGAGGATAGGATAGAGGATAGGATAGGATAGAGGATAGGATAGGATAGAGGATAGGATAGGTAAATGGATAGGATAGGATAGAGGATAGGATAGGATAGAGGATAGAATAGGATAGATGATAGGATAGGATAGAGAATAGGATAGGATAGAGGATAGGATAGGATAGAGGATAGGATAGGATAGAGGATAGAATAGGATAGAGGATAGGATAGGATAGAGGATAGGATAGAGGATCGGATAGAGGATAGGATAGGATAGAGGACAGGATAGGATAGAGGATAGGATAGGATAGGATAGAGGATAGGATAGGTAATTGGATAGGATAGAGTATAGGATAAGGTAGAGGATAGGATAGGATAGAGGGTAGGATAGGATAGAGGATAGGATAGAGGATAGGATAGGATAGAGGATAGGATAGGATAGAGGATGGGATAGGATACAGGATAGGATATGAGAGAGGATAGGATAGGATAGAGGATCGGATAGAGGATAGGATAGGATAGAGGATCGGATAGAGGATAGGATAGGATAGAGGATAGGATAGGATAGGATAGAGGATAGGATAGAGGATAGGATAGGTAATTGGATAGGATAGAGTATAGGATAAGGTAGAGGATAGGATAGGATAGAGGGTAGGATAGGATAGAGGATAGGATAGAGGATAGGATAGGATAGAGGATAGGATAGGATAGAGGATGGGATAGGATACAGGATAGGATATGAGAGAGGATAGGATAGGATAGAGGATCGGATAGAGGATAGGATAGGATAGAGGATCGGATAGAGGATAGGATAGGATAGAGGATAGGATAGGATAGAGGATAGAGTAGGATAGAGGATAGGATAGGATAAAGGATAGGATTGGATAGAGGATCGGATAGAGGATAGAATAGGATAGAGGATAGGATAGGATAGAGGATAGTATAGGATAGAGGATCGGATAGGATAGGATAGAGGATAGGGTAGAGGATAGGGTAGAGGATCGGATAGAGGATAGGATAGGATAGAGGAAAGGATAGGATAGAGGATAGGATAGGTAATTGGATAGGATAGAGGATAGGATAATTTAGAGGATAGTATAGGATAGAGGATAGGATAGGATAGAGGATAGGATAGGATAAAGGATAGGATAGTATAGAGGATAGGATAGGATAGAGGATAGAATAGGATAGATGATAGGATAGGATTGAGAATAGGATAGGATAGAGGATAGGATAGGATAGAGGATAGGATAGGATAGAGGATAGGAAAGGATAGAGGATAGGATGGGATAGAGGATAGGATAGGATAGAGGATAGGATAGGATAGAGGATAGGATAGGATAGATAATAGGATAGGATAGAGGATAGGATAGAGGATAGGATAGAGGATCGGATAGAGGATAGGATAGGATAGAGGAAAGGATAGGATAGAGGATAGGATAGGTAATTGGATAGGATAGAGGATAGGATAAGGTAGAGGATAGTATAGGATAGAGGATAGGATGGGATAGAGGATAGGATAGGATAAAGGATAGGATAGGACAGATGATAGGATAGGATAGAGAATAGGATAGGATACAGGATAGGATAGGATAGAGGATAGGATAGAGGATAGGATAGAGGATAGGATAGAGGATAGGATAGGATAGAGGATAGGATAGGATAGATGATAGGAAAGGATAGAGGATAGGATGGGGTAGAGGATAGGATAGGATAGAGGATAGGATAGGATAGAGGATAGGATAGGATAGAGGATAGGATAGGAAAGAGGATAGGATAGAGGATAGGATAGGATAGAGGAGAGGATAGGATAGAGGATAGGATAGGATAGACGATAGGATAGGTAATTGGATAGGATAGAGGATAGGATAAGGTAGAGGATAGTATAGGATAGAGGATAGGATAGGATAGAGGATAGGATAGGATAAAGGATAGGATAGGATAGAGGATAGGATAGGATAGAGGATAGGATAGGTTAGAGGATAGGATAGGATAGAGGATAGGATAGAGGATAGGATAGGTAATTGGATAGGATAGAGTATAGGATAAGGTAGAGGATAGGATAGGATAGGATAGAGGATAGGATAGGATAGAGGATAGGATAGAGGATCGGATAGAGGATAGGATATGATAGAGGAAAGTATAGGGTAGAGGATATGATAGGTAATTGGATAGGATAGAGGATAGGATAGGTAATTGGATAGGATAGAGGATAGGATAGGTAATTGGATAGGATAGAGGATAGGATAAGGTAGAGGATAGTATAGGATAGAGGATAGGATAGGATAGAGTATAGGATAGGGTAAAGGATAGGATAGGATAGAGGATAGGATAGGATAGAGGATAGGATAGGATAGAGGATCGGATAGAGGATAGGATAGGATAGAGGATTGGATAGAGGATCGAATAGAGGATAGAATAGGATAGAGGATAGGATAGGATAGAGGATAGTATAGGATAGAGGATAGGATAGAATAGAGGATAGGATAAGATAAAGGATAGGATAGGATAGAGGATAGGATAAGATAGGATAGAGGATAGGATAGGATAGGATAGGATAGGATAGGATAGGATAGAGGATAGGATAGGATAGGATAGAGGATAGGATAGGATAGGATAGAGGATAGGATAGAGGATAGGATAGGACAGAGGATCGGATAGAGGATAGGATAGGATAGAGGATAGGATATGATAGAGTAAACGATATTATAGAGGATAGGATAGGACAGAGGATCGGATAGAGGATAGGATAGGATAGAGGATGGCATAGAGGATAGGATAGAGGATAGGATAGGATAGAGGATAGGATAGGAAAGAGGATAGGATAGGATACGATAGAGGATAGGATAGATGATAGGATAGGATAGAGGATCTGATAGAGGATACGATCGGATAGAGGATAGGATAGGATAGAGGATCGGATAGGTAATTGGATAGGATAGGGGAGAGGATAAGGTAGAGACTAGTATAGGATAGAGGATCTGATAGAGGATAGGATAGGATAGAGGATAGGATAGGATCGAGGATAGGATAGGTAATTGGATAGGATAGAGGATAGGATACGGTAGAGGATAGTATAGGATAGAGGATAGGATAGAGGATCGGATAGGATAGGATAGGTAATTGGATAGGTTAGAGGATAGGATAAGTTAGAGGATAGTATAGGATAGAGGATAGGATAGGATAGAGGTTAGGATAGGATAAAGGATAGGATAGGATAGAGGATAGGATAGGATAGAGGATAGAATAGGATAGATGATAGGGTAGGATAGAGAATAGGGTAGGATAGAGGATAGGATAGGATAGAGGATAGGATAGAGGATAGGATAGAGGATAGGATAGGATAGAGGACAGGATAGGATAGAGGATAGGATAGGTAATTGGATAGGATAGAGGATAGGATAAGGTAGAGGATAGGATAGGATAGAGGATAGGATAGGATAGAGGATAGGATAGAGGATCGGATAGAGGATAGGATAGGATAGAGGACAGGATAGGATAGAGGATAGGATAGGTAATTGGATAGGATAGAGGATAGGATAAGGTAGAGGATAGTATAGGATAGAGGATAGGATAGGATAGAGGATAGGATAGGATAAAGGATAGGATAGGATAGAGGATAGGATAGAGGATAGGATAGGATAGAGGATAGGATAGGATAGAGGATAGGATAGGATAGAGGATAGGATAGGATAAAGGATAGGATAGGATAGAGGATAGGATAGGATAGAGGATAGGATAGGATAGAGGATCGGATAGAGGATAGGATAGGATAGAGGATAGGATAGGATAGAGGATAGGATAGGATAGAGGATAGAGTAGGATAGAGGATAGGATAGGATAAAGGATAGGATTGGATAGAGGATCGGATAGAGGATAGAATAGGATAGAGGATAGGATAGGATAGAGGATAGTATAGGATAGAGGATAGGATAGAATAGAGGATAGGATAGGATAAAGGATAGGATAGGATAGAGGATAGGATAGGATAGGATAGAGGATAGGATAGGATAGGATAGAGGATAGGATAGGATAGGATAGAGGATAGGATAGAGGATAGGATAGGACAGAGGATCGGATAGAGTATAGGATAGGATAGAGGATAGGATAGGATAGAGGAAAGGATAGGATAGAAGATAGGATAGGATAGATGATAGGATAGAGGATAGGATAGGATAGAGGAAAGGATAGGATAGAGGATAGGATAGGATAGAGGATAGGATAGGAAAGAGGATAGGATAGAGGATAGGATAGGATAGAGGAGAGGATAGGATAGAGGATAGGATAGGATAGAGGATAGGATAAGGTAGAGGATAGTATAGGATAGAGGATAGGATGGGATAGAGGATAGGATAGGATAAAGGATAGGATAGGACAGATGATAGGATAGGATAGAGAATAGGATAGGATACAGGATAGGATAGGATAGAGGATAGGATAGAGGATAGGATAGAGGATAGGATAGGATAGAGGATAGGATAGGATAGATGATAGGAAAGGATAGAGGATAGGATGGGGTAGAGGATAGGATAGGATAGAGGATAGGATAGGATAGAGGATAGGATAGGATAGAGGATAGGATAGGAAAGAGGATAGGATAGAGGATAGGATAGGATAGAGGAGAGGATAGGATAGGTAATTGGATAGGATAGAGGATAGGATAAGGTAGAGGATAGTATAGGATAGAGGATAGGATGGGATAGAGGATGGGATAGGATAAAGGATAGGATAGGACAGATGATAGGATAGGATAGAGAATAGGATAGGATACAGGATAGGATAGGATAGAGGATAGGATAGAGGATAGGATAGAGGATAGGATAGGATAGAGTATAGGATAGGATAGATGATAGGAAAGGATAGAGGATAGGATGGGGTAGAGGATAGGATAGGATAGAGGATAGGATAGGATAGAGGATAGGATAGGATAGAGGATAGGATAGGAAAGAGGATAGGATAGAGGATAGGATAGGATAGAGGAGAGGATAGGATAGAGGATAGGATAGGATAGAGGATAGGATAAGGTAGAGGATAGTATAGGATAGAGGATAGGATGGGATAGAGGATAGGATAGGATAAAGGATAGGATAGGATAGGGGATAGGATAGGATAGGATAGAGGATAGGATAGAGGATAGGATGGGATAGAGGATCGGATAGAGGATAGGATAGGATAGAGGATAGGATAGGATAGAGGAAAGGATAGGATAGAAGATAGGATAGGATAGTTGATAGGATAGGAAAGAGGGTAGGATAGGATAGAGGATAGAGTATAGGATAGGATAGAGGATAGGATAGGATAGAGGAGAGGATAGGATAGAGGATAGGATATGATAGAGGATAGGATAGGATACGATAGAGGATAGGATAGGATAGAGGATAGGATAGGATACGATAGAGGATAGGATAGGATAGAGGATAGGATAGGATAGAGGATAGGATAGGATAGAGGATAGGATAGGATAGAGGATAGGATAGGATAGAGGATAGGATAGGATAGAGGATAGGATAGGATAGAGGATAGGATAGGATAGAGGATAGGATAGGATAGGATAGAGGATAGGATAATATAGGATAGAGGATAGAGTATAGGATAGGATAGAGGATAGGATAGGATAGAGGAGAGGATAGGATAGAGGATAGGATAGGATAGAGGATAGGATAGGATAGGATAGAGGATAGGATAGGATAGAGGATAGAATAGGATACGATAGAGGATAGGATAGGATAGAGGATAGGATAGGATAGAGGATAGGATAGGATAGAGGATAGGATAGGATAGAGGATAGGATAGGATAGAGGATAGGATAGGATAGAGGATAGGATAGGTAATTGGATAGGATAGGATAGAGGATAGGATAGGATAGAGGTTAGAATAGGATAGATGATAGGATAGGATAGAGAATAGGATAGGATAGAGGATAGGATAGGATAGAGGAGAGGATAGGATAGAGGATAGGATAGGATAGAGGATAGGATAGGATAGATAATAGGATAGGATAGGATAGAGGATAGGATAGGATAGAGGATAGAATAGGATACGATAGAGGATAGGATAGGATAGAGGATAGGATAGGATAGAGGATAGGATAGGATAGAGGATAGGATAGGATAGAGGATAGGATAGGATAGAGGATAGGATAGGATAGAGGATAGGATAGGATAGAGGATAGGATAGGTAATTGGATAGGATAGGATAGAGGATAGGATAGGATAGGATAGAGAATAGGATAGGATAGAGGATAGGATAGGATAGAGGAGAGGATAGGATAGAGGATAGGATAGGATAGAGGATAGGATAGGATAGATAATAGGATAGGATAGGATAGAGGATAGGATAGGATAGAGGATAGAATAGGATTGAGGAGCGTTTAGGATAGAGGATAGGATATGATAGAGGATAGGATAGGATACGATAGAGGATAGGATAGGATAGAGGATAGGAAAGGAAAGAGGATAGGATGGGATAGAGGATAGGATAGGATAGAGGATAGGATAGGATAGAGGATAGGATAGGATAGAGGATAGGATAGGATAGAGGATAGGATAGAGGATCGGATAGAGGATAGGATAGGATAGAGGACAGGATAGGATAGAGGATAGGATAGGATAGGATAGAGGATAGGATAGAGGATAGGATAGGTAATTGGATAGGATAGAGTATAGGATAAGGTAGAGGATAGGATAGGATAGAGGGTAGGATAGGATAGAGGATGGGATAGAGGATAGGATAGGATAGAGGATAGGATAGGATAGAGGATGGGATAGGATACAGGATAGGATATGAGAGAGGATAGGATAGGATAGAGGATCGGATAGAGGATAGGATAGGTTAGAGGATCGGATAGAGGATAGGATAGGATAGAGGATAGGATAGGATAGGATAGAGGATAGGATAGAGGATAGGATAGGTAATTGGATAGGATAGAGTATAGGATAAGGTAGAGGATAGGATAGGGTAGAGGGTAGGATAGGATAGAGGATAGGATAGAGGATAGGATAGGATAGAGGATAGGATAGGATAGAGGATGGGATAGGATACAGGATAGGATATGAGAGAGGATAGGATAGGATAGAGGATCGGATAGAGGATAGGATAGGATAGAGGATCGGATAGAGGATAGGATAGGATAGAGGATAGGATAGGATAGAGGATAGAGTAGGATAGAGGATAGGATAGGATAAAGGATAGGATTGGATAGAGGATCGGATAGAGGATAGAATAGGATAGAGGATAGGATAGGATAGAGGATAGTATAGGATAGAGGATCGGATAGGATAGGATAGAGGATAGGGTAGAGGATAGGGTAGAGGATCGGATAGAGGATAGGATAGGATAGAGGAAAGGATAGGATAGTGGATAGGATAGGTAATTGGATAGGATAGAGGATAGGATAAGTTAGAGGATAGTATAGGATAGAGGATAGGATAGGATAGAGGATAGGATAGGATAAAGGATAGGATAGTATAGAGGATAGGATAGGATAGAGGATAGAATAGGATAGATGATAGGATAGGATTGAGAATAGGATAGGATAGAGGATAGGATAGGATAGAGGATAGGATAGGATAGAGGATAGGAAAGGATAGAGGATAGGATGGGATAGAGGATAGGATAGGATAGAGGATAGGATAGGATAGAGGATAGGATAGGATAGATAATAGGATAGGATAGAGGATAGGATAGAGGATAGGATAGAGGATCGGATAGAGGATAGGATAGGATAGAGGAAAGGATAGGATAGAGGATAGGATAGGTAATTGGATAGGATAGAGGATAGGATAAGGTAGAGGATAGTATAGGATAGAGGATAGGATGGGATAGAGGATAGGATAGGATAAAGGATAGGATAGGACAGATGATAGGATAGGATAGAGAATAGGATAGGATACAGGATAGGATAGGATAGAGGATAGTATAGAGGATAGGATAGAGGATAGGATAGAGGATAGGATAGGATAGAGGATAGGATAGGATAGATGATAGGAAAGGATAGAGGATAGGATGGGGTAGAGGATAGGATAGGATAGAGGATAGGATAGGATAGAGGATAGGATAGGATAGAGGATAGGATAGGAAAGAGGATAGGATAGAGGATAGGATAGGATAGAGGAGAGGATAGGATAGAGGATAGGATAGGATAGAGGATAGGATAGGTAATTGGATAGGATAGAGGATAGGATAAGGTAGAGGATAGTATAGGATAGAGGATAGGATAGGATAGAGGATAGGATAGGATAAAGGATAGGATAGGATAGAGGATAGGATAGGATAGAGGATAGGATAGGTTAGAGGATAGGATAGGATAGAGGATAGGATGGAGGATAGGATAGGTAATTGGATAGGATAGAGTATAGGATAAGGTAGAGGATAGGATAGGATAGAGGATATAATAGGGTAGAGGATAGGATAGGATAGAGGATAGGATAGGAAAGAGGATAGGATAGGATAGAGGGTAGGATAGGATAGAGGATAGGATAGAGGATAGGATAGAGGATAGGATAGGATAGAGGATAGGATAGGATAGAGGATGGGATACGATAGAGGATAGGATATGATAGAGGATAGGATAGGATAGAGGATCGGATAGAGGATAGGATAGGATAGAGGAAAGGATAGGATAGAGGATAGGATAGGATAGAGGATAGAATAGGATAGATGATAGGATAGGATAGAGAATAGGATAGGATAGAGGATAGGATAGGATAGAGGATAGGATAGAGGATAGGATAGAGGATAGGATAGAGGATAGGATAGGATAGAGGATAGGAAAGGATAGAGGATAGGATGGGATAGAGGATAGGATAGGATAGAGGATAGGATAGAGGATAGGATAGGATAGAGGATAGGAAAGGATAGAGGATAGGATGGGATAGAGGATAGGATAGGATAGAGGATAGGATAGGATAGAGGATAGGATAGGATGGAGGATAGGATAGGATAGAGGATAGGATAGAGGATAGGATAGGATAGAGGATAGGATAGGTAATTGGATAGGATAGAGTATAGGATAAGGTGGAGGATAGGATAGGATAGGATAGAGGATAGGATAGAGGATCGGATAGAGGATAGGATATGATAGAGGAAAGTATAGGGTAGAGGATAGGATAGGTAATTGGATAGGATAGAGGATAGGATAGGTAATTGGATAGGATAGAGGATAGGATAAGGTAGAGGATAGTATAGGATAGAGGATAGGATAGGATAGAGTATAGGATAGGGTAAAGGATAGGATAGGATAGAGGATAGGATAGGATAGAGGATAGGATAGGATAGAGGATCGGATAGAGGATAGGATAGGATAGAGGATCGGATAGAGGATAGGATAGGATAGAGGATAGGATAGGATAGAGGATAGAGTAGGATAGAGGATAGGATAGGATAAAGGATAGGATTGGATAGAGGATCGGATAGAGGATAGAATAGGATAGAGGATAGGATAGGATAGAGGATAGTATAGGATAGAGGATAGGATAGAATAGAGGATAGGATAAGATAAAGGATAGGATAGGATAGAGGATAGGATAGGATAGGATAGAGGATAGGATAGGATAGGATAGGATAGGATAGGATAGGATAGGATAGAGGATAGGATAGGATAGGATAGAGGATAGGATAGGATAGGATAGAGGATAGGATAGAGGATAGGATAGGACAGAGGATCGGATAGAGGATAGGATAGGATAGAGGATAGGATATGATAGAGTAAACGATATTATAGAGGATAGGATAGGACAGAGGATCGGATAGAGGATAGGATAGGATAGAGGATGGCATAGAGGATAGGATAGAGGATAGGATAGGATAGAGGATAGGATAGGAAAGAGGATAGGATAGGATACGATAGAGGATAGGATAGATGATAGGATAGGATAGAGGATCTGATAGAGGATACGATCGGATAGAGGATAGGATAGGATAGAGGATCGGATAGGTAATTGGATAGGATAGGGGAGAGGATAAGGTAGAGACTAGTATAGGATAGAGGATCTGATAGAGGATAGGATAGGATAGAGGATAGGATAGGATCGAGGATAGGATAGGTAATTGGATAGGATAGAGGATAGGATACGGTAGAGGATAGTATAGGATAGAGGATAGGATAGAGGATCGGATAGGATAGGATAGAGGATAGGATAGAGGATACGATAGAGGATCGGATAGAGGATAGGATAGGATAGAGGAAAGGATAGGATAGAGGATAGGATAGGTAATTGGATAGGTTAGAGGATAGGATAAGTTAGAGGATAGTATAGGATAGAGGATAGGATAGGATAGAGGTTAGGATAGGATAAAGGATAGGATAGGATAGAGGATAGGATAGGATAGAGGATAGAATAGGATAGATGATAGGGTAGGATAGAGAATAGGGTAGGATAGAGGATAGGATAGGATAGAGGATAGGATAGAGGATAGGATAGGATAGAGGATAGGAAAGGATAGAGGATAGGATGGGATAGAGGATAGGATAGGATAGAGGATAGGATAGGATAGAGGATAGGATAGGATAGAGGATAGGATAGGATAGAGGATAGGATAGAGGATCGGATAGAGGATAGGATAGGATAGAGGACAGGATAGGATAGAGGATAGGATAGGTAATTGGATAGGATAGAGGATAGGATAGAGGATAGGATAGGATAGAGGATAGGATAGAATAGAGGATAGGATAGGATAGAGGATAGGATAGGATAAAGGATAGGATAGGATAGAGGATAGGATAGGATAGAGGATAGGATAGGATAGAGGATCGGATAGAGGATAGGATAGGATAGAGGATCGGATAGAGGATAGGATAGGATAGAGGATCGGATAGAGGATAGGATAGGATAGAGGATAGGATAGGATAGAGGATAGAGTAGGATAGAGGATAGGATAGGATAAAGGATAGGATTGGATAGAGGATCGGATAGAGGATAGAATAGGATAGAGGATAGGATAGGATAGAGGATAGTATAGGATAGAGGATAGGATAGGATAGAGGATAGGATAGGATAAAGGATAGGATAGGATAGAGGATAGGATAGAGGATAGGATAGGATAGAGGATAGGATAGAATAGAGGATAGGATAGGATAGAGGATAGGATAGGATAAAGGATAGGATAGGATAGAGGATAGGATAGGATAGAGGATAGGATAGGATAGAGGATCGGATAGAGGATAGGATAGGATAGAGGATCGGATAGAGGATAGGATAGGATAGAGGATCGGATAGAGGATAGGATAGGATAGAGGATAGGATAGGATAGAGGATAGAGTAGGATAGAGGATAGGATAGGATAAAGGATAGGATTGGATAGAGGATCGGATAGAGGATAGAATAGGATAGAGGATAGGATAGGATAGAGGATAGTATAGGATAGAGGATAGGATAGAATAGAGGAAAGGATAGGATAAAGGATACGATAGGATAGAGGATAGGATAGGATAGGATAGAGGATAGGATAGGATAGGATAGAGGATAGGATAGGATAGGATAGAGGATAGGATAGAGGATAGGATAGGACAGAGGATCGGATAGAGTATAGGATAGGATAGAGGATAGGATAGGATAGAGGAAAGGATAGGATAGAAGATAGGATAGGATAGATGATAGGATAGAGGATAGGATAGGATAGAGGAAAGGATAGGATAGAGGATAGGATAGGATAGAGGATAGGATAGGAAAGAGGATAGGATAGAGGATAGGATAGGATAGAGGAGAGGATAGGATAGAGGATAGGATAGGATAGAGGATAGGATCAGGTAGAGGATAGTATAGGATAGAGGATAGGATGGGATAGAGGATAGGATAGGATAAAGGATAGGATAGGACAGATGATAGGATAGGATAGAGAATAGGATAGGATACAGGATAGGATAGGATAGAGGATAGGATAGAGGATAGGATAGAGGATAGGATAGGATAGAGGATAGGATAGGATAGATGATAGGAAAGGATAGAGGATAGGATGGGGTAGAGGATAGGATAGGATAGAGGATAGGATAGGATAGAGGATAGGATAGGAAAGAGGATAGGATAGAGGATAGGATAGGATAGAGGAGAGGATAGGATAGGTAATTGGATAGGATAGAGGATAGGATAAGGTAGAGGATAGTATAGGATAGAGGATAGGATGGGATAGAGGATAGGATAGGATAAAGGATAGGATAGGACAGATGATAGGATAGGATAGAGAATAGGATAGGATACAGGATAGGATAGGATAGAGGATAGGATAGAGGATAGGATAGAGGATAGGATAGGATAGAGGATAGGATAGGATAGATGATAGGAAAGGATAGAGGATAGGATGGGGTAGAGGATAGGATAGGATAGAGGATAGGATAGGATAGAGGATAGGATAGGATAGAGGATAGGATAGGAAAGAGGATAGGATAGAGGATAGGATAGGATAGAGGAGAGGATAGGATAGAGGATAGGATAGAGGATAGGATAGAGGATAGGATAGGATAGAGGATAGGATAGAATAGAGGATAGGATAGGATAAAGGATAGGATAGGATAGAGGATAGGATAGGATAGAGGATAGGATAGGATAGAGGATCGGATAGAGGATAGGATAGGATAGAGGATCGGATAGAGGATAGGATAGGATAGAGGATCGGATAGAGGATAGGATAGGATAGAGGATAGGATAGGATAGAGGATAGAGTAGGATAGAGGATAGGATAGGATAAAGGATAGGATTGGATAGAGGATCGGATAGAGGATAGAATAGGATAGAGGATAGGATAGGATAGAGGATAGTATAGGATAGAGGATAGGATAGGATAGAGGATAGGATAGGATAAAGGATAGGATAGGATAGAGGATAGGATAGAGGATAGGATAGAGGATAGGATAGGATAGAGGATAGGATAGAATAGAGGATAGGATAGGATAGAGGATAGGATAGGATAAAGGATAGGATAGGATAGAGGATAGGATAGGATAGAGGATAGGATAGGATAGAGGATCGGATAGAGGATAGGATAGGATAGAGGATCGGATAGAGGATAGGATAGGATAGAGGATCGGATAGAGGATAGGATAGGATAGAGGATAGGATAGGATAGAGGATAGAGTAGGATAGAGGATAGGATAGGATAAAGGATAGGATTGGATAGAGGATCGGATAGAGGATAGAATAGGATAGAGGATAGGATAGGATAGAGGATAGTATAGGATAGAGGATAGGATAGAATAGAGGATAGGATAGGATAAAGGATACGATAGGATAGAGGATAGGATAGGATAGGATAGAGGATAGGATAGGATAGGATAGAGGATAGGATAGGATAGGATAGAGGATAGGATAGAGGATAGGATAGGACAGAGGATCGGATAGAGTATAGGATAGGATAGAGGATAGGATAGGATAGAGGAAAGGATAGGATAGAAGATAGGATAGGATAGATGATAGGATAGAGGATAGGATAGGATAGAGGAAAGGATAGGATAGAGGATAGGATAGGATAGAGGATAGGATAGGAAAGAGGATAGGATAGAGGATAGGATAGGATAGAGGAGAGGATAGGATAGAGGATAGGATAGGATAGAGGATAGGATAAGGTAGAGGATAGTATAGGATAGAGGATAGGATGGGATAGAGGATAGGATAGGATAAAGGATAGGATAGGACAGATGATAGGATAGGATAGAGAATAGGATAGGATACAGGATAGGATAGGATAGAGGATAGGATAGAGGATAGGATAGAGGATAGGATAGGATAGAGGATAGGATAGGATAGATGATAGGAAAGGATAGAGGATAGGATGGGGTAGAGGATAGGATAGGATAGAGGATAGGATAGGATAGAGGATAGGATAGGATAGAGGATAGGATAGGAAAGAGGATAGGATAGAGGATAGGATAGGATAGAGGAGAGGATAGGATAGGTAATTGGATAGGATAGAGGATAGGATAAGGTAGAGGATAGTATAGGATAGAGGATAGGATGGGATAGAGGATAGGATAGGATAAAGGATAGGATAGGACAGATGATAGGATAGGATAGAGAATAGGATAGGATACAGGATAGGATAGGATAGAGGATAGGATAGAGGATAGGATAGAGGATAGGATAGGATAGAGGATAGGATAGGATAGATGATAGGAAAGGATAGAGGATAGGATGGGGTAGAGGATAGGATAGGATAGAGGATAGGATAGGATAGAGGATAGGATAGGATAGAGGATAGGATAGGAAAGAGGATAGGATAGAGGATAGGATAGGATAGAGGAGAGGATAGGATAGAGGATAGGATAGGATAGAGGATAGGATAAGGTAGAGGATAGTATAGGATAGAGGATAGGATAGGATAGAGGAAAGGATAGGATAGAAGATAGGATAGGATAGTTGATAGGATAGGAAAGAGGGTAGGATAGGATAGAGGATAGAGTATAGGATAGGATAGAGGATAGGATAGCATAGAGGAGAGGATAGGATAGAGGATAGGATATGATAGAGGATAGGATAGGATAGAGGAGAGGATAGGATAGAGGATAGGATAGGATAGAGGATAGGATAGGATAGAGGATAGGATAGGTAATTGGATAGGATAGGATAGAGGATAGGATAGGATAGAGGATAGAATAGGATAGATGATAGGATGGGGTAGAGGATAGGATAGGATAGAGGATAGGATAGGATAGAGGATAGGATAGGATAGAGGATAGGATAGGAAAGAGGATAGGATAGAGGATAGGATAGGATAGAGGAGAGGATAGGATAGAGGATAGGATAGAGGATAGGATAGAGGATAGGATAGGATAGAGGATAGGATAGAATAGAGGATAGGATAGGATAAAGGATAGGATAGGATAGAGGATAGGATAGGATAGAGGATAGGATAGGATAGAGGATCGGATAGAGGATAGGATAGGATAGAGGATCGGATAGAGGATAGGATAGGATAGAGGATCGGATAGAGGATAGGATAGGATAGAGGATAGGATAGGATAGAGGATAGAGTAGGATAGAGGATAGGATAGGATAAAGGATAGGATTGGATAGAGGATCGGATAGAGGATAGAATAGGATAGAGGATAGGATAGGATAGAGGATAGTATAGGATAGAGGATAGGATAGGATAGAGGATAGGATAGGATAAAGGATAGGATAGGATAGAGGATAGGATAGAGGATAGGATAGAGGATAGGATAGGATAGAGGATAGGATAGAATAGAGGATAGGATAGGATAGAGGATAGGATAGGATAAAGGATAGGATAGGATAGAGGATAGGATAGGATAGAGGATAGGATAGGATAGAGGATCGGATAGAGGATAGGATAGGATAGAGGATCGGATAGAGGATAGGATAGGATAGAGGATCGGATAGAGGATAGGATAGGATAGAGGATAGGATAGGATAGAGGATAGAGTAGGATAGAGGATAGGATAGGATAAAGGATAGGATTGGATAGAGGATCGGATAGAGGATAGAATAGGATAGAGGATAGGATAGGATAGAGGATAGTATAGGATAGAGGATAGGATAGAATAGAGGATAGGATAGGATAAAGGATACGATAGGATAGAGGATAGGATAGGATAGGATAGAGGATAGGATAGGATAGGATAGAGGATAGGATAGGATAGGATAGAGGATAGGATAGAGGATAGGATAGGACAGAGGATCGGATAGAGTATAGGATAGGATAGAGGATAGGATAGGATAGAGGAAAGGATAGGATAGAAGATAGGATAGGATAGATGATAGGATAGAGGATAGGATAGGATAGAGGAAAGGATAGGATAGAGGATAGGATAGGATAGAGGATAGGATAGGAAAGAGGATAGGATAGAGGATAGGATAGGATAGAGGAGAGGATAGGATAGAGGATAGGATAGGATAGAGGATAGGATAAGGTAGAGGATAGTATAGGATAGAGGATAGGATGGGATAGAGGATAGGATAGGATAAAGGATAGGATAGGACAGATGATAGGATAGGATAGAGAATAGGATAGGATACAGGATAGGATAGGATAGAGGATAGGATAGAGGATAGGATAGAGGATAGGATAGGATAGAGGATAGGATAGGATAGATGATAGGAAAGGATAGAGGATAGGATGGGGTAGAGGATAGGATAGGATAGAGGATAGGATAGGATAGAGGATAGGATAGGATAGAGGATAGGATAGGAAAGAGGATAGGATAGAGGATAGGATAGGATAGAGGAGAGGATAGGATAGGTAATTGGATAGGATAGAGGATAGGATAAGGTAGAGGATAGTATAGGATAGAGGATAGGATGGGATAGAGGATAGGATAGGATAAAGGATAGGATAGGACAGATGATAGGATAGGATAGAGAATAGGATAGGATACAGGATAGGATAGGATAGAGGATAGGATAGAGGATAGGATAGAGGATAGGATAGGATAGAGGATAGGATAGGATAGATGATAGGAAAGGATAGAGGATAGGATGGGGTAGAGGATAGGATAGGATAGAGGATAGGATAGGATAGAGGATAGGATAGGATAGAGGATAGGATAGGAAAGAGGATAGGATAGAGGATAGGATAGGATAGAGGAGAGGATAGGATAGAGGATAGGATAGGATAGAGGATAGGATAAGGTAGAGGATAGTATAGGATAGAGGATAGGATAGGATAGAGGAAAGGATAGGATAGAAGATAGGATAGGATAGTTGATAGGATAGGAAAGAGGGTAGGATAGGATAGAGGATAGAGTATAGGATAGGATAGAGGATAGGATAGCATAGAGGAGAGGATAGGATAGAGGATAGGATATGATAGAGGATAGGATAGGATAGAGGAGAGGATAGGATAGAGGATAGGATAGGATAGAGGATAGGATAGGATAGAGGATAGGATAGGTAATTGGATAGGATAGGATAGAGGATAGGATAGGATAGAGGATAGAATAGGATAGATGATAGGATAGGATAGAGAATAGGATAGTATAGAGGATAGGATAGGATAGAGGATAGGATAGAGGATAGGATAGGATAGAGGATAGGAAAGGATAGAGGATAGGATGGGATAGAGGATAGGATAGGATAGAGGATAGGATAGGATAGAGGATAGGATAGGATAGAGGATAGGATAGGATAGAGGATAGGATAGAGGATCGGATAGAGGATAGGATAGGATAGAGGACAGGATAGGATAGAGGATAGGATAGGTAATTGGATAGGATAGAGGATAGGATAAGGTAGAGGATAGTATAGGATAGAGGATAGGATAGGATAGAGGATAGGATAGGATAAAGGATAGGATAGGATAGAGGATAGGATAGGATAGAGGATAGGATAGGATCGAGGATCGGATAGAGGATAGGATAGGATAGAGGATCGGATAGAGGATAGGATAGGATAGAGGATAGGATAGGATAGAGGATAGCGTAGGATAGAGGATAGGATAGGATAAAGGATAGGATTGGATAGAGGATCGGATAGAGGATAGGATAGGATAGACGATAGTATAGGATAGAGGACAGGATAGAATAGAGGATAGGATAGGATAAAGGATAGGATAGGATAGAGGATAGGATAGGATAGGATAGAGGATAGAATAGGATACGATAGAGGATAGGATAGGATAGAGGATAGGATAGGATAGAGGATAGGATAGGATAGAGGATAGGATAGGATAGAGGATAGGATAGGATAGAGGATAGGATAGGATAGAGGATAGGATAGGATAGAGGATAGGATAGGATAGAGGATAGGATAGGTAATTGGATAGGATAGGATAGAGGATAGGATAGGATAGAGGATAGATTAGGATAGATGATAGGATAGGATAGAGAATAGGATAGGATAGAGGATAGGATAGGATAGAGGATAGGATAGAGGATAGGATAGGATAGGGGATAGGAAAGGATAGAGGATAGGATGGGATAGAGGATAGGATAGGATAGAGGATAGGATAGGATAGAGGATAGGATAGGATAGAGGATAGGATAGGATAGAGGATAGGATAGGATAGAGGATAGGATAGAGGATCGGATAGAGGATAGGATAGGATAGAGGACAGGATAGGATAGAGGATAGGATAGGTAATTGGATAGGATAGAGGATAGGATAAGGTAGAGGATAGTATAGGATAGAGGATAGGATAGGATAGAGGATAGGATAGGATAAAGGATAGGATAGGATAGAGGATAGGATAGGATAGAGGATAGGATAGGATAGAGGATCGGATAGAGGATAGGATAGGATAGAGGATAGGAAAGGATAGAGGATAGGATGGGATAGAGGATAGGATAGGATAGAGGATAGGATAGGATAGAGGATAGGATAGGATAGAGGATAGGATAGGATAGAGGATAGGATAGGATAGGATAGAGGATAGGATAGGATAGGATAGAGGATAGGATAATATAGGATAGAGGATAGAGTATAGGATAGGATAGAGGATAGGATAGGATAGAGGAGAGGATAGGATAGAGGATAGGATAGGATAGAGGATAGGATAGGATAGAGGATAGGATAGGTAATTGGATAGGATAGGATAGAGGTTAGAATAGGATAGATGATAGGATAGGATAGAGAATAGGATAGGATAGAGGATAGGATAGGATAGAGGAGAGGATAGGATAGAGGATAGGATAGGATAGAGGATAGGATAGGATAGATAATAGGATAGGATAGGATAGAGGATAGGATAGGATAGAGGATAGAATAGGATTGAGGAGCGTTTAGGATAGAGGATAGGATATGATAGAGGATAGGATAGGATACGATAGAGGATAGGATAGGATAGAGGATAGGATAGGATAGAGGATAGGATAGGATAGAGGATAGGGTAGGATAGAGGATAGGATAGGATAGAGGATAGGATAGGATAGAGGATAGGATAGGATAGAGGATAGGATAGGATAGAGGATAGGATAGGATAGAGGATAGGATAGGATAGAGGATAGGATAGGATAGGATAGAGGATAGGATAGGATAGGATAGAGGATAGGATAATATAGGATAGAGGATAGAGTATAGGATAGGATAGAGGATAGGATAGGATAGAGGAGAGGATAGGATAGAGGATAGGATAGGATAGAGGATAGGATAGGATAGAGGATAGGATAGGTAATTGGATAGGATAGGATAGAGGATAGGATAGGATAGAGGATAGAATAGGATAGATGATAGGATAGGATAGAGAATAGGATAGGATAGAGGATAGGATAGGATAGAGGATAGGATAGAGGATAGGATAGGATAGAGGATAGGAAAGGATAGAGGATAGGATGGGATAGAGGATAGGATAGGATAGAGGATAGGATAGGATAGAGGATAGGATAGGATAGAGGATAGGATAGGATAGAGGATAGGATAGAGGATCGGATAGAGGATAGGATAGGATAGAGGACAGGATAGGATAGAGGATAGGATAGGTAATTGGATAGGATAGAGGATAGGATAAGGTAGAGGATAGTATAGGATAGAGGATAGGATAGGATAGAGGATAGGATAGGATAAAGGATAGGATAGGATAGAGGATAGGATAGGATAGAGGATAGGATAGGATAGAGGATCGGATAGAGGATAGGATAGGATAGAGGATCGGATAGAGGATAGGATAGGATAGAGGATAGGATAGGATAGAGGATAGCGTAGGATAGAGGATAGGATAGGATAAAGGATAGGATTGGATAGAGGATCGGATAGAGGATAGGATAGGATAGACGATAGTATAGGATAGAGGACAGGATAGAATAGAGGATAGGATAGGATAAAGGATAGGATAGGATAGAGGATAGGATAGGATAGGATAGAGGATAGAATAGGATACGATAGAGGATAGGATAGGATAGAGGATAGGATAGGATAGAGGATAGGATAGGATAGAGGATAGGATAGGATAGAGGATAGGATAGGATAGAGGATAGGATAGGATAGAGGATAGGATAGGATAGAGGATAGGATAGGATAGAGGATAGGATAGGATAGAGGATAGGATAGGTAATTGGATAGGATAGGATAGAGGATAGGATAGGATAGAGGATAGATTAGGATAGATGATAGGATAGGATAGAGAATAGGATAGGATAGAGGATAGGATAGGATAGAGGATAGGATAGAGGATAGGATAGGATAGAGGATAGGATAGGATAGAGGATAGGATAGGATAGAGGATAGGATAGAGGATCGGATAGAGGATAGGATAGGATAGAGGACAGGATAGGATAGAGGATAGGATAGGTAATTGGATAGGATAGAGGATAGGATAAGGTAGAGGATAGTATAGGATAGAGGATAGGATAGGATAGAGGATAGGATAGGATAAAGGATAGGATAGGATAGAGGATAGGATAGGATAGAGGATAGGATAGGATAGAGGATCGGATAGAGGATAGGATAGGATAGAGGATAGGAAAGGATAGAGGATAGGATGGGATAGAGGATAGGATAGGATAGAGGATAGGATAGGATAGAGGATAGGATAGGATAGAGGATAGGATAGGATAGAGGATAGGATAGGATAGGATAGAGGATAGGATAGGATAGGATAGAGGATAGGATAATATAGGATAGAGGATAGAGTATAGGATAGGATAGAGGATAGGATAGGATAGAGGAGAGGATAGGATAGAGGATAGGATAGGATAGAGGATAGGATAGGATAGAGGATAGGATAGGTAATTGGATAGGATAGGATAGAGGATAGGATAGGATAGAGGATAGAATAGGATAGATGATAGGATAGGATAGACAATAGGATAGGATAGAGGATAGGATAGGATAGAGGATAGGATAGAGGATAGGATAGGATAGAGGATAGGAAAGGATAGAGGATAGGATGGGATAGAGGATAGGATAGGATAGAGGATAGGATAGGATAGAGGATAGGATAGGATAGAGGATAGGATAGGATAGAGGATAGGATAGAGGATCGGATAGAGGATAGGATAGGATAGAGGACAGGATAGGATAGAGGATAGGATAGGTAATTGGATAGGATAGAGGATAGGATAAGGTAGAGGATAGTATAGGATAGAGGATAGGATAGGATAGAGGATAGGATAGGATAAAGGATAGGATAGGATAGAGGATAGGATAGGATAGAGGATAGGATAGGATAGAGGATCGGATAGAGGATAGGATAGGATAGAGGATCGGATAGAGGATAGGATAGGATAGAGGATAGGATAGGATAGAGGATAGCGTAGGATAGAGGATAGGATAGGATAAAGGATAGGATTGGATAGAGGATCGGATAGAGGATAGGATAGGATAGACGATAGTATAGGATAGAGGACAGGATAGAATAGAGGATAGGATAGGATAAAGGATAGGATAGGATAGAGGATAGGATAGGATAGGATAGAGGATAGAATAGGATACGATAGAGGATAGGATAGGATAGAGGATAGGATAGGATAGAGGATAGGATAGGATAGAGGATAGGATAGGATAGAGGATAGGATAGGATAGAGGATAGGATAGGATAGAGGATAGGATAGGATAGAGGATAGGATAGGATAGAGGATAGGATAGGTAATTGGATAGGATAGGATAGAGGATAGGATAGGATAGAGGATAGATTAGGATAGATGATAGGATAGGATAGAGAATAGGATAGGATAGAGGATAGGATAGGATAGAGGATAGGATAGAGGATAGGATAGGATAGAGGATAGGAAAGGATAGAGGATAGGATGGGATAGAGGATAGGATAGGATAGAGGATAGGATAGGATAGAGGATAGGATAGGATAGAGGATAGGATAGGATAGAGGATAGGATAGGATAGAGGATAGGATAGAGGATCGGATAGAGGATAGGATAGGATAGAGGACAGGATAGGATAGAGGATAGGATAGGTAATTGGATAGGATAGAGGATAGGATAAGGTAGAGGATAGTATAGGATAGAGGATAGGATAGGATAGAGGATAGGATAGGATAAAGGATAGGATAGGATAGAGGATAGGATAGGATAGAGGATAGGATAGGATAGAGGATCGGATAGAGGATAGGATAGGATAGAGGATAGGAAAGGATAGAGGATAGGATGGGATAGAGGATAGGATAGGATAGAGGATAGGATAGGATAGAGGATAGGATAGAGGATAGGATAGGATAGAGGATAGGATAGGATAGAGGATAGGATAGGATAGGATAGAGGATAGGATAGGATAGGATAGAGGATAGGATAATATAGGATAGAGGATAGAGTATAGGATAGGATAGAGGATAGGATAGGATAGAGGAGAGGATAGGATAGAGGATAGGATAGGATAGAGGATAGGATAGGATAGAGGATAGGATAGGTAATTGGATAGGATAGGATAGAGGATAGGATAGGATAGAGGATAGAATAGGATAGATGATAGGATAGGATAGAGAATAGGATAGGATAGAGGATAGGATAGGATAGAGGATAGGATAGAGGATAGGATAGGATAGAGGATAGGAAAGGATAGAGGATAGGATGGGATAGAGGATAGGATAGGATAGAGGATAGGATAGGATAGAGGATAGGATAGGATAGAGGATAGGATAGGATAGAGGATAGGATAGAGGATCGGATAGAGGATAGGATAGGATAGAGGACAGGATAGGATAGAGGATAGGATAGGTAATTGGATAGGATAGAGGATAGGATAAGGTAGAGGATAGTATAGGATAGAGGATAGGATAGGATAGAGGATAGGATAGGATAAAGGATAGGATAGGATAGAGGATAGGATAGGATAGAGGATAGGATAGGATAGAGGATCGGATAGAGGATAGGATAGGATAGAGGATCGGATAGAGGATAGGATAGGATAGAGGATAGGATAGGATAGAGGATAGAGTAGGATAGAGGATAGGATAGGATAAAGGATAGGATTGGATAGAGGATCGGATAGAGGATAGGGTAGGATAGACGATAGTATAGGATAGAGGACAGGATAGAATAGAGGATAGGATAGGATAAAGGATAGGATAGGATAGAGGATAGGATAGGATAGGATAGAGGATAGAATAGGATACGATAGAGGATATGATAGGATAGAGGATAGGATAGGATAGAGGATAGGATAGGATAGAGGATAGGATAGGATAGAGGATCGGATAGAGGATAGGATAGGATAGAGGATCGGATAGAGGATAGGATAGGATAGAGGATAGGATAGGATAGAGGATAGAGTAGGATAGAGGATAGGATAGGATAAAGGATAGGATTGGATAGAGGATCGGATAGAGGATAGAATAGGATAGAGGATAGGATAGGATAGACGATAGTATAGGATAGAGGACAGGATAGAATAGAGGATAGGATAGGATAAAGGATAGGATAGGATAGAGGATAGGATAGGATAGGATAGAGGATAGGATAGGATAGAGGATAGGATAGAGGATAGGATAGGATAGAGGATAGGATAGGATAGATGATAGGAAAGGATAGAGGATAGGATGGGGTAGAGGATAGGATAGGATAGAGGATAGGATAGGATAGAGGATAGGATAGGATAGAGGATAGGATAGGAAAGAGGATAGGATAGAGGATAGGATAGGATAGAGGAGAGGATAGGATAGGTAATTGGATAGGATAGAGGATAGGATAAGGTAGAGGATAGTATAGGATAGAGGATAGGATGGGATAGAGGATAGGATAGGATAAAGGATAGGATAGGACAGATGATAGGATAGGATAGAGAATAGGATAGGATACAGGATAGGATAGGATAGAGGATAGGATAGAGGATAGGATAGAGGATAGGATAGGATAGAGGATAGGATAGGATAGATGATAGGAAAGGATAGAGGATAGGATGGGGTAGAGGATAGGATAGGATAGAGGATAGGATAGGATAGAGGATAGGATAGGATAGAGGATAGGATAGGAAAGAGGATAGGATAGAGGATAGGATAGGATAGAGGAGAGGATAGGATAGAGGATAGGATAGGATAGAGGATAGGATAAGGTAGAGGATAGTATAGGATAGAGGATAGGATGGGATAGAGGATAGGATAGGATAAAGGATAGGATAGGATAGGGGATAGGATAGGATAGGATAGAGGATAGGATAGAGGATAGGATGGGATAGAGGATCGGATAGAGGATAGGATAGGATAGAGGATAGGATAGGATAGAGGAAAGGATAGGATAGAAGATAGGATAGGATAGTTGATAGGATAGGAAAGAGGGTAGGATAGGATAGAGGATAGAGTATAGGATAGGATAGAGGATAGGATAGGATAGAGGAGAGGATAGGATAGAGGATAGGATATGATAGAGGATAGGATAGGATACGATAGAGGATAGGATAGGATAGAGGATAGGATAGGATACGATAGAGGATAGGATAGGATAGAGGATAGGATAGGATAGAGGATAGGATAGGATAGAGGATAGGATAGGATAGAGGATAGGATAGGATAGAGGATAGGATAGGATAGAGGATAGGATAGGATAGAGGATAGGATAGGATAGATAATAGGATAGGATAGGATAGAGGATAGGATAGGATAGAGGATAGAATAGGATTGAGGAGCGTTTAGGATAGAGGATAGGATATGATAGAGGATAGGATAGGATACGATAGAGGATAGGATAGGATAGAGGATAGGATAGGATAGAGGATAGGATAGGATAGAGGATAGGATAGGATAGAGGATAGGATAGGATAGAGGATAGGATAGGATAGAGGATAGGATAGGATAGAGGATAGGATAGGATAGAGGATAGGATAGGATAGAGGATAGGATAGGATAGAGGATAGGATAGGATAGAGGATAGGATAGGATAGAGGATAGGATAGGATAGAGGATAGGATAGGATAGAGGATAGGATAGGATAGAGGATAGGATAGGATAGAGGATAGGATAGGATAGAGGATAGGATAGGATAGAGGATAGGATAGGATAGGATAGAGGATAGGATTGGATAGGATAGAGGATAGGATAATATAGGATAGAGGATAGAGTATAGGATAGGATAGAGGATAGGATAGGATAGAGGAGAGGATAGGATAGAGGATAGGATAGGATAGAGGATAGGATAGGATAGAGGATAGGATAGGTAATTGGATAGGATAGGATAGAGGATAGGATAGGATAGAGGATAGAATAGGATAGATGATAGGATAGGATAGAGAATAGGATAGGATAGAGGATAGGATAGGATAGAGGATAGGATAGAGGATAGGATAGGATAGAGGATAGGAAAGGATAGAGGATAGGATGGGATAGAGGATAGGATAGGATAGAGGATAGGATAGGATAGAGGATAGGATAGGATAGAGGATAGGATAGGATAGAGGATAGGATAGAGGATCGGATAGAGGATAGGATAGGATAGAGGACAGGATAGGATAGAGGATAGGATAGGTAATTGGATAGGATAGAGGATAGGATAAGGTAGAGGATAGTATAGGATAGAGGATAGGATAGGATAGAGGATAGGATAGGATAAAGGATAGGATAGGATAGAGGATAGGATAGGATAGAGGATAGGATAGGATAGAGGATCGGATAGAGGATAGGATAGGATAGAGGATCGGATAGAGGATAGGATAGGATAGAGGATAGGATAGGATAGAGGATAGCGTAGGATAGAGGATAGGATAGGATAAAGGATAGGATTGGATAGAGGATCGGATAGAGGATAGGATAGGATAGACGATAGTATAGGATAGAGGACAGGATAGAATAGAGGATAGGATAGGATAAAGGATAGGATAGGATAGAGGATAGGATAGGATAGGATAGAGGATAGAATAGGATACGATAGAGGATAGGATAGGATAGAGGATAGGATAGGATAGAGGATAGGATAGGATAGAGGATAGGATAGGATAGAGGATAGGATAGGATAGAGGATAGGATAGGATAGAGGATAGGATAGGATAGAGGATAGGATAGGATAGAGGATAGGATAGGTAATTGGATAGGATAGGATAGAGGATAGGATAGGATAGAGGATAGATTAGGATAGATGATAGGATAGGATAGAGAATAGGATAGGATAGAGGATAGGATAGGATAGAGGATAGGATAGAGGATAGGATAGGATAGAGGATAGGATAGGATAGAGGATAGGATAGGATAGAGGATAGGATAGAGGATCGGATAGAGGATAGGATAGGATAGAGGACAGGATAGGATAGAGGATAGGATAGGTAATTGGATAGGATAGAGGATAGGATAAGGTAGAGGATAGTATAGGATAGAGGATAGGATAGGATAGAGGATAGGATAGGATAAAGGATAGGATAGGATAGAGGATAGGATAGGATAGAGGATAGGATAGGATAGAGGATCGGATAGAGGATAGGATAGGATAGAGGATAGGAAAGGATAGAGGATAGGATGGGATAGAGGATAGGATAGGATAGAGGATAGGATAGGATAGAGGATAGGATAGGATAGAGGATAGGATAGGATAGAGGATAGGATAGGATAGGATAGAGGATAGGATAGGATAGGATAGAGGATAGGATAATATAGGATAGAGGATAGAGTATAGGATAGGATAGAGGATAGGATAGGATAGAGGAGAGGATAGGATAGAGGATAGGATAGGATAGAGGATAGGATAGGATAGAGGATAGGATAGGTAATTGGATAGGATAGGATAGAGGATAGGATAGGATAGAGGATAGAATAGGATAGATGATAGGATAGGATAGACAATAGGATAGGATAGAGGATAGGATAGGATAGAGGATAGGATAGAGGATAGGATAGGATAGAGGATAGGAAAGGATAGAGGATAGGATGGGATAGAGGATAGGATAGGATAGAGGATAGGATAGGATAGAGGATAGGATAGGATAGAGGATAGGATAGGATAGAGGATAGGATAGAGGATCGGATAGAGGATAGGATAGGATAGAGGACAGGATAGGATAGAGGATAGGATAGGTAATTGGATAGGATAGAGGATAGGATAAGGTAGAGGATAGTATAGGATAGAGGATAGGATAGGATAGAGGATAGGATAGGATAAAGGATAGGATAGGATAGAGGATAGGATAGGATAGAGGATAGGATAGGATAGAGGATCGGATAGAGGATAGGATAGGATAGAGGATCGGATAGAGGATAGGATAGGATAGAGGATAGGATAGGATAGAGGATAGCGTAGGATAGAGGATAGGATAGGATAAAGGATAGGATTGGATAGAGGATCGGATAGAGGATAGGATAGGATAGACGATAGTATAGGATAGAGGACAGGATAGAATAGAGGATAGGATAGGATAAAGGATAGGATAGGATAGAGGATAGGATAGGATAGGATAGAGGATAGAATAGGATACGATAGAGGATAGGATAGGATAGAGGATAGGATAGGATAGAGGATAGGATAGGATAGAGGATAGGATAGGATAGAGGATAGGATAGGATAGAGGATAGGATAGGATAGAGGATAGGATAGGATAGAGGATAGGATAGGATAGAGGATAGGATAGGTAATTGGATAGGATAGGATAGAGGATAGGATAGGATAGAGGATAGATTAGGATAGATGATAGGATAGGATAGAGAATAGGATAGGATAGAGGATAGGATAGGATAGAGGATAGGATAGAGGATAGGATAGGATAGAGGATAGGAAAGGATAGAGGATAGGATGGGATAGAGGATAGGATAGGATAGAGGATAGGATAGGATAGAGGATAGGATAGGATAGAGGATAGGATAGGATAGAGGATAGGATAGGATAGAGGATAGGATAGAGGATCGGATAGAGGATAGGATAGGATAGAGGACAGGATAGGATAGAGGATAGGATAGGTAATTGGATAGGATAGAGGATAGGATAAGGTAGAGGATAGTATAGGATAGAGGATAGGATAGGATAGAGGATAGGATAGGATAAAGGATAGGATAGGATAGAGGATAGGATAGGATAGAGGATAGGATAGGATAGAGGATCGGATAGAGGATAGGATAGGATAGAGGATAGGAAAGGATAGAGGATAGGATGGGATAGAGGATAGGATAGGATAGAGGATAGGATAGGATAGAGGATAGGATAGAGGATAGGATAGGATAGAGGATAGGATAGGATAGAGGATAGGATAGGATAGGATAGAGGATAGGATAGGATAGGATAGAGGATAGGATAATATAGGATAGAGGATAGAGTATAGGATAGGATAGAGGATAGGATAGGATAGAGGAGAGGATAGGATAGAGGATAGGATAGGATAGAGGATAGGATAGGATAGAGGATAGGATAGGTAATTGGATAGGATAGGATAGAGGATAGGATAGGATAGAGGATAGAATAGGATAGATGATAGGATAGGATAGAGAATAGGATAGGATAGAGGATAGGATAGGATAGAGGATAGGATAGAGGATAGGATAGGATAGAGGATAGGAAAGGATAGAGGATAGGATGGGATAGAGGATAGGATAGGATAGAGGATAGGATAGGATAGAGGATAGGATAGGATAGAGGATAGGATAGGATAGAGGATAGGATAGAGGATCGGATAGAGGATAGGATAGGATAGAGGACAGGATAGGATAGAGGATAGGATAGGTAATTGGATAGGATAGAGGATAGGATAAGGTAGAGGATAGTATAGGATAGAGGATAGGATAGGATAGAGGATAGGATAGGATAAAGGATAGGATAGGATAGAGGATAGGATAGGATAGAGGATAGGATAGGATAGAGGATCGGATAGAGGATAGGATAGGATAGAGGATCGGATAGAGGATAGGATAGGATAGAGGATAGGATAGGATAGAGGATAGAGTAGGATAGAGGATAGGATAGGATAAAGGATAGGATTGGATAGAGGATCGGATAGAGGATAGGGTAGGATAGACGATAGTATAGGATAGAGGACAGGATAGAATAGAGGATAGGATAGGATAAAGGATAGGATAGGATAGAGGATAGGATAGGATAGGATAGAGGATAGAATAGGATACGATAGAGGATATGATAGGATAGAGGATAGGATAGGATAGAGGATAGGATAGGATAGAGGATAGGATAGGATAGAGGATCGGATAGAGGATAGGATAGGATAGAGGATCGGATAGAGGATAGGATAGGATAGAGGATAGGATAGGATAGAGGATAGAGTAGGATAGAGGATAGGATAGGATAAAGGATAGGATTGGATAGAGGATCGGATAGAGGATAGAATAGGATAGAGGATAGGATAGGATAGACGATAGTATAGGATAGAGGACAGGATAGAATAGAGGATAGGATAGGATAAAGGATAGGATAGGATAGAGGATAGGATAGGATAGGATAGAGGATAGGATAGGATAGAGGATCGGATAGAGGATAGGATAGGATAGATGATAGGATAGGATAGAGGATAGAGTAGGATAGAGGATAGGATAGGATAAAGGATAGGATTGGATAGAGGATCGGATAGAGGATAGAATAGGATAGAGGATAGGATAGGATAGAGGATAGGATAGGATAGGATAGAGGATAGGATAGAGGATAGGATAGGATAGAGGATAGGATAGGATAAAGGATAGGATAGGATAGAGGATAGGATAGGATAGAGGATAGGATAGGATAGAGGATCGGATAGAGGATAGGATAGGATAGAGGATCGGATAGAGGATAGAGTAGGATAGAGGATAGGATAGGATAAAGGATAGGATTGGATAGAGGATCGGATAGAGGATAGAATAGGATAGAGGATAGGATAGGATAGAGGACAGGATAGGATAGGATAGAGGATAGGATAGAGGATAGGATAGGATAGAGGATAGGATAGGATAAAGGATAGGATAGGATAGAGGATAGGATAGGATAGAGGATAGGATAGGATAGAGGATCGGATAGAGGATAGGATAGGATAGAGGATCGGATAGAGGATAGGATAGGATAGATGATAGGATAGGATAGAGGATAGAGTAAGATAGAGGATAGGATAGGATAAAGGATAGGATTGGATAGAGGATCGGATAGAGGATAGAATAGGATAGAGGATAGGATAGGATAGAGGATAGGATAGGATAGGATAGAGTATAGGATAGAGGATAGGATAGGACAGAGGATCGGATAGAGGATAGGATAGGATAGAGCATAGGATAGGATAGAGGAAAGGATAGGATAGAAGATAGGATAGGATAGATGATAGGATAGGAAAGAGGGTAGGATAGGATAGAGGATAGACTATAGGATATGATAAAGGAGAGGATAGGATAGAGGATAGGATAGGATAGAGGATAGGATAGGATAGAGGATAGGATAGGATAGGATAGAGGATAGGATAGGATAGAGGATAGGATAGGATAGAGGATAGGATAGGTAATTGGATAGGATAGAGGATAGGATAAGGTAGAGGATAGTATAGGATAGAGGATAGGATAGGATAGAGGATAGGATAGGATAAAGGATAGGATAGGATAGAGGATAGGATAGGATAGAGGATAGGATAGGATAGAGGATCGGATAGAGGATAGGATAGGATAGAGGATCGGATAGAGGATAGGATAGGATAGAGGATAGGATAGGATAGAGGATAGAGTAGGATAGAGGATAGGATAGGATAAAGGATAGGATTGGATAGAGGATCGGATAGAGGATAGAATAGGATAGAGGACAGGATAGGATAGACGATAGTATAGGATAGAGGACAGGATAGAATAGAGGATAGGATAGGATAAAGGATAGGATAGGATAGAGGATAGGATAGGATAGGATAGAGGATAGGATAGGATAGAGGATAGGATAGAGGATCGGATAGAGGATAGGATAGGATAGAGGACAGGATAGGATAGAGGATAGGATAGGTAATTGGATAGGATAGAGGATAGGATAAGGTAGAGGATAGTATAGGATAGAGGATAGGATAGGATAGAGGATAGGATAGGATAAAGGATAGGATAGGATAGAATAGAGGATAGAGGATAGGATAGGTAATTGGATAGGATAGAGGATAGGATAAGTTAGAGGATAGTATAGGATAGAGGATAGGATAGGATAGAGGATCGGATAGGTAATTGGATAGGATAGGGGAGAGGATAAGGTAGAGACTAGTATAGGATAGAGGATCTGATAGAGGATAGGATAGGATAGAGGATAGGATAGGATCGAGGATAGGATAGGTAATTGGATAGGATAGAGGATAGGATATGGTAGAGGATAGTATAGGATAGAGGATAGGATAGAGGATCGGATAGGATAGGATAGAGGATAGGATAGAGGATACGATAGAGGATCGGATAGAGGATAGGATAGGATAGAGGAAAGGATAGGATAGAGGATAGGATAGGATAGATGATAGGATAGGAAAGTGGGTAGGATAGGATAGAGGATAGACTATAGGATAGGATAGAGGATAGGATAGGATAGAGGAGAGGATAGGATAGATGATACGATAGGATAGAGGATAGGATAGGATAGAGGATAGAATAGGATAGATGATATTATAGGATAGAGGATAGGATATGATAGAGTAAACGATATTATAGAGGATAGGATGGGATGGAGGATCGGATAGAGGATAGGATAGGATAGAGGATGGTATAGAGGATAGGATAGAGGATAGGATAGGATAGAGGATAGGATAGGAAAGAGGATAGGATAGGATACGATAGAGGATAGGATAGATGATAGGATAGGATAGAGGATGGGATAGGATAGAGGATAAAATATGATAGAGGATAGGATAGGATAGAGGATCGGATAGAGGATAGAATAGGATAGAGGATAGGATAGGATAGAGGATAGGATAGGATAGAGGATAGGATAGTATAGAGGATAGAATAGGATAGATGATATTATAGGATAGAGGATAGGATATGATAGAGTAAACGATATTCTAGAGGATAGGATAGGATAGAGGATCGGATAGAGGATAGGATAGGATAGAGGATGGTATAGAGGATAGGATAGAGGATAGGATAGGATAGAGGATAGGATAGGATAGAGGATAGTATAGGATAGATGATATTATAGGATAGAGGATAGGATATGATAGAGTAAACGATATTATAGAGGATAGGATAGGATGGAGGATCGGATAGAGGATAGGATAGGATAGAGTAAACGATATTATAGAGGATAGGATAGGATGGAGGATCGGATAGAGGATAGGATAGGATAGAGGATGGTATAGAGGATAGGATAGAGGATAGGATAGGATAGAGGATAGGATAGGAAAGAGGATAGGATAGGATACGATAGAGGATAGGATAGATGATAGGATAGGATAGAGGATGGGATAGGATAGAGGATAAAATATGATAGAGGATAGGATAGGATAGAGGATCGGATAGAGGATAGAATAGGATAGAGGATAGGATAGGATAGAGGATAGTATAGGATAGAGGATAGGATAGAGTAGAGGATAGGATAGGATAAAGGAGAGGATAGGATAGAGGATAGGATAGGATAGAGGATAGGATAGTATAGAGGATAGAATAGGATAGATGATATTATAGGATAGAGGATAGGATATGATAGAGTAAACGATATTCTAGAGGATAGGATAGGATAGAGGATCGGATAGAGGATAGGATAGGATAGAGGATGGTATAGAGGATAGGATAGAGGATAGTATAGGATAGAGGATAGGATAGGATAGAGGATAGGATAGGATAGAGGAAAGGATAGGATAGAGGATAGGATAGGTAATTGGATAGGATAGAGGATAGGATAAGGTAGAGGATAGTATAGGATAGAGGATAGGATAGGATAGAGGATAGGATAAGGTAGAGGATAGTATAGGATAGAGGATAGGATAGGATAGAGGATAGGATAGGATAAAGGATAGGATAGGATAGAGGATAGGATAGGATAGAGGAGAGGATAGGATAGAGGATAGGATAGGATAGAGGATAGGATAGGATAGAGGATAGGATAGGATAGGATAGAGGATAGAATAGGATACGATAGAGGATAGGATAGGATAGAGGATAGGATAGGATAGAGGATAGGATAGGATAGAGGATAGGATAGGATAGAGGATAGGATAGGATAGAGGATAGGATAGGTAATTGGATAGGATAGGATAGAGGATAGGATAGGATAGAGGATAGAATAGGATAGATGATAGGATAGGATAGAGAATAGGATAGGATAGAGGATAGGATAGGATAGAGGAGAGGATAGGATAGAGGATAGGATAGGATAGAGGATAGGATAGGATAGATAATAGGATAGGATAGGATAGAGGATAGGATAGGATAGAGGATAGAATAGGATTGAGGAGCGTTTAGGATAGAGGATAGGATATGATAGAGGATAGGATAGGATACGATAGAGGATAGGATAGGATAGAGGATAGGATAGGATAGAGGATAGGATAGGATAGAGGATAGGATAGGATAGAGGATAGGATAGGATAGAGGATAGGATAGGATAGAGGATAGGATAGGATAGAGGATAGGATAGGATAGAGGATAGGATAGGATAGAGGATAGGATAGGATAGAGGATAGGATAGGATAAAGGATAGGATAGGATAGAGGATAGGATAGGGTAGAGGATAGAATAGGATAGATGATAGGATAGGATGGAGAATAGGATAGGATAGAGGATAGGATAGGATAGAGGATAGGATAGAGGATAGGATAGGATAGAGGATAGGAAAGGATAGAGGATAGGATGGGATAGAGGATAGGATAGGATGGAGGATAGGATAGGATAGAGGATAGGATAGGATAGAGGATAGGATAGAGGATAGGATAGAGGATAGGATAGGATAGAGGAAAGGATAGGATAGAGGATAGGATAGGTAATTGGATAGGATAGAGGATAGGATAAGGTAGAGGATAGTATAGGATAGAGGATAGGATAGGATAGAGGATAGGACAGGATAAAGGATAGGATAGGATAGAGGATAGGATAGGATAGAGGATAGGATAGGATAGAGGATCGGATAGAGGATAGGATAGGATAGAGGATCGGATAGAGGATAGGATATGATAGAGGATAGGATAGGATACAGGATAGAGTAGGATAGAGGATAGGATAAGGTAGAGGATAGTATAGGATAGAGGATAGGATAGGATAGAGGATAGGATAGGATAAAGGATAGGATAGGATAGAGGATAGGATAGGATAGAGGAGAGGATAGGATAGAGGATCGGATAGAGGATAGGATAGGATAGAGGATCGGATAGATGATAGGATAGAGGATAGGATAGGATAGAGGATAGAATAGGATACGATAGAGGATAGGATAGGATAGAGGATAGGATAGGATAGAGGATAGGATAGGATAGAGGATAGGATAGGTAATTGGATAGGATAGGATAGAGGATAGGATAGGATAGAGGATAGAATAGGATAGATGATAGGATAGGATAGAGAATAGGATAGGATAGAGGATAGGATAGGATAGAGGAGAGGATAGGATAGAGGATAGGATAGGATAGAGGATAGGATAGGATAGATAATAGGATAGGATAGGATAGAGGATAGGATAGGATATAGGATAGAATAGGATTGAGGAGCGTTTAGGATAGAGGATAGGATATGATAGAGGATAGGATAGGATACGATAGAGGATAGGATAGGATAGAGGATAGGATAGGATAGAGGATAGGATAGGATAGAGGATAGGATAGGATAGAGGATAGGATAGGATAGAGGATAGGATAGGATAGAGGATAGGATAGGATAGAGGATAGGATAGGATAGAGGATAGGATAGGATAGAGGATAGGATAGGATAGAGGATAGGATAGGATAAAGGATAGGATAGGATAGAGGATAGGATAGGGTAGAGGATAGAATAGGATAGATGATAGGATAGGATGGAGAATAGGATAGGATAGAGGATAGGATAGGATAGAGGATAGGATAGAGGATAGGATAGGATAGAGGATAGGAAAGGATAGAGGATAGGATGGGATAGAGGATAGGATAGGATAGAGGATAGGATAGGATAGAGGATAGGATAGGATAGAGGATAGGATAGAGGATAGAATAGAGGATAGGATAGGATAGAGGAAAGGTTAGGATAGAGGATAGGATAGGTAATTGGATAGGATTGAGGATAGGATAAGGTAGAGGATAGTATAGGATAGAGGATAGGATAGGATAGAGGATAGGATAGGATAAAGGATAGGATAGGATAGAGGATAGGATAGGATAGATGATACGATAGGATAGAGGATAGGATAGGATAGAGGATAGAATAGGATAGATGATATTATAGGATAGAGGATAGGATATGATAGAGTAAACGATATTATAGAGGATAGGATAGGATGGAGGATCGGATAGAGGATAGGATAGGATAGAGGATGGTATAGAGGATAGGATAGAGGATAGGATAGGATAGAGGATAGGATAGGAAAGAGGATAGGATAGGATACGATAGAGGATAGGATAGATGATAGGATAGGATAGAGGATGGGATAGGATAGAGGATAAAATATGATAGAGGATAGGATAGGATAGAGGATCGGATAGAGGATAGAATAGGATAGAGGATAGGATAGGATAGAGGATAGTATAGGATAGAGGATAGGATAGAGTAGAGGATAGGATAGGATAAAGGAGAGGATAGGATAGAGGATAGGATAGGATAGATAATAGGATAGTATAGAGGATAGAATAGGATAGATGATATTATAGGATAGAGGATAGGATATGATAGAGTAAACGATATTCTAGAGGATAGGATAGGATAGAGGATCGGATAGAGGATAGGATAGGATAGAGGATGGTATAGAGGATAGGATAGAGGATAGGATAGGATAGAGGATAGGATAGGATAGAGGATAGTATAGGATAGAGAATAGGATAGATTAGAGGATAGGATAGGATAAAGGATAGGATAGGATAGAGGATAGGATAGAGGATAGGATAGGATAGGATAGAGGATAGGATAGAGGATAGGATAGGATAGAGGATCGGATAGAGGATAGGATAGGATAGAGGATAGGATAGGATAGAGGAAAGGATAGGATAGAAGATAGGATAGGATAGATGATAGGATAGGAAAGAGGGTAGGATAGGATAGAGGATAGAGTATAGGATGGGATAGAGGATAGGATAGGATAGAGGAGAGGATAGGATAGAGGATAGGATAGGATAGAGGATAGGATATGATAGAGGATAGGATAGGATACGATAGAGGATAGGATAGGATAGAGGATAGGATAGGATAGAGGATAGGATAGGATAGAGGATAGGATAGGATAGAGGATAGGATAGGATAGAGGATAGGATAGGATAGGATAGAGGATAGGATAATATAGGATAGAGGATAGAGTATAGGATAGGATAGAGGATAGGATAGGATAGAGGAGAGGATAGGATAGAGGATAGGATAGGATAGAGGATAGGATAGGATAGAGGATAGGATAGGATAGGATAGAGGATAGGATAGGATAGAGGATAGAATAGGATACGATAGAGGATAGGATAGGATAGAGGATAGGATAGGATAGAGGATAGGATAGGATAGAGGATAGGATAGGATAGAGGATAGGATAGGATAGAGGATAGGATAGGTAATTGGATAGGATAGGATAGAGGATAGGATAGGATAGAGGATAGAATAGGATAGATGATAGGATAGGATAGAGAATAGGATAGGATAGAGTATAGGATAGGATAGAGGAGAGGATAGGATAGAGGATAGGATAGGATAGAGGATAGGATAGGATAGATAATAGGATAGGATATGATAGAGGATAGGATAGGATAGAGGATAGAATAGGATTGAGGACCGTTTAGGATAGAGGATAGGATATGATAGAGGATAGGATAGGATACGATAGAGGATAGGATAGGATAGAGGATAGGATAGGATAGAGGATAGGATAGGATAGAGGATAGGATAGGATAGAGGATAGGATAGGATAGAGGATAGGATAGGATAGAGGATAGGATAGGATAGAGGATAGGATAGGATAAAGGATAGGATAGGATAGAGGATAGGATAGGGTAGAGGATAGAATAGGATAGATGATAGGATAGGATGGAGAATAGGATAGGATAGAGGATAGGATGGGATAGAGGATAGGATAGGATAGAGGATAGGATAGGATAGAGGATAGGATAGGATAGAGGATAGGATAGAGGATAGGATAGAGGATAGGATAGAGGATAGGATAGGATAGAGGAAAGGATAGGATAGAGGATAGGATAGGTAATTGGATAGGATAGAGGATAGGATAAGGTAGAGGATAGTATAGGATAGAGGATAGGATAGGATAGAGGATAGGATAGGATAAAGGATAGGATAGGATAGAGGATAGGATAGGATAGAGGATAGGATAGGATAGAGGATCGGATAGAGGATAGGATAGGATAGAGGATCGGATAGAGGATAGGATATGATAGAGGATAGGATAGGATAGAGGATAGAGTAGGATAGAGGATAGGATAAGGTAGAGGATAGTATAGGATAGAGGATAGGATAGGATAGAGGATAGGATAGGATAAAGGATAGGATAGGATAGAGGATAGGATAGGATAGAGGAGAGGATAGGATAGAGGATCGGATAGAGGATAGGATAGGATAGAGGATCGGATAGATGATAGGATAGGAAAGAGGGTAGGATAGGATAGAGGATAGACTATAGGATAGGATAGAGGATAGAATAGGATAGAGGATAGGATAGGATAGAGGATAGGATAGGATAGTGGATAGGATAGGATAAAGGATAGGATAGGATAGAGGATAGGATAGGGTAGAGGATAGAATAGGATAGATGATAGGATAGGATAGAGAATAGGATAGGATAGAGGATAGGATAGGATAGAGGATAGGATAGAGGATAGGATAGGATAGAGGATAGGAAAGGATAGAGGATAGGATGGGATAGAGGATAGGATAGGATAGAGGATAGGATAGGATAGAGGATAGGATAGGATAGAGGATAGGATAGAGGATAGGATAGAGGATAGGATAGGTAATTGGATAGGATAGAGGATAGGATAAGGTAGAGGATAGTATAGGATTAGAGGATAGGATAGGATAGAGGATAGGATAGGATAAAGGATAGGATAGGATAGAGGATAGGATAGGATAGAGGATAGGATAGGATAGAGGATCGGATAGAGGATAGGATAGGATAGAGGATCGGATAGAGGATAGGATATGATAGAGGATAGGATAGGATAGAGGATAGAGTAGGATAGAGGATAGGATAAGGTAGAGGATAGTATAGGATAGAGGATAGGATAGGATAGAGGATAGGATAGGATAAAGGATAGGATAGGATAGAGGATAGGATAGGATAGAGGAGAGGATAGGATAGAGGATCGGATAGAGGATAGGATAGGATAGAGGATCGGATAGATGATAGGATAGGAAAGAGGGTAGGATAGGATAGAGGATAGGATAGGATAGAGGAGAGGATAGGATAGAGGATACGATAGGATAGAGGATAGGATAGGATAGAGGATAGAATAGGATAGATGATATTATAGGATAGAGGATAGGATATGATAGAGTAAACGATATTATAGAGGATAGGATAGGCTAGAGGATCGGATAGAGGATAGGATAGGATAGAGGATGGTATAGAGGATAGGATAGAGGATAGGATAGGATAGAGGATAGGATAGGATAGAGGATAGTATAGGATAGAGAATAGGATAGAATAGAGGATAGGATAGGATAAAGGATAGGATAGGATAGAGGATAGGATAGGATAGGATAGAGGATAGGATAGGATAGGATAGAGGATAGGTTAGGATAGGATAGAGGATAGGATAGAGGATAGGATAGGATAGAGGATCGGATAGAGGATAGGATAGGATAGAGGATAGGATAGGATAGAGGAAAGGATAGGATAGAAGATAGGATAGGATAGATGATAGGATAGGAAAGAGGGTAGGATAGGATAGAGGATAGAGTATAGGATACGATAGAGGATAGGATAGGATAGAGGAGAGGATAGGATAGGATAGAGGATAGGATAGGATAGAGGATAGAGTATAGGATAGGATAGAGGATAGGATAGGATAGAGGAGAGGATAGGATAGAGGATAGGATAGAGGATAGGATAGGATAGAGGATAGGATAGGATAGAGGATAGGATAAGATAGAGGATAGGATAGGATACAGGATAGGATAGGTAATTGGATAGGATAGAGGATAGGATAAGTTAGAGGATAGTATAGGATAGAGGATAGGATAGGATAGAGGATAGGATAGGATAGAGGAGAGGATAGGATAGAGGATAGGATAGAGGATAGGATAGGATAGAGGATAGGATAGGATAGAGGATAGGATAGGATAGGATAGAGGATAGGATAGGATAGAGGATAGAATAGGATTGAGGAGCGTTTAGGATAGAGGATAGGATATGATAGAGGATAGGATAGGATACGATAGAGGATAGGATAGGATAGAGGATAGGATAGGATAGAGGATAGGATAGGATAGAGGATAGGATAGGATAGAGGATAGGATAGGATAGAGGATAGGATAGGTAATTGGATAGGATAGAGGATAGGATAAGTTAGAGGATAGTATAGGATAGAGGATAGGATAGGATAGAGGATAGGATAGGATAAAGGATAGGATAGGATAGAGGATAGTATAGGATAGAGGATAGAATAGGATAGATGATATTATAGGATAGAGGATAGGATATGATAGAGTAAACGATATTATAGAGGATAGGATAGGATAGAGGATCGGATAGAGGATAGGATAGGATAGAGGATGGTATAGAGGATAGGATAGAGGATAGGATAGGATAGAGGATAGGATAGGATAGGATAGAGGATAGGATAGAGGATAGGATAGGACAGAGGATCGGATAGAGGATAGGATAGGATGGAGGATAGGATAGGATAGAGGAAAGGATAGGATAGAAGATAGGATAGGATAGAGGATACGATAGGATAGAGGATAGGATAGGATAGAGGATAGAATAGGATAGATGATATTATAGGATAGAGGATAGGATATGATAGAGTAAACGATATTATAGAGGATAGGATAGGATAGAGGATCGGATAGAGGATAGGATAGGATAGGGGATGGTATAGAGGATAGGATAGAGGATAGGATAGGATAGAGGATAGGATAGGAAGGATGATAGGATAGGATACGATAGAGGATAGGATAGATGATAGGATAGGATAGAGGATGGGATAGGATAGAGGATAGGATATGATAGAGGATAGGATAGGATAGAGGATCGGATAGAGGATAGAATAGGATAGAGGATAGGATAGGATAGAGGATAGTATAGGATAGAGGATAGGATAGAGTAGAGGATAGGATAGGATAAAGGAGGGGATAGGATAGAGGATAGGATAGGATAGGATAGAGGATAGGATAGGATAGAGGATAGAGTATAGGATAGGATAGAGGATAGGATAGGATAGAGGAGAGGATAGGATAGAGGATAGGATAGAGGGTAGGATAGGATAGAGGATAGGATATGATAGAGGATAGGATAGAATAGAGGATAGGATAGGATAGAGGATAGGATAGGATACGATAGAGGATAGGATAGGATAGAGGATAGGATAGGATAGAGGATAGGATAGGATAGAGGATAGGATAGGATAGAGGATAGGATAGGTAATTGGATAGGATAGAGGATAGGATAAGTTAGAGGATAGTATAGGATAGAGGATAGGATAGGATAGAGGATAGGATAGGATAGAGGAGAGGATAGGATAGAGGATAGGATAGAGGATAGGATAGAGGATAGGATAGGATAGAGGATAGGATAGGATAGAGGATAGGATAGGATAGAGGATAGGATAGGATAGGATAGAGGATAGGATAGGATAGAGGATAGAATAGGATTGAGGAGCGTTTAGGATAGAGGATAGGATATGAAAGAGGATAGGATAGGATACGATAGAGGATATGATAGGATAGAGGATAGGATAGGATAGAGGATAGGATAGGATAGAGGATAGGATAGGATAGAGGATAGGATAGGATAAAGGATAGGATAGGATAGAGGATAGTATAGGATAGAGGATAGAATAGGATAGATGATATTATAGGATAGAGGATAGGATATGATAGAGTAAACGATATTATAGAGGATAGGATAGGATAGAGGATCGGATAGAGGATAGAATAGGATAGAGGATAGGATAGGATAGAGGATAGTATGGGATAGAGGATAGGATAGAGTAGAGGATAGGATAGGATAAAGGAGAGGATAGGATAGAGGATAGGATAGGATAGGATAGAGGATAGGATAGGATAGGATAGAGGATAGGATAGAGGATAGGATAGGATAGAGGATCGGATAGAGGATAGGATAGGATAGAGGATAGGATAGGATAGAGGAAAGGATAGGATAGAAGATAGGATAGGATAGATGATAGGATAGGAAAGAGGGTAGGATAGGATAGAGGATAGAGTATAGGATACGATAGAGGATAGGATAGGATAGAGGAGAGGATAGGATAGAGGATAGGATAGGATAGAGGATAGGATAGGATAGAGGATAGGATAGGATAGGATAGAGGATAGGATAGGATAGAGGATAGAATAGGATTGAGGAGCGTTTAGGATAGAGGATAGGATATGATAGAGGATAGGATAGGATACGATAGAGGATAGGATAGGATAGAGGATAGGATAGGATAGAGGATAGGATAGGATAGAGGATAGGATAGGATAGAGGATAGGATAGGATAGAGGATAGGATAGGATAGAGGATAGGATAGGATAGAGGATAGGATAGGATAGGATAGAGGATAGGATAGGATAGGATAGAGGATAGGATAGGATAGAGGATAGAGTATAGGATAGGATAGAGGATAGGATAGGATAGAGGATAGGATAGGATAGAGGAAAGGATAGGATAGAAGATAGGATAGGATAGATGATAGGATAGGAAAGAGGGTAGGATAGGATAGAGGATAGAGTATAGGATAGGATAGAGGATAGGATAGGATAGAGGAGAGGATATGATAGAGGATAGGATAGGATAGAGGATAGGATAGGATAGAGGATAGGATAGGATAGGATAGAGGATAGGATAGGATAGAGGATAGAATAGGATTGAGGAGCGTTTAGGATAGAGGATAGGATATGATAGAGGATAGGATAGGATACGATAGAGGATAGGATAGGATAGAGGATAGGATAGGATAGAGGATAGGATAGGATAGAGGATAGGATAGGATAGAGGATAGGATAGGATAGAGGATAGGATATGATAGAGTAAACGATATTATAGAGGATAGGATAGGATAGAGGATCGGATAGAGGATAGGATATGATAGAGGATGGTATAGAGGATAGGATAGAGGATAGGATAGGATAGAGGATAGGATAGGAAAGAGGATAGGATAGGATACGATAGAGGATAGGATAGATGATAGGATAGGATAGAGGATGGGTTAGGATAGAGGATAGGATATGATAGAGGATAGGATAGGATAGAGGATCGGATAGAGGATAGAATAGGATAGAGGATAGGATAGGAAAGAGGATAGTATAGGATAGAGGATAGGATAGAGTAGAGGATAGGATAGGATAAAGGAGAGGATAGGATAGAGGATAGGATAGGATAGAGGATAGGATAGTATAGAGGATAGAATAGGATAGATGATATTATAGGATAGAGGATAGGATATGATAGAGTAAACGATATTCTAGAGGATAGGACAGGATAGAGGATCGGATAGAGGATAGGATAGGATAGAGGATGGTATAGAGGATAGGATAGAGGATAGGATAGGATAGAGGATAGTATAGGATAGAGAATAGGATAGAATAGAGGATAGGATAGGATAAAGGATAGGATAGGATAGAGGATAGAGGATAGGATAGGATAGGATAGAGGATAGGATACGATAGGATAGAGGATAGGATAGAGGATAGGATAGGATAGAGGATCGGATAGAGGATAGGATAGGATAGAGGATAGGATAGGATAGAGGAAAGGATAGGATAGAAGATAGGATAGGATAGATGATAGGATAGGAAAGAGGGTAGGATAGGATAGAGGATAGAGTATAGGATAGGATAGAGGATAGGATAGGATAGAGGAGAGGATAGGATAGAGGATAGGATAGGATAGAGGATAGGATAGGTTAGAGGATAGGATAGGATAGGATACAGGATAGGATAGGATAGAGGATAGGATAGGATAGAGGATAGGATAGGATAGAGGATAGGATAGGATAGAGGATAGAGTAGGATAGAGGATAGGATAGGGTAAAGGATAGGATTGGATAGAGGATCGGATAGAGGATAGAATAGGATAGAGGATAGGATAGGATAGAGGATAGTATAGGATAGAGGATAGGATAGAGTAGAGGATAGGATAGGATAAAGGAGAGGATAGGATAGAGGATAGGATAGGATAGAGGATAGGATAGTATAGAGGATAGAATAGGATAGATGATATTATAGGATAGAGGATAGGATATGATAGAGTAAACGATATTCTAGAGGATAGGATAGGATAGAGGATCGGATAGAGGATAGGATATGATAGAGGATGGTATAGAGGATAGGATAGAGGATAGGATAGGATAGAGGATAGGATAGGATAGAGGATAGTATAGGATAGAGAATAGGATAGAATAGAGGATAGGATAGGATAGAGGATAGGATAGGATAGAGGATAGGATAGGATAGAGGATAGGATAGGTAATTGGATAGGATAGAGGATAGGATAAGTTAGAGGATAGTATAGGATAGAGGATAGGATAGGATAGAGGATAGGATAGGATAAAGGATAGGATAGGATAGAGGATAGTATAGGATAGAGGATAGAATAGGATAGATGATATTATAGGATAGAGGATAGGATATGATAGAGTAAACGATATTATAGAGGATAGGATAGGATAGAGGATCGGATAGAGGATAGGATAGGATAGAGGATGGTATAGAGGATAGGATAGAGGATAGGATAGGATAGAGGATAGGATAGGATAGGATAGAGGATAGGATAGAGGATAGGATAGGACAGAGGATCGGATAGAGGATAGGATAGGATGGAGGATAGGATAGGATAGAGGAAAGGATAGGATAGAAGATAGGATAGGATAGAGGATACGATAGGATAGAGGATAGGATAGGATAGAGGATAGAATAGGATAGATGATATTATAGGATAGAGGATAGGATATGATAGAGTAAACGATATTATAGAGGATAGGATAGGATAGAGGATCGGATAGAGGATAGGATAGGATAGGGGATGGTATAGAGGATAGGATAGAGGATAGGATAGGATAGAGGATAGGATAGGAAGGATGATAGGATAGGATACGATAGAGGATAGGATAGATGATAGGATAGGATAGAGGATGGGATAGGATAGAGGATAGGATATGATAGAGGATAGGATAGGATAGAGGATCGGATAGAGGATAGAATAGGATAGAGGATAGGATAGGATAGAGGATAGTATAGGATAGAGGATAGGATAGAGTAGAGGATAGGATAGGATAAAGGAGGGGATAGGATAGAGGATAGGATAGGATAGGATAGAGGATAGGATAGGATAGAGGATAGAGTATAGGATAGGATAGAGGATAGGATAGGATAGAGGAGAGGATAGGATAGAGGATAGGATAGAGGGTAGGATAGGATAGAGGATAGGATATGATAGAGGATAGGATAGAATAGAGGATAGGATAGGATAGAGGATAGGATAGGATACGATAGAGGATAGGATAGGATAGAGGATAGGATAGGATAGAGGATAGGATAGGATAGAGGATAGGATAGGATAGAGGATAGGATAGGTAATTGGATAGGATAGAGGATAGGATAAGTTAGAGGATAGTATAGGATAGAGGATAGGATAGGATAGAGGATAGGATAGGATAGAGGAGAGGATAGGATAGAGGATAGGATAGAGGATAGGATAGAGGATAGGATAGGATAGAGGATAGGATAGGATAGAGGATAGGATAGGATAGAGGATAGGATAGGATAGGATAGAGGATAGGATAGGATAGAGGATAGAATAGGATTGAGGAGCGTTTAGGATAGAGGATAGGATATGAAAGAGGATAGGATAGGATACGATAGAGGATATGATAGGATAGAGGATAGGATAGGATAGAGGATAGGATAGGATAGAGGATAGGATAGGATAGAGGATAGGATAGGATAAAGGATAGGATAGGATAGAGGATAGTATAGGATAGAGGATAGAATAGGATAGATGATATTATAGGATAGAGGATAGGATATGATAGAGTAAACGATATTATAGAGGATAGGATAGGATAGAGGATCGGATAGAGGATAGAATAGGATAGAGGATAGGATAGGATAGAGGATAGTATGGGATAGAGGATAGGATAGAGTAGAGGATAGGATAGGATAAAGGAGAGGATAGGATAGAGGATAGGATAGGATAGGATAGAGGATAGGATAGGATAGGATAGAGGATAGGATAGAGGATAGGATAGGATAGAGGATCGGATAGAGGATAGGATAGGATAGAGGATAGGATAGGATAGAGGAAAGGATAGGATAGAAGATAGGATAGGATAGATGATAGGATAGGAAAGAGGGTAGGATAGGATAGAGGATAGAGTATAGGATACGATAGAGGATAGGATAGGATAGAGGAGAGGATAGGATAGAGGATAGGATAGGATAGAGGATAGGATAGGATAGAGGATAGGATAGGATAGGATAGAGGATAGGATAGGATAGAGGATAGAATAGGATTGAGGAGCGTTTAGGATAGAGGATAGGATATGATAGAGGATAGGATAGGATACGATAGAGGATAGGATAGGATAGAGGATAGGATAGGATAGAGGATAGGATAGGATAGAGGATAGGATAGGATAGAGGATAGGATAGGATAGAGGATAGGATAGGATAGAGGATAGGATAGGATAGAGGATAGGATAGGATAGGATAGAGGATAGGATAGGATAGGATAGAGGATAGGATAGGATAGAGGATAGAGTATAGGATAGGATAGAGGATAGGATAGGATAGAGGATAGGATAGGATAGAGGAAAGGATAGGATAGAAGATAGGATAGGATAGATGATAGGATAGGAAAGAGGGTAGGATAGGATAGAGGATAGAGTATAGGATAGGATAGAGGATAGGATAGGATAGAGGAGAGGATATGATAGAGGATAGGATAGGATAGAGGATAGGATAGGATAGAGGATAGGATAGGATAGGATAGAGGATAGGATAGGATAGAGGATAGAATAGGATTGAGGAGCGTTTAGGATAGAGGATAGGATATGATAGAGGATAGGATAGGATACGATAGAGGATAGGATAGGATAGAGGATAGGATAGGATAGAGGATAGGATAGGATAGAGGATAGGATAGGATAGAGGATAGGATAGGATAGAGGATAGGATAGGATAGGATAGAGGATAGGATAGGATAGGATAAAGGATAGGATAGGATAGAGGATAGGATAGGATAGATGATATTATAGGATAGAGGATAGGATATGATAGAGTAAACGATATTATAGAGGATAGGATAGGATAGAGGATCGGATAGAGGATAGGATATGATAGAGGATGGTATAGAGGATAGGATAGAGGATAGGATAGGATAGAGGATAGGATAGGAAAGAGGATAGGATAGGATACGATAGAGGATAGGATAGATGATAGGATAGGATAGAGGATGGGTTAGGATAGAGGATAGGATATGATAGAGGATAGGATAGGATAGAGGATCGGATAGAGGATAGAATAGGATAGAGGATAGGATAGGAAAGAGGATAGTATAGGATAGAGGATAGGATAGAGTAGAGGATAGGATAGGATAAAGGAGAGGATAGGATAGAGGATAGGATAGGATAGAGGATAGGATAGTATAGAGGATAGAATAGGATAGATGATATTATAGGATAGAGGATAGGATATGATAGAGTAAACGATATTCTAGAGGATAGGACAGGATAGAGGATCGGATAGAGGATAGGATAGGATAGAGGATGGTATAGAGGATAGGATAGAGGATAGGATAGGATAGAGGATAGTATAGGATAGAGAATAGGATAGAATAGAGGATAGGATAGGATAAAGGATAGGATAGGATAGAGGATAGAGGATAGGATAGGATAGGATAGAGGATAGGATACGATAGGATAGAGGATAGGATAGAGGATAGGATAGGATAGAGGATCGGATAGAGGATAGGATAGGATAGAGGATAGGATAGGATAGAGGAAAGGATAGGATAGAAGATAGGATAGGATAGATGATAGGATAGGAAAGAGGGTAGGATAGGATAGAGGATAGAGTATAGGATAGGATAGAGGATAGGATAGGATAGAGGAGAGGATAGGATAGAGGATAGGATAGGATAGAGGATAGGATAGGTTAGAGGATAGGATAGGATAGGATACAGGATAGGATAGGATAGAGGATAGGATAGGATAGAGGATAGGATAGGATAGAGGATAGGATAGGATAGAGGATAGAGTAGGATAGAGGATAGGATAGGGTAAAGGATAGGATTGGATAGAGGATCGGATAGAGGATAGAATAGGATAGAGGATAGGATAGGATAGAGGATAGTATAGGATAGAGGATAGGATAGAGTAGAGGATAGGATAGGATAAAGGAGAGGATAGGATAGAGGATAGGATAGGATAGAGGATAGGATAGTATAGAGGATAGAATAGGATAGATGATATTATAGGATAGAGGATAGGATATGATAGAGTAAACGATATTCTAGAGGATAGGATAGGATAGAGGATCGGATAGAGGATAGGATATGATAGAGGATGGTATAGAGGATAGGATAGAGGATAGGATAGGATAGAGGATAGGATAGGATAGAGGATAGTATAGGATAGAGAATAGGATAGAATAGAGGATAGGATAGGATAAAGGATAGGATAGGATAGAGGATAGGATAGAGGATAGGATAGGATAGAGGATCGGATAGGATAGAGGATAGGATAGATGATAGGATAGGATAGAGAATAGGATAGGATAGAGGATAGGATAGGATAGAGGATAGGATAGAGGATAGGATAGGATAGAGGATAGGAAAGGATAGAGGATAGGATGGGATAGAGGATAGGATAGGATAGAGGATAGGATAGGATAGAGGATAGGATAGGATGGAGGATAGGATAGGATAGAGGATAGGATAGAGGATAGGATAGGATAGAGGATAGGATAGGATAGAGGATGGTATAGAGGATAGGATAGAGGATAGGATAGGATAGAGGATAGGATAGGATAGAGTATAGTATAGGATAGAGAATAGGATAGAATAGAGGATAGGATAGGATAAAGGATAGGATAGGATAGAGGATAGGATAGGATAGGATAGAGGATAGGATAGAGGATAGGATAGGATAGAGGATCGGATAGAGGATAGGATAGGATAGAGGATAGGATAGGATAGAGGAAAGGATAGGATAGAAGATAGGATAGGATAGATGATAGGATAGGAAAGAGGGTAGGATAGGATAGAGGATAGAGTATAGGATAGGATAGAGGATAGGATAGGATAGAGGAGAGGATAGGATAGAGGATAGGATAGGATAGAGGATAGGATAGAGGAGAGGATAGGATAGAGGATAGGATAGGATAGAGGATAGGATAGGATAGAGGATAGGATAGGATAGGATAGAGGATAGGATAGGATAGAGGATAGAATAGGATACGATAGAGGATAGGATAGGATAGAGGATAGGATAGGATAGAGGATAGGATAGGATAGAGGATAGGATAGGATAGAGGATAGGATAGGATAGAGGATAGGATAGGTAATTGGATAGGATAGAGTACAGGATAAGGTAGAGGATAGGATAGGATAGGATAGAGGATAGGATAGAGCATCGGATAGAGGATAGGATAGGATAGAGGAAAGGATAGGATAGAGGATATAATAGGTAATTGGATAGGATAGAGGATGGGATAAGGTAGAGGATAGTATAGGATACAGGATAGGATAGGATAGAGGATAGGATAGGATAAAGGATAGGATAGGATAGAGGATAGGATAGGATAGAGGATAGGATAGGATAGAGGATCGGATAGAGGATAGGATAGGATAGAGGATCGGATAGAGGATAGGATAGGATAGAGGATCGGATAGAGGATAGGATAGGATAGAGGATAGGATAGGATAGAGGATAGAGTAGGATAGAGGATAGGATAGGGTAAAGGATAGGATTGGATAGAGGATCGGATAGAGGATAGAATAGGATAGAGGATAGGATAGGATAGAGGATAGTATAGGATAGAGGATAGGATAGATTAGAGGATAGGATAGGATAAAGGATAGGATAGGATAGAGGATAGGATAGGATAGGATAGAGGATAGGATAGGATAGGATAGAGGATAGGATAGAGGATAGGATAGGATAGAGGATAGGATAGGATAGAGGAGAGGATAGGATAGAGGATAGGATAGGATAGAGGATAGGATAGGATAGAGGATAGGATAGGATAGGATAGAGGATAGAATAGGATTGAGGAGCGTTTAGGATAGAGGATAGGATATGATAGAGGATAGGATAGGATACGATAGAGGATAGGATAGGATAGAGGATAGGATAGGATAGAGGATAGGATAGGATAGGATAGAGGATAGGATAGGATAGGATAGAGGATAGGATAGGATAGAGGATAGAGTATAGGATAGGATAGAGGATAGGATAGGATAGAGGAGAGGATAGGATAGAGGATAGGATAGGATAGAGGATAGGATAGGATAGAGGATAGGATAGGATAGGATAGAGGATAGGATAGGATAGAGGATAGAATAGGATACGATAGAGGATAGGATAGGATAGGATAGAGGATAGGATAGGATAGAGGATAGAATAGGATACGATAGAGGATAGGATAGGATAGAGCATAGGATAGGATAGAGGATAGGATATGTAATTGGATAGGATAGAGGATAGCATAAGTTAGAGGATAGTATAGGATAGAGGATAGGATAGGATAGAGGATAGGATAGGATAGAGGATAGGATAGGATAGAGGATAGGATAGGATAGAGGATAGAATAGGATAGACGATAGGATAGGATAGAGAATAGGATAGGATAGAGGATAGGATAGGATAGAGGATAGGATAGAGGATAGGATAGGATAGAGGATAGGAAAGGATAGAGGATAGGATGGGATAGAGGATAGGATAGGATAGAGGATAGGATAGCATAGAGGATAGGATAGGATGGAGGATAGGATAGGATAGAGGATAGGATAGAGGATAGGATAGGATAGAGGATAGGATAGGTAATTGGATAGGATAGAGTATAGGATAAGGTAGAGGATAGGATAGGATAGGATAGAGGATAGGATAGGATAGAGGATAGGATAGGATAGAGGATAGGATAGAGGATCGGATAGAGGATAGGATAGGATAGAGGAAAGGATAGGATAGAGGATAGGATAGGTAATTGGATAGGTTAGAGGATAGGATAAGGTAGAGGATAGTATAGGATAGAGGATAGGATAGGATAGAGGATAGGATAGGATAAAGGATAGGATAGGATAGAGGATAGGATAGGATAGAGGATAGGATAGGATAGAGGATCGGATAGAGGATAGGATAGGATAGAGGATAGGATATGATAGAGTAAACGATATTATAGAGGATAGGATAGGATAGAGGATCGGATAGAGGATAGGATAGGATAGAGGATGGCATAGAGGATAGGATAGAGGATAGGATAGGATAGAGGATAGAGTAGGATAGAGGATAGGATAGGATAAAGGACAGGATTGGATAGAGGATCGGATAGAGGATAGAACAGGATAGAGGATAGGATAGGATAGAGGATAGTATAGGATAGAGGATAGGATAGAATAGAGGATAGGATAGGATAAAGGATAGGATAGGATAGGATAGGAAAGAGGATAGGATAGGATAGGATAGAGGATAGGATAGGACAGAGGATCGGATAGAGGATAGTATAGGATAGAGGATAGGATATGATAGAGTAAACGATATTATAGAGGATAGGATAGGATAGAGGATGGCATAGAGGATAGGATAGAGGATAGGATAGGATAGAGGATAGGATAGGAAAGAGGATAGGATAGGATACGATAGAGGATAGGATAGATGATAGGATAGGATAGAGGATCTGATAGAGGATACGATCGGATAGAGGATAGGATAGGATAGAGGATCGGATAGGTAATTGGATAGGATAGGGGAGAGGATAAGGTAGAGACTAGTATAGGATAGAGGATCTGATAGAGGATAGGATAGGATGGAGGTTAGGATAGGATCGAGGATAGGATAGGTAATTGGATAGGATAGAGGATAGGATATGGTAGAGGATAGTATAGGATAGAGGATAGGATAGAGGATCGGATAGGATAGGATAGAGGATAGGATACAGGATACGATAGAGGATCGGATAGAGGATAGGATAGGATAGAGGAAAGGATGGGATAGAGGATAGGATAGGATAGAGGATAGGATAGCATAGAGGATAGGATAGGATGGAGGATAGGATAGGATAGAGGATAGGATAGAGGATAGGATAGGATAGAGGATAGGATAGGTAATTGGATAGGATAGAGTATAGGATAAGGTAGAGGATAGGATAGGATAGGATAGAGGATAGGATAGAGGATCGGATAGAGGATAGGATAGGATAGAGGAAAGGATAGGATAGAGGATAGGATAGGTAATTGGATAGGTTAGAGGATAGGATAAGGTAGAGGATAGTATAGGATAGAGGATAGGATAGGATAGAGGATAGGATAGGATAAAGGATAGGATAGGATAGAGGATAGGATAGGATAGAGGATAGGATAGGATAGAGGATCGGATAGAGGATAGGATAGGATAGAGGATAGGATATGATAGAGTAAACGATATTATAGAGGATAGGATAGGATAGAGGATCGGATAGAGGATAGGATAGGATAGAGGATGGCATAGAGGATAGGATAGAGGATAGGATAGGATAGAGGATAGAGTAGGATAGAGGATAGGATAGGATAAAGGATAGGATTGGATAGAGGATCGGATAGAGGATAGAACAGGATAGAGGATAGGATAGGATAGAGGATAGTATAGGATAGAGGATAGGATAGAATAGAGGATAGGATAGGATAAAGGATAGGATAGGATAGGATAGGAAAGAGGATAGGATAGGATAGGATAGAGGATAGGATAGGACAGAGGATCGGATAGAGGATAGTATAGGATAGAGGATAGGATATGATAGAGTAAACGATATTATAGAGGATAGGATAGGATAGAGGATGGCATAGAGGATAGGATAGAGGATAGGATAGGATAGAGGATAGGATAGGAAAGAGGATAGGATAGGATACGATAGAGGATAGGATAGATGATAGGATAGGATAGAGGATCTGATAGAGGATAGGATCGGATAGAGGATAGGATAGGATAGAGGATCGGATAGGTAATTGGATAGGATAGGGGAGAGGATAAGGTAGAGACTAGTATAGGATAGAGGATCTGATAGAGGATAGGATAGGATGGAGGTTAGGATAGGATCGAGGATAGGATAGGTAATTGGATAGGATAGAGGATAGGATATGGTAGAGGATAGTATAGGATAGAGGATAGGATAGAGGATCGGATAGGATAGGATAGAGGATAGGATACAGGATACGATAGAGGATCGGATAGAGGATAGGATAGGATAGAGGAAAGGATAGGATAGAGGATAGGATAGGTAATTGGATAGGTTAGAGGATAGGATAAGTTAGAGGATAGTATAGGATAGAGGATAGGATAGGATAGAGGATAGGATAGGATAAAGGATAGGATAGGATAGAGGATAGGATAGGATAGAGGATAGAATAGGATAGATGATAGGATAGGATAGAGAATAGGATAGGATAGAGGATAGGATAGGATAGAGGATAGGATAGAGGATAGGATAGGATAGAGGATAGGAAAGGATAGAGGATAGGATGGGATAGAGGATAGGATAGGATAGAGGATAGGATAGGATAGAGGATAGGATAGGATAGAGGATAGGATAGGATAGAGGATAGGATAGAGGATCGGATAGAGGATAGGATAGGATAGAGGAAAGGATAGGATAGAGGATAGGATAGGTAATTGGATAGGATAGAGGATAGGATAAGGTAGAGGATAGTATAGGATAGAGGATAGGATAGGATAGAGGATAGGATAGGATAGATGATAGGATAGGAAAGAGGGTAGGATAGGATAGAGGATAGGATAGGATAGAGGAAAGGATAGGATAGAAGATAGGATAGGATAGATGATAGGATAGGAAAGAGGGTAGGATAGGATAGAGGATAGAGGATAGGATAGGATAGAGGATAGGATAGGATAGAGGATAGGATAGGATAGAGGAAAGGATAGGATAGAAGATAGGATAGGATAGATGATAGGATAGGAAAGAGGGTAGGATAGGATAGAGGATAGAGTATAGGATAGGATAGAGGATAGGATAGGATAGAGGAGAGGATAGGATAGAGGATAGGATAGGATAGAGGATAGGATAGGTTAGAGGATAGGATAGGATAGGATACAGGATAGGATAGGATAGAGGATAGGATAGGATAGAGGATAGGATAGGATAGAGGATAGGATAGGATAGAGGATAGAGTAGGATAGAGGATAGGATAGGGTAAAGGATAGGATTGGATAGAGGATCGGATAGAGGATAGAATAGGATAGAGGATAGGATAGGATAGAGGATAGTATAGGATAGAGGATAGGATAGAGTAGAGGATAGGATAGGATAAAGGAGAGGATAGGATAGAGGATAGGATAGGATAGAGGATAGGATAGTATAGAGGATAGAATAGGATAGATGATATTATAGGATAGAGGATAGGATATGATAGAGGATAGGATAGGATAAAGGATAGGATAGGATAGAGGATAGGATAGAGGATAGGATAGGATAGAGGATCGGATAGGATAGAGGATAGGATAGATGATAGGATAGGATAGAGAATAGGATAGGATAGAGGATAGGATAGGATAGAGGATAGGATAGAGGATAGGATAGGATAGAGGATAGGAAAGGATAGAGGATAGGATGGGATAGAGGATAGGATAGGATAGAGGATAGGATAGGATAGAGGATAGGATAGGATGGAGGATAGGATAGGATAGAGGATAGGATAGAGGATAGGATAGGATAGAGGATAGGATAGGATAGAGGATGGTATAGAGGATAGGATAGAGGATAGGATAGGATAGAGGATAGGATAGGATAGAGTATAGTATAGGATAGAGAATAGGATAGAATAGAGGATAGGATAGGATAAAGGATAGGATAGGATAGAGGATAGGATAGGATAGGATAGAGGATAGGATAGAGGATAGGATAGGATAGAGGATCGGATAGAGGATAGGATAGGATAGAGGATAGGATAGGATAGAGGAAAGGATAGGATAGAAGATAGGATAGGATAGATGATAGGATAGGAAAGAGGGTAGGATAGGATAGAGGATAGAGTATAGGATAGGATAGAGGATAGGATAGGATAGAGGAGAGGATAGGATAGAGGATAGGATAGGATAGAGGATAGGATAGAGGAGAGGATAGGATAGAGGATAGGATAGGATAGAGGATAGGATAGGATAGAGGATAGGATAGGATAGGATAGAGGATAGGATAGGATAGAGGATAGAATAGGATACGATAGAGGATAGGATAGGATAGAGGATAGGATAGGATAGAGGATCGGATAGAGGATAGGATAGGATAGAGGATCGGATAGAGGATAGGATAGGATAGAGGATCGGATAGAGGATAGGATAGGATAGAGGATAGGATAGGATAGAGGATAGAGTAGGATAGAGGATAGGATAGGGTAAAGGATAGGATTGGATAGAGGATCGGATAGAGGATAGAATAGGATAGAGGATAGGATAGGATAGAGGATAGTATAGGATAGAGGATAGGATAGATTAGAGGATAGGATAGGATAAAGGATAGGATAGGATAGAGGATAGGATAGGATAGGATAGAGGATAGGATAGGATAGGATAGAGGATAGGATAGAGGATAGGATAGGATAGAGGATAGGATAGGATAGAGGAGAGGATAGGATAGAGGATAGGATAGGATAGAGGATAGGATAGGATAGAGGATAGGATAGGATAGGATAGAGGATAGAATAGGATTGAGGAGCGTTTAGGATAGAGGATAGGATATGATAGAGGATAGGATAGGATACGATAGAGGATAGGATAGGATAGAGGATAGGATAGGATAGAGGATAGGATAGGATAGGATAGAGGATAGGATAGGATAGGATAGAGGATAGGATAGGATAGAGGATAGAGTATAGGATAGGATAGAGGATAGGATAGGATAGAGGAGAGGATAGGATAGAGGATAGGATAGGATAGAGGATAGGATAGGATAGAGGATAGGATAGGATAGGATAGAGGATAGGATAGGATAGAGGATAGAATAGGATACGATAGAGGATAGGATAGGATAGGATAGAGGATAGGATAGGATAGAGGATAGAATAGGATACGATAGAGGATAGGATAGGATAGAGCATAGGATAGGATAGAGGATAGGATATGTAATTGGATAGGATAGAGGATAGCATAAGTTAGAGGATAGTATAGGATAGAGGATAGGATAGGATAGAGGATAGGATAGGATAGAGGATAGGATAGGATAGAGGATAGGATAGGATAGAGGATAGAATAGGATAGACGATAGGATAGGATAGAGAATAGGATAGGATAGAGGATAGGATAGGATAGAGGATAGGATAGAGGATAGGATAGGATAGAGGATAGGAAAGGATAGAGGATAGGATGGGATAGAGGATAGGATAGGATAGAGGATAGGATAGCATAGAGGATAGGATAGGATGGAGGATAGGATAGGATAGAGGATAGGATAGAGGATAGGATAGGATAGAGGATAGGATAGGTAATTGGATAGGATAGAGTATAGGATAAGGTAGAGGATAGGATAGGATAGGATAGAGGATAGGATAGGATAGAGGATAGGATAGAGGATCGGATAGAGGATAGGATAGGATAGAGGAAAGGATAGGATAGAGGATAGGATAGGTAATTGGATAGGTTAGAGGATAGGATAAGGTAGAGGATAGTATAGGATAGAGGATAGGATAGGATAGAGGATAGGATAGGATAAAGGATAGGATAGGATAGAGGATAGGATAGGATAGAGGATAGGATAGGATAGAGGATCGGATAGAGGATAGGATAGGATAGAGGATAGGATATGATAGAGTAAACGATATTATAGAGGATAGGATAGGATAGAGGATCGGATAGAGGATAGGATAGGATAGAGGATGGCATAGAGGATAGGATAGAGGATAGGATAGGATAGAGGATAGAGTAGGATAGAGGATAGGATAGGATAAAGGATAGGATTGGATAGAGGATCGGATAGAGGATAGAACAGGATAGAGGATAGGATAGGATAGAGGATAGTATAGGATAGAGGATAGGATAGAATAGAGGATAGGATAGGATAAAGGATAGGATAGGATAGGATAGGAAAGAGGATAGGATAGGATAGGATAGAGGATAGGATAGGACAGAGGATCGGATAGAGGATAGTATAGGATAGAGGATAGGATATGATAGAGTAAACGATATTATAGAGGATAGGATAGGATAGAGGATGGCATAGAGGATAGGATAGAGGATAGGATAGGATAGAGGATAGGATAGGAAAGAGGATAGGATAGGATACGATAGAGGATAGGATAGATGATAGGATAGGATAGAGGATCTGATAGAGGATACGATCGGATAGAGGATAGGATAGGATAGAGGATCGGATAGGTAATTGGATAGGATAGGGGAGAGGATAAGGTAGAGACTAGTATAGGATAGAGGATCTGATAGAGGATAGGATAGGATGGAGGTTAGGATAGGATCGAGGATAGGATAGGTAATTGGATAGGATAGAGGATAGGATATGGTAGAGGATAGTATAGGATAGAGGATAGGATAGAGGATCGGATAGGATAGGATAGAGGATAGGATACAGGATACGATAGAGGATCGGATAGAGGATAGGATAGGATAGAGGAAAGGATGGGATAGAGGATAGGATAGGATAGAGGATAGGATAGGAAAGAGGATAGGATAGGATACGATAGAGGATAGGATAGATGATAGGATAGGATAGAGGATCTGATAGAGGATAGGATCGGATAGAGGATAGGATAGGATAGAGGATCGGATAGGTAATTGGATAGGATAGGGGAGAGGATAAGGTAGAGACTAGTATAGGATAGAGGATCTGATAGAGGATAGGATAGGATGGAGGTTAGGATAGGATCGAGGATAGGATAGGTAATTGGATAGGATAGAGGATAGGATATGGTAGAGGATAGTATAGGATAGAGGATAGGATAGAGGATCGGATAGGATAGGATAGAGGATAGGATACAGGATACGATAGAGGATCGGATAGAGGATAGGATAGGATAGAGGAAAGGATAGGATAGAGGATAGGATAGGTAATTGGATAGGTTAGAGGATAGGATAAGTTAGAGGATAGTATAGGATAGAGGATAGGATAGGATAGAGGATAGGATAGGATAAAGGATAGGATAGGATAGAGGATAGGATAGGATAGAGGATAGAATAGGATAGATGATAGGATAGGATAGAGAATAGGATAGGATAGAGGATAGGATAGGATAGAGGATAGGATAGAGGATAGGATAGGATAGAGGATAGGAAAGGATAGAGGATAGGATGGGATAGAGGATAGGATAGGATAGAGGATAGGATAGGATAGAGGATAGGATAGGATAGAGGATAGGATAGGATAGAGGATAGGATAGGATAGAGGATAGGATAGAGGATCGGATAGAGGATAGGATAGGATAGAGGAAAGGATAGGATAGAGGATAGGATAGGTAATTGGATAGGATAGAGGATAGGATAAGGTAGAGGATAGTATAGGATAGAGGATAGGATAGGATAGAGGATAGGATAGGATAGATGATAGGATAGGAAAGAGGGTAGGATAGGATAGAGGATAGACTATAGGATAGGATAGAGGATAGGATAGGATAGAGGAGAGGATAGGATAGAGGATACGATAGGATAGAGGATAGGATAGGATAGAGGATAGAATAGGATAGATGATATTATAGGATAGAGGATAGGATATGATAGAGTAAACGATATTATAGAGGATAGGATAGGATAGAGGATCGGATAGAGGATAGGATAGGATAGAGGATGGTATAGAGGATAGGATAGAGGATAGGATAGGATAGAGGATAGGATAGGAAAGAGGATAGGATAGGATACGATAGAGGATAGGATAGATGATAGGATAGGATAGAGGATCTGATAGAGGATACGATCGGATAGAGGATAGGATAGGATAAGGCATCGGATAGGTAATTGGATAGGATAGGGGAGAGGATAAGGTAGAGGCTAGTATAGGATAGAGGATCTGATAGAGGATAGGATAGGATGGAGGATAGGATAGGATCGAGGATAGGATAGGTAATTGGATAGGATAGAGGATTGGATAAGGTAGAGGATAGTATAGGATAGAGGATAGGATAGAGGACCGGATAGGATAGGATAGAGGATAGGATAAGGTAGAGGATAGTATAGGATAGAGGATAGGATAGAGGACCGGATAGGATAGGATAGAGGATAGGATAGAGGATCGGATAGAGGATAGGATAGGATAGAGGAAAGGATAGGTTAGAGGATAGGATAGGTAATTGGATAGGATAGAGGATATGATAAGTTAGAGGATAGTATAGGATAGAGGATAGGTTAGGATAGAGGATAGGATAGGATAAAAGATAGGATAGGATAGAGGATAGGATAGGATAGATGATATTATAGGATAGAGGATAGGATATGATAGAGTAAACGATATTATAGAGGATAGGACAAGATACAGGATCGGATAGAGGATAGGATAGGATAGAGGATGGTATAGAGGATAGGATAGAGGATAGGATAGGATAGAGGATAGGATAGGAAAGAGGATAGGATAGGATACGATAGAGGATAGGATAGATGATAGGATAGGATAGAGGATCTGATAGAGGATACGATCGGATAGAGGATAGGATAGGATAGAGGATCGGATAGGTAATTGGATAGGATAGGGGAGAGGATAAGGTAGAGGCTAGTATAGGATAGAGGATCTGATAGAGGATAGGATAGGATGGAGGATAGGATAGGATCGAGGATGGGATAGGTAATTGGATAGGATAGAGGATAGGATATGGTAGAGGATAGTATAGGATAGAGGATAGGATAGAGGATAGGATAGGATAGAGGATAGGATAGGATAGAGGATAGGATAGGATAGAGGATAGGATAGGAAAGAGGATAGGATAGAATTGAGGATGGGATAGGCTTGAGGATAGGATAGGATAGAGGATAGGATAGGATAGGGGATTGGATAGGATAGAGGATAGGATAGGATTGAGGATAGGATAGGTTAGAGGCTCGGATATTATAGAGGATAGGATATAATACAGGATATGATAGGATAGATGATATTATAGGATAGAGGACGGGATAGGATAGAGGATACGATCTTATGGAGGATAGGATAGGATAGAGTAAAGTATAGGGTAGTGGAAAGGATAGGATAGAGGATAGGATAGGGGATTGGATAGGATAGAGGATAGGAGGCGAAAGAGGATAGGATTGGATAGAGAATAGGATAGAGGATAGGATAGAGGATAGGATAGGATAGAGGATATTATAGGATAGATGATAGGATAGGATAGCGGATAGGATAGGATGTAGGATTGGATAGGATAGAGGATAGGATACGATAGAGGATAGGATAGTATTGAGGATAGGATAGGATAGAGGGTAGGATATAGTATTGCATAGGATAGAGGATAGGATACCATAGAGGATAGGGTTGGATAGCGGATAGGATAGGATAGAGGATGGGATAGTATAGAGGATAGGACAGGATAGAGGATAGGATAGAGAATAGGATAGGATAGAGGATAGGATAGGATAGAGGATAGGATAGGATAGACGATAGGATAGGATACAGGATAGGATAGGATAGAGTATAGGATATAGGATTGGATAGGATAGAGGATAGGGTAGGATAGCGGATAGGATAGGATAGAGTATAGAATATTATAGAAGACAGGATAGGATAGAGGATAGGATAGAATTGAGGATAGGATAGGATAGAGGATAGGATAGGATTGAGGCTAGGATAGAGAATAGGATAGGATAGAGGATAGGATAGGAAAGAGGATAGTATAGGATAGAGGATAGGATCGAATAGAGGATAGGATAGGATAACGGATAGGTTGGGATAGAGGATAGGATAGGATAGGATAGAGGATAGGAAAGGATAGGATAGAGGATAGGATAGAGGATAGGATAGAGGATAGGATAGGATAGAGGATAGGATGGGATAGAGGAGAGGATAGGATAGAGGATAGGATAGGATAGAGGATAGGATAGGATAGAGGATAGATAGGATAGAGGATAGGATTGGATAGAGGATAGGATAGGATAGAGGATCGGATAGAGGATAGGATAGGATAGAGGATCGGATAGAGGATACGATCGGATAGAGGATAGGATAGGATAGAGGATCGGGTAGGTAATTGGATAGGATAGGGGAGAGGATAAGGTAGAGGCTAGTATAGGATAGAGGATCTGATAGAGGATAGGATAGGATGGAGGATAGGATAGGATCGAGGATAGGATAGGTAATTGGATAGGATAGAGGATAGGATAAGGTAGAGGATAGTATAGGATAGAGGATAGGATAGAGGATCGGATAGGTTATTGGATAGGATAGGGGAGAGGATAAGGTAGAGGCTAGTATAGGATAGAGGATCTGATAGAGGATAGGATAGGATGGAGGATAGGATAGGATCGAGGATAGGATAGGTAATTGGATAGGATAGAGGATAGGATATGGTAGAGGATAGTATAGGATAGAGGATAGGATAGAGGATCGGATAGGATAGGATAGAGGATAGGATAGAGGATCGGATAGGATAGGATAGAGGATAGGATAGAGCATACGATAGAGGATCGGATAGAGGATAGGATAGGATAGAGGAAAGGATAGGATAGAGGATAGGATAGGTAAGTGGATAGGATAGAGGATAATATAAGTTAGAGGATAGTATAGGATAGAGGATAGGATAGGATAGAGTATAGGATAGGATAAAGGATAGGATAGGATAGAGGATAGGATAGGATAGAGGATAGAATAGGATAGATGATAGAATAGGATAGAGAATAGGATAGGATAGAGGATAGGATAGGATAGAGGATAGGATAGAGGATAGGATAGAGGATAGGATAGGATAGAGGATAGGATAGGATAGAGGATAGGAAAGGATAGAGGATAGGATGGGATAGAGGATAGGATAGGATAGAGGATAGGATAGGATAGAGGATAGGATAGGATAGAGGATAGGAGAGGATAGAGGATAGGATAGAGGATAGGATAGGATAGAGTATAGGATAAGGTAGAGGATAGGATAGGATAGGATACAGGATAGGATAGGATAGAGGATAGGATAGAGGATCGGATAGAGGATAGGATAGGATAGAGGATAGGATAGGATAGAGGATCGGATAGAGGATAGGATAGGATAGAGGATAGGATATGATAGAGTAAACGATATTATAGAGGATAGGATAGGATAGAGGATCGGATAGAGGATAGGATAGGATAGAGGATGGCATAGAGGATAGGATAGAGGATAGGATAGGATAGAGGATAGGATAGGATAGAGGATAGAGTAGGATAGAGGATAGGATAGGATAAAGGATAGGATTGGATAGAGGATCGGATAGAGGATAGAACAGGATAGAGGATAGGATAGGATAGAGGATAGTATAGGATAGAGGATAGGATAGAATAGAGGATAGGATAGGATAAAGGATAGGATAGGATAGGATAGGAAAGAGGATAGGATAGGATAGGATAGAGGATAGGATAGGACAGAGGATCGGATAGAGGATAGTATAGGATAGAGGATAGGATATGATAGAGTAAACGATATTATAGAGGATAGGATAGGATAGAGGATGGCATAGAGGATAGGATAGAGGATAGGATAGGATAGAGGATAGGATAGGAAAGAGGATAGGATAGGATACGATAGAGGATAGGATAGATGATAGGATAGGATAGAGGATCTGATAGAGGATACGATCGGATAGAGGATAGGATAGGATAGAGGATCGGATAGGTAATTGGATAGGATAGGGGAGAGGATAAGGTAGAGACTAGTATAGGATAGAGGATCTGATAGAGGATAGGATAGGATGGAGGTTAGGATAGGATCGAGGATAGGATAGGTAATTGGATAGGATAGAGGATAGGATATGGTAGAGGATAGTATAGGATAGAGGATAGGATAGAGGATCGGATAGGATAGGATAGAGGATAGGATACAGGATACGATAGAGGATCGGATAGAGGATAGGATAGGATAGAGGAAAGGATAGGATAGAGGATAGGATAGGTAATTGGATAGGTTAGAGTATAGGATAAGTTAGAGGATAGTATAGGATAGAGGATAGGATAGGATAGAGGATAGGATAGGATAAAGGATAGGATAGGATAGAGGATAGGATAGGATAGAGGATAGAATAGGATAGATGATAGGATAGGATAGAGAATAGGATAGGATAGAGGATAGGATAGGATAGAGGATAGGATAGAGGATAGGATAGGATAGAGGATAGGAAAGGATAGAGGATAGGATGGGATAGAGGATAGGATAGGATAGAGGATAGGATAGGATAGAGGATAGGATAGGATAGAGGATAGGATAGGATAGAGGATAGGATAGGATAGAGGATAGGATAGAGGATCGGATAGAGGATAGGATAGGATAGAGGAAAGGATAGGATAGAGGATAGGATAGGTAATTGGATAGGATAGAGGATAGGATAAGGTAGAGGATAGTATAGGATAGAGGATAGGATAGGATAGAGGATAGGATAGGATAGATGATAGGATAGGAAAGAGGGTAGGATAGGATAGAGGATAGACTATAGGATAGGATAGAGGATAGGATAGGATAGAGGAGAGGATAGGATAGAGGATACGATAGGATAGAGGATAGGATAGGATAGAGGATAGAATAGGATAGATGATATTATAGGATAGAGGATAGGATATGATAGAGTAAACGATATTATAGAGGATAGGATAGGATAGAGGATCGGATAGAGGATAGGATAGGATAGAGGATGGTATAGAGGATAGGATAGAGGATAGGATAGGATAGAGGATAGGATAGGAAAGAGGATAGGATAGGATACGATAGAGGATAGGATAGATGATAGGATAGGATAGAGGATCTGATAGAGGATACGATCGGATAGAGGATAGGATAGGATAAGGCATCGGATAGGTAATTGGATAGGATAGGGGAGAGGATAAGGTAGAGGCTAGTATAGGATAGAGGATCTGATAGAGGATAGGATAGGATGGAGGATAGGATAGGATCGAGGATAGGATAGGTAATTGGATAGGATAGAGGATTGGATAAGGTAGAGGATAGTATAGGATAGAGGATAGGATAGAGGACCGGATAGGATAGGATAGAGGATAGGATAAGGTAGAGGATAGTATAGGATAGAGGATAGGATAGAGGACCGGATAGGATAGGATAGAGGATAGGATAGAGGATCGGATAGAGGATAGGATAGGATAGAGGAAAGGATAGGTTAGAGGATAGGATAGGTAATTGGATAGGATAGAGGATATGATAAGTTAGAGGATAGTATAGGATAGAGGATAGGTTAGGATAGAGGATAGGATAGGATAAAAGATAGGATAGGATAGAGGATAGGATAGGATAGATGATATTATAGGATAGAGGATAGGATATGATAGAGTAAACGATATTATAGAGGATAGGACAAGATACAGGATCGGATAGAGGATAGGATAGGATAGAGGATGGTATAGAGGATAGGATAGAGGATAGGATAGGATAGAGGATAGGATAGGAAAGAGGATAGGATAGGATACGATAGAGGATAGGATAGATGATAGGATAGGATAGAGGATCTGATAGAGGATACGATCGGATAGAGGATAGGATAGGATAGAGGATCGGATAGGTAATTGGATAGGATAGGGGAGAGGATAAGGTAGAGGCTAGTATAGGATAGAGGATCTGATAGAGGATAGGATAGGATGGAGGATAGGATAGGATCGAGGATGGGATAGGTAATTGGATAGGATAGAGGATAGGATATGGTAGAGGATAGTATAGGATAGAGGATAGGATAGAGGATAGGATAGGATAGAGGATAGGATAGGATAGAGGATAGGATAGGATAGAGGATAGGATAGGAAAGAGGATAGGATAGAATTGAGGATGGGATAGGCTTGAGGATAGGATAGGATAGAGGATAGGATAGGATAGGGGATTGGATAGGATAGAGGATAGGATAGGATTGAGGATAGGATAGGTTAGAGGCTCGGATATTATAGAGGATAGGATATAATACAGGATATGATAGGATAGATGATATTATAGGATAGAGGACGGGATAGGATAGAGGATACGATCTTATGGAGGATAGGATAGGATAGAGTAAAGTATAGGGTAGTGGAAAGGATAGGATAGAGGATAGGATAGGGGATTGGATAGGATAGAGGATAGGAGGCGAAAGAGGATAGGATTGGATAGAGAATAGGATAGAGGATAGGATAGAGGATAGGATAGGATAGAGGATATTATAGGATAGATGATAGGATAGGATAGCGGATAGGATAGGATGTAGGATTGGATAGGATAGAGGATAGGATACGATAGAGGATAGGATAGTATTGAGGATAGGATAGGATAGAGGGTAGGATATAGTATTGCATAGGATAGAGGATAGGATACCATAGAGGATAGGGTTGGATAGCGGATAGGATAGGATAGAGGATGGGATAGTATAGAGGATAGGACAGGATAGAGGATAGGATAGAGAATAGGATAGGATAGAGGATAGGATAGGATAGAGGATAGGATAGGATAGACGGTAGGATAGGATACAGGATAGGATAGGATAGAGTATAGGATATAGGATTGGATAGGATAGAGGATAGGGTAGGATAGCGGATAGGATAGGATAGAGTATAGAATATTATAGAAGACAGGATAGGATAGAGGATAGGATAGGATAGAGGATAGGATAGGATTGAGGCTAGGATAGAGAATAGGATAGGATAGAGGATAGGATAGGAAAGAGGATAGTATAGGATAGAGGATAGGATCGAATAGAGGATAGGATAGGATAACGGATAGGTTGGGATAGAGGATAGGATAGGATAGGATAGAGGATAGGAAAGGATAGGATAGAGGATAGGATAGAGGATAGGATAGAGGATAGGATAGGATAGAGGATAGGATGGGATAGAGGAGAGGATAGGATAGAGGATAGGATAGGATAGAGGATAGGATAGGATAGAGGATAGATAGGATAGAGGATAGGATTGGATAGAGGATAGGATAGGATAGAGGATCGGATAGAGGATAGGATAGGATAGAGGATCGGATAGAGGATACGATCGGATAGAGGATAGGATAGGATAGAGGATCGGGTAGGTAATTGGATAGGATAGGGGAGAGGATAAGGTAGAGGCTAGTATAGGATAGAGGATCTGATAGAGGATAGGATAGGATGGAGGATAGGATAGGATCGAGGATAGGATAGGTAATTGGATAGGATAGAGGATAGGATAAGGTAGAGGATAGTATAGGATAGAGGATAGGATAGAGGATCGGATAGGTTATTGGATAGGATAGGGGAGAGGATAAGGTAGAGGCTAGTATAGGATAGAGGATCTGATAGAGGATAGGATAGGATGGAGGATAGGATAGGATCGAGGATAGGATAGGTAATTGGATAGGATAGAGGATAGGATATGGTAGAGGATAGTATAGGATAGAGGATAGGATAGAGGATCGGATAGGATAGGATAGAGGATAGGATAGAGGATACGATAGAGGATCGGATAGAGGATAGGATAGGATAGAGGAAAGGATAGGATAGAGGATAGGATAGGTAAGTGGATACGATAGAGGATAGGATAAGTTAGAGGATAGTATAGGATAGAGGATAGGATAGGATAGAGGATAGGATAGGATAAAGGATAGGATAGGATAGAGGATAGGATAGGATAGAGGATAGAATAGGATAGATGATAGAATAGGATAGAGAATAGGATAGGATAGAGGATAGGATAGGATAGAGGATAGGATAGAGGATAGGATAGAGGATAGGATAGGATAGAGGATAGGATAGGATAGAGGATAGGAAAGGATAGAGGATAGGATGGGATAGAGGATAGGATAGGATAGAGGATAGGATAGGATAGAGGATAGGATAGGATAGAGGATAGGAGAGGATAGAGGATAGGATAGAGGATAGGATAGGATAGAGTATAGGATAAGGTAGAGGATAGGATAGGATAGGATACAGGATAGGATAGGATAGAGGATAGGATAGAGGATCGGATAGAGGATAGGATAGGATAGAGGAAAGGATAGGATAGAGGATAGGATAGGTAATTGGATAGGATAGAGGATAGGATAAGGTAGAGGATAGTATAGGATAGAGGATAGGATAGGATAGAGGACGCGATGGGATAAAGGATAGGATAGGATAGAGGATAGGATAGGATAGAGGATAGGATAGGATAGAGGATCGGATAGAGGATAGGATAGGATAGAGGATCGGATAGAGGATAGGATAGGATAGAGGATAGGATAGGATAGAGGATAGAGTAGGATAGAGGATAGGATAGGATAAAGGATAGGATTGGATAGAGGATCGGATAGAGGATAGAATAGGATAGAGGATAGGATAGGATAGAGGATAGTATAGGATAGAGGATAGGATAGAATAGAGGATAGGATAGGATAAAGGATAGGATAGGATAGAGGATAGGATAGGATAGGATAGAGGATAGGATAGGATAGGATATTGGATAGGATAGGATAGGATAGAGGATAGGATAGAGGATAGGATAGGACAGAGGATCGGATAGAGGATAGGATAGGATAGAGGGTAGGATAGGATAGACGATAGATTATAGGATAGGATAGAGGATAGGATAGGATAGAGGAGAGGATAGGATAGAGGATAGGATAGGATAGATGATAGGATAGGAAAGAGGGTAGGATAGGATAGAGGATAGATTATAGGATAGGATTGAGGATAGGATAGGTTAGAGGCTCGGAAATTATAGAGGATAGGATATAATACAAGATATGATAGGATAGATGATATTATAGGATAGAGGACGGGATAGGATAGAGGATACGATCTTATGGAGGATAGAATATAATAGAGGAAAGTATAGGGCAGTGGAAAGTATAGGATAGAGGATAGGATGGGGGATTGGATAGGATAGAGGATAGGATAGGATTGAGGCTAGGATAGGATAGTGGATAGGATAGGATAGAGGATAGGATAGGATAGGATAGAGGATAGGATAGAGGATAGGATAGGATAGAGGATAGGATATGATAGGGAATAGGATAGGATAGAGGACAGGATAGGATAGAGGATAGGAATGGATAGAGGATAGGATATGGGATTGGATAGGATAGAGCAGACGATAGCGGATAGGATAGGGGATTGGACTGGATAGAGGATAGGATATGACAGAGGATAGGATAGGATAGACGATAGGATAGAGAATAGGATAGGATAGAGGATAGGCTAGGATAGAGCAGACGATAGAGAATACGATATGATTCAGGATAGGATAGAGCAGACGATAGCGGATAGGATAGGGGATTGGATAGGATAGAGAATAGGATAGGATAGAGGATTGACTAGGATAGAGGATAGGATAGGATAGAGGATAGGATAGGATAGAGGATAGGATAGGATAGAGGATAGGATAGGATAGAGGATAGGATAGAGGATAGAGGATAGGATAGAGGATAGGATAGAGGATAGGATAGAGGATTGGATAGGATAGGGGATATTATAGGATAGAGGGTAGGATAGGATAGCGGATAGGATAGGATATAGGATAGGATAGGAAAGAGGATAGGATAGGATAGAGGGTAGGATAGAGGATAGAGGATAGGATAGAGGATAGGATAGAGGACTGGATATTATAGGGGATATTATAGGATAGAGGGTAGGATAGGATAGGGGATTGGATAGGATAGAGGATAGGATAGGATAGAGGATAGGATAGAGGATTGGTTAGAGGATTGGATAGGGTAGGGGATATTATAGGATAGAGGGTAGGATAGGATAGCGGATAGGATAGGATATAGGATAGGATAGGAAAGAGGATAGGATAGGATAGAGGGTAGGATGGGATAGAGGATAGGATAGGATAGAGGATAGGATACGATAGAGGATATGATAGGATAGAGGATAGGATAGGATAGAGGATAGGATAGGATAGAGGATAGGATAGAGGATAGGATAGGATTGAGGATAGGATAGGATAGAGGATAGGATAGGATAGGATAGAGGATAGGATAGGATAGGATAGATGATAGGATAGAGGATACGATAGGATAGAGGATAGGATAGGATAGAGGATAGGATAGGGTAGAGGATAGGATAGGATAGAGGATAGGATAGGATAGAGGATAGGATAGGATAGAGGATAGGATAGGATAGAGGATAGGCTAGGATAGGATAGAGGATAGGATATAGGATTGGATATGATAGAGAATAGGATATAGGATTGGATATGATAGAGGATAGGATACTATAGACGATAGGATAGGGGATTGGATATTATAGAGGATAGGATAGGATTGAGGATAGGGTATGATAGAGGATACGATAGGATAGAGGATAGGATAGAGGATAGGATAGAGGATTGGATAGGATAGGATAAGATAGAGGATAGGATAGAGGATTGCATACGATAGAGGATAGGATAGTATTGAGGATAGGATAGGATAGAGGATTGGATCGGACCGAAGATAGGATAGAGGATCGGATAGGATAGAGGATATAATACGATAGATGATAGGATAGGATAGAGGATAGGGTAGGATAGAGGATAGGATAGGATAGAGGATAGGATAGGATAGGATAGCGGATAGGTTAGGATGGAGTATAGGATACGAATGAGGATAGGATAGGGTTGAGGATAGGATAGGATAGGATAGAGGATAGGATAGGATAGGATAGGATAGAGGATAGGATATAGGATTGGATATGATAGAGGATAGGATACGATAGACGATATGATAGGGGATTGGATAGGATAGAGGATAGGATAGGATTGAGGATAGGATAGGATAGAGGATTGGATAGGATAGAGGATAGGATAGGATAGAGGATAGGATAGGATAGAGGATAGGATAGGATAGAGGATAGGACAGGATAGAGGATAAGATAGGATAGGATAGAGGATAGGATAGAGGATAGGATAGAGGATAGGATAGAGGATAGGATAGAGGATAGGATAGAGGATAGGATAGAGGATTGGATAGGATAGAGGATATTATAGAATAGAAGATAGGATAGGATAGCGGATAGGTTAGGATGGAGTATAGGATACGAATGAGGATAGGATAGGGTTGAGGATAGGATAGGATAGGATAGAGGATAGGAGGCGAAAGAGGATAGGATTGGATAGAGAATAGGATAGAGGCTAGGAAAGAGGATAGGATAGGATAGCGGATAGGATAGGATATAGGATTGGATAGGATACAGGACAGGGCAGGATAGCGGATAGGATAGAGGATAGGATAGAGGACAGGATAGAGGATTGGATAGGATAGAGGATAGGATAGGGGATTGGATAGGATAGAGGATAGGATAGGATTGAGGATAGGATAGGCTAGAGGCTCGGATATTATAGAGGATAGGATATAATACAGGATATGATAGGATAGAGGACGGGATAGGATAGAGGATACGATCTTATGGAGGATATAATAGGATAGAGGAAAGTATAGGGTAGTGGAAAGGATAGGATAGAGGATAGGATAGGATAGAGGATAGGATAGGATAGAGGTTAGGATAGGATAGAGGATAGGATAGGATAGAGGATAAGATAGGGGATTGGATAGGATAGTGGATAGGATAGGATGGAGGATACGATATTATAGAGGATAGGATAGGATAGAGGATAGGATAGGGGATTGGATAGGATAGAGGATAGGATAGGATAGAGGATAGGATAGGATAGAGGATAGGATAGGATACAGGATTGGATCGGACCGAGGATAGGATAGAGGATCGGGTAGGATACGATAGAGGGTAGGATATGTTATTGGATATAATAGCGGAGTGGAGACGTTAGAGGATAGGATAGGGGATTGGATAGGATACAGGATAGGATAGGATAGAGTATAGGACAGGGTAGAGGATAGGATAGGATAGAGGATAGGATAGGATAGAGGATAGGTCGGGATAGTGGATGGGATAGAGGATTGGATAGGATAGAGGATATAATACGATAGAGGATAGGACACGATAGAGGATAGGATAGGATAGGGGATTGGATAGGATAGAGGATAGGATAGGATTGAGGATAGGATAGGCTAGAGGCTCGGATATTATAGAGGATAGGATATAATACAGGATATGATAGGATAGATGATATTATAGGATAGAGGACGGGATAGGATAGAGGATACGATCTTATATAGGATATAATAGGATAGAGGAAAGTATAGGGTAGTGGAAAGGATAGGATAGAGGATAGGATAGGATAGAGGATAGGATAGGATAGAGGTTAGGATAGGATAGAGGATAGGATAGGATAGAGGATAGGTCGGGATAGAGGATGGGATAGAGGATTGGATAGGATAGAGGATATAATACGATAGAGGATAGGACACGATAGAGGATAGGATAGGATAGAGGATAGGGTAGGATAGAGGATACGATAGGATAGAGGATAGGTTAGAGGATTGGATAGGATAGGATAAGATAGAGGATATGATAGAGGATTGGATAGGATAGGATAAGATAGAGGATAAGATAGGGGATTGGATAGGATAGTGGATAGGATAGGATGGAGGATACGATATTATAGAGGATAGGATAGGATAGAGGATAGGATAGGGGATTGGATAGGATAGAGGATAGGATAGGGGATTGTATAGGAAAGAGGATAGGATAGGATAGAGGATAGGATAGGATAGAGGATAGGATAGGATAGAGGATAGGATAGGATAGAGGATAGGATAGGATACAGGATTGGATCGGACCGAGGATAGGATAGAGGATCGGGTAGGATACGATAGAGGGTAGGATATGTTATTGGATAGGATAGCGGAGTGGAGACGTTAGAGGATAGGATAGGGGATTGGATAGGATACAGGATAGGATAGGATAGAGTATAGGACAGGGTAGAGGATAGGATAGGATAGAGGATAGGATAGGATAGATGATAGGATAGGATAGCGGATAGGTCGGGATAGTGGATGGGATAGAGGATTGGATAGGATAGAGGATATAATACGATAGAGGATAGGACACGATAGAGGATAGGATAGGATAGAGGATAGGGTAGGATAGAGGATACGATAGGATAGGATAAGATAGAGGATAGGATAGAGGATTGGATACGATAGAGGATAGGATAGTATTGAGGATAGGATAGGATAGAGGATTGGATCGGACCGAGGATAGGATAGAGGATCGGATAGGATAGAGGATATAATACGATAACGGATAGGATAGGATAGAGGATAGGGTAGGATAGAGGATAGGATAGGATAGAGGATATTATAGGATAGAGGATAGGATAGGATAGCGGATAGTATAGGATGGAGTATAGGATAGGATAGCGGAAAGGATAAGATAGAGTATAGAATAGAATAGAGGATAGGATACTATACAGGATTGGATCGGACCGAGGATAGGATAGAGGATCGTATAGGATACGATAGAGGATATTATAGGGGATAGGATAGGATTGAGGCTAGGATAGGATAGTGGATAGGATAGGATAGAGTATGGAATAGGATAGAGGATAGGAGAGGATACAGGATAGGATAGGATTGAGGATAGGATAGTATAGAGGATAGGATAGGGTAGAGGATAGGATATAGGATTGGATATTATAGAGGATAGGATTCGATAGAGGATAGGGTAGGATAGCGGATAGGATAGGATAGAGTACAGAATAGGATAGAGGACAGGATAGGATAGAGGATAGGATAGGGGATTGGATAGGATAGAGGATAGGAGACGATAGAGGATAGGATAGGGGATTGGATAGGATAGAGGATAGGATAGGGGATTGTATAGGAAAGAGGATAGGATAGGACAGAGGATAGGATAGGATAGTGGATAGGATAGGATAGAGGATAGGATAGGATAGGATAGAGGATAGGATAGAGGATAGGATAGAGGATAGGATAGGATAGGATAGAGGATAGGATAGAGGATAGGATAGAGGATAGGATAGAGGATTGGATAGGATAGAGGATATTATAGGATAGGAGATAGGATAGGATAGCGGATAGGTTAGGATGGCGGATAGGTTAGGATGGAGTATAGGATACGAATGAGGATAGGATAGGGTTGAGGATAGGATAGGGGATTGGATAGGATAGAGGATAGGATTGGATAGAGAATAGGATAGAGGATAGGATAGGATAGAGGATAGGATAGAGGATAGGATAGAGGATAGGATAGAGGATTGGATAGGATAGAGGATATTATAATGTAGAGGATAGGATAGGATAGCGGATATGTTAGGATGGAGGATACGATACGAATGAGGATAGGGTTACGAAACAAATAGGGTTGAAGATAGGATAGGATAGGATAGAGGATAGGATAGGATAGAGGATAGGATAGGATAGAGGATAGGATAGAATAGAGGATAGGATAGGGTAGAGGATAGGATAGGAGAGGGGATAGGATGGGATAGAGGATAGGATAGGATAGGATAGAGGATAGGATAGGATAGGATAGATGATAGGATAGAGGATACGATAGGATAGAGGATAGGATAGGATTGAGGCTAGGATAGGATAGTGGATAGGATAGGATAGAGGATAATATAGGATAGGATAGAGGATAGGATAGAGGATAGGATAGAGGATAGGATAGGATAGAGGATAGGATAGGATAGAGGATAGAGGATAGGATAGGATAGAGGATAGGATAGGATAGAGGATAGGATAGGATAGAGGATAGGATAGGATAGAGGATTGACTAGGATAGAGGATAGGATAGGATAGAGGATAGGATAGGATAGAGGATAGGAAAGGATAGAGGATAGGATAGGATAGAGGATAGGATAGGATAGAGGATAGGATAGGATAGAGGATAGGATAGAGGATAGAGGATAGGATAGAGGATAGGATAGAGGATAGGATAGAGGATAGGATAGAGGATAGAGGATAGGATAGAGGATAGGATAGAGGATAGGATAGAGGATTGGATAGGATAGGGGATATTATAGGATAGAGGGTAGGATAGGATAGCGGATAGGATAGGATATAGGATAGGATAGGAAAGAGGATAGGATAGGATAGAGGGTAGGATAGAGGATAGAGGATAGGATAGAGGATAGGATAGAGGACTGGATATTATAGGGGATATTATAGGATAGAGGGTAGGATAGGATAGGGGATTGGATAGGATAGAGGATAGGATAGGATAGAGGATAGGATAGAGGATTGGTTAGAGGATTGGATAGGGTAGGGGATATTATAGGATAGAGGGTAGGATAGGATAGCGGATAGGATAGGATATAGGATAGGATAGGAAAGAGGATAGGATAGGATAGAGGGTAGGATGGGATAGAGGATAGGATAGGATAGAGGATAGGATACGATAGAGGATATGATAGGATAGAGGATAGGATAGGATTGAGGATAGGATAGGATAGAGGATAGGATAGGATAGGATAGAGGATAGGATAGGATAGGATAGATGATAGGATAGAGGATACGATAGCATAGAGGATAGGATAGGATAGAGGATAGGATAGGGTAGAGGATAGGATAGGATAGAGGATAGGATAGGATAGAGGATAGGATAGGATAGAGGATAGGATAGGATAGGATAGAGGATAGGATAGAATATAGGATAGAGGATTGGATAGGATAGAGGATATTATAGAATAGAAGATAGGATAGGATAGCGGATAGGTTAGGATGGAGTATAGGATCCGAATGAGGATAGGATAGAGTTGAGGATAGAAGAGGATAGGATAGAGGATAGGATATAGGATTGGATATGATAGAGGATAGGATACGATAGACGATATGATAGGGGATTGGATAGGATAGGATTGAGGATAGGATAGGTTAGAGGCTCGGAAATTATAGAGGATAGGATATAATACAAGATATGATAGGATAGATGATATTATAGGATAGAGGACGGGATAGGATAGAGGATACGATCTTATGGAGGATAGGATATAATAGAGGAAAGTATAGGGCAGTGGAAAGTATAGGATAGAGGATAGGATGAGGGATTGGATAGGATAGAGGATAGGATAGGATTGAGGCTAGGATAGGATAGTGGATAGGATAGGATAGAGGATAGGATAGGATAGGATAGAGGATAGAGGATAGGATAGAGGATAGGATAGAGGATGGGATAGAGGATAGAGGATAAGATAGGGGATTGGATAGGATAGAGTATAGGATTCGAGAGAGGATCGGATAGGATAGAGGATAGGATAGGGGATTGGTTAGGATAGAGGATAGGATAGGGGATTGGATAGGATAGAGGATAGGATAGGGGATTGTATAGGAATGAGGATATGATAGGATAGAGGATAGGATATTATAGAGGATAGGATCGGATAGAGGATAGGATAGGATAGAGGATAGGATAGGATTGAGGCTAGGATAGGATAGTGGATAGGATAGGATAGAGGATAATATAGGATAGGATAGAGGATAGGATAGAGGATAGGATAGAGGATAGGATAGACGATAGGATAGGATAGAGGATAGGATAGGATAGAGGATAGGATAGGATAGAGGATAGAGGATAGGATAGGATAGAGGATAGGATAGGATAGAGGATAGGATAGGATAGAGGATAGGATAGGATAGAGGATAGGATAGGATAGAGGATTGGATAGGATAGAGGATAGGATAGGATAGAGGATAGGATAGGATAGAGGATAGGATAGGATAGAGGATAGGACAGGATAGAGGATAGGATAGGATAGGATAGAGGATGGGATAGAGGATAGGATAGAGGATAGGATAGAGGATAGGATAGAGGATTGGATAGGATAGAGGATATTATAGAATGGAAGATAGGATAGGATAGCGGATAGGTTAGGATGGAGTATAGGATACGAATGAGGATAGAATAGGGTTGAGGATAGGATAGGATAGGATAGAGGATAGGAGGCGAAAGAGGATAGGATTGGATAGAGAATAGGATAGAGGGTAGGATAGAGGATAGGATAGGATAGAGGATAGGATAGGATAGAGGATAGGATAGAGGATAGGATAGAGGATAGGATAGAGGATTGGATAGGATAGAGGATATTATAGAATGGAAGATAGGATAGGATAGCGGATAGGTTAGGATGGAGTATAGGATACGAATGAGGATAGGATAGGGTTGAGGATAGGATAGGATAGGATAGAGGATAGGAGGCGAAAGAGGATAGGATTGGATAGAGAATAGGATAGAGGGTAGGATAGAGGATAGGGTAGGATTCAAGATAGGATAGGATAGAGGATAGGATATAGGATTGGATAGGATAGAGGACAGGGTAGGATAGCGGATAGGATAGAGGATAGGATAGGGGATTGGATAGGATAGAGGATAGGAGACGATAGAGGATAGGATAGGGGATTGGATAGGATAGAGGATAGGATAGAGGATAGGATAGGATAGAGGATAGGTCGGGATAGAGGATGGGATAGAGGATTGGATAGGATAGAGGATATAATACGATAGAGGCTAGGACACGATAGAGGATAGGATAGGATAGAGGATAGGGTAGGATAGAGGATACGATAGGATAGAGGATAGGTTAGAGGATTGGATAGGATAGGATAAGATAGAGGATATGATAGAGGATTGGATAGGATAGGATAAGATAGAGGATAAGATAGGGGATTGGATAGGATAGCGGATAGGATAGGATGGAGGATACGATATTATAGAGGATAGGATAGGATAGAGGATAGGATAGGATAGAGGATAGGATAGGATAGAGGATAGGATAGGATACAGGATTGGATCGGACCGAGGATAGGATAGAGGATTTTGTAGGATACGATAGAGGGTAGGATATGTTATTGGATAGGATAGCGGAGTGGAGACGTTAGAGGATAGGATAGGGGATTGGATAGGATACAGGATAGGATAGGATAGAGTATAGGACAGGGTAGAGGATAGGATAGGATAGAGGATAGGATAGGATAGATGATAGGATAGGATAGCGGATAGGTCGGGATAGTGGATGGGATAGAGGATTGGATAGGATAGAGGATATAATACGATAGAGGATAGGACACGATAGAGGATAGGATAGGATAGAGGATAGGGTAGGATAGAGGATACGATAGGATAGAGGATAAGATAGAGGATAGGATAGAGGATTGGATAGGATAGGATAAGATAGAGGATAGGATAGAGGATTGGATACGATAGAGGATAGGATAGTATTGAGGATAGGATAGGATAGAGGATTGGATCGGACCGAGGATAGGATAGAGGATCGGATAGGATAGAGGATATAATACGATAGATGATAGGATAGGATAGAGGATAGGGTAGGATAGAGGATAGGATAGGATAGAGGGTAGGATAGGATAGGATAGCGGATAGGTTAGGATGGAGTATAGGATACGAATGAGGATAGGATAGGGTTGAGGATAGGATAGGATAGGATAGAGGATAGGATATTATAGAGGATTGGATATGATAGAGGATAGGATCCGATAGAGGATAGGATAGGGGATTGGATAGGATAGAGGATAGGGTAGGATAGAGGATAGGGTAGGATACATGATAGGATAGGATAGAGGATAGGATAGGATAGAGGATATTATAGGATAGAGGATAGGATAGGATAGCGGATAGTATAGGATGGAGTATAGGATAGGATAGCGGAAAGGATAAGATAGAGTATAGAATAGAATAGAGGATAGGATACTATACAGGATTGGATCGGACCGAGGATAGGATAGAGGATAGGATAGGATAGAGGATAGGATAGGATTGAGGCTAGGATAGGATAGTGGATAGGATAGGATAGAGTATGGAATAGGATAGAGGATAGGAGAGGATACAGGATAGGATAGGATTGAGGATAGGATAGTATAGAGGATAGGATAGGGTAGAGGATAGGATATAAGATTGGATATTATAGAGGATAGGATTCGATAGAGGATAGGGTAGGATAGCGGATAGGATAGGATAGAGTACAGAATAGGATAGAGGACAGGATAGGATAGAGGATAGGATAGGATAGAGGATAGGATAGGATAGAGGATAGGATAGGATAGAGGATAGGATAGGATTGAGGCTAGGATAGGATAGTGGATAGGATAGGATAGAGTATGGAATAGGATAGAGGATAGGAGAGGATACAGGATAGGATAGGATTGAGGATAGGATAGTATAGAGGTTAGGATAGGGTAGAGGATAGGATATAGGATTGGATATTATAGAGGATAGGATTCGATAGAGGATAGGGTAGGATAGCGGATAGGATAGGATAGAGTACAGAATAGGATACAGGACAGGTTAGGATAGAGGATAGGATAGGATATTGGATAGGACAGGATAGAGGATACGATAGAGAATAGGATAGGATAGCGGATAGGATAGGATAGAGTATAGGATATAGGATGGATAGGATAGAGGATAGGATACGATAGAGGATAGGGTAGGATAGAGAATAGGGTAGGATAGAGGATACGATAGGATAGAGGATAGGATAGAGGATAGGATAGAGGATTGGATAGGATAGGATAAGATAGAGGATAGGATAGAGGATTGGATAGGATAGGATAAGATAGAGGATAAGATAGGGGATTGGATAGGATAGCGGATAGGATAGGATAGAGGATACGATATTATAGACGATAGGATAGGATAGAGGATAGGATCGGATAGAGGATAAGATAGGGGATTGGATAGGATAGAGTATAGGATACGATAGAGGATCGGATAGGATAGAGGATACGATAGGGGATTGGATAGGATTGAGGCTAGGATAGGATAGTGGATAGGATAGGATAGTGGATAGGATAGGATAGAGGATAGGATAGGATAGAGAATAGGATAGGATAGAGGATAGGATAGGATAGAGGATAGGATAGAGGATAGGATAGGATAGGGGATAGGATAGGATAGAGGATAGGAAAGGATTGAGGCTAGGATAGGATAGTGGAAAGGATAGGATAGAGGATAGGATACGAATGAGGATAGGATAGGGTTGAGGATAGGATAGGGGATTGGATAGTGTAGAGGATAGGAGACGAAAGAGGATAGGATTGGGTAGAGAAAAGGATAGAGGATAGGATAGGGTAGAGGAAAGGATAGGATAGGATAGAGGATAGGATAGAGGATTTAATAGGATAGAGGATATTATAGGGTAGAGGATAGGATAGGATAGCGGATATGTTAGGATGGAGTATACGATACGAATGAGGATAGGATAGGGTTGAAGATAGGATAGGATAGGATAGAGGATAGGATAGGATAGAGGATAGGATAGGATAGAGCATAGGATAGGATAGAGGATAGGATAGGATAGAGGATAGGATAGGATAGAGGATAGGATAGGATAGAGGATAGGATAGGATAGAGGATAGGATCGGATAGAGGATAGGATAGGATAGAAGATAGGATAGGATAGAGGATAGGATAGGATAGAGGATAGGATAGGATAGAGGATAGGATAGGATAGACGATAGGATAGGATAGAGGATAGGATAGGATAGAGGATAGGATAGGATAGAGGATAGAGGATAGGATAATATAGAGGATAGGATAGGATAGGATAGAGGATAGGATAGAGGATAGGACAGAGGATAGGATAGAGGATAGGATAGAGGATTGGATATGATAGAGGATAGGATCCGATAGAGGATAGGATAGGGGATTGGATAGGATAGAGGATAGGGTAGGATAGAGGATAGGATAGGATTGAGGCTAGGATAGAGGTTAGGATAGGATAGAGGATAGGATAGGAAAGAGGATAGTATAGGATAGAGGATAGGATCGAATAGAGGATAGGATAGGATAACGGATAGGTTGGGATAGAGGATAGGATAGCATAGGATAGAGGATAGGAAAGGATAGGATAGAGGATAGGATAGAGGATAGGATAGAGGATAGGATAGGATAGAGGATAGGATGGGATAGAGGAGAGGATAGGATAGAGGATAGGATAGGATAGAGGATAGGATAGGATAGAGGATAGATAGGATAGAGGATAGGATTGGATAGAGGATAGGATAGGATAGAGGATCGGATAGAGGATAGGATAGGATAGAGGATCGGATAGAGGATAGGATAGGATAGAGGATGGTATAGAGGATAGAATAGAGGATAGGATAGGATAGAGGATAGGATAGGAAAGAGGATAGGATAGGATACGATAGAGGATAGGATAGATGATAGGATAGGATAGAGGATCTGATAGAGGATACGATCGGATAGAGGATAGGATAGGATAGAGGATCGGGTAGGTAATTGGATAGGATAGGGGAGAGGATAAGGTAGACGCTAGTATAGGATAGAGGATCTGATAGAGGATAGGATAGGATGGAGGATAGGATAGGATCGAGGATAGGATAGGTAATTGGATAGGATAGAGGATAGGATAAGGTAGAGGATAGTATAGGATAGAGGATAGGATAGAGGATCGGATAGGTTATTGGATAGGATAGGGGAGAGGATAAGGTAGAGGCTAGTATAGGATAGAGGATCTGATAGAGGATAGGATAGGATGGAGGATAGGATAGGATCGAGGATAGGATAGGTAATTGGATAGGATAGAGGATAGGATAAGTTAGAGGATAGTATAGGATAGAGGATAGGATAGGATAGAGGATAGGATAGGATAAAGGATAGGATAGGATAGAGGATAGGATAGGATAGAGGATAGAATAGGATAGATGATAGAATAGGATAGAGAATAGGATAGGATAGAGGATAGGATAGGATAGAGGATAGGATAGAGGATAGGATAGGATAGAGGATAGGAAAGGATAGAGGATAGGATGGGATAGAGGATAGGATAGGATAGAGGATAGGATAGGATAGAGGATAGGATAGGATAGAGGATAGGATAGGATAGAGGATAGGATAGGATAGAGGATAGGATAGGATAGAGGATAGGATAGGATAGAGGATAGGATAGGATAGGATAGAGGATAGGATAGAGGATAGGATAGGATAGGATAGAGGATAGGATAGGATAGAGGATAGGATAGATGATAGGATAGGATAGAGGAGAGGATAGGATAGAGGATAGGATAGGATAGAGGATAGGATAGGATAGAGGATAGGATAGGATAGGATAGAGGATAGGATAGGATAGAGGATAGAATAGGATACGATAGAGGATAGGATAGGATAGACGATAGGATAGGATAGAGGATAGGATAGGATAGAGGATAGGATAGAGGATAGGATAGGATAGGATAGAGGATAGGATAGGATAGAGGATAGGATAGAGGATCGGATAGAGGATAGGATAGGATAGAGGAAAGGATAGGATAGAGGATAGGATAGGTAATTGGATAGGATAGAGGATAGGATAAGGTAGAGGATAGTATAGGATAGAGGATAGGATAGGATAGAGGATAGGATAGGATAAAGGATAGGATAGGATAGAGGATAGAGTAGGATAGAGGATAGGATAGGATAAAGGATAGGATTGGATAGAGGATCGGATAGAGGATAGGATAGGATAGAGGATAGGATAGGATAGACGATAGTATAGGATAGAGGATAGGATAGAATAGAGGATAGGATAGGATACAGGATAGGATAGGATAGAGGATAGGATAGGATAGAGGATAGGATAGAGGATAGGATAGAGGATCGGATAGAGGATAGGATAGGATAGAGGAAAGGATAGGATAGAGGATAGGATAGGTAATTGGATAGGATAGAGGATAGGATAAGGTAGAGGATAGTATAGGATAGAGGATAGGATGGGATAGAGGATAGGATAGGATAAAGGATAGGATAGGATAGAGGATAGGATAGGATAGGATAGAGGATAGGATAGAGGATAGGATAGGACAGAGGATCGGATAGAGGATAGGATAGGATAGAGGATAGGATATGATAGAGTAAACGATATTATAGAGGATAGGATAGGACAGAGGATCGGATAGAGGATAGGATAGGATAGAGGATGGCATAGAGGATAGGATAGAGGATAGGATAGGATAGAGGATAGGATAGGAAAGAGGATAGGATAGGATACGATAGAGGATAGGATAGATGATAGGATAGGATAGAGGATAGGATAGGATAAAGGATAGGATAGGATAGAGGATAGGATAGGATAGAGGATAGGATAGGTTAGAGGATAGGAGAGGATAGGATAGAGGATAGGATAGAGGATAGGATAGGTAATTGGATAGGATAGAGTATAGGATAAGGTAGAGGATAGGATAGGATAGAGGGTAGGATAGGATAGAGGATAGGATAGAGGATAGGATAGGATAGAGGATAGGATAGGATAGAGGATGGGATAGGATACAGGATAGGATATGAGAGAGGATAGGATAGGATAGAGGATCGGATAGAGGATAGGATAGGATAGAGGATCGGATAGAGGATAGGATAGGATAGAGGATAGAGTAGGATAGAGGATAGGATAGGATAAAGGATAGGATTGGATAGAGGATCGGATAGAGGATAGAATAGGATAGAGGATAGGATAGGATAGAGGATAGTATGGGATAGAGAATAGGATAGAATAGAGGATAGGATAGGATAAAGGATAGGATAGGATAGAGGATAGGATAGGATAGGATAGAGGATAGGATAGTATAGAGGATAGGATAGGTTAGAGGATAGGATAGGATAGGATAGAGGATAGGATAGAGGATAGGATAGGTAATTGGATAGGATAGAGTATAGGATAAGGTAGAGGATAGGATAGGATAGAGGGTAGGATAGGATAGAGGATAGGATAGAGGATAGGATAGGATAGAGGATAGGATAGGATAGAGGATAGAATAGGATAGATGATATTATAGGATAGAGGATAGGATATGATAGAGTAAACGATATTATAGAGGATAGGATAGGATAGAGGATCGGATAGAGGATAGGATAGGATAGAGGATGGTATAGAGGATAGAATAGAGGATAGGATAGGATAGAGGATAGGATAGGAAAGAGGATAGGATAGGATACGATAGAGGATAGGATAGATGATAGGATAGGATAGAGGATCTGATAGAGGATACGATCGGATAGAGGATAGGATAGGATAGAGGATCGGATAGGTAATTGGATAGGATAGGGGAGAGGATAAGGTAGAGGCTAGTATAGGATAGAGGATCTGATAGAGGATAGGATAGGATGGAGGATAGGATAGGATAGAGGATAGGATAGTATAGAGGATAGAATAGGATAGATGATATTATAGGATAGAGGATAGGATATGATAGAGTAAACGATATTCTAGAGGATAGGATAGGATAGAGGATCGGATAGAGGATAGGGTAGGATAGAGGATGGTATAGAGGATAGGATAGAGGATAGGATAGGATAGAGGATAGGATAGGATAGAGGATAGGATAGGATAGAGGATAGTATAGGATAGAGAATAGGATAGAATAGAGGAAAGGATAGGATAAAGGATAGGATAGGATAGAGGATAGGATAGGATAGGATAGGATAGAGGATAGGATAAGATAGAGGATAGGATAGGATAGAGGATCGGATAGAGGATAGGATAGGATAGAGGATAGGATAGGATAGAGGAAAGGATAGGATAGAAGATAGGATAGGATAGATGATAGGATAGGAAAGAGGGTAGGATAGGATAGAGGATAGAGTATAGGATAGGATAGAGGATAGGATAGGATAGAGGAGAGGATAGGATAGAGGATAGGAGAGGATAGAGGATAGGATAGGATAGAGGATAGGATAGGTTAGGATAGAGGATAGGATAGGATAGAGGATAGGATAGGATAGAGGAGAGGATAGGATAGAGGATAGGATAGGATAGAGGATAGGATAGGATAAAGGATAGGATTGGATAGAGGATCGGATAGAGGATAGGATAGGATAGAGGATAGGATAGGATAGAGGATAGTATAGGATAGAGGATAGGATAGAATAGAGGATAGGATAGGATACAGGATAGGATAGGATAGAGGATAGGATAGGATAGAGGATAGGATAGGATAGGATAGAGGATAGGAAAGGATAGGATAGAGGATAGGATAGAGGATAGGATAGGATAGAGTTGAGGATAGGATAGAGGATAGGATAGGATAGATGATATTATAGGATAGAGGATAGGATATGATCGAGTAAACGATATTATAGAGGATAGGATAGGATACAGGATCGGATAGAGGATAGGATAGGATAGAGGATGGTATAGAGGATAGGATAGAGGATAGGATAGGATAGAGGATAGGACAGGAACGAGGATAGGATAGGATACGATAGAGGATAGGATAGATGATAGGATAGGATAGAGGATCTGATAGAGGATACGATCGGATAGAGGATAGGATAGGGTAGAGGATCGGATAGGTAATTGGATAGGATAGGGGAGAGGATAAGGTAGAGGCTAGTATAGGATAGAGGATCTGATAGAGGATAGGATAGGATGGAGGATAGGATAGGATCGAGGATAGGATAGGTAATTGGATAGGATAGAGGATAGGATAAGGTAGAGGATAGTATAGGATAGAGGATAGGATAGAGAATCGGATAGGATAGGATAGAGGATAGGATAGAGGATAGGGTAGAGGATCGGATAGAGGATAGGATAGGATAGAGGAAAGGATAGGATAGAGGATAGGATAGGTAATTGGATAGGATAGAGGATAGGATAAGTTAGAGGATAGTATAGGATAGAGGATAGGATAGGATAGAGGATAGGATAGGATAAAGGATAGGATAGTATAGAGGATAGGATAGGATAGAGGATAGAACAGGATAGATGATAGGATAGGATAGAGAATAGGATAGGATAGAGGATAGGATAGAGGATCGGATAGAGGATAGGATAGGATAGAGGAAAGGATAGGATAGAGGATAGGATAGGTAATTGGATAGGATAGAGGATAGGATAAGGTAGAGGATAGTATAGGATAGAGGATAGGATAGGATAGAGGATAGGATAGGATAAAGGATAGGATCGGATAGAGGATAGGATAGGATAGAGGATCGGATAGAGGATAGGATAGGATAGAGGATAGAGTAGGATAGAGGATAGGATAGGATAAAGGATAGGATTGGATAGAGGATCGGATAGAGGATAGAATAGGATAGAGGATAGGATAGGATAGAGGATAGTATGGGATAGAGGATAGGATAGAATAGAGGATAGGATAGGATAAAGGATAGGATAGGATAGAGGATAGGATAGGATAGGATAGAGGATAGGATAGTATAGAGGATAGGATAGGTTAGAGGATAGGATAGGATAGGATAGAGGATAGGATAGAGGATAGGATAGGTAATTGGATAGGATAGAGTATAGGATAAGGTAGAGGATAGGATAGGATAGAGGGTAGGATAGGATAGAGGATAGGATAGAGGATAGGATAGGATAGAGGATAGGATAGGATAGAGGATAGAATAGGATAGATGATATTATAGGATAGAGGATAGGATATGATAGAGTAAACGATATTATAGAGGATAGGATAGGATAGAGGATCGGATAGAGGATAGGATAGGATAGAGGATGGTATAGAGGATAGAATAGAGGATAGGATAGGATAGAGGATAGGATAGGAAAGAGGATAGGATAGGATACGATAGAGGATAGGATAGATGATAGGATAGGATAGAGGATCTGATAGAGGATACGATCGGATAGAGGATAGGATAGGATAGAGGATCGGATAGGTAATTGGATAGGATAGGGGAGAGGATAAGGTAGAGGCTAGTATAGGATAGAGGATCTGATAGAGGATAGGATAGGATGGAGGATAGGATAGGATAGAGGATAGGATAGTATAGAGGATAGAATAGGATAGATGATATTATAGGATAGAGGATAGGATATGATAGAGTAAACGATATTCTAGAGGATAGGATAGGATAGAGGATCGGATAGAGGATAGGGTAGGATAGAGGATGGTATAGAGGATAGGATAGAGGATAGGATAGGATAGAGGATAGGATAGGATAGAGGATAGGATAGGATAGAGGATAGTATAGGATAGAGAATAGGATAGAATAGAGGAAAGGATAGGATAAAGGATAGGATAGGATAGAGGATAGGATAGGATAGGATAGGATAGAGGATAGGATAAGATAGAGGATAGGATAGGATAGAGGATCGGATAGAGGATAGGATAGGATAGAGGATAGGATAGGATAGAGGAAAGGATAGGATAGAAGATAGGATAGGATAGATGATAGGATAGGAAAGAGGGTAGGATAGGATAGAGGATAGAGTATAGGATAGGATAGAGGATAGGATAGGATAGAGGAGAGGATAGGATAGAGGATAGGAGAGGATAGAGGATAGGATAGGATAGAGGATAGGATAGGTTAGGATAGAGGATAGGATAGGATAGAGGATAGGATAGGATAGAGGAGAGGATAGGATAGAGGATAGGATAGGATAGAGGATAGGATAGGATAAAGGATAGGATTGGATAGAGGATCGGATAGAGGATAGGATAGGATAGAGGATAGGATAGGATAGAGGATAGTATAGGATAGAGGATAGGATAGAATAGAGGATAGGATAGGATAGAGGATAGGATAGGATAGAGGATAGGATAGGATAGAGGATAGGATAGGATAGGATAGAGGATAGGAAAGGATAGGATAGAGGATAGGATAGAGGATAGGATAGGATAGAGTTGAGGATAGGATAGAGGATAGGATAGGATAGATGATATTATAGGATAGAGGATAGGATATGATAGAGTAAACGATATTATAGAGGATAGGATAGGATACAGGATCGGATAGAGGATAGGATAGGATAGAGGATGGTATAGAGGATAGGATAGAGGATAGGATAGGATAGAGGATAGGACAGGAACGAGGATAGGATAGGATACGATAGAGGATAGGATAGATGATAGGATAGGATAGAGGATCTGATAGAGGATACGATCGGATAGAGGATAGGATAGGATAGAGGATCGGATAGGTAATTGGATAGGATAGGGGAGAGGATAAGGTAGAGGCTAGTATAGGATAGAGGATCTGATAGAGGATAGGATAGGATGGAGGATAGGATAGGATCGAGGATAGGATAGGTAATTGGATAGGATAGAGGATAGGATAAGGTAGAGGATAGTATAGGATAGAGGATAGGATAGAGAATCGGATAGGATAGGATAGAGGATAGGATAGAGGATAGGGTAGAGGATCGGATAGAGGATAGGATAGGATAGAGGAAAGGATAGGATAGAGGATAGGATAGGTAATTGGATAGGATAGAGGATAGGATAAGTTAGAGGATAGTATAGGATAGAGGATAGGATAGGATAGAGGATAGGATAGGATAAAGGATAGGATAGTATAGAGGATAGGATAGGATAGAGGATAGAACAGGATAGATGATAGGATAGGATAGAGAATAGGATAGGATAGAGGATAGGATAGGATAGAGGATCGGATAGGTAATTGGATAGGATAGAGTATAGGATAATGTAGAGGATAGGATAGGATAGAGGAAAGGATAGAGGATCGGATAGAGGATAGGATAGGATAGAGGAAAGGATAGGATAGAGGATAGGATAGGTAATTGGATAGGATAGAGGATAGGATAAGGTAGAGGTTAGTATAGGATAGAGGATAGGATAGAGGATACGATAGAGGATCGGATAGAGGATAGGATAGGATAGAGGAAAGGATAGGATAGAGGATAGGATAGGTAATTGGATAGGATAGAGGATAGGATAAGTTAGAGGATAGTATAGGACAGAGGATAGGATAGGATAGAGGATAGGATAGGATAAAGGATAGGATAGGATAGAGGATAGGATAGGATAGAGGATAGAATAGGATAGATGATAGGATAGGATAGAGAATAGGATAGGATAGAGGATAGGATAGGATAGAGGATAGGATAGAGGATAGGATAGGATAGAGGATAGGAAAGGATAGAGGATAGGATGGGATAGAGGATAGGATAGGATAGAGGATAGGATAGGATAGAGGATAGGATAAGATGGAGGATAGGATAGGATGGAGGATAGGATAGGATAGAGGATAGGATAGAGGATAGGATAGAGGATAGGATAGGATAGAGGATAGGATAGGTAATTGGATAGGATAGAGTATAGGATAATGTAGAGGATAGGATAGGATAGAGGAAAGGATAGAGGATCGGATAGAGGATAGGATAGGATAGAGGAAAGGATAGGATAGAGGATAGGATAGGTAATTGGATAGGATAGAGGATAGGATAAGGTAGAGGTTAGTATAGGATAGAGGATAGGATAGGATAGAGTATAGGATAGGGTAAAGGATAGGATAGGATAGAGGATAGGATAGGATAGAGGATAGGATAGGATAGAGGATAGGATAGGATAGAGGATCGGATAGAGGATAGGATAGGATAGAGGATCGGATAGAGGATAGGATAGGATAGAGGATCGGATAGAGGATAGGATAGGATAGACGATAGGATAGGATAGAGGATAGAGTAGGATAGAGGATAGGATAGGATAAAGGATAGGATTGGATAGAGGATCGGATAGAGGATAGAATAGGATAGAGGATAGGATAGGATAGAGGATAGTATAGGATAGAGGATAGGATAGAATAGAGGATAGGATAGGATAAAGGATAGGATAGGATAGAGGATAGGATAGGATAGGATAGAGGATAGGATAGGATAGGATAGGATAGGATAGGATAGGATAGGATAGGATAGAGGATAGGATAGGATAGGATAGAGGATAGGATAGGATAGGATAGAGGATAGGATAGAGGATAGGATAGAGGATAGGATAGGACAGAGGATCGGATAGAGGATAGGATAGGATAGAGGATAGGATATGATAGAGTAAACGATATTATAGAGGATAGGATAGGACAGAGGATCGGATAGAGGATAGGATAGGATAGAGGATGGCAAAGAGGATAGGATAGAGGATAGGATAGGATAGAGGATAGGATAGGAAAGAGGATAGGATAGGATACGATAGAGGATAGGATAGATGATAGGATAGGATAGAGGATCTGATAGAGGATACGATCGGATAGAGGATAGGATATGATAGAGTAAACGATATTATAGAGGATAGGATAGGACAGAGGATCGGATAGAGGATAGGATAGGATAGAGGATGGCAAAGAGGATAGGATAGAGGATAGGATAGGATAGAGGATAGGATAGGAAAGAGGATAGGATAGGATACGATAGAGGATAGGATAGATGATAGGATAGGATAGAGGATCTGATAGAGGATACGATCGGATAGAGGATAGGATAGGATAGAGGATAGGATAGAGGATAGGATAGGATAGAGGATAGGAAAGGATAGAGGATAGGATGGGATAGAGGATAGGATAGGATAGAGGATAGGATAGGATAGAGGATAGGATAGGATGGAGGATAGGATAGGATAGAGGATAGGATAGAGGATAGGATAGGATAGAGGATAGGATAGGTAATTGGATAGGATAGAGTATAGGATAAGGTAGAGGATAGGATAGGATAGGATAGAGGATAGGATAGGATAGAGGATAGGATAGAGGATCGGATAGAGGATAGGATAGGATAGAGGAAAGGATAGGATAGAGGATAGGATAGGTAATTGGATAGGATAGAGGATAGGATAAGGTAGAGGATAGTATAGGATAGAGGATAGGATAGGATAGAGTATAGGATAGGGTAAAGGATAGGATAGGAAAGAGGATAGGATAGGATACGATAGAGGATAGGATAGATGATAGGATAGGATAGAGGATCTGATAGAGGATACGATCGGATAGAGGATAGGATAGGATAGAGGATCGGATAGGTAATTGGATAGGATAGGGGAGAGGATAAGGTAGAGACTAGTATAGGATAGAGGATCTGATAGAGGATAGGATAGGATAGAGGATCGGATAGGTAATTGGATAGGATAGGGGAGAGGATAAGGTAGAGACTAGTATAGGATACAGGATCTGATAGAGGATAGGATAGGATGAAGGATAGGATAGGATCGAGGATAGGATAGGTAATTGGATAGGATAGAGGATAGGATGGAGGATAGGATAGGATCGAGGATAGGATAGGTAATTGGATAGGATAGAGGATAGGATAAGGTAGAGGATACTATAGGATAGAGGATAGGATAGGATAGAGGATAGGATAGGATAAAGGATAGGATAGGATAGAGGATAGGATAGGATAGAGGATAGGATAGGTTAGAGGATAGGATAGGATAGGATAGAGGATAGGATAGAGGATAGGATAGAGGATAGGATAGGTAATTGGATAGGATAGAGTATAGGATAAGGTAGAGGATAGGATAGGATAGAGGGTAGGATAGGATAGAGGATAGGATACAGGATAGGATAGGATAGAGGATAGGATAGGATAGAGGATGGGATAGGATACAGGATAGGATATGAGAGAGGATAGGATAGGATAGAGGATCGGATAGAGGATAGGATAGGATAGAGGATCGGATAGAGGATAGGATAGGATAGAGGATAGGATAGGATAGAGGATAGGATAGGTAATTGGATAGGATAGAGGATAGGATATGATAGAGGATAGTATAGGATAGAGGATAGGATAGGATAGAGGATAGAATAGGATAGATGATAGAATAGGATAGAGAATAGGATAGGATAGAGGATAGGATAGGATAGAGGATAGGATAGAGGATAGGATAGGATACAGGATAGGAAAGGATAGAGGATAGGATGGGATAGAGGATAGGATAGGATAGAGGATAGGATAGGATAGAGGATAGGATAGGATAGAGGATAGGATAGGATAGAGGATAGGATAGGTTAGAGGATAGGATAGGATAGGATAGAGGATCGGATAGAGGATAGGATAGGATAGAGGATAGGATAGGATAGAGGATAGGATAGGTAATTGGATAGGATAGAGGATAGGATATGGTAGAGGATAGTATAGGATAGAGGATAGGATAGGATAGAGGATAGAATAGGATAGATGATAGAATAGGATAGAGAATAGGATAGGATAGAGGATAGGATAGGATAGAGGATAGGATAGAGGATAGGATAGGATACAGGATAGGAAAGGATAGAGGATAGGATGGGATAGAGGATAGGATAGGATAGAGGATAGGATAGGATAGAGGATAGGATAGGATAGAGGATAGGAGAGGATAGAGGATAGGATAGAGGATAGGATAGGATAGAGTATAGGATAAGGTAGAGGATAGGATAGGATAGGATAGAGGATAGGATAGGATAGAGGATAGGATAGGATAGAGGATGGTATAGAGGATAGGATAGAGGATAGGATAGGATAAAGGATAGGATAGGATAGAGGATAGGATAGGATAGAGGATAGGATAGGATAGAGGATCGGATAGAGGATAGGATAGGATAGAGGATCGGATAGAGGATAGGATAGGATAGAGGATAGGAAAGGATAGAGGATAGGATGGGGTAGAGGATAGGATAGGATAGAGGATAGGATAGGATAGAGGATAGGATAGGATAGAGGATAGGATAGGATAGAGGATAGGATAGGATAGAGGATAGGATAGAGGATAGGATAGGATAGAGGATCGGATAGGTAATTGGATAGGATAGGGGAGAGGATAAGGTAGAGACTAGTATAGGATAGAGGATCTGATAGAGGATAGGATAGGATGAAGGATAGGATAGGATCGAGGATAGGATAGGTAATTGGATAGGATATAGGATAGGATGGAGGATAGTCTAGGATCGAGGATAGGATAGGTAATTGGATAGGATAGAGGATAGGATAAGGTAGAGGATAGTATAGGATAGAGGATAGGATAGGATAGAGGATAGGATAGGATAAAGGATAGGATAGGATAGAGGATAGGATAGGATAGAGGATAGGATAGGTTAGAGGATAGGAAAGGATAGGATAGAGGATAGGATAGAGGATAGGAGAGGATAGAGGATAGGATAGAGGATAGGATAGGATAGAGTATAGGATAAGGTAGAGGATAGGATAGGATAGGATAGAGGATAGGATAGGATAGAGGATAGGATAGAGGATCGGATAGAGGATAGGATAGGATAGAGGATGGTATAGAGGATAGGATAGAGGATAGGATAGGATAAAGGATAGGATAGGATAGAGGATAGGATAGGATAGAGGATAGGATAGGATAGAGGATCGGATAGAGGATAGGATAGGATAGAGGATCGGATAGAGGATAGGATAGGATAGAGGATAGGAAAGGATAGAGGATAGGATGGGGTAGAGGATAGGATAGGATAGAGGATAGGATAGGATAGAGGATAGGATAGAGGATAGGATAGGATAGAGGATAGGAAAGGATAGAGGATAGGATGGGATAGAGGATAGGATAGGATAAAGGATAGGATAGGATAGAGGATAGGATAGGATGGAGGATAGGATAGGATAGAGGATAGGATAGAGGATAGGATAGGATAGAGGATAGGATAGGTAATTGGATAGGATAGAGTATAGGATATTGTAGAGGATAGGATAGGATAGGATAGAGGATAGGATAGGATAGAGGATAGGATAGAGGATCGGATAGAGGATAGGATAGGATAGAGGAAAGGATAGGATAGAGGATAGGATAGGTAATTGGATAGGATAGAGGATAGGATAAGGTAGAGGATAGTATAGGATAGAGGATAGGATAGGATAGAGTATAGGATAGGGTAAAGGATAGGATAGGATAGAGGATAGGATAGGATAGAGGATCGGATAGAGGATAGGATAGGATAGAGGATCGGATAGAGGATAGGATAGGATAGAGGATAGGATAGGATAGAGGATAGGATAGGATAGAGGATAGAGTAGGATAGAGGATAGGATAGGATAAAGGATAGGATTGGATAGAGGATCGGATAGAGGATAGAATAGGATAGAGGATAGGATAGGATAGAGGATAGTATAGGATAGAGGATAGGATAGAATAGAGGATAGGATAGGATAAAGGATAGGATAGAGGATAGGATAGGATAGGATAGAGGATAGGATAGGATAGGATAGGATAGGATAGGATAGAGGATAGGATAGGATAGGATAGAGGATAGGATAGGATAGGATAGAGGATAGGATAGAGGATAGGATAGGATAGAGGATCGGATAGAGGATAGGATAGGATAGAGGATCGGATAGAGGATAGGATAGGATAGAGGATAGGATAGGATAGAGGATAGGATAGGATAGAGGATAGAGTAGGATAGAGGATAGGATAGGATAAAGGATAGGATTGGATAGAGGATCGGATAGAGGATAGGATAGGATAGAGGATCGGATAGGTAATTGGATAGGATAGGGGAGAGGATAAGGTAGAGACTAGTATAGGATAGAGGATCTGATAGAGGATAGGATAGGATGAAGGATAGGATAGGATCGAGGATAGGATAGGTAATTGGATAGGATATACGATAGGATGGAGGATAGTCTAGGATCGAGGATAGGATAGGTAATTGGATAGGATAGAGGATAGGATAAGGTAGAGGATAGTATAGGATAGAGGATAGGATAGGATAGAGGATAGGATAGGATAAAGGATAGGATAGGATAGAGGATAGGATAGGATAGAGGATAGGATAGGTTAGAGGATAGGATAGGATAGGATAGAGGATAGGATAGAGGATAGGATAGGATAGAGGATAGGATAGAGGATAGGATAGGATAGAGGATAGGATAGGATAGAGGATGGGATAGGATACAGGATAGGATATGAGAGAGGATAGGATAGGATAGAGGATCGGATAGAGGATAGGATAGGATAGAGGATCGGATAGAGGATAGGATAGGATAGAGGATAGGATAGGATAGAGGATAGAGTAGGATAGAGGATAGGATAGGATAAAGGATAGGATTGGATAGAGGATCGGATAGAGAATAGAATAGGATAGAGGATAGGATAGGATAGAGGATAGTATAGGATAGAGGATCGGATAGGATAGGATAGAGGATAGGATAGAGGATAGGGTAGAGGATCGGATAGAGGATAGGATAGGATAGAGGAAAGGATAGGATAGAGGATAGGATAGGTAATTGGATAGGATAGAGGATAGGATAAGTTAGAGGATAGTATAGGATAGAGGATAGGATAGGATAGAGGATAGGATAGGATAAAGGATAGGATAGTATAGAGGATAGGATAGGATAGAGGATAGAATAGGATAGATGATAGGATAGGATTGAGAATAGGATAGGATAGAGGATAGGATAGGATAGAGGATAGGATAGGATAGAGGATAGGAAAGGATAGAGGATAGGATGGGATAGAGGATAGGATAGGATAGAGGATAGGATAGGATAGAGGATAGGATAGGATAGATAATAGGATAGGATAGAGGATAGGATAGAGGATAGGATAGATAATAGGATAGGATAGAGGATAGGATAGAGGATAGGATAGAGGATCGGATAGAGGATAGGATAGGATAGAGGAAAGGATAGGATAGAGGATAGGATAGGTAATTGGATAGGATAGAGTATAGGATAAGGTAGAGGATAGTATAGGATAGAGGATAGGATGGGATAGAGGATAGGATAGGATAAAGGATAGGATAGGATAGAGGAGAGGATAGAGGATAGGATAGAGGATAGGATAGGATAGAGGATAGGATAGGATAGATGATAGGAAAGGATAGAGGATAGGATGGGTTAGAGGATAGGATAGGATAGAGGATAGGATAGGATAGAGGATAGGATAGGAAAGAGGATAGGATAGAGGATAGGATAGGATAGAGGAGAGGATAGGATAGAGGATAGGATAGGATAGAGGATAGGATAGGATAGAGGATAGGATAGGTAATTGGATAGGATAGAGGATAGGATAAGGTAGAGGATAGTATAGGATAGAGGATAGGATAGGATAGAGGATAGGATAGGATAAAGGATAGGATAGGATAGAGGATAGGATAGGATAGAGGATAGGATAGGTTAGAGGATAGGATAGGATAGAGGATAGGATAGAGGATAGGATAGGTAATTGGATAGGATAGAGTATAGGATAAGGTAGAGGATAGGATAGGATAGAGGATATAATAGGGTAGAGGATAGGATAGGATAGAGGATAGGATAGGAAAGAGGATAGGATAGGATAGAGGGTAGGATAGGATAGAGGATAGTATAGAGGATAGGATAGAGGATAGGATAGAGGATAGGATAGGATAGAGGATAGGATAGGATAGAGGATGGGATACGATAGAGGATAGGATATGATAGAGGATAGGATAGGATAGAGGATCGGATAGAGGATAGGATAGGATAGAGGAAAGGATAGGATAGAGGATAGGATAGGATAGAGGATAGAATAGGATAGATGATAGGATAGGATAGAGAATAGGATAGGATAGAGGATAGGATAGGATAGAGGATAGGATATAGGATAGGATAGAGGATAGGATAGAGGATAGGATAGGATAGAGGATAGGAAAGGATAGAGGATAGGATGGGATAGAGGATAGGATAGGATAGAGGATAGGATAGAGGATAGGATAGGATAGAGTATAGGAAAGGATAGAGGATAGGATGGGATAGAGGATAGGATAGGATAGAGGATAGGATAGGATAGAGGATAGGATAGGATGGAGGATAGGATAGGATAGAGGATAGGATAGAGGATAGGATAGGATAGAGGATAGGATAGGTAATTGGATAGGATAGAGTATAGGATAAGGTAGAGGATAGGATAGGATAGGATAGAGGATAGGATAGGATAGAGGATAGGATAGAGGATCGGATAGAGGATAGGATATGATAGAGGAAAGTATAGGGTAGAGGATAGGATAGGTAATTGGATAGGATAGAGGATAGGATAGGTAATTGGATAGGATAGAGGATAGGATAGGTAATTGGATAGGATAGAGGATAGGATAAGCTAGAGGATAGTATAGGATAGAGGATAGGATAGGATAGAGTATAGGATAGGGTAAAGGATAGGATAGGATAGAGGATAGGATAGGATAGAGGATAGGATAGGATAGAGGATCGGATAGAGGATAGGATAGGATAGAGGATCGGATAGAGGATAGGATAGGATAGAGGATAGGATAGGATAGAGGATAGAGTAGGATAGAGGATAGGATAGGATAAAGGATAGGATTGGATAGAGGATCGGATAGAGGATAGAATAGGATAGAGGATAGGATAGGATAGAGGATAGTATAGGATAGAGGATAGGATAGAATAGAGGATAGGATAAGATAAAGGATAGGATAGGATAGAGGATAGGATAGGATAGGATAGAGGATAGGATAGGATAGGATAGGATAGGATAGGATAGAGGATAGGATAGGATAGGATAGAGGATAGGATAGGATAGGATAGAGGATAGGATAGAGGATAGGATAGGACAGAGGATCGGATAGAGGATAGGATAGGATAGAGGATAGGATATGATAGAGTAAACGATATTATAGAGGATAGGATAGGACAGAGGATCGGATAGAGGATAGGATAGGATAGAGGATGGCATAGAGGATAGGATAGAGGATAGGATAGGATAGAGGATAGGATAGGAAAGAGGATACAATAGGATACGATAGAGGATAGGATAGATGATAGGATAGGATAGAGGATCTGATAGAGGATACGATCGGATAGAGGATAGGATAGGATAGAGGATCGGATAGGTAATTGGATAGGATAGGGGAGAGGATAAGGTAGAGACTAGTATAGGATAGAGGATCTGATAGAGGATAGGATAGGATAGAGGATAGGATAGGATCGAGGATAGGATAGAGGATAGGATACGGTAGAGGATAGTATAGGATAGAGGATAGGATAGAGGATCGGATAGGATAGGATAGAGGATAGGATAGAGGATACGATAGAGGATCGGATAGAGGATAGGATAGGATAGAGGAAAGGATAGGATAGAGGATAGGATAGGTAATTGGATAGGTTAGAGGATAGGATAAGTTAGAGGATAGTATAGGATAGAGGATAGGATAGGATAGAGGTTAGGATAGGATAAAGGATAGGATAGGATAGAGGATAGGATAGGATAGAGGATAGAATAGGATAGATGATAGGGTAGGATAGAGAATAGGGTAGTATAGAGGATAGGATAGGATAGAGGATAGGATAGAGGATAGGATAGGATAGAGGATAGGAAAGGATAGAGGATAGGATGGGATAGAGGATAGGATAGGATAGAGGATAGGATAGGATAGAGGATAGGATAGGATAGAGGATAGGATAGGATAGAGGATAGGATAGAGGATCGGATAGAGGATAGGATAGGATAGAGGACAGGATAGGATAGAGGATAGGATAGGTAATTGGATAGGATAGAGGATAGGATAAGGTAGAGGATAGTATAGGATAGAGGATAGGATAGGATAGAGGATAGGATAGGATAAAGGATAGGATAGGATAGAGGATAGGATAGAGGATAGGATAGGATAGAGGATAGGATAGGATAGAGGATAGGATAGGATGGAGGATAGGATAGGATAAAGGATAGGATAGGATAGAGGATAGGATAGGATAGAGGATAGGATAGGATAGAGGATCGGATAGAGGATAGGATAGGATAGAGGATCGGATAGAGGATAGGATAGGATAGAGGATCGGATAGAGGATAGGATAGGATAGAGGATAGGATAGGATAGAGGATAGAGTAGGATAGAGGATAGGATAGTATAAAGGATAGGATTGGATAGAGGATCGGATAGAGGATAGAATAGGATAGAGGATAGGATAGGATAGAGGATAGTATAGGATAGAGGATAGGATAGAATAGAGGATAGGATAGGATAAAGGATAGGATAGGATAGAGGATAGGATAGGATAGGATAGAGGATAGGATAGGATAGGATAGAGGATAGGATAGGATAGGATAGAGGATAGGATAGAGGATAGGATAGGACAGAGGATCGGATAGAGTATAGGATAGGATAGAGGATAGGATAGGATAGAGGAAAGGATAGGATAGAAGATAGGATAGGATAGAGGAAAGGATAGGATAGAAGATAGGATAGGATAGATGATAGGATAGGAAAGAGGGTAGGATAGGAAAGAGGATAGACTATAGGATAGGATAGAGGATAGGATAGGATAGAGGAGAGGATAGGATAGATGATACGATAGGATAGAGGATAGGATAGGATAGAGGATAGGATAGGATAGAGGATAGGATAGGAAAGAGGATAGGATAGGATACGATAGAGGATAGGATAGATGATAGGATAGGATAGAGGATGGGATAGGATAGAGGATAAAATATGATAGAGGATAGGATAGGATAGAGGATCGGATAGAGGATAGAATAGGATAGAGGATAGGATAGGATAGAGGATAGTATAGGATAGAGGATAGGATAGAGTAGAGGATAGGATAGGATAAAGGAGAGGATAGGATAGAGGATAGGATAGAGGATAGGATAGGATAGAGGATAGAATAGGATAGATGATAGGATAGGATAGAGAATAGGATAGGATAGAGGATAGGATAGGATAGAGGATAGGATAGAGGATAGGATAGGATAGAGGATAGGAAAGGATAGAGGATAGGATGGGATAGAGGATAGGATAGGATAGAGGATAGGATAGGATAGAGGATAGGATAGGATAGAGGATAGGATAGGATAGAGGATAGGATAGAGGATCGGATAGAGGATAGGATAGGATAGAGGACAGGATAGGATAGAGGATAGGATAGGTAATTGGATAGGATAGAGGATAGGATAAGGTAGAGGATAGTATAGGATAGAGGATAGGATAGGATAGAGGATAGGATAGGATAAAGGATAGGATAGGATAGAGGATAGGATAGGATAGAGGATAGGATAGGATAGAGGATCGGATAGAGGATAGGATAGGATAGAGGATAGGATAGGATAGAGGATAGAGTAGGATAGAGGATAGGATAGGATAAAGGATAGGATTGGATAGAGGATCGGATAGAGGATAGGATAGGATAGACGATAGTATAGGATAGAGGACAGGATAGAATAGAGGATAGGATAGGATAAAGGATAGGATAGGATAGAGGATAGGATAGGATAGGATAGAGGATAGAATAGGATACGATAGAGGATAGGATAGGATAGAGGAGAGGATAGGATAGATGATACGATAGGATAGAGGATAGGATAGGATAGAGGATAGAATAGGATAGATGATATTATAGGATAGAGGATAGGATATGATAGAGTAAACGATATTATAGAGGATAGGATTGGATGGAGGATCGGATAGAGGATAGGATAGGATAGAGGATGGTATAGAGGATAGGATAGAGGATAGGATAGGATAGAGGATAGGATAGAGGATCGGATAGAGGATAGGATAGGATAGAGGAAAGGATAGGATAGAGGATAGGATAGGTAATTGGATAGGATAGAGGATAGGATAAGGTAGAGGATAGTATAGGATAGAGGATAGGATGGGATAGAGGATAGGATAGGATAAAGGATAGGATAGGACAGATGATAGGATAGGATAGAGAATAGGATAGGATACAGGATAGGATAGGATAGAGGATAGGATAGAGGATAGGATAGAGGATAGGATAGGATAGAGGATAGGATAGGATAGATGATAGGAAAGGATAGAGGATAGGATGGGGTAGAGGATAGGATAGGATAGAGGATAGGATAGGATAGAGGATAGGATAGGATAGAGGATAGGATAGGAAAGAGGATAGGATAGAGGATAGGATAGGATAGAGGAGAGGATAGGATAGAGGATAGGATAGGATAGAGGATAGGATAAGGTAGAGGATAGTATAGGATAGAGGATAGGATGGGATAGAGGATAGGATAGGATAAAGGATAGGATAGGATAGGGGATAGGATAGGATAGGATAGAGGATAGGATAGAGGATAGGATGGGATAGAGGATCGGATAGAGGATAGGATAGGATAGAGGATAGGATAGGATAGAGGAAAGGATAGGATAGAAGATAGGATAGGATAGTTGATAGGATAGGAAAGAGGGTAGGATAGGATAGAGGATAGAGTATAGGATAGGATAGAGGATAGGATAGGATAGAGGAGAGGATAGGATAGAGGATAGGATAGGATAGAGGATAGGATATGATAGAGGATAGGATAGGATACGATAGAGGATAGGATAGGATAGAGGATAGGATAGGATACGATAGAGGATAGGATAGGATAGAGGATAGGATAGGATACAGGATAGGATAGGATGGAGGATAGGATAGGATAGAGGATAGGATAGGATAGAGGATAGGATAGGATAGAGGATAGGATAGGATAGGATAGAGGATAGGATAGGATAGGATAGGATAGAGGATAGGATAATATAGGATAGAGGATAGAGAATAGGATAGGATAGAGGATAGGATAGGATAGAGGAGAGGATAGGATAGAGGATAGGATAGGATAGAGGATAGGATAGGATAGATAATAGGATAGGATAGGATAGAGGATAGGATAGGATAGAGGATAGAATAGGATTGAGGAGCGTTTAGGATAGAGGATAGGATATGATAGAGGATAGGATAGGATACGATAGAGGATAGGATAGGATAGAGGATAGGATAGGATAGAGGATAGGATAGGATAGAGGATAGGATAGGATAGAGGATAGGATAGGATAGAGGATAGGATAGGATAGAGGATAGGATAGGATAGAGGATAGGATAGGATAGAGGATAGGATTGGATAGAGGATAGGATAGGATAGAGGATAGGATAGGATAGGATAGAGGATAGGATAATATAGGATAGAGGATAGAGTATAGGATAGGATAGAGGATAGGATAGGATAGAGGAGAGGATAGGATAGAGGATAGGATAGGATAGAGGATAGGATAGGATAGAGGATAGGATAGGTAATTGGATAGGATAGGATAGAGGATAGGATAGGATAGAGGATAGAATAGGATAGATGATAGGATAGGATAGAGAATAGGATAGGATAGAGGATAGGATAGGATAGAGGATAGGATAGAGGATAGGATAGAATAGAGGATAGGAAAGGATAGAGGATAGGATGGGATAGAGGATAGGATAGGATAGAGGATAGGATAGGATAGAGGATAGGATAGGATAGAGGATAGGATAGGATAGAGGATAGGATAGAGGATCGGATAGAGGATAGGATAGGATAGAGGACAGGATAGGATAGAGGATAGGATAGGTAATTGGATAGGATAGAGGATAGGATAAGGTAGAGGATAGTATAGGATAGAGGATAGGATAGGATAGAGGATAGGATAGGATAAAGGATAGGATAGGATAGAGGATAGGATAGGATAGAGGATAGGATAGGATAGAGGATCGGATAGAGGATAGGATAGGATAGAGGATCGGATAGAGGATAGGATAGGATAGAGGATAGGATAGGATAGAGGATAGAGTAGGATAGAGGATAGGATAGGATAAAGGATAGGATTGGATAGAGGATCGGATAGAGGATAGGATAGGATAGACGATAGTATAGGATAGAGGACAGGATAGAATAGAGGATAGGATAGGATAAAGGATAGGATAGGATAGAGGATAGGATAGGATAGGATAGAGGATAGAATAGGATACGATAGAGGATAGGATAGGATAGAGGATAGGATAGGATAGAGGATAGGATAGGATAGAGGATAGGATAGGATAGAGGATAGGATAGGTAATTGGATAGGATAGGATAGAGGATAGGATAGGATAGAGGATAGATTAGGATAGATGATAGGATAGGATAGAGAATAGGATAGGATAGAGGATAGGATAGGATAGAGGATAGGATAGAGGATAGGATAGGATAGAGGATAGGAAAGGATAGAGGATAGGATGGGATAGAGGATAGGATAGGATAGAGGATAGGATAGGATAGAGGATAGGATAGGATAGAGGATAGGATAGGATAGAGGATAGGATAGAGGATCGGATAGAGGATAGGATAGGATAGAGGACAGGATAGGATAGAGGATAGGATAGGTAATTGGATAGGATAGAGGATAGGATAAGGTAGAGGATAGTATTGGATAGAGGATAGGATAGGATAGAGGATAGGATAGGATAAAGGATAGGATAGGATAGAGGATAGGATAGGATAGAGAATAGGATAGGATAGAGGATCGGATAGAGGATAGGATAGGATAGAGGATCGGATAGAGGATAGGATAGGATAGAGGATAGGATAGGATAGAGGATAGAGTAGGATAGAGGATAGGATAGGATAAAGGATAGGATTGGATAGAGGATCGGATAGAGGATAGAATAGGATAGAGGATAGGATAGGATAGACGATAGTATAGGATAGAGGACAGGATAGAATAGAGGATAGGATAGGATAAAGGATAGGATAGGATAGAGGATAGGATAGGATAGGATAGAGGATAGGATAGAGGATCGGATAGAGGATAGGATAGGATAGAGGACAGGATAGGATAGAGGATAGGATAGGTAATTGGATAGGATAGAGGATAGGATAAGGTAGAGGATAGTATAGGATAGAGGATAGGATAGGATAGAGGATAGGATAGAGGATAGGATAGAGGATAGGATAGGGTAGAGGAAAGGATAGGATAGAGGAGAGGATAGGATAGAGGATAGGATAGGATAGAGGATAGGATAGGATAGAGGATAGGATAGGATAGAGGATCGGATAGAGGATAGGATAGGATAGAGGATCGGATAGAGGATAGGATAGGATAGATGATAGGATAGGATAGAGGATAGAGTAGGATAGAGGATAGGATAGGATAAAGGATAGGATTGGATAGAGGACCGGATAGAGGATAGAATAGGATAGAGGATAGGATAGGATAGAGGATAGGATAGGATAGGATAGAGGATAGGATAGAGGATAGGATAGGATAGAGGATAGGATAGGATAAAGGATAGGATAGGATAGAGGATAGGATAGGATAGAGGATAGGATAGGATAGAGGATCGGATAGAGGATAGGATAGGATAGAGGATAGGATAGGATAGAGGATAGGATAGGATAGGATAGAGGATAGGATAGGATAGGATAGGATAGAGGATAGGATAATATAGGATAGAGGATAGAGAATAGGATAGGATAGAGGATAGGATAGGATAGAGGAGAGGATAGGATAGAGGATAGGATAGGATAGAGGATAGGATAGGATAGATAATAGGATAGGATAGGATAGAGGATAGGATAGGATAGAGGATAGAATAGGATTGAGGAGCGTTTAGGATAGAGGATAGGATATGATAGAGGATAGGATAGGATACGATAGAGGATAGGATAGGATAGAGGATAGGATAGGATAGAGGATAGGATAGGATAGAGGATAGGATAGGATAGAGGATAGGATAGGATAGAGGATAGGATAGGATAGAGGATAGGATAGGATAGAGGATAGGATTGGATAGAGGATAGGATAGGATAGAGGATAGGATAGGATAGGATAGAGGATAGGATAGGATAGGATAGAGGATAGGATAATATAGGATAGAGGATAGAGTATAGGATAGGATAGAGGATAGGATAGGATAGAGGAGAGGATAGGATAGAGGATAGGATAGGATAGAGGATAGGATAGGATAGAGGATAGGATAGGTAATTGGATAGGATAGGATAGAGGATAGGATAGGATAGAGGATAGAATAGGATAGATGATAGGATAGGATAGAGAATAGGATAGGATAGAGGATAGGATAGGATAGAGGATAGGATAGAGGATAGGATAGAATAGAGGATAGGAAAGGATAGAGGATAGGATGGGATAGAGGATAGGATAGGATAGAGGATAGGATAGGATAGAGGATAGGATAGGATAGAGGATAGGATAGGATAGAGGATAGGATAGAGGATCGGATAGAGGATAGGATAGGATAGAGGACAGGATAGGATAGAGGATAGGATAGGTAATTGGATAGGATAGAGGATAGGATAAGGTAGAGGATAGTATAGGATAGAGGATAGGATAGGATAGAGGATAGGATAGGATAAAGGATAGGATAGGATAGAGGATAGGATAGGATAGAGGATAGGATAGGATAGAGGATCGGATAGAGGATAGGATAGGATAGAGGATCGGATAGAGGATAGGATAGGATAGAGGATAGGATAGGATAGAGGATAGAGTAGGATAGAGGATAGGATAGGATAAAGGATAGGATTGGATAGAGGATCGGATAGAGGATAGGATAGGATAGACGATAGTATAGGATAGAGGACAGGATAGAATAGAGGATAGGATAGGATAAAGGATAGGATAGGATAGAGGATAGGATAGGATAGGATAGAGGATAGAATAGGATACGATAGAGGATAGGATAGGATAGAGGATAGGATAGGATAGAGGATAGGATAGGATAGAGGATAGGATAGGATAGAGGATAGGATAGGTAATTGGATAGGATAGGATAGAGGATAGGATAGGATAGAGGATAGATTAGGATAGATGATAGGATAGGATAGAGAATAGGATAGGATAGAGGATAGGATAGGATAGAGGATAGGATAGAGGATAGGATAGGATAGAGGATAGGAAAGGATAGAGGATAGGATGGGATAGAGGATAGGATAGGATAGAGGATAGGATAGGATAGAGGATAGGATAGGATAGAGGATAGGATAGGATAGAGGATAGGATAGAGGATCGGATAGAGGATAGGATAGGATAGAGGACAGGATAGGATAGAGGATAGGATAGGTAATTGGATAGGATAGAGGATAGGATAAGGTAGAGGATAGTATTGGATAGAGGATAGGATAGGATAGAGGATAGGATAGGATAAAGGATAGGATAGGATAGAGGATAGGATAGGATAGAGGATAGGATAGGATAGAGGATCGGATAGAGGATAGGATAGGATAGAGGATCGGATAGAGGATAGGATAGGATAGAGGATAGGATAGGATAGAGGATAGAGTAGGATAGAGGATAGGATAGGATAAAGGATAGGATTGGATAGAGGATCGGATAGAGGATAGAATAGGATAGAGGATAGGATAGGATAGACGATAGTATAGGATAGAGGACAGGATAGAATAGAGGATAGGATAGGATAAAGGATAGGATAGGATAGAGGATAGGATAGGATAGGATAGAGGATAGGATAGAGGATCGGATAGAGGATAGGATAGGATAGAGGACAGGATAGGATAGAGGATAGGATAGGTAATTGGATAGGATAGAGGATAGGATAAGGTAGAGGATAGTATAGGATAGAGGATAGGATAGGATAGAGGATAGGATAGAGGATAGGATAGAGGATAGGATAGGGTAGAGGAAAGGATAGGATAGAGGAGAGGATAGGATAGAGGATAGGATAGGATAGAGGATAGGATAGGATAGAGGATAGGATAGGATAGAGGATCGGATAGAGGATAGGATAGGATAGAGGATCGGATAGAGGATAGGATAGGATAGATGATAGGATAGGATAGAGGATAGAGTAGGATAGAGGATAGGATAGGATAAAGGATAGGATTGGATAGAGGACCGGATAGAGGATAGAATAGGATAGAGGATAGGATAGGATAGAGGATAGGATAGGATAGGATAGAGGATAGGATAGAGGATAGGATAGGATAGAGGATAGGATAGGATAAAGGATAGGATAGGATAGAGGATAGGATAGGATAGAGGATAGGATAGGATAGAGGATCGGATAGAGGATAGGATAGGATAGAGGATCGGATAGAGGATAGAGTAGGATAGAGGATAGGATAGGATAAAGGATAGGATTGGATAGAGGATCGGATAGAGGATAGAATAGGATAGAGGATAGGATAGGATAGAGGATAGGATAGGATAGGATAGAGGATAGGATAGAGGATAGGATAGGACAGAGGATCGGATAGAGGATAGGATAGGATAGAGCATAGGATAGGATAGAGGAAAGGATAGGATAGAAGATAGGATAGGATAGATGATAGGATAGGAAAGAGGGTAGGATAGGATAGAGGATAGACTATAGGATAGGATAGAGGAGAGGATAGGATAGAGGATAGGATAGGATAGAGGATAGGATAGGATAGAGGATAGGATAGGATAGGATAGAGGATAGGATAGGATAGAGGATAGGATAATATAGGATAGTGGATAGAGTATAGGATAGGATAGAGGATAGGATAGGATAGAGGAGAGGATAGGATAGAGGATAGGATAGGATAGAGGATAGGATAGGATAGAGGATAGGATAGGTAATTGGATAGGATAGGATAGAGGATAGGATAGGATAGAGGATAGATTAGGATAGATGATAGGATAGGATAGAGAATAGGATAGGATAGAGGATAGGATAGGATAGAGGATAGGATAGGATAGAGGATAGGAAAGGATAGAGGATAGGATGGGATAGAGGATAGGATAGGATAGAGGATAGGATAGGATAGAGGATAGGATAGGATAGAGGATAGGATAGGATAGAGGACAGGATAGGATAGAGGATAGGATAGGTAATTGGATAGGATAGAGGATAGGATAAGGTAGAGGATAGTATAGGATAGAGGATAGGATAGGATAGAGGATAGGATAGGATAAAGGATAGGATAGGATAGAGGATAGGATAGGATAGAGGATAGGATAGGATAGAGGATAGAGTAGGATAGAGGATAGGATAGGATACAGGATAGGATTGGATAGAGGATCGGATAGAGGATAGAATAGGATAGAGGATAGGATAGGATAGACGATAGTATAGGATAGAGGACAGGATAGAATAGAGGATAGGATAGGATAAAGGATAGGATAGGATAGAGGATAGGATAGGATAGGATAGAGGATAGGATAGGATAGAGGATAGGATAGAGGATCGGATAGAGGATAGGATAGGATAGAGGACAGGATAGGATAGAGGATAGGATAGGTAATTGGATAGGATAGAGGATAGGATAAGGTAGAGGATAGTATAGGATAGAGGATAGGATAGGATAGAGGATAGGATAGAGGATAGGATACAGGATAGGATAGGATAGAGGAAAGGATAGGATAGAGGAGAGGATAGGATAGAGGATAGGATAGGATAGAGGATAGGATAGGATAGAGGATAGGATAGGATAGAGGATCGGATAGAGGATAGGATAGGATAGAGGATCGGATAGAGGATAGGATAGGATAGATGATAGGATAGGATAGAGGATAGAGTAGGATAGAGGATAGGATAGGATAAAGGATAGGATTGGATAGAGGATCGGATAGAGGATAGAATAGGATAGAGGATAGGATAGGATAGAGGATAGGATAGGATAGGATAGAGGATAGGATAGAGGATAGGATAGGATAGAGGATAGGATAGGATAAAGGATAGGATAGGATAGAGGATAGGATAGGATAGAGGATAGGATAGGATAGAGGATCGGATAGAGGATAGGATAGGATAGAGGATCGGATAGAGGATAGGATAGGATAGATGATAGGATAGGATAGAGGATAGAGTAGGATAGAGGATAGGATAGGATAAAGGATAGGATTGGATAGAGGATCGGATAGAGGATAGAATAGGATAGAGGATAGGATAGGATAGAGGATAGGATAGGATAGGATAGAGGATAGGATAGAGGATAGGATAGGACAGAGGATCGGATAGAGGATAGGATAGGATAGAGCATAGGATAGGATAGAGGAAAGGATAGGATAGAAGATAGGATAGGATAGATGATAGGATAGTAAAGAGGGTAGGATAGGATAGAGGATAGACTATAGGATAGGATAGAGGAGAGGATAGGATAGAGGATAGGATAGGATAGAGGATAGGATAGGATAGAGGATAGGATAGGATAGGATAGAGGATAGGATAGGATAGAGGATAGGATAATATAGGATAGAGGATAGAGTATAGGATAGGATAGAGGATAGGATAGGATAGAGGAGAGGATAGGATAGAGGATAGGATAGGATAGAGGATAGGATAGGATAGAGGATAGGATAGGTAATTGGATAGGATAGGATAGAGGATAGGATAGGATAGAGGATAGATTAGGATAGATGATAGGATAGGATAGAGAATAGGATAGGATAGAGGATAGGATAGGATAGAGGATAGGATAGAGGATAGGATAGGATAGAGGATAGGAAAGGATAGAGGATAGGATGGGATAGAGGATAGGATAGGATAGAGGATAGGATAGGATAGAGGATAGGATAGGATAGAGGATAGGATAGGATAGAGGATAGGATAGGATAGAGGACAGGATAGGATAGAGGATAGGATAGGTAATTGGATAGGATAGAGGATAGGATAAGGTAGAGGATAGTATAGGATAGAGGATAGGATAGGATAGAGGATAGGATAGGATAAAGGATAGGATAGGATAGAGGATAGGATAGGATAGAGGATAGGATAGGATAGAGGATCGGATAGAGGATAGGATAGGATAGAGGATCGGATAGAGGATAGGATAGGATAGAGGATAGGATAGGATAGAGGATAGAGTAGGATAGAGGATAGGATAGGATAAAGGATAGGATTGGATAGAGGATCGGATAGAGGATAGAATAGGATAGAGGATAGGATAGGATAGACGATAGTATAGGATAGAGGACAGGATAGAATAGAGGATAGGATAGGATAAAGGATAGGATAGGATAGAGGATAGGATAGGATAGGATAGAGGATAGGATAGGATAGAGGATAGGATAGGATAGAGGATAGGATAGAGGATCGGATAGAGGATAGGATAGGATAGAGGACAGGATAGGATAGAGGATAGGATAGGTAATTGGATAGGATAGAGGATAGGATAAGGTAGAGGATAGTATAGGATACAGGATAGGATAGGATAGAGGATAGGATAGGATAAAGGATAGGATAGGATAGGATAGAGGATAGGATAGGATAGACGATCGGATAGAGGATAGGATAGGATAGAGGATCGGATAGAGGATAGGATAGGATAGAGGATAGGATAGGATAGAGGATAGAGTAGGATAGAGGATAGGATAGGATAAAGGATAGGATTGGATAGAGGATCGGATAGAGGATAGAATAGGATAGAGGATAGGATAGGATAGACGATAGTATAGGATAGAGGATAGGATAGGATAGAGGATAGGATGGGATAGAGGAAAGGATAGGATAGAGGATAGGATAGGATAGAGGATAGGATAGGATAGGATAGAGGATAGGATAGGATAGAGGATAGGATAGAGGATAGGATAGAGGATAGGATAGGATAGAGGAAAGGATAGGATAGAGGAGAGGATAGGATAGAGGATAGGATAGGATAGAGGATAGGATAGGATAGAGGATAGGATAGGATAGAGGATCGGATAGAGGATAGGATAGGATAGAGGATCGGATAGAGGATAGGATAGGATAGATGATAGGATAGGATAGAGGATAGAGTAGGATAGAGGATAGGATAGGATAAAGGATAGGATTGGATAGAGGATCGGATAGAGGATAGAATAGGATAGAGGATAGGATAGGATAGAGGATAGGATAGGATAGGATAGAGGATAGGATAGAGGATAGGATAGGACAGAGGATCGGATAGAGGATAGGATAGGATAGAGCATAGGATAGGATAGAGGAAAGGATAGGATAGAAGATAGGATAGGATAGATGATAGGATAGGAAAGAGGGTAGGATAGGATAGAGGATAGACTATAGGATAGGATAGAGGAGAGGATAGGATAGAGGATAGGATAGGATAGAGGATAGGATAGGATAGAGGATAGGATAGGATAGAGGATAGGATAGGATAGGATAGAGGATAGGATAGGATAGAGGATAGGATAATATAGGATAGAGGATAGAGTATAGGATAGGATAGAGGATAGGATAGGATAGAGGAGAGGATAGGATAGAGGATAGGATAGGATAGAGGATAGGATAGGATAGAGGATAGGATAGGTAATTGGATAGGATAGGATAGAGGATAGGATAGGATAGAGGATAGATTAGGATAGATGATAGGATAGGATAGAGAATAGGATAGGATAGAGGATAGGATAGGATAGAGGATAGGATAGAGGATAGGATAGGATAGAGGATAGGAAAGGATAGAGGATAGGATGGGATAGAGGATAGGATAGGATAGAGGATAGGATAGGATAGAGGATAGGATAGGATAGAGGATAGGATAGGATAGAGGATAGGATAGGATAGAGGACAGGATAGGATAGAGGATAGGATAGGTAATTGGATAGGATAGAGGATAGGATAAGGTAGAGGATAGTATAGGATAGAGGATAGGATAGGATAGAGGATAGGATAGGATAAAGGATAGGATAGGATAGAGGATAGGATAGGATAGAGGATAGGATAGGATAGAGGATCGGATAGAGGATAGGATAGGATAGAGGATCGGATAGAGGATAGGATAGGATAGAGGATAGGATAGGATAGAGGATAGAGTAGGATAGAGGATAGGATAGGATAAAGGATAGGATTGGATAGAGGATCGGATAGAGGATAGAATAGGATAGAGGATAGGATAGGATAGACGATAGTATAGGATAGAGGACAGGATAGAATAGAGGATAGGATAGGATAAAGGATAGGATAGGATAGAGGATAGGATAGGATAGGATAGAGGATAGGATAGGATAGAAGATAGGATAGGATAGAGGATAGGATAGAGGATCGGATAGAGGATAGGATAGGATAGAGGACAGGATAGGATAGAGGATAGGATAGGTAATTGGATAGGATAGAGGATAGGATAAGGTAGAGGATAGTATAGGATAGAGGATAGGATAGGATAGAGGATAGGATAGGATAAAGGATAGGATAGGATAGGATAGAGGATAGGATAGGATAGACGATCGGATAGAGGATAGGATAGGATAGAGGATCGGATAGAGGATAGGATAGGATAGAGGATAGGATAGGATAGAGGATAGAGTAGGATAGAGGATAGGATAGGATAAAGGATAGGATTGGATAGAGGATCGGATAGAGGATAGAATAGGATAGAGGATAGGATAGGATAGACGATAGTATAGGATAGAGGATAGGATAGGATAGAGGATAGGATGGGATAGAGGAAAGGATAGGATAGAAGATAGGATAGGATAGATGATAGGATAGGAAAGAGGGTAGGATAGGATAGAGGATAGAGGATAGGACAGAGGATAGGATAGGATAGATGATATTATAGGATAGAGGATAGGATATGATAGAGTAAACGATATTATAGAGGATAGGATAGGATGGAGGATCGGATAGAGGATAGGATAGGATAGAGGATGGTATAGAGGATAGGATAGAGGATAGGATAGGATAGAGGATAGGATAGGAAAGAGGATAGGATAGGATACGATAGAGGATAGGATAGATGATAGGATAGGATAGAGGATGGGATAGGATAGAGGATAAAATATGATAGAGGATAGGATAGGATAGAGGATCGGATAGAGGATAGAATAGGATAGAGGATAGGATAGGATAGAGGATAGTATAGGATAGAGGATAGGATAGAGTAGAGGATAGGATAGGATAAAGGAGAGGATAGGATAGAGGATAGGATAGGATAGAGGATAGGATAGTATAGAGGATAGAATAGGATAGATGATATTATAGGATAGAGGATAGGATATGATAGAGTAAACGATATTCTAGAGGATAGGATAGGATAGAGGATCGGATAGAGGATAGAATAGGATAGAGGATAGGATAGGATAGAGGATAGGATAGGATAGGATAGAGGATAGGATAGAGGATAGGATAGGACAGAGGATCGGATAGAGGATAGGATAGGATAGAGCATAGGATAGGATAGAGGAAAGGATAGGATAGAAGATAGGATAGGATAGATGATAGGATAGTAAAGAGGGTAGGATAGGATAGAGGATAGACTATAGGATAGGATAGAGGAGAGGATAGGATAGAGGATAGGATAGGATAGAGGATAGGATAGGATAGAGGATAGGATAGGATAGGATAGAGGATAGGATAGGATAGAGGATAGGATAATATAGGATAGAGGATAGAGTATAGGATAGGATAGAGGATAGGATAGGATAGAGGAGAGGATAGGATAGAGGATAGGATAGGATAGAGGATAGGATAGGATAGAGGATAGGATAGGTAATTGGATAGGATAGGATAGAGGATAGGATAGGATAGAGGATAGATTAGGATAGATGATAGGATAGGATAGAGAATAGGATAGGATAGAGGATAGGATAGGATAGAGGATAGGATAGAGGATAGGATAGGATAGAGGATAGGAAAGGATAGAGGATAGGATGGGATAGAGGATAGGATAGGATAGAGGATAGGATAGGATAGAGGATAGGATAGGATAGAGGATAGGATAGGATAGAGGATAGGATAGGATAGAGGACAGGATAGGATAGAGGATAGGATAGGTAATTGGATAGGATAGAGGATAGGATAAGGTAGAGGATAGTATAGGATAGAGGATAGGATAGGATAGAGGATAGGATAGGATAAAGGATAGGATAGGATAGAGGATAGGATAGGATAGAGGATAGGATAGGATAGAGGATCGGATAGAGGATAGGATAGGATAGAGGATCGGATAGAGGATAGGATAGGATAGAGGATAGGATAGGATAGAGGATAGAGTAGGATAGAGGATAGGATAGGATAAAGGATAGGATTGGATAGAGGATCGGATAGAGGATAGAATAGGATAGAGGATAGGATAGGATAGACGATAGTATAGGATAGAGGACAGGATAGAATAGAGGATAGGATAGGATAAAGGATAGGATAGGATAGAGGATAGGATAGGATAGGATAGAGGATAGGATAGGATAGAGGATAGGATAGGATAGAGGATAGGATAGAGGATCGGATAGAGGATAGGATAGGATAGAGGACAGGATAGGATAGAGGATAGGATAGGTAATTGGATAGGATAGAGGATAGGATAAGGTAGAGGATAGTATAGGATACAGGATAGGATAGGATAGAGGATAGGATAGGATAAAGGATAGGATAGGATAGGATAGAGGATAGGATAGGATAGACGATCGGATAGAGGATAGGATAGGATAGAGGATCGGATAGAGGATAGGATAGGATAGAGGATAGGATAGGATAGAGGATAGAGTAGGATAGAGGATAGGATAGGATAAAGGATAGGATTGGATAGAGGATCGGATAGAGGATAGAATAGGATAGAGGATAGGATAGGATAGACGATAGTATAGGATAGAGGATAGGATAGGATAGAGGATAGGATGGGATAGAGGAAAGGATAGGATAGAGGATAGGATAGGATAGAGGATAGGATAGGATAGGATAGAGGATAGGATAGGATAGAGGATAGGATAGAGGATAGGATAGAGGATAGGATAGGATAGAGGAAAGGATAGGATAGAGGAGAGGATAGGATAGAGGATAGGATAGGATAGAGGATAGGATAGGATAGAGGATAGGATAGGATAGAGGATCGGATAGAGGATAGGATAGGATAGAGGATCGGATAGAGGATAGGATAGGATAGATGATAGGATAGGATAGAGGATAGAGTAGGATAGAGGATAGGATAGGATAAAGGATAGGATTGGATAGAGGATCGGATAGAGGATAGAATAGGATAGAGGATAGGATAGGATAGAGGATAGGATAGGATAGGATAGAGGATAGGATAGAGGATAGGATAGGACAGAGGATCGGATAGAGGATAGGATAGGATAGAGCATAGGATAGGATAGAGGAAAGGATAGGATAGAAGATAGGATAGGATAGATGATAGGATAGGAAAGAGGGTAGGATAGGATAGAGGATAGACTATAGGATAGGATAGAGGAGAGGATAGGATAGAGGATAGGATAGGATAGAGGATAGGATAGGATAGAGGATAGGATAGGATAGAGGATAGGATAGGATAGGATAGAGGATAGGATAGGATAGAGGATAGGATAATATAGGATAGAGGATAGAGTATAGGATAGGATAGAGGATAGGATAGGATAGAGGAGAGGATAGGATAGAGGATAGGATAGGATAGAGGATAGGATAGGATAGAGGATAGGATAGGTAATTGGATAGGATAGGATAGAGGATAGGATAGGATAGAGGATAGATTAGGATAGATGATAGGATAGGATAGAGAATAGGATAGGATAGAGGATAGGATAGGATAGAGGATAGGATAGAGGATAGGATAGGATAGAGGATAGGAAAGGATAGAGGATAGGATGGGATAGAGGATAGGATAGGATAGAGGATAGGATAGGATAGAGGATAGGATAGGATAGAGGATAGGATAGGATAGAGGATAGGATAGGATAGAGGACAGGATAGGATAGAGGATAGGATAGGTAATTGGATAGGATAGAGGATAGGATAAGGTAGAGGATAGTATAGGATAGAGGATAGGATAGGATAGAGGATAGGATAGGATAAAGGATAGGATAGGATAGAGGATAGGATAGGATAGAGGATAGGATAGGATAGAGGATCGGATAGAGGATAGGATAGGATAGAGGATCGGATAGAGGATAGGATAGGATAGAGGATAGGATAGGATAGAGGATAGAGTAGGATAGAGGATAGGATAGGATAAAGGATAGGATTGGATAGAGGATCGGATAGAGGATAGAATAGGATAGAGGATAGGATAGGATAGACGATAGTATAGGATAGAGGACAGGATAGAATAGAGGATAGGATAGGATAAAGGATAGGATAGGATAGAGGATAGGATAGGATAGGATAGAGGATAGGATAGGATAGAAGATAGGATAGGATAGAGGATAGGATAGAGGATCGGATAGAGGATAGGATAGGATAGAGGACAGGATAGGATAGAGGATAGGATAGGTAATTGGATAGGATAGAGGATAGGATAAGGTAGAGGATAGTATAGGATAGAGGATAGGATAGGATAGAGGATAGGATAGGATAAAGGATAGGATAGGATAGGATAGAGGATAGGATAGGATAGACGATCGGATAGAGGATAGGATAGGATAGAGGATCGGATAGAGGATAGGATAGGATAGAGGATAGGATAGGATAGAGGATAGAGTAGGATAGAGGATAGGATAGGATAAAGGATAGGATTGGATAGAGGATCGGATAGAGGATAGAATAGGATAGAGGATAGGATAGGATAGACGATAGTATAGGATAGAGGATAGGATAGGATAGAGGATAGGATGGGATAGAGGAAAGGATAGGATAGAAGATAGGATAGGATAGATGATAGGATAGGAAAGAGGGTAGGATAGGATAGAGGATAGAGGATAGGACAGAGGATAGGATAGGATAGATGATATTATAGGATAGAGGATAGGATATGATAGAGTAAACGATATTATAGAGGATAGGATAGGATGGAGGATCGGATAGAGGATAGGATAGGATAGAGGATGGTATAGAGGATAGGATAGAGGATAGGATAGGATAGAGGATAGGATAGGAAAGAGGATAGGATAGGATACGATAGAGGATAGGATAGATGATAGGATAGGATAGAGGATGGGATAGGATAGAGGATAAAATATGATAGAGGATAGGATAGGATAGAGGATCGGATAGAGGATAGAATAGGATAGAGGATAGGATAGGATAGAGGATAGTATAGGATAGAGGATAGGATAGAGTAGAGGATAGGATAGGATAAAGGAGAGGATAGGATAGAGGATAGGATAGGATAGAGGATAGGATAGTATAGAGGATAGAATAGGATAGATGATATTATAGGATAGAGGATAGGATATGATAGAGTAAACGATATTCTAGAGGATAGGATAGGATAGAGGATCGGATAGAGGATAGGATAGGATAGAGGATGGTATAGAGGATAGGATAGAGGATAGGATAGGATAGAGGATAGGATAGGATAGAGGATAGTATAGGATAGAGAATAGGATAGATTAGAGGATAGGATAGGATAAAGGATAGGATAGGATAGAGGATAGGATAGAGGATAGGATAGGATAGGATAGAGGATAGGATAGGATAGGATAGAGGATAGGATAGAGGATAGGATAGAGGATAGGATAGGATAGATGATCGGATAGAGGATAGGATAGGATAGAGGATAGGATAGGATAGAGGAAAGGATAGGATAGAAGATAGGATAGGATAGATGATAGGATAGGAAAGAGGGTAGGATAGGATAGAGGATAGAGTATAGGATAGGATAGAGGATAGGATAGGATAGAGGAGAGGATAGGATAGAGGATAGGATAGGATAGAGGATAGGATATGATAGAGGATAGGATAGGATACGATAGAGGATAGGATAGGATAGAGGATAGGATAGGATAGAGGATAGGATAGGATAGAGGATAGGATAGGATAGAGGATAGGATAGGATAGAGGATAGGATAGGATAGGATAGAGGATAGGATAATATAGGATAGAGGATAGAGTATAGGATAGGATAGAGGATAGGATAGGATAGAGGAGAGGATAGGATAGAGGATAGGATAGGATAGAGGATAGGATAGGATAGAGGATAGGATAGGATAGGATAGAGGATAGGATAGGATAGAGGATAGAATAGGATACGATAGAGGATAGGATAGGATAGAGGATAGGATAGGATAGAGGATAGGATAGGATAGAGGATAGGATAGGTAATTGGATAGGATAGGATAGAGGATAGGATAGGATAGAGGATAGAATAGGATAGATGATAGGATAGGATAGAGAATAGGATAGGATAGAGGATAGGATAGGATAGAGGAGAGGATAGGATAGAGGATAGGATAGGATAGAGGATAGGATAGGATAGATAATAGGATAGGATAGGATAGAGGATAGGATAGGATAGAGGATAGAATAGGATTGAGGAGCGTTTAGGATAGAGGATAGGATATGATAGAGGATAGGATAGGATACGATAGAGGATAGGATAGGATAGAGGATAGGATAGGATAGAGGATAGGATAGGATAGAGGATAGGATAGGATAGAGGATAGGATAGGATAGAGGATAGGATAGGATAGAGGATAGGATAGGATAGAGGATAGGATAGGATAGAGGATAGGATAGGATAAAGGATAGGATAGGATAGAGGATAGGATAGGGTAGAGGATAGAATAGGATAGATGATAGGATAGGATGGAGAATAGGATAGGATAGAGGATAGGATAGGATAGAGGATAGGATAGAGGATAGGATAGGATAGAGGATAGGAAAGGATAGAGGATAGGATGGGATAGAGGATAGGATGGGATAGAGGATAGGATAGGATAGAGGATAGGATAGGATAGAGGATAGGATAGGATAGAGGATAGGATAGAGGATAGGATAGAGGATAGGATAGAGGATAGGATAGGATAGAGGAAAGGATAGGATAGAGGATAGGATAGGTAATTGGATAGGATAGAGGATAGGATAAGGTAGAGGATAGTATAGGATAGAGGATAGGATAGGATAGAGGATAGGATAGGATAAAGGATAGGATAGGATAGAGGATAGGATAGGATAGAGGATAGGATAGGATAGAGGATCGGATAGAGGATAGGATAGGATAGAGGATCGGATAGAGGATAGGATATGATAGAGGATAGGATAGGATAGAGGATAGAGTAGGATAGAGGATAGGATAAGGTAGAGGATAGTATAGGATAGAGGATAGGATAGGATAGAGGATAGGATAGGATAAAGGATAGGATAGGATAGAGGATAGGATAGGATAGAGGATAGGATAGGATAAAGGATAGGATAGGATAGAGGATAGGATAGGGTAGAGGATAGAATAGGATAGATGATAGGATAGGATAGAGAATAGGATAGGATAGAGGATAGGGTAGGATAGAGGATAGGATAGAGGATAGGATAGAGGATAGGATAGGATAGAGGATAGGAAAGGATAGAGGATAGGATGGGATAGAGGATAGGATAGGATAGAGGATAGGATAGGATAGAGGATAGGATAGGATAGAGGATAGGATAGAGGATAGGATAGAGGATAGGATAGGTAATTGGATAGGATAGAGGATAGGATAAGGTAGAGGATAGTATAGGATTAGAGGATAGGATAGGATAGAGGATAGGATAGGATAAAGGATAGGATAGGATAGAGGATGGGATAGGATAGAGGATAGGATAGGATAGAGGATCGGATAGAGGATAGGATAGGATAGAGGATAGATTAGGATAGATGATAGGATAGGATAGAGAATAGGATAGGATAGAGGATAGGATAGGATAGAGGATAGGATAGGATAGAGGATAGGAAAGGATAGAGGATAGGATGGGATAGAGGATAGGATAGGATAGAGGATAGGATAGGATAGAGGATAGGATAGGATAGAGGATAGGATAGGATAGAGGATAGGATAGGATAGAGGACAGGATAGGATAGAGGATAGGATAGGTAATTGGATAGGATAGAGGATAGGATAAGGTAGAGGATGGTATAGGATAGAGGATAGGATAGGATAGAGGATAGGATAGGATAAAGGATAGGATAGGATAGAGGATAGGATAGGATAGAGGATAGGATAGGATAGAGGATCGGATAGAGGATAGGATAGGATAGAGGATCGGATAGAGGATAGGATAGGATAGAGGATAGGATAGGATAGAGGATAGAGTAGGATAGAGGATAGGATAGGATAGAGGATAGATTAGGATAGATGATAGGATAGGATAGAGAATAGGATAGGATAGAGGATAGGATAGGATAGAGGATAGGATAGGATAGAGGATAGGAAAGGATAGAGGATAGGATGGGATAGAGGATAGGATAGGATAGAGGATAGGATAGGATAGAGGATAGGATAGGATAGAGGATAGGATAGGATAGAGGATAGGATAGGATAGAGGACAGGATAGGATAGAGGATAGGATAGGTAATTGGATAGGATAGAGGATAGGATAAGGTAGAGGATGGTATAGGATAGAGGATAGGATAGGATAGAGGATAGGATAGGATAAAGGATAGGATAGGATAGAGGATAGGATAGGATAGAGGATCGGATAGAGGATAGGATAGGATAGAGGATCGGATAGAGGATAGGATAGGATAGAGGATAGGATAGGATAGAGGATAGAGTAGGATAGAGGATAGGATAGGATAAAGGATAGGATTGGATAGAGGATCGGATAGAGGATAGAATAGGATAGAGGATAGGATAGGATAGACGATAGTATAGGATAGAGGACAGGATAGAATAGAGGATAGGATAGGATAAAGGATAGGATAGGATAGAGGATAGGATAGGATAGGATAGAGGATAGGATAGGATAGAGGATAGGATAGAGGATCGGATAGAGGATAGGATAGGATAGAGGACAGGATAGGATAGAGGATAGGATAGGTAATTGGATAGGATAGAGGATAGGATAAGGTAGAGGATAGTATAGGATAGAGGATAGGATAGGATAGAGGATAGGATAGGATAAAGGATAGGATAGGATAGGATAGAGGATAGGATAGGATAGACGATCGGATAGAGGATAGGATAAGATAGAGGATCGGATAGAGGATAGGATAGGATAGAGGATAGGATAGGATAGAGGATAGAGTAGGATAGAGGATAGGATAGGATAAAGGATAGGATTGGATAGAGGATCGGATAGAGGATAGAATAGGATAGAGGATAGGATAGGATAGACGATAGTATAGGATAGAGGATAGGATAGGATAGAGGATAGGATGGGATAGAGGAAAGGATAGGATAGAAGATAGGATAGGATAGATGATAGGATAGGAAAGAGGGTAGGATAGGATAGAGGATAGAGGATAGGATAGAGGATAGGATAGGATAGAGGAAAGGTTAGGATAGAGGATAGGATAGGTAATTGGATAGGATAGAGGATAAGATAAGGTAGAGGATAGTATAGGATAGAGGATAGGATAAGGTAGAGGATAGTATAGGATAGAGGATAGGATAGGATAGAGGATAGGATAGGATAAAGGATAGGATAGGATAGAGGATAGGATAGGATAGATGATACGATAGGATAGAGGATAGGATAGGATAGAGGATAGAATAGGATAGATGATATTATAGGATAGAGGATAGGATATGATAGAGTAAACGATATTATAGAGGATAGGATAGGATGGAGGATCGGATAGAGGATAGGATAGGATAGAGGATGGTATAGAGGATAGGATAGAGGATAGGATAGGATAGAGGATAGGATAGGAAAGAGGATAGGATAGGATACGATAGAGGATAGGATAGATGATAGGATAGGATAGAGGATGGGATAGGATAGAGGATAAAATATGATAGAGGATAGGATAGGATAGAGGATCGGATAGAGGATAGAATAGGATAGAGGATAGGATAGGATAGAGGATAGTATAGGATAGAGGATAGGATAGAGTAGAGGATAGGATAGGATAAAGGAGAGGATAGGATAGAGGATAGGATAGGATAGGATAGGATAGAGGATAGGATAGGATAGGATAGAGGATAGGATAGAGGATAGGATAGGATAGAGGATCGGATAGAGGATAGGATAGGATAGAGGATAGGATAGGATAGAGGAAAGGATAGGATAGAAGATAGGATAGGATAGATGATAGGATAGGAAAGAGGGTAGGATAGGATAGAGGATAGAGTATAGGATACGATAGAGGATAGGATAGGATAGAGGAGAGGATAGGATAGAGGATAGGATAGGATAGAGGATAGGATAGGATAGAGGATAGGATAGGATAGGATAGAGGATCGGATAGAGGATAGAATAGGATAGAGGATAGGATAGGATAGAGGATAGTATAGGATAGAGGATAGGATAGAGTAGAGGATAGGATAGGATAAAGGAGAGGATAGGATAGAGGATAGGATAGGATAGGATAGGATAGAGGATAGGATAGGATAGGATAGAGGATAGGATAGAGGATAGGATAGGATAGAGGATCGGATAGAGGATAGGATAGGATATAGGATAGGATAGGATAGAGGATAGGATAGGATAGAGGATAGGATAGGATAGAGGATAGGATAGGATAGGATAGAGGATAGGATAGGATAGAGGATAGAATAGGATTGAGGAGCGTTTAGGATAGAGGATAGGATATGATAGAGGATAGGATAGGATACGATAGAGGATAGGATAGGATAGAGGATAGGATAGGATAGAGGATAGGATAGGATAGAGGATAGGATAGGATAGGACAGAGGATAGGATAGGATAGGATAAAGGATAGGATAGGATAGAGGATAGGATAGGATAGATGATATTATAGGATAGAGGATAGGATATGATAGAGTAAACGATATTATAGAGGATAGGATAGGATAGAGGATCGGATAGAGGATAGGATATGATAGAGGATGGTATAGAGGATAGGATAGAGGATAGGATAGGATAGAGGATAGGATAGGAAAGAGGATAGGATAGGATACGATAGAGGATAGGATAGAGGATAGGATAGGATAGAGGATAGGATAGGATAGAGGAAAGGATAGGATAGAAGATAGGATAGGATAGATGATAGGATAGGAAAGAGGGTAGGATAGGATAGAGGATAGAGTATAGGATAGGATAGAGGATAGGATAGGATAGAGGAGAGGATAGGATAGAGGATAGGATAGGATAGAGGATAGGATAGGTAATTGGATAGGATAGAGGATAGGATAAGTTAGAGGATAGTATAGGATAGAGGATAGGATAGGATAGAGGATAGGATTGGATAAAGGATAGGATAGGATAGAGGATAGGATAGGATAGAGGATAGAATAGGATAGATGATAGGATAGGATAGAGAATAGGATAGGATAGAGGATAGGATAGGATAGAGGATAGGATAGAGGATAGGATAGGATAGAGGATAGGAAAGGATAGAGGATAGGATGGGATAGAGGATAGGATAGGATAGAGGATAGGATAGGATAGAGGATAGGATAGGATGGATGATAGGATAGGATAGAGGATAGGATAGGATAGAGGATAGGATAGGTAATTGGATAGGATAGAGTATAGGATAAGGTAGAGGATAGGATAGGATAGGATAGAGGATAGGATAGAGGATCGGATAGAGGATAGGATAGGATAGAGGAAAGGATAGGATAGAGGATATAATAGGTAATTGGATAGGATAGAGGATAGGATAAGATAGAGGATAGTATAGGATAGAGGATAGGATAGGATAGAGGATAGGATAGGATAGAGGATAGGATAGGATAGAGGATCGGATAGAGGATAGGATAGGATAGAGGATCGGATAGAGGATAGGATAGGATAGAGGATAGGATAGGATAGAGGATAGGATAGGATAGAGGATAGGATAGGATAGAGGATAGAGTAGGATAGAGGATAGGATAGGGTAAAGGATAGGATTGGATAGAGGATCGGATAGAGGATAGAATAGGATAGAGGATAGGATAGGATAGAGGATAGTATAGGATAGAGGATAGGATAGAGTAGAGGATAGGATAGGATAAAGGAGAGGATAGGATAGAGGATAGGATAGGATAGAGGATAGGATAGTATAGAGGATAGAATAGGATAGATGATATTATAGGATAGAGGATAGGATATGATAGAGTAAACGATATTCTAAGGGTAGGATAGGATAGAGGATCGGATAGAGGATAGGATATGATAGAGGATGGTATAGAGGATAGGATAGAGGATAGGATAGGATAGAGGATAGGATAGGATAGAGGATAGTATAGGATAGAGAATAGGATAGAATAGAGGATAGGATAGGATAAAGGATAGGATAGGATAGAGGATAGGATAGAGGATAGGATAGGATAGAGGATCGGATAGGATAGAGGATAGGATAGATGATAGGATAGGATAGAGAATAGGATAGGATAGAGGATAGGATAGGATAGAGGATAGGATAGAGGATAGGATAGGATAGAGGATAGGAAAGGATAGAGGATAGGAAGGGATAGAGGATAGGATAGGATAGAGGATAGGATAGGATAGAGGATAGGATAGGATGGAGGATAGGATAGGATAGGATAGAGGATAGGATAGAGGATAGGATAGGATAGAGGATAGGATAGGATAGAGGATAGGATAGGATAGAGGATGGTATAGAGGATAGGATAGAGGATAGGTTAGGATAGAGGATAGGATAGGATAGAGTATAGTATAGGATAGAGAATAGGATAGAATAGAGGATAGGATAGGATAAAGGATAGGATAGGATAGAGGATAGGATAGGATAGGATAGAGGATAGGATAGAGGATAGGATAGGATAGAGGATCGGATAGAGGATAGGATAGGATAGAGGATAGGATAGGATAGAGGAAAGGATAGGATAGAAGATAGGATAGGATAGATGATAGGATAGGAAAGAGGGTAGGATAGGATAGAGGATAGAGTATAGGATAGGATAGAGGATAGAATAGGATAGATGATAGGATAGGATAGAGAATAGGATAGGATAGAGGATAGGATAGGATAGAGGATAGGATAGAGGATAGGATAGGATAGAGGATAGGAAAGGATAGAGGATAGGATGGGATAGAGGATAGGATAGGATAGAGGATAGGATAGGATAGAGGATAGGATAGGATGGATGATAGGATAGGATAGAGGATAGGATAGGATAGAGGATAGGATAGGTAATTGGATAGGATAGAGTATAGGATAAGGTAGAGGATAGGATAGGATAGGATAGAGGATAGGATAGAGGATCGGATAGAGGATAGGATAGGATAGAGGAAAGGATAGGATAGAGGATATAATAGGTAATTGGATAGGATAGAGGATAGGATAAGATAGAGGATAGTATAGGATAGAGGATAGGATAGGATAGAGGATAGGATAGGATAGAGGATAGGATAGGATAGAGGATCGGATAGAGGATAGGATAGGATAGAGGATCGGATAGAGGATAGGATAGGATAGAGGATAGGATAGGATAGAGGATAGGATAGGATAGAGGATAGGATAGGATAGAGGATAGAGTAGGATAGAGGATAGGATAGGGTAAAGGATAGGATTGGATAGAGGATCGGATAGAGGATAGAATAGGATAGAGGATAGGATAGGATAGAGGATAGTATAGGATAGAGGATAGGATAGAGTAGAGGATAGGATAGGATAAAGGAGAGGATAGGATAGAGGATAGGATAGGATAGAGGATAGGATAGTATAGAGGATAGAATAGGATAGATGATATTATAGGATAGAGGATAGGATATGATAGAGTAAACGATATTCTAAGGGTAGGATAGGATAGAGGATCGGATAGAGGATAGGATATGATAGAGGATGGTATAGAGGATAGGATAGAGGATAGGATAGGATAGAGGATAGGATAGGATAGAGGATAGTATAGGATAGAGAATAGGATAGAATAGAGGATAGGATAGGATAAAGGATAGGATAGGATAGAGGATAGGATAGAGGATAGGATAGGATAGAGGATCGGATAGGATAGAGGATAGGATAGATGATAGGATAGGATAGAGAATAGGATAGGATAGAGGATAGGATAGGATAGAGGATAGGATAGAGGATAGGATAGGATAGAGGATAGGATAGGATAGAGGATAGGAAAGGATAGAGGATAGGATGGGATAGAGGATAGGATAGGATAGAGGATAGGATAGGATAGAGGATAGGATAGGATGGAGGATAGGATAGGATAGGATAGAGGATAGGATAGAGGATAGGATAGGATAGAGGATAGGATAGGATAGAGGATAGGATAGGATAGAGGATGGTATAGAGGATAGGATAGAGGATAGGATAGGATAGAGGATAGGATAGGATAGAGTATAGTATAGGATAGAGAATAGGATAGAATAGAGGATAGGATAGGATAAAGGATAGGATAGGATAGAGGATAGGATAGAGGATAGGATAGGATAGGATAGAGGATAGGATAGAGGATAGGATAGGATAGAGGATCGGATAGAGGATAGGATAGGATAGAGGATAGGATAGGATAGAGGAAAGGATAGGATAGAAGATAGGATAGGATAGATGATAGGATAGGAAAGAGGGTAGGATAGGATAGAGGATAGAGTATAGGATAGGATAGAGGATAGGATAGGATAGAGGAGAGGATAGGATAGAGGATAGGCTAGGATAGAGGATAGGATAGGATAGAGGATAGGATAGGATAGGATAGAGGATAGGATAGGATAGAGGATAGGATAGGATAGAGGATAGGATAGGATAGAGGATAGGATAGGATAGAGGATAGGATAGGATAGAGGATAGGATAGGATAGAGGAGAGGATAGGATAGAGGATAGGATAGGATATAGGATAGGATAGGATAGGATAGAGGATAGGATAGGATAGAGGATAGAATAGGATTGAGGAGCGTTTAGGATAGAGGATAGGATATGATAGAGGATAGGATAGGATACGATAGAGGATAGGATAGGATAGAGGATAGGATAGGATAGAGGATAGGATAGGATAGGATAGAGGATAGGATAGGATAGGATAGAGGATAGGATAGGATAGGATAGAGGATAGAGTATAGGATAGGATAGAGGATAGGATAGGATAGAGGAGAGGATAGGATAGAGGATAGGATAGGATAGAGGATAGGATAGGATAGAGGATAGGATAGGATAGAGGATAGGATAGGATAGAGGAGAGGATAGGATAGAGGATAGGATAGGATAGAGGATAGGATAGGATAGAGGATAGGATAGGATAGGATAGAGGATAGAATAGGATTGAGGAGCGTTTAGGATAGAGGATAGGATATGATAGAGGATAGGATAGGATACGATAGAGGATAGGATAGGATAGAGGATAGGATAGGATAGAGGATAGGATAGGATAGGATAGAGGATAGGATAGGATAGGATAGAGGATAGGATAGGATAGAGGATAGAGTATAGGATAGGATAGAGGATAGGATAGGATAGAGGAGAGGATAGGATAGAGGATAGGATAGGATAGAGGATAGGATAGGATAGAGGATAGGATAGGATAGGATAGAGGATAGGATAGGATAGAGGATAGAATAGGATACGATAGAGGATAGGATAGGATAGGATAGAGGATAGGATAGGATAGAGGATAGAATAGGATACGATAGAGGATAGGATAGGATAGAGCATAGGATAGGATAGAGGATAGGATAGGATAGAGGATAGGATAGGTAATTGGATAGGATAGAGGATAGGATAAGTTAGAGGATAGTATAGGATAGAGGATAGGATAGGATAGAGGATAGGATAGGATAGAGGATAGGATAGGATAGAGGATAGGATAGGATAGAGGATAGAATAGGATAGACGATAGGATAGGATAGAGAATAGGATAGGATAGAGGATAGGATAGGATAGAGGATAGGATAGAGGATAGGATAGGATAGAGGATAGGAAAGGATAGAGGATAGGATGGGATAGAGGATAGGATAGGATAGAGGATAGGATAGCATAGAGGATAGGATAGGATGGAGGATAGGATAGGATAGAGGATAGGATAGAGGATAGGATAGGATAGAGGATAGGATAGGTAATTGGATAGGATAGAGTATAGGATAAGGTAGAGGATAGGATAGGATAGGATAGAGGATAGGATAGGATAGAGGATAGGATAGGATAGAGGATAGGATAGAGGATCGGATAGAGGATAGGATAGGATAGAGGAAAGGATAGGATAGAGGATAGGATAGGTAATTGGATAGGTTAGAGGATAGGATAAGGTAGAGGATAGTATAGGATAGAGGATAGGATAGGATAGAGGATAGGATAGGATAAAGGATAGGATAGGATAGAGGATAGGATAGGATAGAGGATAGGATAGGATAGAGGATCGGATAGAGGATAGGATAGGATAGAGGATAGGATATGATAGAGTAAACGATATTATAGAGGATAGGATAGGATAGAGGATCGGATAGAGGATAGGATAGGATAGAGGATGGCATAGAGGATAGGATAGAGGATAGGATAGGATAGAGGATAGGATAGGATAGAGGATAGAGTAGGATAGAGGATAGGATAGGATAAAGGATAGGATTGGATAGAGGATCGGATAGAGGATAGAACAGGATAGAGGATAGGATAGGATAGAGGATACGATAGGATAGAGGATAGGATAGGATAGAGGATAGAATAGGATAGATGATATTATAGGATAGAGGATAGGATATGATAGAGTAAACGATATTATAGAGGATAGGATAGGATAGAGGATCGGATAGAGGATAGGATAGGATAGAGGATGGTATAGAGGATAGGATAGAGGATAGGATAGGATAGAGGATAGGATAGGAAAGAGGATAGGATAGGATACGATAGAGGATAGGATAGATGATAGGATAGGATAGAGGATCTGATAGAGGATACGATCGGATAGAGGATAGGATAGGATAAGGCATCGGATAGGTAATTGGATAGGATAGGGGAGAGGATAAGGTAGAGGCTAGTATAGGATAGAGGATCTGATAGAGGATAGGATAGGATGGAGGATAGGATAGGATCGAGGATAGGATAGGTAATTGGATAGGATAGAGGATTGGATAAGGTAGAGGATAGTATAGGATAGAGGATAGGATAGAGGACCGGATAGGATAGGATAGAGGATAGGATAAGGTAGAGGATAGTATAGGATAGAGGATAGGATAGAGGACCGGATAGGATAGGATAAAGGATAGGATAGAGGATCGGATAGAGGATAGGATAGGATAGAGGAAAGGATAGGTTAGAGGATAGGATAGGTAATTGGATAGGATAGAGGATATGATAAGTTAGAGGATAGTATAGGATAGAGGATAGGATAGGATAGAGGATAGGATAGGATAAAAGATAGGATAGGATAGAGGATAGGATAGGATAGATGATACTATAGGATAGAGGATAGGATATGATAGAGTAAACGATATTATAGAGGATAGGACAAGATACAGGATCGGATAGAGGATAGGATAGGATAGAGGATGGTATAGAGGATAGGATAGAGGATAGGATAGGATAGAGGATAGGATAGGAAAGAGGATAGGATAGGATACGATAGAGGATAGGATAGATGATAGGATAGGATAGAGGATCTGATAGAGGATACGATCGGATAGAGGATAGGATAGGATAGAGGATCGGATAGGTAATTGGATAGGATAGGGGAGAGGATAAGGTAGAGGCTAGTATAGGATAGAGGATCTGATAGAGGATAGGATAGGATGGAGGATAGGATAGGATCGAGGATAGGATAGGTAATTGGATAGGATAGAGGATAGGATATGGTAGAGGATAGTATAGGATAGAGGATAGGATAGAGGATAGGATAGGATAGAGGATAGGATAGGATAGAGGATAGGATAGGATAGAGGATAGGATAGGAAAGAGGATAGGATAGAATTGAGGATGGGATAGGCTTGAGGATAGGATAGGATAGAGGATAGGATAGGATAGGGGATTGGATAGGATAGAGGATAGGATAGGATTGAGGATAGGATAGGTTAGAGGCTCGGATATTATAGAGGATAGGATATAATACAGGATATGATAGGATAGATGATATTATAGGATAGAGGACGGGATAGGATAGAGGATACGATCTTATGGAGGATAGGATAGGATAGAGTAAAGTATAGGGTAGTGGAAAGGATAGGATAGAGGATAGGATAGGGGATTGGATAGGATAGAGGATAGGAGGCGAAAGAGGATAGGATTGGATAGAGAATAGGATAGAGGATAGGATAGAGGATTGGATAGGATAGAGGATATTATAGGATAGAGGATAGGATAGGATAGCGGATAGGATAGGATGTAGGATTGGATAGGATAGAGGATAGGATACGATAGAGGATAGGATAGTATTGAGGATAGGATAGGATAGAGGATAGGATATAGTATTGCATAGGATAGAGGATAGGATACCATAGAGGATAGGGTTGGATAGCGGATAGGATAGGATAGAGGATAGGATAGGATAGAGGAGAGGATAGGATAGAGGATAGGATAGGATAGAGGATAGGATAGAGGATAGGATAGGATAGAGGATAGGATAGAGGATAGGATAGGATAGAGGATAGGATAGGATAGAGTATAGGATATAGGATTGGATAGGATAGAGGATAGGGTAGGATAGCGGATAGGATAGGATAGAGTATAGAATATTATAGAAGACAGGATAGGATAGAGGATAGGATAGAATTGAGGATAGGATAGGATAGAGGATAGGATAGGATTGAGGCTAGGATAGAGGATAGGATAGGATAGAGGATAGGATAGGAAAGAGGATAGTATAGGATAGAGGATAGGATCGAATAGAGGATAGGATAGGATAGAGGATAGATAGGATAGAGGATAGGATTGGATAGAGGATAGGATAGGATAGAGGATCGGATAGAGGATAGGATAGGATAGAGGATCGGATAGAGGATACGATCGGATAGAGGATAGGATAGGATAGAGGATCGGGTAGGTAATTGGATAGGATAGGGGAGAGGATAAGGTAGAGGCTAGTATAGGATAGAGGATCTGATAGAGGATAGGATAGGATGGAGGATAGGATAGGATCGAGGATAGGATAGGTAATTGGATAGGATAGAGGATAGGATAAGGTAGAGGATAGTATAGGATAGAGGATAGGATAGAGGATCGGATAGGTTATTGGATAGGATAGGGGAGAGGATAAGGTAGAGGCTAGTATAGGATAGAGGATCTGATAGAGGATAGGATAGGATGGAGGATAGGATAGGATCGAGGATAGGATAGGTAATTGGATAGGATAGAGGATAGGATATGGTAGAGGATAGTATAGGATAGAGGATAGGATAGAGGATCGGATAGGATAGGATAGAGGATAGGATAGAGGATACGATAGAGGATCGGATAGAGGATAGGATAGGATAGAGGAAAGGATAGGATAGAGGATAGGATAGGTAAGTGGATAGGATAGAAGATAGGATAAGTTAGAGGATAGTATAGGATAGAGGATAGGATAGGATAGAGGATAGGATAGGATAAAGGATAGGATAGGATAGAGGATAGGATAGGATAGAGGATAGAATAGGATAGATGATAGAATAGGATAGAGAATAGGATAGGATAGAGGATAGGATAGGATAGAGGATAGGATAGAGGATAGGATAGAGGATAGGATAGGATAGAGGATAGGATAGGATAGAGGATAGGAAAGGATAGAGGATAGGATGGGATAGAGGATAGGATAGGATAGAGGATAGGATAGGATAGAGGATAGGATAGGATAGAGGATAGGAGAGGATAGAGGATAGGATAGAGGATAGGATAGGATAGAGTATAGGATAAGGTAGAGGATAGGATAGGATAGGATACAGGATAGGATAGGATAGAGGATAGGATAGAGGATCGGATAGAGGATAGGATAGGATAGAGGAAAGGATAGGATAGAGGATAGGATAGGTAATTGGATAGGAAAGAGGATAGGATAAGGTAGAGGATAGTATAGGATAGAGGATAGGATAGGATAGAGGACAGGATAGGATAAAGGATAGGATAGGATAGAGGATGGCATAGAGGATAGGATAGAGGATAGGATAGGATAGAGGATAGGATAGGAAAGAGGATAGGATAGGATACGATAGAGGATAGGATAGATGATAGGATAGGATAGAGGATCTGATAGAGGATACGATCGGATAGAGGATAGGATAGGATAGAGGATAGGATAGAGGATAGGATAGAGGATAGGATAGGATAGAGGATAGGAAAGGATAGAGGATAGGATGGGATAGTGGATAGGATAGGATAGAGGATAGGATAGGATAGAGGATAGGATAGGATGGAGGATAGGATAGGATAGAGGATAGGATAGAGGATAGGATAGGATAGAGGATAGGATAGGTAATTGGATAGGATAGAGTATAGGATAAGGTAGAGGATAGGATAGGATAGGATAGAGGATAGGATAGTATAGAGGATAGGATAGAGGATCGGATAGAGGATAGGATAGGATAGAGGAAAGGATAGGATAGAGGATAGGATAGGTAATTGGATAGGATAGAGGATAGGATAAGTTAGAGGATAGTATAGGATAGAGGATAGGATAGGATAGAGTATAGGATAGGGTAAAGGATAGGATAGGATAGAGGATAGGATAGGATAGAGGATAGGATAGGATAGAGGATCGGATAGAGGATAAGATAGGATAGAGGATCGGATAGAGGATAGGATAGGATAGAGGATAGGATAGGATAGAGGATAGGATAGGATAGAGGATAGTATAGGATAGAGGATAGGATAGAATAGAGGATAGGATAGGAAAGAGGATAGGATAGGATACGATAGAGGATAGGATAGATGATAGGATAGGATAGAGGATCTGATAGAGGATACGATCGGATAGAGGATAGGATAGGATAGAGGATCGGATAGGTAATTGGATAGGATAGGGGAGAGGATAAGGTAGAGACTAGTATAGGATAGAGGATCTGATAGAGGATAGGATAGGATGAAGGATAGGATAGGATCGAGGATAGGATAGGTAATTGGATAGGATAGAGGATAGGATGGAGGATAGGATAGGATCGAGGATAGGATAGGTAATTGGATAGGATAGAGGATAGGATAAGGTAGAGGATAGTATAGGATAGAGGATAGGATAGGATAGAGGATAGGATAGGATAAAGGATAGGATAGGATAGAGGATAGGATAGGATAGAGGATAGGATAGGTTAGAGGATAGGATAGGATAGGATAGAGGATAGGATAGAGGATAGGATAGGTAATTGGATAGGATAGAGTATAGAATAAGGTAGAGGATAGGATAGGATAGAGGGTAGGATAGGATAGAGGATAGGATAGAGGATAGGATAGGATAGAGGATAGGATAGGATAGAGGATGGGATAGGATACAGGATAGGATATGAGAGAGGATAGGATAGGATAGAGGATCGGATAGAGGATAGGATAGGATAGAGGATCGGATAGAGGATAGGATAGGATAGAGGATAGGATAGGATAGAGGATAGGATAGGTAATTGGATAGGATAGAGGATAGGATATGGTAGAGGATACTATAGGATAGAGGATAGGATAGGATAGAGGATAGGATAGGATAGAGGATAGGATAGGATGGAGGATAGGATAGGATAGAGGATAGGATAGAGGATAGGATAGGATAGAGGATAGGATAGGTAATTGGATAGGATAGAGTATAGGATAAGGTAGAGGATAGGATAGGATAGGATAGAGGATAGGATAGTATAGAGGATAGGATAGAGGATCGGATAGAGGATAGGATAGGATAGAGGAAAGGATAGGATAGAGGATAGGATAGGTAATTGGATAGGATAGAGGATAGGATAAGTTAGAGGATAGTATAGGATAGAGGATAGGATAGGATAGAGTATAGGATAGGGTAAAGGATAGGATAGGATAGAGGATAGGATAGGATAGAGGATAGGATAGGATAGAGGATCGGATAGAGGATAGGATAGGATAGAGGATCGGATAGAGGATAGGATAGGATAGAGGATAGGATAGGATAGAGGATAGGATAGGATAGAGGATAGTATAGGATAGAGGATAGGATAGAATAGAGGATAGGACAGGAAAGAGGATAGGATAGGATACGATAGAGGATAGGATAGATGATAGGATAGGATAGAGGATCTGATAGAGGATACGATCGGATAGAGTATAGGATAGGGTAAAGGATAGGATAGGATAGAGGATAGGATAGGATAGAGGATAGGATAGGATAGAGGATCGGATAGAGGATAGGATAGGATAGAGGATCTGATAGAGGATAGGATAGGATGAAGGATAGGATAGGATAGAGGATAGGATAGGTAATTGGATAGGATAGAGGATAGGATGGAGGATAGGATAGGATCGAGGATAGGATAGGTAATTGGATAGGATAGAGGATAGGATAAGGTAGAGGATAGTATAGGATAGAGGATAGGATAGGATAGAGGATAGGATAGGATAAAGGATAGGATAGGATAGAGGATAGGATAGGATAGAGGATAGGATAGGTTAGAGGATAGGATAGGATAGGATAGAGGATAGGATAGAGGATAGGATAGGTAATTGGATAGGATAGAGTATAGAATAAGGTAGAGGATAGGATAGGATAGAGGGTAGGATAGGATAGAGGATAGGATAGAGGATAGGATAGGATAGAGGATAGGATAGGATAGAGGATGGGATAGGATACAGGATAGGATATGAGAGAGGATAGGATAGGATAGAGGATCGGATAGAGGATAGGATAGGATAGAGGATCGGATAGAGGATAGGATAGGATAGAGGATAGGATAGGATAGAGGATAGGATAGGTAATTGGATAGGATAGAGGATAGGATATGGTAGAGGATACTATAGGATAGAGGATAGGATAGAGGATCGGATAGGATAGGATAGAGGATAGGATAGAGGATACGATAGAGGATCGGATAGAGGATAGGATAAGTTAGAGGATAGTATAGGATAGAGGATAGGATAGGATAAAGGATAGGATAGGATAGAGGATAGGATAGGATAGAGGATAGAATAGGATAGATGATAGAATAGGATAGAGAATAGGATAGGATAGAGGATAGGATAGGATAGAGGATAGGATAGAGGATAGGATAGGATACAGGATAGGAAAGGATAGAGGATAGGATGGGATAGAGGATAGGATAGGATAGAGGATAGGATAGGATAGAGGATAGGATAGGATAAAGGATAGGATAGGATAGAGGATAGGATAGGATAGAGGATAGAATAGGATAGATGATAGAATAGGATAGAGAATAGGATAGGATAGAGGATAGGATAGGATAGAGGATAGGATAGAGGATAGGATAGGATACAGGATAGGAAAGGATAGAGGATAGGATGGGATAGAGGATAGGATAGGATAGAGGATAGGATAGGATAGAGGATAGGATAGGATAGAGGATAGGAGAGGATAGAGGATAGGATAGAGGATAGGATAGGATAGAGTATAGGATAAGGTAGAGGATAGGATAGGATAGGATAGAGGATAGGATAGAGGATCGGATAGAGGATAGGATAGGATAGAGGAAAGGATAGGATAGAGGATAGGATAGGTAATTGGATAGGATAGTGGATAGGATAAGGTAGAGGATAGTATAGGATAGAGGATAGGATAGGATAGAGGATAGGATAGGATAAAGGATAGGATAAAGGATAGGATAGGATAGAGGATAGGATAGGATAGAGGATAGGATAGGATAGAGGATCGGATAGAGGATAGGATAGGATAGAGGATCGGATAGAGGATAGGATAGGATAGAGGATAGGAAAGGATAGAGGATAGGATGGGGTAGAGGATAGGATAGGATAGAGGATAGGATAGGATAGAGGATAGGATAGGATAGAGGATAGCGCCGTGCCCTGCGGCGCGCGGTGGGCCACGACCTCTCGCTCCCGGCTGTCGTCGCTGCGGCAGCCGGTGGCGAGGAGGCGTGGAGGGGGTTCGCTTCCTTCTGCGAGCGGGTTATGCTGCGGAAGGAGGATGCGGAACGGGATCGGGAGCGTAATCACGATCCCGTCCGAAGGGGGGGGGGGAGGCGCCGCAGGGTACGCCCCGGGGGCGTACCCCCGTTGCGACGCCTCTGACGCGAGCGGGGACGCCCTTGATGATCTCGAGGCGGGGGATCGGATATCCCCTTACACTCGGTCACCAACGGCGTCCCCGGAGGCCGCCGGGCATCTCGGGCGGGGGCCCGGAAGCTCATCGGGCGGCCTAACAGGGGGAGAAGGCGCCACGTCGTCCGTTGCGTGGTGCCTTCGGATAGAGTAGGTGCGGGAGGGGGCCGCGTCCCCCCCTGGGTGGTATGCTAAGGCGGGGGCACACCGGATTGACATGCGCGCGCAGAGCACGGGTGCCCCCAGGAGTCTAGGGACGGACGGGGAGGAGTTAGTGGGTATACTCGGCGTTGCACCAACCAGCCGAGGAGTCCCACATAACCCGGACCACCCCCCCCCGGGGGGGTTCGGGTATCCGTAACGAGATTACCTCCTCGAAAAAAAAAAAAAAAAAAAAAAATAGGATAGGATAGAGGATAGGATAGGAAAGAGGATAGGATAGAGGATAGGATAGGATAGAGGATAGGATAGGATAGAGGATAGGATAGGATAGAGGATAGGATAGGATAGAGGATAGGATAGGATAGAGGATAGGATAGGATAGAGGATAGGATAGGATAGAGGATAGGATAGGATAGAGGATAGGATAGGATAGAGGATAGGATAGAGGATAGGATAGGATAGAGGATAGGATAGGATAGAGGATAGGATAGGATTGAGGATAGGATAGGATAGAGGATAGGATAGAGGATAGAGTACGATAGAGGATAGGATAGAGGAGAGGAGAGGATAGAGGATAGGATAGGATAGAGGATAGGATAGGATAGAGGATAGGATAGGTTAGAGGATAGGATAGGATAGAGGATAGGATAGGTAATTGGATAGGATAGAGTATAGGATAAGGTAGAGGATAGGATAGGATAGAGGATATAATAGGGTAGAGGATAGGATAGGATAGAGGATAGGATAGGAAAGAGGATAGGATAGGATAGAGGGTAGGATAGGATAGAGGATAGGATAGAGGATAGGATAGGATAGAGGATAGGATAGGATAGAGGATGGGATAGGATAGAGGATAGGATATGATAGAGGATAGGATAGGATAGAGGATCGGATAGAGGATCGGATAGGATAGGATAGAGGATAGGATAGAGGATACGATAGAGGATCGGATAGAGGATAGGATAGGATAGAGGAAAGGATAGGATAGAGGATAGGATAGGTAATTGGATAGGATAGAGGATAGGATAAGCTAGAGGATAGTATAGGATAGAGGATAGGATAGGATAGAGGATAGGATAGGATAAAGGATAGGATAGGATAGAGGATAGGATAGGATAGAGGATAGAATAGGATAGATGATAGGATAGGATAGAGAATAGGATAGGATAGAGGATAGGATAGGATAGAGGATAGGATAGAGGATAGGATAGGATAGAGGATAGGAAAGGATAGAGGATAGGATGGGATAGAGGATAGGATAGGATAGAGGATAGGATAGGATAGAGGATAGGATAGGATGGAGGATAGGATAGGATAGAGGATAGGATAGAGGATAGGATAGGATAGAGGATAGGATAGGTAATTGGATAGGATAGAGTATAGGATAATGTAGAGGATAGGATAGGATAGGATAGAGGATAGGATAGGATAGAGGATAGGATAGGATAGAGGATAGGATAGAGGATCGGATAGAGGATAGGATAGGATAGAGGAAAGGATAGGATAGAGGATAGTATAGGTAATTGGATAGGATAGAGGATAGGATAAGGTAGAGGATAGTATAGGATAGAGGATAGGATAGGATAGAGTATAGGATAGGGTAAAGGATAGGATAGGATAGAGGATAGGATAGGATAGAGGATCGGATAGAGGATAGGATAGGATAGAGGATCGGATAGAGGATAGGATAGGATAGATTATAGGATAGGATAGAGGATAGAGTAGGATAGAGGATAGGATAGGATAAAGGATAGGATTGGATAGAGGATCGGATAGAGGATAGAATAGGATAGAGGATAGGATAGGATAGAGGATAGTATAGGATAGAGGATAGGATAGAATAGAGGATAGGATAGGATAAAGGATAGGATAGGATAGAGGATAGGATAGGATAGGATAGAGGATAGGATAGGATAGGATAGGATAGGATAGGATAGAGGATAGGATAGGATAGGATAGAGGATAGGATAGGATAGAGGATAGGATAGGATGGAGGATAGGATAGGATAGAGGATAGGATAGAGGATAGGATAGGATAGAGGATAGGATAGGTAATTGGATAGGATAGAGTATAGGATAATGTAGAGGATAGGATAGGATAGGATAGAGGATAGGATAGGATAGAGGATAGGATAGAGGATCGGATAGAGGATAGGATAGGATAGAGGAAAGGATAGGATAGAGGATAGGATAGGTAATTGGATAGGATAGAGGATAGGATAAGGTAGAGGATAGTATAGGATAGAGGATAGGATAGGATAGAGTATAGGATAGGGTAAAGGATAGGATAGGATAGAGGATAGGATAGGATAGAGGACCGGATAGAGGATAGGATAGGATAGAGGATCGGATAGAGGATAGGATAGGATAGATTATAGGATAGGATAGAGGATAGAGTAGGATAGAGGATAGGATAGGATAAAGGATAGGATTGGATAGAGGATCGGATAGAGGATAGAATAGGATAGAGGATAGGATAGGATAGAGGATAGTATAGGATAGAGGATAGGATAGAATAGAGGATAGGATAGGATAAAGGATAGAATAGGATAGAGGATAGGATAGGATAGGATAGAGGATAGGATAGGATAGGATAGGATAGGATAGGATAGAGGATAGGATAGGATAGGATAGAGGATAGGATAGGATAGGATAGAGGATAGGATAGAGGATAGGATAGGACAGAGGATCGGATAGAGGATAGGATAGGATAGAGGATAGGATATGATAGAGTAAACGATATTATAGAGGATAGGATAGGACAGAGGATCGGATAGAGGATAGGATAGGATAGAGGATGGCATAGAGGATAGGATAGAGGATAGGATAGGATAGAGGATAGGATAGGAAAGAGGATAGGATAGGATACGATAGAGGATAGGATAGATGATAGGATAGGAAAGAGGATAGGATAGGATACGATAGAGGATAGGATAGATGATAGGATAGGATAGAGGATCTGATAGAGGATACGATCGGATAGAGGATAGGATAGGATAGAGGATAGGATAGAGGATAGGATAGGATAGAGGATAGGAAAGGATAGAGGATAGGATGGGATAGAGGATAGGATAGGATATAGGATAGGATAGGATAGAGGATAGGATAGGATGGAGGATAGGATAGGATAGAGGATAGGATAGAGGATAGGATAGGATAGAGGATAGGATAGGTAATTGGATAGGATAGAGCATAGGATAAGGTAGAGGATAGGATAGGATAGGATAGAGGATAGGATAGGATAGAGGATAGGATAGAGGATCGGATAGAGGATAGGATAGGATAGAGGAAAGGATAGGATAGAGGATAGGATAGGTAATTGGATAGGATAGAGGATAGGATAAGGTAGAGGATAGTATAGGATAGAGGATAGGATAGGATAGAGTATAGGATAGGGTAAAGGATAGGATAGGATAGAGGATAGGATAGGATAGAGGATAGGATAGGATAGAGGATCGGATAGAGGATAGGATAGGATAGAGGATCGGATAGAGGATAGGATAGGATAGAGGATAGGATAGGATAGAGGATAGAGTAGGATAGAGGATAGGATAGGATAAAGGATAGGATTGGATAGAGGATCGGATAGAGGATAGAATAGGATAGAGGATAGGATAGGATAGAGGATAGTATAGGATAGAGGATAGGATAGAATAGAGGATAGGATAGGATAAAGGATAGGATAGGATAGAGGATAGGATAGGATAGGATAGGATAGGATAGGATAGGATAGAGGATAGGATAGGATAGGATAGAGGATAGGATCGGATAGGATAGAGGATAGGATAGAGGATAGGATAGGACAGAGGATCGGATAGAGGATAGGATAGGATAGAGGATAGGATATGATAGAGTAAACGATATTATAGAGGATAGGATAGGACAGAGGATCGGATAGAGGATAGGATAGGATAGAGGATGGCATAGAGGATAGGATAGAGGATAGGATAGGATAGAGGATAGGATAGGAAAGAGGATAGGATAGGATACGATAGAGGATCGGATAGAGGATAGGATAGGATAGAGGATCTGATAGAGGATACGATCGGATAGAGGATAGGATAGGATAGAGGATCGGATAGGTAATTGGATAGGATAGGGGAGAGGATAAGGTAGAGACTAGTATAGGATAGAGGATCTGATAGAGGATAGGATAGGATGAAGGATAGGATAGGATCGAGGATAGGATAGGTAATTGGATAGGATAGAGGATAGGATGGAGGATAGTCTAGGATCGAGGATAGGATAGGTAATTGGATAGGATAGAGGATAGGATAAGGTAGAGGATAGTATAGGATAGAGGATAGGATAGGATAGAGGATAGGATAGGATAAAGGATAGGATAGGATAGAGGATAGGATAGGATAGAGGATAGGATAGGTTAGAGGATAGGATAGGATAGGATAGAGGATAGGATAGAGGATAGGATAGGTAATTGGATAGGATAGAGTATAGGATAAGGTAGAGGATAGGATAGGATAGAGGGTAGGATAGGATAGAGGATAGGATAGAGGATAGGATAGGATAGAGGATAGGATAGGATAGAGGATGGGATAGGATACAGGATAGGATATGAGAGAGGATAGGATAGGATAGAGGATCGGATAGAGGATAGGATAGGATAGAGGATCGGATAGAGGATAGGATAGGATAGAGGATAGGATAGGATAGAGGATAGAGTAGGATAGAGGATAGGATAGGATAAAGGATAGGATTGGATAGAGGATCGGATAGAGGATAGAATAGGATAGAGGATAGGATAGGATAGAGGATAGTATGGGATAGAGGATAGGATAGAATAGAGGATAGGATAGGATAAAGAATAGGATAGGATAGAGGATAGGATAGGATAGGATAGGATAGAGGATAGGATAGGATAGGATAGAGGATAGGATAGGATAAAGGATAGGATAGGATAGAGGATAGGATAGGATAGGATAGAGGATAGGATAGGATAGGATAGAGGATAGGATAGGATAGGATAGAGGATAGGATAGGAAAGAGGGTAGGATAGGATAGAGGATAGGATAGGATAGAGGATAGACTATAGGATAGGATAGAGGATAGGATAGGATAGAGGAGAGGATAGGATAGTGGATAGGATAGGATAGAGGATAGGATAGGATAGAGGATAGGATAGGATAGGATAGAGGATAGGATAGAGGATAGGATAGGTAATTGGATAGGATAGAGTATAGGATAAGGTAGATGATATTATAGGATAGAGGATAGGATAGGATAGAGGATAGGATAGGATAGGATAGAGGATAGGATAGAGGATAGGATAGGTAATTGGATAGGATAGAGTATAGGATAAGGTAGATGATATTATAGGATAGAGGATAGGATAGGATAGAGGATAGGATAGGATAAAGGATAGGATAGGATAGAGGATAGGATAGGATAGAGGATAGGATAGGTTAGAGGATAGGATAGGATAGGATAGAGGATAGGATAGAGGATAGGATAGGTAATTGGATAGGATAGAGTATAGGATAAGGTAGAGGATAGGATAGGATAGAGGGTAGGATAGGATAGAGGATAGGATAGAGGATAGGATAGGATAGAGGATAGGATAGGATAGAGGATGGGATAGGATACAGGATAGGATATGAGAGAGGATAGGATAGGATAGAGGATCGGATAGAGGATAGGATAGGATAGAGGATCGGATAGAGGATAGGATAGGATAGAGGATAGGATAGGATAGAGGATAGAGTAGGATAGAGGATAGGATAGGATAAAGGATAGGATTGGATAGAGGATCGGATAGAGGATAGAATAGGATAGAGGATAGGATAGGATAGAGGATAGTATGGGATAGAGGATAGGATAGAATAGAGGATAGGATAGGATAAAGGATAGGATAGGATAGAGGATAGGATAGGATAGGATAGGATAGAGGATAGGATAGGATAGGATAGAGGATAGGATAGGATATAGGATAGGATAGGATAGAGGATAGGATAGGATAGGATAGAGGATAGGATAGGATAGGATAGAGGATAGGATAGGATAGGATAGAGGATAGGATAGGAAAGAGGGTAGGATAGGATAGAGGATAGACTATAGGATAGGATAGAGGATAGGATAGGATAGAGGATAGACTATAGGATAGGATAGAGGATAGGATAGGATAGAGGAGAGGATAGGATAGAGGATAGGATAGGATAGAGGATAGGATAGGATAGAGGATAGGATAGGATAGGATAGAGGATAGGATAGAGGATAGGATAGGTAATTGGATAGGATAGAGTATAGGATAAGGTAGATGATATTATAGGATAGAGGGTAGAATATGATAGAGTAAACGATATTATAGAGGATAGGATAGGATAGAGGATCGGATAGAGGATAGGATAGGATAGAGGATGGTATAGAGGATAGAATAGAGGATAGGATAGGATAGAGGATAGGATAGGAAAGAGGATAGGATAGATGATAGGATAGGATAGAGGATCTGATAGAGGATACGATCGGATAGAGGATAGGATAGGATAGAGGATCGGATAGGTAATTGGATAGGATAGGGGAGAGGATAAGGTAGAGGCTAGTATAGGATAGAGGATCTGATAGAGGATAGGATAGGATAAAGGATAGGATTGGATAGAGGATCGGATAGAGGATAGAATAGGATAGAGGATAGGATAGGATAGAGGATAGTATAGGATAGAGGATAGGATAGAATAGAGGATAGGATAGGATAAAGGATAGGATAGGATAGAGGATAGGATAGGATAGGATAGAGGATAGGATAGGATAGGATAGAGGATAGGATAGGATAGGATAGGATAGGATAGGATAGGATAGAGGATAGGATAGGATAGGATAGAGGATAGGATCGGATAGGATAGAGGATAGGATAGAGGATAGGATAGGACAGAGGATCGGATAGAGGATAGGATAGGATAGAGGATAGGATATGATAGAGTAAACGATATTATAGAGGATAGGATAGGACAGAGGATCGGATAGAGGATAGGATAGGATAGAGGATGGCATAGAGGATAGGATAGAGGATAGGATAGGATAGAGGATAGGATAGGAAAGAGGATAGGATAGGATACGATAGAGGATAGTATAGATGATAGGATAGGATAGAGGATCTGATAGAGGATACGATCGGATAGAGGATAGGATAGGATAGAGGATCGGATAGGTAATTGGATAGGATAGGGGCGAGGATAAGGTAGAGACTAGTATAGGATAGAGGATCTGATAGAGGATAGGATAGGATGAAGGATAGGATAGGATCGAGGATAGGATAGGTAATTGGATAGGATAGAGGATAGGATGGAGGATAGTCTAGGATCGAGGATAGGATAGGTAATTGGATAGGATAGAGGATAGGATAAGGTAGAGGATAGTATAGGATAGAGGATAGGATAGGATAGAGGATAGGATAGGATAAAGGATAGGATAGGATAGAGGATAGGATAGGATAGAGGATAGGATAGGTTAGAGGATAGGATAGGATAGAGGATAGGATAGGATAGAGGATAGGATAGGATAAAGGATAGGATAGGATAGACGATAGGATAGGATAGAGGATAGAATAGGATAGATGATAGGATAGGATAGAGAATAGGATAGGATAGAGGATAGGATAGGATAGAGGATAGGATAGAGGATAGGATAGGATAGAGGATAGGAAAGGATAGAGGATAGGATGGGATAGAGGATAGGATAGGATAGAGGATAGGATAGGATAGAGGATAGGATAGGATGGAGGATAGGATAGGATAGAGGATAGGATAGAGGATAGGATAGGATAGAGGATAGGATAGGATAGAGGATAGGATAGGATAGAGGATAGGATAGGATAGAGGATAGGATAGGTAATTGGATAGGATAGAGTATAGGATAATGTAGAGGATAGGATAGGATAGGATAGAGGATAGGATAGGATAGAGGATAGGATAGAGGATCGGATAGAGGATAGGATAGGATAGAGGAAAGGATAGGATAGAGGATAGGATAGGTAATTGGATAGGATAGAGGATAGGATAAGGTAGAGGATAGTATAGGATAGAGGATAGGATAGGATAGAGTATAGGATAGGGTAAAGGATAGGATAGGATAGAGGATAGGATAGGATAGAGGATCGGATAGAGGATAGGATAGGATAGAGGATCGGATAGAGGATAGGATAGGATAGATTATAGGATAGGATAGAGGATAGAGTAGGATAGAGGATAGGATAGGATAAAGGATAGGATTGGATAGAGGATCGGATAGAGGATAGAATAGGATAGAGGATAGGATAGGATAGAGGATAGTATAGGATAGAGGATAGGATAGAATAGAGGATAGGATAGGATAAAGGATAGGATAGGATAGAGGATAGGATAGGATAGGATAGAGGATAGGATAGGATAGGATAGGATAGGATAGGATAGAGGATAGGATAGGATAGGATAGGATAGAGGATAGGATAGGATAGGATAGGATAGAGGATAGGATAGAGGATAGGATAGGATAGAGGATGGCATAGAGGATCGGATAGAGGATAGGATAGGATAGAGGATAGGATATGATAGAGTAAACGATATTATAGAGGATAGGATAGGACAGAGGATCGGATAGAGGATAGGATAGGATAGAGGATGGCATAGAGGATAGGATAGAGGATAGGATAGGATAGAGGATAGGATAGGAAAGAGGATAGGATAGGATACGATAGAGGATAGGATAGATGATAGGATAGGAAAGAGGATAGGATAGGATACGATAGAGGATAGGATAGATGATAGGATAGGATAGAGGATCTGATAGAGGATACGATCGGATAGAGGATAGGATAGGATAGAGGATAGGATAGAGGATAGGATAGGATAGAGGATAGGAAAGGATAGAGAATAGGATGGGATAGAGGATAGGATAGGATAGAGGATAGGATAGGATAGAGGATAGGATAGGATGGAGGATAGGATAGGATAGAGGATAGGATAGAGGATAGGATAGGATAGAGGATAGGATAGGTAATTGGATAGGATAGAGCATAGGATAATGTAGAGGATAGGATAGGATAGGATAGAGGATAGGATAGGATAGAGGATAGGATAGAGGATCGGATAGAGGATAGGATAGGATAGAGGATAGAGTAGGATAGAGGATAGGATAGGATAAAGGATAGGATTGGATAGAGGATCGGATAGAGGATAGAATAGGATAGAGGATAGGATAGGATAGAGGATAGTATAGGATAGAGGATAGGATAGAATAGAGGATAGGATAGGATAAAGGATAGGATAGGATAGAGGATAGGATAGGATAGGATAGGATAGGATAGGATAGGATAGAGGATAGGATAGGATAGGATAGAGGATAGGATCGGATAGGATAGAGGATAGGATAGAGGATAGGATAGGACAGAGGATCGGATAGAGGATAGGATAGGATAGAGGATAGGATATGATAGAGTAAACGATATTATAGAGGATAGAATAGGACAGAGGATCGGATAGAGGATAGGATAGGATAGAGGATGGCATAGAGGATAGGATAGAGGATAGGATAGGATAGAGGATAGGATAGGAAAGAGGATAGGATAGGATACGATAGAGGATAGGATAGATGATAGGATAGGATAGAGGATCTGATAGAGGATACGATCGGATAGAGGATAGGATAGGATAGAGGATCGGATAGGTAATTGGATAGGATAGGGGAGAGGATAAGGTAGAGACTAGTATAGGATAGAGGATCTGATAGAGGATAGGATAGGATGAAGGATAGGATAGGATCGAGGATAGGATAGGTAATTGGATAGGATAGAGGATAGGATGGAGGATAGTCTAGGATCGAGGATAGGATAGGTAATTGGATAAGATAGAGGATAGGATAAGGTAGAGGATAGTATAGGATAGAGGATAGGATAGGATAGAGGATAGGATAGGATAAAGGATAGGATAGGATAGAGGATAGGATAGGATAGAGGATAGGATAGGTTAGAGGATAGGATAGGATAGGATAGAGGATAGGATAGGTTAGAGGATAGGATAGGATAGGATAGAGGATAGGATAGAGGATAGGATAGGTAATTGGATAGGATAGAGTATAGGATAAGGTAGAGGATAGGATAGGATAGAGGATAGGATAGAGGATAGGATAGGATAGAGGATAGGATAGGATAGAGGATGGGATAGGATACAGGATAGGATATGAGAGAGGATAGGATAGGATAGAGGATCGGATAGAGGATAGGATAGGATAGAGGATCGGATAGAGGATAGGATAGGATAGAGGATAGGATAGGATAGAGGATAGAGTAGGATAGAGGATAGGATAGGATAAAGGAAAGGTTTGGATAGAGGATCGGATAGAGGATAGAATAGGATAGAGGATAGGATAGGATAGAGGATAGTATGGGATAGAGGATAGGATAGAATAGAGGATAGGATAGGATAAAGGATAGGATAGGATAGAGGATAGGATAGGATAGGATAGAGGATAGGATAGGATAGGATAGAGGATAGGATAGGATAAAGGATAGGATAGGATAGAGGATAGGATAGGATAGGATAGAGGATAGGATAGGATAGGATAGAGGATAGGATAGGATAGGATAGAGGATAGGATAGGAAAGAGGGTAGGATAGGATAGAGGATAGACTATAGGATAGGATAGAGGATAGGATATGATAGAGGATAGACTATAGGATAGGATAGAGGATAGGATAGGATAGAGGAGAGGATAGGATAGAGGATAGGATAGGATAGAGGATAGGATAGGATAGAGGATAGGATAGGATAGGATAGAGGATAGGATAGAGGATAGGATAGGTAATTGGATAGGATAGAGTATAGGATAAGGTAGATGATATTATAGGATAGAGGGTAGGATATGATAGAGTAAACGATATTATAGAGGATAGGATAGGATAGAGGATCGGATAGAGGATAGGATAGGATAGAGGATGGTATAGAGGATAGAATAGAGGATAGGATAGGATAGAGGATAGGATAGGAAAGAGGATAGGATAGATGATAGGATAGGATAGAGGATCTGATAGAGGATACGATCGGATAGAGGATAGGATAGGATAGAGGATCGGATAGGTAATTGGATAGGATAGGGGAGAGGATAAGGTAGAGGCTAGTATAGGATAGAGGATCTGATAGAGGATAGGATAGGATAAAGGATAGGATTGGATAGAGGATCGGATAGAGGATAGAATAGGATAGAGGATAGGATAGGATAGAGGATAGTATAGGATAGAGGATAGGATAGAATAGAGGATAGGATAGGATAAAGGATAGGATAGGATAGAGGATAGGATAGGATAGGATAGAGGATAGGATAGGATAGGATAGGATAGGATAGGATAGAGGATAGGATAGGATAGGATAGAGGATAGGATCGGATAGGATAGAGGATAGGATAGAGGATAGGATAGGACAGAGGATCGGATAGAGGATAGGATAGGATAGAGGATAGGATATGATAGAGTAAACGATATTATAGAGGATAGGATAGGACAGAGGATCGGATAGAGGATAGGATAGGATAGAGGATGGCATAGAGGATAGGATAGAGGATAGGATAGGATAGAGGATAGGATAGGAAAGAGGATAGGATAGGATACGATAGAGGATAGTATAGATGATAGGATAGGATAGAGGATCTGATAGAGGATACGATCGGATAGAGGATAGGATAGGATAGAGGATCGGATAGGTAATTGGATAGGATAGGGGAGAGGATAAGGTACAGACTAGTATAGGATAGAGGATCTGATAGAGGATAGGATAGGATGAAGGATAGGATAGGATCGAGGATAGGATAGGTAATTGGATAGGATAGAGGATAGGATGGAGGATAGTCTAGGATCGAGGATAGGATAGGTAATTGGATAGGATAGAGGATAGGATAAGGTAGAGGATAGTATAGGATAGAGGATAGGATAGGATAGAGTATAGGATAGGATAAAGGATAGGATAGGATAGAGGATAGGATAGGATAGAGGATAGGATAGGTTACAGGATAGGATAGGATAGGATAGAGGATAGGATAGAGGATAGGATAGGATAGAGGATAGGATAGGATAGAGGATGAGATAGGATACAGGATAGGATATGAGAGAGGATAGGATAGGATAGAGGATCGGATAGAGGATAGGATAGGATAGAGGATCGGATAGAGGATAGGATAGGATAGAGGATAGGATAGGATAGAGGATAGAGTAGGATAGAGGATAGGATAGGATAAAGGATAGGATTGGATAGAGGATCGGATAGAGGATAGAATAGGATAGAGGATAGGATAGGATAGAGGATAGTATGGGATAGAGGATAGGATAGAATAGAGGATAGGATAGGATAAAGGATAGGATAGGATAGAGGATAGGATAGGATAGGATAGAGGATAGGATAGGATAGGATAGAGGATAGGATAGGAAAGAGGGTAGGATAGGATAGAGGATAGACTATAGGATAGGATAGAGTATAGGATAGGATAGAGGATAGACTATAGGATAGGATAGAGGATAGGATAGGATAGAGGAGAGGATAGGATAGGATAGAGGATAGGATAGGATAGAGGATAGAATAGGATAGATGATATTATAGGATAGAGGATAGGATATGATAGAGTAAACGATATTATAGAGGATAGGATAGGATAGAGGATCGGATAGAGGATAGGATAGGATAGAGGATGGTATAGAGGATAGAATAGAGGATAGGATAGGATAGAGGATAGGATAGGAAAGAGGATAGGATAGATGATAGGATAGGATAGAGGATCTGATAGAGGATACGATCGGATAGAGGATAGGATAGGATAGAGGATCGGATAGGTAATTGGATAGGATAGGCGAGAGGATAAGGTAGAGGCTAGTATAGGATAGAGGATCTGATAGAGGATAGGATAGGATGGAGGATAGGATAGGATCGAGGATAGGATAGGTAATTGGATAGGATAGAGGATAGGATAAGGTAGAGGATAGTATAGGATAGAGGATAGGATAGAGGATCGGATAGGATAGGATAGAGGATAGGATAGAGGATCGGATAGAGGATAGGATAGGATAGGATAGAGGAAAGGATAGGATAGAGGATAGGATAGGTAATTGGATAGGATAGAGGATAGGATAAGTTAGAGGATAGTATAGGATAGAGGATAGGATAGGAAAGAGGATAGGATAGGATACGATAGAGGATAGGATAGATGATAGGATAGGATAGAGGATCTGATAGAGGATACGATCGGATAGAGGATAGGATATGATAGAGTAAACGATATTATAGAGGATAGGATAGGATAGAGGATCGGATAGAGGATAGGATAGGATAGAGGATGGTATAGAGGATAGGATAGAGGATAGGATAGGATAGAGGATAGGATAGGAAAGAGGATAGGATAGGATACGATAGAGGATAGGATAGATGATAGGATAGGATAGAGGATCTGATAGAGGATACGATCGGATAGAGGATAGGATAGGATAGAGGATCGGATAGGTTATTGGATAGGATAGGGGAGAGGATAAGGTAGAGGCTAGTATAGGATAGAGGATCTGATAGAGGATAGGATAGGATGGAGGATAGGATAGGATCGAGGATAGGATAGAGGATAGGATATGGTAGAGGATAGAATAGAGGATAGGATAGAGGATCGGATAGGATAGGATAGAGGATAGGATAGAGGATACGATAGAGGATCGGATAGAGGATAGGATAGGATAGAGGAAAGGATAGGATAGAGGATAGGATAGGTAAGTGGATAGGATAGAGGATAGGATAAGTTAGAGGATAGTATAGGATAGAGGATAGGATAGGATAGAGGATAGGATAGGATAAAGGATAGGATAGGATAGAGGATAGGATAGGATAGAGGATAGAATAGGATAGATGATAGAATAGGATAGAGAATAGGATAGGATAGAGGATAGGATAGGATAGAGGATAGGATAGAGGATAGGATAGGATAAAGGATAGGATAGGATAGAGGATAGGATAGGATAGAGGATAGAATAGGATAGATGATAGAATAGGATAGAGAATAGGATAGGATAGAGGATAGGATACGATAGAGGATAGGATAGAGGATAGGATAGGATACAGGATAGGAAAGGATAGAGGATAGGATGAGATAGAGGATAGGATAGGATAGAGGATAGGATAGGATAGAGGATAGGATAGGATAGAGGATAGGATAGGATAGAGGATAGGATAGGATAGAGGAAACGATAGGATAGAAGATAGGATAGGATAGATGATAGGATAGGAAAGAGGGTAGGATAGGATAGAGGATAGATTATAGGATAGGATAGAGGATAGGATAGGATAGAGGAGAGGATAGGATAGAGGATAGGATAGGATAGAGGATAGGATAGTATAGAGGATAGAATAGGATAGATGATATTATAGGATAGAGGATAGGATATGATAGAGTAAACGATATTATAGAGGATAGGATAGGATAGAGGATCGGATAGAGGATAGGATAGGATAGAGGAAAGGATAGGATAGAGGATAGGATAGGCAATTGGATAGGATAGAGGATAGGATAAGGTAGAGGATAGGATAGGATAGAGGATAGGATAGGATAGAGGATAGAGTAGGATAGAGGATAGGATAGGATAAAGGATAGGATTGGATAGAGGATCGGATAGAGGATAGGATAGGATAGAGGATAGGATAGGATACAGGATAGTATAGGATAGAGGATAGGATAGAATAGAGGATAGGATAGGATACAGGATAGGATAGGATAGAGGATAGGATAGAGGATAGGATAGGATAGGATAGAGGATAGGATAGGATAGGATAGAGGATAGGATAGAGGATAGGATAGGATAGAGGATAGGATTGGATAGAGGATCGGATAGAGGATAGGATAGGATAGAGGATAGGATAGGATAGAGGATAGAGTAGGATAGAGGATAGGATAGGATAGAGGATAGGATAGGATAGGATAGAGGATAGGATAGGATAGAGGATAGAATAGGATACGATAGGAAAGAGGGTAGGATAGGATAGAGGATAGACTATAGGATAGGATAGAGGATAAGATAGGATAGAGGATAGACTATAGGATAGGATAGAGGATAGGATAGGATAGAGGAGAGGATAGGATAGAGGATAGGATAGGATAGAGGATAAGATAGGATAGAGGATAGAATAGGATAGATGATATTATAGGATAGAGGATAGGATATGATAGAGTAAACGATATTATAGAGGATAGGATAGGATAGAGGATCGGATAGAGGATAGGATAGGATAGAGGATGGTATAGAGGATAGAATAGAGGATAGGATAGGATAGAGGATAGGATAGGAAAGAGGATAGGATAGGATACGATAGAGGATAGGATAGATGATAGGATAGGATAGAAGATCTGATAGAGGATACGATCGGATAGAGGATAGGATAGGATAGAGGATCGGATAGGTAATTGGATAGGATAGGGGAGAGGATAAGGTAGAGGCTAGTATAGGATAGAGGATCTGATAGAGGATAGGATAGGATGGAGGATAGGATAGGATCGAGGATAGGATAGGTAATTGGATAGGATAGAGGATAGGATAAGGTAGAGGATAGTATAGGATAGAGGATAGGATAGAGGATCGGATAGGATAGGATAGAGGATAGGATAGAGGATCGGATAGAGGATAGGATACGATAGAGGAAAGGATAGGATAGAGGATAGGATAGGTAATTGGATAGGATAGAGGATATGATAAGTTAGAGGATCGTATAGGATAGAGGATAGGATAGGATAAAAGGTAGGATAGGATAGAGGACAGGATAGGATAGATGATACTATAGGATAGAGGATAGGATATGATAGAGTAAACGATATTATAGAGGATAGGATAGGATAGAGGATCGGATAGAGGATAGGATAGGATAGAGGATGGTATAGAGGATAGGATAGAGGATAGGATAGGATAGAGGATAGGATAGGAAAGAGGATAGGATAGGATACGATAGAGGATAGGATAGATGATAGGATAGGATAGAGGATCTGATAGAGGATACGATCGGATAGAGGATAGGATAGGATAGAGGATCGGATAGGTTATTGGATAGGATAGGGGAGAGGATAAGGTAGAGGCTAGTATAGGATAGAGGATCTGATAGAGGATAGGATAGGATGGAGGATAGGATAGGATCGAGGATAGGATAGGTAATTGGATAGGATAGAGGATAGGATAGGATGGAGGATAGGATAGGATCGAGGATAGGATAGGTAATTGGATAGGATAGAGGATAGGATATGGTAGAGGATAGTATAGGATAGAGGATAGGATAGAGGATCGGATAGGATAGGATAGAGGATAGGATAGAGGATACGATAGAGGATCGGATAGAGGATAGGATAGGATAGAGGAAAGGATAGGATAGAGGATAGGATAGGTAAGTGGATAGGATAGAGGATAGGATAAGTTAGAGGATAGTATAGGATAGAGGATAGGATAGGATAGAGGATAGGATAGGATAAAGGATAGGATAGGATAGAGGATAGGATAGGATAGAGGATAGAATAGGATAGATGATAGAATAGGATAGAGAATAGGATAGGATAGAGGATAGGATAGGATAGAGGATAGGATAGAGGATAGGATAGGATACAGGATAGGAAAGGATAGAGGATAGGATGGGATAGAGGATAGGGTAGGATAGAGGATAGGATAGGATAGAGGATAGGATAGGATAGAGGATAGGAGAGGATAGAGGATAGGATAGAGGATAGGATAGGATAGAGTATAGGATAAGGTAGAGGATAGGATAGGATAGGATAGAGGATAGGATAGGATAGAGGATAGGATAGAGGATCGGATAGAGGATAGGATAGGATAGAGGAAAGGATAGGATAGAGGATAGGATAGGTAATTGGATAGGATAGAGGATAGGATAAGGTAGAGGATAGTATAGGATAGAGGATAGGATAGGATAGAGGATAGGATAGGATAAAGGATAGGATAGGATAGAGGATAGGATAGGATAGAGGATAGGATAGGATAGAGGATCGGATAGAGGATAGGATAGGATAGAGGATCGGATAGAGGATAGGATAGGATAGAGGATAGGATAGGATAGAGGATAGAGTAGGATAGAGGATAGGATAGGATAAAGGATAGGATTGGATAGAGGATCGGATAGAGGATAGAATAGGATAGAGGATAGGATAGGATAGAGGATAGTATAGGATAGAGGATAGGATAGAATAGAGGATAGGATAGGATAAAGGATAGGATAGGATAGAGGATAGGATAGGATAGGATAGAGGATAGGATAGGATAGGATATAGGATAGAATAGAGGATAGGATAGAGGATAGGATAGAGGATAGGATAGGACAGAGGATCGGATAGAGGATAGGATAGGATAGAGGATAGGATAGGATAGAGGAAACGATAGGATAGAAGATAGGATAGGATAGATGATAGGATAGGAAAGAGGGTAGGATAGGATAGAGGATAGGATAGGATAGAGGATAGGATAGTATAGAGGATAGAATAGGATAGATGATATTATAGGATAGAGGATAGGATATGATAGAGTAAACGATATTATAGAGGATAGGATAGGATAGAGGATCGGATAGAGGATAGGATAGGATAGAGGAAAGGATAGGATAGAGGATAGGATAGGCAATTGAATAGGATAGAGGATAGGATAAGGTAGGGGATAGTATAGGATAGAGGATAGGATAGGATAGAGGATAGGATAGGATAAAGGATAGGATAGGATAGAGGATAGGATAGGATAGAGGATCGGACAGAGGATAGGATAGGATAGAGGATAGGATAGGATAGAGGATAGAGTAGGATAGAGGATAGGATAGGATAAAGGATAGGATTGGATAGAGGATCGGATAGAGGATAGGATAGGATAGAGGATAGGATAGGATAGAGGATAGTATAGGATAGAGGATAGGATAGAATAGAGGATAGGATAGGATACAGGATAGGATAGGATAGAGGATAGGATAGGATAGGATAGAGGATAGGATAGGATAGGATAGAGGATAGGATAGAGGATAGGATAGGATAGAGGATAGGATTGGATAGAGGATCGGATAGAGGATAGGATAGGATAGAGGATAGGATATGATAGAGGATAGAATAGGATAGAGGATGGGATAGGATAGAGGATAGGATATGATAGAGGATAGGATAGGATAGGATAGAGGATAGGATAGGATAGGATAGAGGATAGGATAGAGGATAGGATAGAGGATAGGATAGGCAATTGGATAGGATAGAGGATAGGATAAGGTAGAGGATAGTATAGGATAGAGGATAGGATAGGATAGAGGATAGGATAGGATAAAGGATAGGATAGGATAGAGGATAGGATAGGATAGAGGATCGGACAGAGGATAGGATAGGATAGAGGATAGGATAGGATAGAGGATAGAGTAGGATAGAGGATAGGATAGGATAAAGGATAGGATTGGATAGAGGATCGGATAGAGGATAGGATAGGATAGAGGATAGGATAGGATACAGGATAGTATAGGATAGAGGATAGGATAGAATAGAGGATAGGATAGGATACAGGATAGGATAGGATAGAGGATAGGATAGGATAGGATAGAGGATAGGATAGGATAGGATAGAGTATAGGATAGAGGATAGGATAGGATAGAGGATAGGATTGGATAGAGGATCGGATAGAGGATAGGATAGGATAGAGGATAGGATAGGATAGAGGATAGGACAGGATAGAGGATGGGATAGGATAGAGGATAGGATATGATAGAGGATAGGATAGGATAGGATAGAGGATAGGATAGGATAGGATAGAGGATAGGATAGAGGATAGGATAGGATAGAGGATAGGATAGGATAGAGAGAGGATAGGATAGAGGATAGGATAGGATAGAGGATAGGATAGAGGATAGGATAGGATAGAGGATAGGATAGAGGATAGGATAGGATAGAGGATAGGATAGGATAGAGGATGGGATAGGATAGAGGATAGGATAGGACAGAGGATGGGATAGGATAGAGGATAGGATATGATAGAGGATAGGATAGGATAGGATAGAGGATAGGATAGGATAGGATAGAGGATAGGATAGAGGATAGGATAGAGGATAGGATAGGATAGAGGATAGGATAGGATAGAGGATAGGATATGATAGAGGATAGGATATGATAGAGGATAGGATAGGATAGGATAGAGGATAGGATAGGATAGGATAGAGGATAGGATAGGATATTATAGAGGATAGGATAGGATAGGATAGAGGATAGGATAGAGGATAGGATAGGATAGAGGATAGGATAGGATAGAGGATAGGATATGATAGAGGATAGGATAGGATAGAGGATCGGATAGAGGATAGGATAGGATAGAGGATAGGATAGGATAGAGGATAGAGTAGGATAGAGGATAGGATAGTATAAAGGATAGGATTGGATAGAGGATCGGATAGAAGATAGAATAGGATAGAGGATAGGATAGGATAGAAGATAGTATAGGATAGAGGATAGGATAGAGTAGAGTATAGGATAGGATAAAGGAGAGGATAGGATAGAGGATAGGATAGGATAGAGGATAGGATAGTATAGAGGATAGAATAGGATAGATGATATTATAGGATAGAGGATAGGATATGATAGAGTAAACGATATTCTAGAGGATAGGATAGGATAGAGGATAGAATAGGATTGAGGAGCGTTTAGGATAGAGGATAGGATATGATAGAGGATAGGATAGGATACGATAGAGGATAGGATAGGATAGAGGATAGGATAGGATAGAGGATAGGATAGGATAGAGGATAGGATAGGATAGAGGATAGGATAGGATAGAGGATAGGATAGGATAGAGGATAGGATAGGACAGGATAGAGGATAGGATAGGATAGAGGATAGAATAGGATACGATAGGAAAGAGGGTAGGATAGGATAGAGGATAGACTATAGGATAGGATAGAGGATAAGATAGGATAGAGGATAGACTATAGGATAGGATAGAGGATAGGATAGGATAGAGGAGAGGATAGGATAGAGGATAGGATAGGATAGAGGATAAGATAGGATAGAGGATAGAATAGGATAGATGATATTATAGGATAGAGGATAGGATATGATAGAGTAAACGATATTATAGAGGATAGGATAGGATAGAGGATCGGATAGAGGATAGGATAGGATAGAGGATGGTATAGAGGATAGAATAGAGGATAGGATAGGATAGAGGATAGGATAGGAAAGAGGATAGGATAGGATACGATAGAGGATAGGATAGATGATAGGATAGGATAGAAGATCTGATAGAGGATACGATCGGATAGAGGATAGGATAGGATAGAGGATCGGATAGGTAATTGGATAGGATAGGGGAGAGGATAAGGTAGAGGCTAGTATAGGATAGAGGATCTGATAGAGGATAGGATAGGATGGAGGATAGGATAGGATCGAAGATAGGATAGGTAATTGGATAGGATAGAGGATAGGATAAGGTAGAGGATAGTATAGGATAGAGGATAGGATAGAGGATCGGATAGGATAGGATAGAGGATAGGATAGAGGATCGGATAGAGGATAGGATACGATAGAGGAAAGGATAGGATAGAGGATAGGATAGGTAATTGGATAGGATAGAGGATAGGATAAGTTAGAGGATAGTATAGGATAGAGGATAGGATAGGATAAAAGGTAGGATAGGATAGAGGACAGGATAGGATAGATGATATTATAGGATAGAGGATAGGATATGATAGAGTAAACGATATTATAGAGGATAGGATAGGATAGAGGATCGGATAGAGGATAGGATAGGATAGAGGAAAGGATAGGATAGGGGATAGGATAGGCAATTGAATAGGATAGAGGATAGGATAAGGTAGAGGATAGGATAGGATAGAGGATAGGATAGGATAAAGGATAGGATAGGATAGAGGATAGGATAGGATAGAGGATCGGACAGAGGATAGGATAGGATAGAGGATAGGATAGGATAGAGGATAGAGTAGGATAGAGGATAGGATAGGATAAAGGATAGGATTGGATAGAGGATCGGATAGAGGATAGGATAGGATAGAGGATAGGATAGGATAGAGGATAGTATAGGATAGAGGATAGGATAGAATAGAGGATAGGATAGGATACAGGATAGGATAGGATAGAGGATAGGATAGGATAGGATAGAGGATAGGATAGGATAGGATAGAGGATAGGATAGAGGATAGGATAGGATAGAGGATAGGATTGGATAGAGGATCGGATAGAGGATAGGATAGGATAGAGGATAGGATAGGATAGAGGATAGAATAGGATAGAGGATGGGATAGGATAGAGGATAGGATATGATAGAGGATAGGATAGGATAGGATAGAGGATAGGATAGGATAGGATAGAGGATAGGATAGAGGATAGGATAGAGGATAGGATAGGATAGAGGATAGGATAGGATAGAGGAGAGGATAGGATAGAGGATAGGATAGGATAGACGATAGGATAGAGGATAGGATAGGATAGAGGATAGGATAGAGGATAGGATAGAGGATAGGATAGGATAGAGGATAGTATAGGATAGAGGATGGGATAGGATAGAGGATAGGATAGGATAGAGGATGGGATAGGATAGAGGATAGGATATGATAGAGGATAGGATAGGATAGGATAGAGGATAGGATAGGATAGGATAGAGGATAGGATAGAGGATAGGATAGAGGATAGGATAGAGGATAGGATAGGATAGAGGATAGGATAGGATAGAGGATAGGATATGATAGAGGATAGGATATGATAGAGGATAGGATAGGATAGGATAGAGGATAGGATAGGATAGGATAGAGGATAGGATAGGATAGGATAGAGGATAGGATAGGATAAAGGATAGGATAGGATAGAGGATAGGATAGGATAGAGGATAGGATAGGATAGAGGATCGGATAGAGGATAGGATAGGATAGAGGATCGGATAGAGGATAGGATAGGATAGAGGATAGGATAGGATAGAGGATAGAGTAGGATAGAGGATAGGATAGGATAAAGGATAGGATTGGATAGAGGATCTGATAGAGGATAGGATAGGATGGAGGATAGGATAGGATCGAGGATAGGATAGGTAATTGGATAGGATAGAGGATAGGATAGGATGGAGGATAGGATAGGATCGAGGATAGGATAGGTAATTGGATAGGATAGAGGATAGGATATGGTAGAGGATAGTATAGGATAGAGGATAGGATAGAGGATCGGATAGGATAGGATAGAGGATAGGATAGAGGATACGATAGAGGATCGGATAGAGGATAGGATAGGATAGAGGAAAGGATAGGATAGAGGATAGGATAGGTAAGTGGATAGGATAGAGGATAGGATAAGTTAGAGGATAGTATAGGATAGAGGATAGGATAGGATAGAGGATAGGATAGGATAAAGGATAGGATAGGATAGAGGATAGGATAGGATAGAGGATAGAATAGGATAGATGATAGAATAGGATAGAGAATAGGATAGGATAGAGGATAGGATAGGATAGAGGATAGGATAGAGGATAGGATAGGATACAGGATAGGAAAGGATAGAGGATAGGATGGGATAGAGGATAGGGTAGGATAGAGGATAGGATAGGATAGAGGATAGGATAGGATAGAGGATAGGAGAGGATAGAGGATAGGATAGAGGATAGGATAGGATAGAGTATAGGATAAGGTAGAGGATAGGATAGGATAGGATAGAGGATAGGATAGGATAGAGGATAGGATAGAGGATCGGATAGAGGATAGGATAGGATAGAGGAAAGGATAGGATAGAGGATAGGATAGGTAATTGGATAGGATAGAGGATAGGATAAGGTAGAGGATAGTATAGGATAGAGGATAGGATAGGATAGAGGATAGGATAGGATAAAGGATAGGATAGGATAGAGGATAGGATAGGATAGAGGATAGGATAGGATAGAGGATCGGATAGAGGATAGGATAGGATAGAGGATCGGATAGAGGATAGGATAGGATAGAGGATAGGATAGGATAGAGGATAGAGTAGGATAGAGGATAGGATAGGATAAAGGATAGGATTGGATAGAGGATCGGATAGAGGATAGAATAGGATAGAGGATAGGATAGGATAGAGGATAGTATAGGATAGAGGATAGGATAGAATAGAGGATAGGATAGGATAAAGGATAGGATAGGATAGAGGATAGGATAGGATAGGATAGAGGATAGGATAGGATAGGATATAGGATAGGATAGAGGATAGGATAGAGGATAGGATAGAGGATAGGATAGGACAGAGGATCGGATAGAGGATAGGATAGGATAGAGGATAGGATAGGATAGAGGAAACGATAGGATAGAAGATAGGATAGGATAGATGATAGGATAGGAAAGAGGGTAGGATAGGATAGAGGATAGGATAGGATAGAGGATAGGATAGTATAGAGGATAGAATAGGATAGATGATATTATAGGATAGAGGATAGGATATGATAGAGTAAACGATATTATAGAGGATAGGATAGGATAGAGGATCGGATAGAGGATAGGATAGGATAGAGGAAAGGATAGGATAGAGGATAGGATAGGCAATTGAATAGGATAGAGGATAGGATAAGGTAGGGGATAGTATAGGATAGAGGATAGGATAGGATAGAGGATAGGATAGGATAAAGGATAGGATAGGATAGAGGATAGGATAGGATAGAGGATCGGACAGAGGATAGGATAGGATAGAGGATAGGATAGGATAGAGGATAGAGTAGGATAGAGGATAGGATAGGATAAAGGATAGGATTGGATAGAGGATCGGATAGAGGATAGGATAGGATAGAGGATAGGATAGGATAGAGGATAGTATAGGATAGAGGATAGGATAGAATAGAGGATAGGATAGGATACAGGATAGGATAGGATAGAGGATAGGATAGGATAGGATAGAGGATAGGATAGGATAGGATAGAGGATAGGATAGAGGATAGGATAGGATAGAGGATAGGATTGGATAGAGGATCGGATAGAGGATAGGATAGGATAGAGGATAGGATAGGATAGAGGATAGAATAGGATAGAGGATGGGATAGGATAGAGGATAGGATATGATAGAGGATAGGATAGGATAGGATAGAGGATAGGATAGGATAGGATAGAGGATAGGATAGAGGATAGGATAGAGGATAGGATAGAGGATAGGATAGGCAATTGGATAGGATAGAGGATAGGATAAGGTAGAGGATAGTATAGGATAGAGGATAGGATAGGATAGAGGATAGGATAGGATAAAGGATAGGATAGGATAGAGGATAGGATAGGATAGAGGATCGGACAGAGGATAGGATAGGATAGAGGATAGGATAGGATAGAGGATAGAGTAGGATAGAGGATAGGATAGGATAAAGGATAGGATTGGATAGAGGATCGGATAGAGGATAGGATAGGATAGAGGATAGGATAGGATACAGGATAGTATAGGATAGAGGATAGGATAGAATAGAGGATAGGATAGGATACAGGATAGGATAGGATAGAGGATAGGATAGGATAGGATAGAGGATAGGATAGGATAGGATAGAGTATAGGATAGAGGATAGGATAGGATAGAGGATAGGATTGGATAGAGGATCGGATAGAGGATAGGATAGGATAGAGGATAGGATAGGATAGAGGATAGGACAGGATAGAGGATGGGATAGGATAGAGGATAGGATATGATAGAGGATAGGATAGGATAGGATAGAGGATAGGATAGGATAGGATAGAGGATAGGATAGAGGATAGGATAGGATAGAGGATAGGATAGGATAGAGAGAGGATAGGATAGAGGATAGGATAGGATAGAGGATAGGATAGAGGATAGGATAGGATAGAGGATAGGATAGAGGATAGGATAGGATAGAGGATAGGATAGGATAGAGGATGGGATAGGATAGAGGATAGGATAGGACAGAGGATGGGATAGGATAGAGGATAGGATATGATAGAGGATAGGATAGGATAGGATAGAGGATAGGATAGGATAGGATAGAGGATAGGATAGAGGATAGGATAGAGGATAGGATAGGATAGAGGATAGGATAGGATAGAGGATAGGATAGGATAGAGGATAGGATAGAGGATAGGATAGGATAGAGGATAGGATAGGATAGAGGATGGGATAGGATAGAGGATAGGATAGGACAGAGGATGGGATAGGATAGAGGATAGGATATGATAGAGGATAGGATAGGATAGGATAGAGGATAGGATAGGATAGGATAGAGGATAGGATAGAGGATAGGATAGAGGATAGGATAGGATAGAGGATAGGATAGGATAGAGGATAGGATATGATAGAGGATAGGATATGATAGAGGATAGGATAGGATAGGATAGAGGATAGGATAGGATAGGATAGAGGATAGGATAGGATATTATAGAGGATAGGATAGGATAGGATAGAGGATAGGATAGAGGATAGGATAGGATAGAGGATAGGATAGGATAGAGGATAGGATAGGATAGAGGATAGGATAGGATAGAGGATAGGATATGATAGAGGATAGGATAGGATAGAGGATCGGATAGAGGATAGGATAGGATAGAGGATAGGATAGGATAGAGGATAGAGTAGGATAGAGGATAGGATAGTATAAAGGATAGGATTGGATAGAGGATCGGATAGAGGATAGAATAGGATAGAGGATATTATAGGATAGAAGATAGTATAGGACAGAGGATAGGATAGAGTAGAGTATAGGATAGGATAAAGGAGAGGATAGGATAGAGGATAGGATAGGATAGAGGATAGGATAGTATAGAGGATAGAATAGGATAGATGATATTATAGGATAGAGGATAGGATATGATAGAGTAAACGATATTCTAGAGGATAGGATAGGATAGAGGATAGAATAGGATTGAGGAGCGTTTAGGATAGAGGATAGGATATGATAGAGGATAGGATAGGATACGATAGAGGATAGGATAGGATAGAGGATAGGATAGGATAGAGGATAGGATAGGATAGAGGATAGGATAGGATAGAGGATAGGATAGGATAGAGGATAGGATAGGATAGAGGATAGGATAGGATAGAGGATAGGATAGGATAGAGGATAGGATAGGACAGGATAGAGGATAGGATAGGATAGAGGATAGAATAGGATACGATAGGAAAGAGGGTAGGATAGGATAGAGGATAGACTATAGGATAGGATAGAGGATAAGATAGGATAGAGGATAGACTATAGGATAGGATAGAGGATAGGATAGGATAGAGGAGAGGATAGGATAGAGGATAGGATAGGATAGAGGATAAGATAGGATAGAGGATAGAATAGGATAGATGATATTATAGGATAGAGGATAGGATATGATAGAGTAAACGATATTATAGAGGATAGGATAGGATAGAGGATCGGATAGAGGATAGGATAGGATAGAGGATGGTATAGAGGATAGAATAGAGGATAGGATAGGATAGAGGATAGGATAGGAAAGAGGATAGGATAGGATACGATAGAGGATAGGATAGATGATAGGATAGGATAGAAGATCTGATAGAGGATACGATCGGATAGAGGATAGGATAGGATAGAGGATCGGATAGGTAATTGGATAGGATAGGGGAGAGGATAAGGTAGAGGCTAGTATAGGATAGAGGATCTGATAGAGGATAGGATAGGATGGAGGATAGGATAGGATCGAAGATAGGATAGGTAATTGGATAGGATAGAGGATAGGATAAGGTAGAGGATAGTATAGGATAGAGGATAGGATAGAGGATCGGATAGGATAGGATAGAGGATAGGATAGAGGATCGGATAGAGGATAGGATACGATAGAGGAAAGGATAGGATAGAGGATAGGATAGGTAATTGGATAGGATAGAGGATAGGATAAGTTAGAGGATAGTATAGGATAGAGGATAGGATAGGATAAAAGGTAGGATAGGATAGAGGACAGGATAGGATAGATGATATTATAGGATAGAGGATAGGATATGATAGAGTAAACGATATTATAGAGGATAGGATAGGATAGAGGATCGGATAGAGGATAGGATAGGATAGAGGAAAGGATAGGATAGGGGATAGGATAGGCAATTGAATAGGATAGAGGATAGGATAAGGTAGAGGATAGGATAGGATAGAGGATAGGATAGGATAAAGGATAGGATAGGATAGAGGATAGGATAGGATAGAGGATCGGACAGAGGATAGGATAGGATAGAGGATAGGATAGGATAGAGGATAGAGTAGGATAGAGGATAGGATAGGATAAAGGATAGGAATGGATAGAGGATCGGATAGAGGATAGGATAGGATAGAGGATAGGATAGGATAGAGGATAGTATAGGATAGAGGATAGGATAGAATAGAGGATAGGATAGGATACAGGATAGGATAGGATAGAGGATAGGATAGGATAGGATAGAGGATAGGATAGGATAGGATAGAGGATAGGATAGAGGATAGGATAGGATAGAGGATAGGATTGGATAGAGGATCGGATAGAGGATAGGATAGGATAGAGGATAGGATAGGATAGAGGATAGAATAGGATAGAGGATGGGATAGGATAGAGGATAGGATATGATAGAGGATAGGATAGGATAGGATAGAGGATAGGATAGGATAGGATAGAGGATAGGATAGAGGATAGGATAGAGGATAGGATAGGATAGAGGATAGGATAGGATAGAGGAGAGGATAGGATAGAGGATAGGATAGGATAGACGATAGGATAGAGGATAGGATAGGATAGAGGATAGGATAGAGGATAGGATAGAGGATAGGATAGGATAGAGGATAGGATAGGATAGAGGATGGGATAGGATAGAGGATAGGATAGGATAGAGGATGGGATAGGATAGAGGATAGGATATGATAGAGGATAGGATAGGATAGGATAGAGGATAGGATAGGATAGGATAGAGGATAGGATAGAGGATAGGATAGAGGATAGGATAGAGGATAGGATAGGATAGAGGATAGGATAGGATAGAGGATAGGATATGATAGAGGATAGGATATGATAGAGGATAGGATAGGATAGGATAGAGGATAGGATAGGATAGGATAGAGGATAGGATAGGATAGGATAGAGGATAGGATAGGATAAAGGATAGGATAGGATAGAGGATAGGATAGGATAGAGGATAGGATAGGATAGAGGATCGGATAGAGGATAGGATAGGATAGAGGATCGGATAGAGGATAGGATAGGATAGAGGATAGGATAGGATAGAGGATAGAGTAGGATAGAGGATAGGATAGGATAAAGGATAGGATTGGATAGAGGATCGGATAGAGGATAGAATAGGATAGAGGATAGGATAGGATAGAGGATAGTATAGGATAGAGGATAGGATAGAATAGAGGATAGGATAGGATAAAGGATAGGATAGGATAGAGGATAGGATAGGATAGGATAGAGGATAGGATAGGATAGGATATAGGATAGGATAGAGGATAGGATAGAGGATAGGATAGAGGATAGGATAGGACAGAGGATCGGATAGAGGATAGGATAGGATAGAGGATAGGATAGGATAGAGGATAGGATAGGATACAGGATAGTATAGGATAGAGGATAGGATAGAATAGAGGATAGGATAGGATACAGGATAGGATAGAATAGAGGATAGGATAGGATAGGATAGAGGATAGGATAGGATAGGATAGAGTATAGGATAGAGGATAGGATAGGATAGAGGATAGGATTGGATAGAGGATCGGATAGAGGATAGGATAGGATAGAGGATAGGATAGGATAGAGGATAGGACAGGATAGAGGATGGGATAGGATAGAGGATAGGATATGATAGAGGATAGGATAGGATAGGATAGAGGATAGGATAGAGGATAGGATAGGATAGAGGATAGGATAGGATAGAGAGAGGATAGGATAGAGGATAGGATAGGATAGAGGATAGGATAGAGGATAGGATAGGATAGAGGATAGGATAGAGGATAGGATAGGATAGAGGATAGGATAGGATAGAGGATGGGATAGGATAGAGGATAGGATAGGACAGAGGATGGGATAGGATAGAGGATAGGATATGATAGAGGATAGGATAGGATAGGATAGAGGATAGGATAGGATAGGATAGAGGATAGGATAGAGGATAGGATAGAGGATAGGATAGGATAGAGGATAGGATAGGATAGAGGATAGGATATGATAGAGGATAGGATATGATAGAGGATAGGATAGGATAGGATAGAGGATAGGATAGGATAGGATAGAGGATAGGATAGGATAGAGGATAGAATAGGATACGATAGGAAAGAGGGTAGGATAGGATAGAGGATAGACTATAGGATAGGATAGAGGATAAGATAGGATAGAGGATAGACTATAGGATAGGATAGAGGATAGGATAGGATAGAGGAGAGGATAGGATAGAGGATAGGATAGGATAGAGGATAAGATAGGATAGAGGATAGAATAGGATAGATGATATTATAGGATAGAGGATAGGATATTATAGAGTAAACGATATTATAGAGGATAGGATAGGATAGAGGATCGGATAGAGGATAGGATAGGATAGAGGATGGTATAGAGGATAGAATAGAGGATAGGATAGGATAGAGGATAGGATAGGAAAGAGGATAGGATAGGATACGATAGAGGATAGGATAGATGATAGGATAGGATAGAAGATCTGATAGAGGATACGATCGGATAGAGGATAGGATAGGATAGAGGATCGGATAGGTAATTGGATAGGATAGGGGAGAGGATAAGGTAGAGGCTAGTATAGGATAGAGGATCTGATAGAGGATAGGATAGGATGGAGGATAGGATAGGATCGAAGATAGGATAGGTAATTGGATAGGATAGAGGATAGGATAAGGTAGAGGATAGTATAGGATAGAGGATAGGATAGAGGATCGGATAGGATAGGATAGAGGATAGGATAGAGGATCGGATAGAGGATAGGATACGATAGAGGAAAGGATAGGATAGAGGATAGGATAGGTAATTGGATAGGATAGAGGATAGGATAAGGTAGAGGATAGGATAGGATAGAGGATAGGATAGGATAAAGGATAGGATAGGATAGAGGATAGGATAGGATAGACGATCGGACAGAGGATAGGATAGGATAGAGGATAGGATAGGATAGAGGATAGAGTAGGATAGAGGATAGGATAGGATAAAGGATAGGATTGGATAGAGGATCGGATAGAGGATAGGATAGGATAGAGGATAGGATAGGATAGAGGATAGTATAGGATAGAGGATAGGATAGAATAGAGGATAGGATAGGATACAGGATAGGATAGGATAGAGGATAGGATAGGATAGGATAGAGGATAGGATAGGATAGGATAGAGGATAGGATAGAGGATAGGATAGGATAGAGGATAGGATTGGATAGAGGATCGGATAGAGGATAGGATAGGATAGAGGATAGGATAGGATAGAGGATAGAATAGGATAGAGGATGGGATAGGATAGAGGATAGGATATGATAGAGGATAGGATAGGATAGGATAGAGGATAGGATAGGATAGGATAGAGGATAGGATAGAGGATAGGATAGAGGATAGGATAGGATAGAGGATAGGATAGGATAGAGGAGAGGATAGGATAGAGGATAGGATAGGATAGACGATAGGATAGAGGATAGGATAGGATAGAGGATAGGATAGAGGATAGGATAGAGGATAGGATAGGATAGAGGATAGGATAGGATAGAGGATGGGATAGGATAGAGGATAGGATAGGATAGAGGATGGGATAGGATAGAGGATAGGATATGATAGAGGATAGGATAGGATAGGATAGAGGATAGGATAGGATAGGATAGAGGATAGGATAGAGGATAGGATAGAGGATAGGATAGAGGATAGGATAGGATAGAGGATAGGATAGGATAGAGGATAGGATATGATAGAGGATAGGATATGATAGAGGATAGGATAGGATAGGATAGAGGATAGGATAGGATAGGATAGAGGATAGGATAGGATAGGATAGAGGATAGGATAGGATAGGATAGAGGATAGGATAGAGGATAGGATAGGATAGAGGATAGGATAGGATAGAGGATAGGATATGATAGAGGATAGGATAGGATAGAGGATCGGATAGAGGATAGGATAGGATAGAGGATAGGATAGGATAGAGGATAGAGTAGGATAGAGGATAGGATAGTATAAAGGATAGGATTGGATAGAGGATCGGATAGAGGATAGAATAGGATAGAGGATAGGATAGGATAGAGGATAGTATAGGATAGAGGATAGGATAGAGTAGAGGATACGATAGGATAAAGGAGAGGATAGGATAGAGGATAGGATAGGATAGAGGATAGGATAGTATAGAGGATAGAATAGGATAGATGATATTATAGGATAGAGGATAGGATATGATAGAGTAAACGATATTCTAGAGGATAGGATAGGATAGAGGATCGGATAGAGGATAGGATAGGATAGAGGATGGTATAGAGGATAGGATAGAGGATAGGATAGGATAGAGGATAGGATAGGATAGAGGATAGTATAGGATAGAGAATAGGATAGAATAGAGGAAAGGATAGGATAAAGGATAGGATAGGATAGAGGATAGGATAGGATAGGATAGAGGATAGGATAGAGGATAGGATAGGATAGAGGATCGGATAGAGGATAGGATAGGATAGAGGATAGGATAGGATAGAGGATAGTATAGGATAGAGGATAGGATAGAATAGAGGATAGGATAGGATACAGGATAGGATAGGATAGAGGATAGGATAGGATAGGATAGAGGATAGGATAGGATAGGATAGAGGATAGGATAGAGGATAGGATATGATAGAGGATAGGAGAGGATAGGATAGAGGATAGGATAGGATAGGATAGAGGATAGGATAGAGGATAGGATAGAGGATAGGATAGAGGATAGGATAGGATAGAGGATAGGATAGGATAGAGGATAGGATAGGATAGAGGAGAGGATAGCATAGAGGATAGGATAGGATAGACGATAGGATAGAGGATAGGATAGGATAGAGGATGGGATAGGATAGAGGATAGGATAGGATAGAGGATGGGATAGGATAGAGGATAGGATATGATAGAGTAAACGATATTCTAGAGGATAGGATAGGATAGAGGATCGGATAGAGGATAGGATAGGATAGAGGATGGTATAGAGGATAGGATAGAGGATAGGATAGGATAGAGGATAGTATAGGATAGAGAATAGGATAGAATAGAGGAAAGGATAGGATAAAGGATAGGATAGGATAGAGGATAGGATAGGATAGGATAGAGGATAGGATAGAGGATAGGATAGGATAGAGGATCGGATAGAGGATAGGATAGGATAGAGGATAGGATAGGATAGAGGATAGTATAGGATAGAGGATAGGATAGAATAGAGGATAGGATAGGATACAGGATAGGATAGGATAGAGGATAGGATAGGATAGGATAGAGGATAGGATAGGATAGGATAGAGGATAGGATAGAGGATAGGATAGGATAGAGGATAGGATTGGATAGAGGATCGGATAGAGGATAGGATAGGATAGAGGATAGGATAGGATAGAGGATAGGATAGGATAGAGGATGGGATAGGATAGAGGATAGGATATGATAGAGGATAGGATAGGATAGGATAGAGGATAGGATAGGATAGGATAGAGGATAGGATAGAGGATAGGATAGAGGATAGGATAGGATAGAGGATAGGATAGGATAGAGGAGAGGATAGGATAGAGGATAGGATAGGATAGACGATAGGATAGAGGATAGGATAGGATAGAGGATAGGATAGAGGATAGGATAGAGGATAGGATAGGATAGAGGATAGGATAGGATAGAGGATGGGATAGGATAGAGGATAGGATAGGATAGAGGATGGGATAGGATAGAGGATAGGATATGATAGAGGATAGGATAGGATAGGATAGAGGATAGGATAGGATAGGATAGAGGATAGGATAGAGGATAGGATAGAGGATAGGATAGGATAGAGGATAGGATAGGATAGAGGATAGGATATGATAGAGGATAGGATATGATAGAGGATAGGATAGGATAGGATAGAGGATAGGATAGGATAGGATAGAGGATAGGATAGGATAGGATAGAGGATAGGATAGGATAGGATAGAGGATAGGATAGAGGATAGGATAGGATAGAGGATAGGATAGGATAGAGGATAGGATATGATAGAGGATAGGATAGAGGATAGAATAGGATAGAGGATAGGATAGGATAGAGGATAGTATAGGATAGAGGATAGGATAGAGTAGAGGATAGGATAGGATAAAGGAGAGGATCGGATAGAGGATAGGATAGGATAGAGGATGGTATAGAGGATAGGATAGAGGATAGGATAGGATAGAGGATAGGATAGGATAGAGGATAGTATAGGATAGAGAATAGGATAGAATAGAGGAAAGGATAGGATAAAGGATAGGACAGGATAGAGGATAGGATAGGATAGGATAGAGGATAGGATAGAGGATAGGATAGGATAGAGGATAGGATAGAGGATAGGATAGGATAGAGGAGAGGATAGGATAGAGGATAGGATAGGACAGAGGATAGGATAGGATAGAGGATAGGATAGGATAGGATAGAGGATAGGATAGGATAGAGGATAGAATAGGATACGATAGAGGATAGGATAGGATAGAGGATAGGATAGGATAGAGGATAGGATAGGATAGAGGATAGGATAGAGGATAGGATAAGATAGAGGATAGGATAGGATAGAGGATAGATAGGATAGAGGATAGTATAGGATAGAGGATAGGATAGAATAGAGGATAGGATAGGATAACGGATAGGATAGGATAGAGGATAGGATAGGATAGGATAGAGGATAGGATAGGATAGAGGATAGGATAGAGGATCGGATAGAGGATAGGATAGGATAGAGGAAAGGATAGGATAGAGGATAGGATAGGTAATTGGATAGGATAGAGGATAGGATAAGGTAGAGGATAGTATAGGATAGAGGATAGGATAGGATAGAGGATAGGATAGGATAAAGGATAGGATAGGATAGAGGATAGGATAGGATAGAGGGTCGGACAGAGGATAGGATAGGATAGAGGATAGGATAGGATAGAGGATAGAGTAGGATAGAGGATAGGATAGGATAAAGGATAGGATTGGATAGAGGATCGGATAGAGGATAGGATAGGATAGAGGATAGTAGAGGATAGAGGATAGGATAGAATAGAGGATAGGATAGGATACAGGATAGGATAGGACAGAGGATAGGATAGGATAGGATAGAGGATAGGAAAGGATAGGATAGAGGATAGGATAGAGGATAGGATAGGATAGAGGATAGGATAGGATAGAGTTGAGGATAGGATAGAGGATAGGATAGGATAGATGATATTATAGGATAGAGGATAGGATATGATAGAGTAAACGATATTATAGAGGATAGGATAGGATACAGGATCGGATAGAGGATAGGATAGGATAGAGGATGGTATAGAGGATAGGATAGAGGATAGGATAGGATAGAGGATAGCACAGGAACGAGGATAGGATAGGATACGATAGAGGATAGTATAGATGATAGGATAGGATAGAGGATCTGATAGAGGATACGATCGGATAGAGGATAGGATAGGATAGAGGATCGGATAGGTAATTGGATAGGATAGGGGAGAGGATAAGGTAGAGGCTAGTATAGGATAGAGGATCTGATAGAGGATAGGATAGGATGGAGGATAGGATAGGATCGAGGATAGGATAGGTAATTGGATAGGATAGAGGATAGGATAAGGTAGAGGATAGTATAGGATAGAGGATAGGATAGAGAATCGGATAGGATAGGATAGAGGATAGGATAGAGGATAGGGTAGAGGATCGGATAGAGGATAGGATAGGATAGAGGAAAGGATAGGATAGAGGATAGGATAGGTAATTGGATAGGATAGAGGATAGGATAAGTTAGAGGATAGTATAGGATAGAGGATAGGATAGGATAGAGGATAGGATAGGATAAAGGATAGGATAGTATAGAGGATTGGATAGGATAGAGGATAGAATAGGATAGGAAAGGATAGAGGATAGGATGGGGTAGAGGATAGGATAGGATAGAGGATAGGATAGGATAGAGGATAGGATAGGATAGAGGATAGGATAGGAAAGAGGATAGGATAGAGGATAGGATAGGATAGAGGATAGGATAGGATAGAGGATAGGATAGGTAATTGGATAGGATAGAGGATAGAGTAGGATAGAGGATAGGATAGAGGAGAGGATAGGATAGAGGATAGGATAGGATAGAGGATAGGATAGGATAGAGGATAGGATAGGTAATTGGATAGGATAGAGGATAGGATAAGGTAGAGGATAGTATATGATAGAGGATAGGATAGGATAGGATAGGATAGAGGATAGGATAGGATAAAGGATAGGATAGGATAGAGGATAGGATAGGATAGAGGATAGGATAGGTTAGAGGATAGGATAGGATAGAGGATAGGATAGAGGATAGGATAGGTAATTGGATAGGATAGAGTATAGGATAAGGTAGAGGATAGGATGGGATAGAGGATAGGATAGGATAAAGGATAGGATAGGACAGATGATAGGATAGGATAGAGAATAGGATAGGATACAGGATAGGATAGGATAGAGGATAGGATAGAGGATAGGATAGGATAGAGGATAGGAAAGGATAGAGGATAGGATGGGGTAGAGGATAGGATAGGATAGAGGATAGGATAGGATAGAGGATAGGATGGGATAGAGGATAGGATAGGAAAGAGGATAGGATAGAGGATAGGATAGGATAGAGGATAGGATAGGATAGAGGATAGGATAGGTAATTGGATAGGATAGAGGATAGAGTAGGATATAGGATAGGATAGAGGAGAGGATAGGATAGAGGATAGGATAGGATAGAGGATAGGATAGGATAGAGGATAGGATAGGTAATTGGATAGGATAGAGGATAGGATAAGGTAGAGGATAGTATAGGATAGAGGATAGGATAGGATAGAGGATAGGATAGGATAAAGGATAGGATAGGATAGAGGATAGGATAGGATAGAGGATAGGATAGGTTAGAGGATAGGATAGGATAGAGGATAGGATAGAGGATAGGATAGGTAATTGGATAGGATAGAGTATAGGATACGGTAGAGGATAGGATAGGATAGAGGATATAATAGGGTAGAGGATAGGATAGGATAGAGGATAGGATAGGAAAGAGGATAGGATAGGATAGAGGGTAGGATAGGATAGAGTATAGGATAGAGGATAGGATAGGATAGAGGATAGGATAGGTAATTGGATAGGATAGAGGATAGGATAAGGTAGAGGATAGTATAGGATAGAGGATAGGATAGGATAGAGGATAGGATAGGATAAAGGATAGGATAGGATAGAGGATAGGATAGGATAGAGGGTCGGACAGAGGATAGGATAGGATAGAGGATAGGATAGGATAGAGGATATAGTAGGATAGAGGATAGGATAGGATAAAGGATAGGATTGGATAGAGGATCGGATAGAGGATAGGATAGGATAGAGGATAGTAGAGGATAGAGGATAGGATATGATAGAGTAAACGATATTATAGAGGATAGGATAGGATACAGGATCGGATAGAGGATAGGATAGGATAGAGGATGGTATAGAGGATAGGATAGAGGATAGGATAGGATAGAGGATAGCACAGGAACGAGGATAGGATAGGATACGATAGAGGATAGGATAGATGATAGGATAGGATAGAGGATCTGATAGAGGATACGATCGGATAGAGGATAGGATAGGATAGAGGATCGGATAGGTAATTGGATAGGATAGGGGAGAGGATAAGGTAGAGGCTAGTATAGGATAGAGGATCTGATAGAGGATAGGATAGGATGGAGGATAGGATAGGATCGAGGATAGGATAGGTAATTGGATAGGATACAGGATAGGATAAGGTAGAGGATAGTATAGGATAGAGGATAGGATAGAGAATCGGATAGGATATGATAGAGGATAGGATAGAGGATAGGGTAGAGGATCGGATAGAGGATAGGATAGGATAGAGGAAAGGATAGGATAGAGGATAGGATAGGTAATTGGATAGGATAGAGGATAGGATAAGTTAGAGGATAGTATAGGATAGAGGATAGGATAGGATAGAGGATAGGATAGGATAAAGGATAGGATAGTATAGAGGATTGGATAGGATAGAGGATAGAATAGGATAGGAAAGGATAGAGGATAGGATGGGGTAGAGGATAGGATAGGATAGAGGATAGGATAGGATAGAGGATAGGATAGGATAGAGGATAGGATAGGAAAGAGGATAGGATAGAGGATAGGATAGGATAGAGGATAGGATAGGATAGAGGATAGGATAGGTAATTGGATAGGATAGAGGATAGAGTAGGATAGAGGATAGGATAGAGGAGAGGATAGGATAGAGGTTAGGATAGGATAGAGGATAGGATAGGATAGAGGATAGGATAGAGGATAGGATAGGTAATTGGATAGGATAGAGTATAGGATAAGGTAGAGGATAGGATAGGATAGAGGATAGTATAGGATAGAGGATAGGATGGGATAGAGGATAGGATAGGATAAAGGATAGGATAGGACAGATGATAGGATAGGATAGAGAATAGGATAGGATACAGGATAGGATAGGATAGAGGATAGGATAGAGGATAGGATAGGATAGAGGATAGGAAAGGATAGAGGATAGGATGGGGTAGAGGATAGGATAGGATAGAGGATAGGATAGGATAGAGGATAGGATGGGATAGAGGATAGGATAGGAAAGAGGATAGGATAGAGGATAGGATAGGATAGAGGATAGGATAGGATAGAGGATAGGATAGGTAATTGGATAGGATAGAGGATAGAGTAGGATAGAGGATAGGATAGAGGAGAGGATAGGATAGAGGATAGGATAGGATAGAGGATAGGATAGAATAGAGGATAGGATAGGATAACGGATAGGATAGGATAGAGGATAGGATAGGATAGGATAGAGGATAGGATAGGATAGAGGATAGGATAGAGGATCGGATAGAGGATAGGATAGGATAGAGGAAAGGATAGGATAGAGGATAGGATAGGTAATTGGATAGGATAGAGGATAGGATAAGGTAGAGGATAGTATAGGATAGAGGATAGGATAGGATAGAGGATAGGATAGGATAAAGGATAGGATAGGATAGAGGATAGGATAGGATAGAGGGTCGGACAGAGGATAGGATAGGATAGAGGATAGGATAGGATAGAGGATAGAGTAGGATAGAGGATAGGATAGGATAAAGGATAGGATTGGATAGAGGATCGGATAGAGGATAGGATAGGATAGAGGATAGTAGAGGATAGAGGATAGGATAGAATAGAGGATAGGATAGGATACAGGATAGGATAGGACAGAGGATAGGATAGGATAGGATAGAGGATAGGAAAGGATAGGATAGAGGATAGGATAGAGGATAGGATAGGATAGAGGATAGGATAGGATAGAGTTGAGGATAGGATAGAGGATAGGATAGGATAGATGATATTATAGGATAGAGGATAGGATATGATAGAGTAAACGATATTATAGAGGATAGGATAGGATACAGGATCGGATAGAGGATAGGATAGGATAGAGGATGGTATAGAGGATAGGATAGAGGATAGGATAGGATAGAGGATAGCACAGGAACGAGGATAGGATAGGATACGATAGAGGATAGTATAGATGATAGGATAGGATAGAGGATCTGATAGAGGATACGATCGGATAGAGGATAGGATAGGATAGAGGATCGGATAGGTAATTGGATAGGATAGGGGAGAGGATAAGGTAGAGGCTAGTATAGGATAGAGGATCTGATAGAGGATAGGATAGGATGGAGGATAGGATAGGATCGAGGATAGGATAGGTAATTGGATAGGATAGAGGATAGGATAAGGTAGAGGATAGTATAGGATAGAGGATAGGATAGAGAATCGGATAGGATAGGATAGAGGATAGGATAGAGGATAGGGTAGAGGATCGGATAGAGGATAGGATAGGATAGAGGAAAGGATAGGATAGAGGATAGGATAGGTAATTGGATAGGATAGAGGATAGGATAAGTTAGAGGATAGTATAGGATAGAGGATAGGATAGGATAGAGGATAGGATAGGATAAAGGATAGGATAGTATAGAGGATTGGATAGGATAGAGGATAGAATAGGATAGGAAAGGATAGAGGATAGGATGGGGTAGAGGATAGGATAGGATAGAGGATAGGATAGGATAGAGGATAGGATAGGATAGAGGATAGGATAGGAAAGAGGATAGGATAGAGGATAGGATAGGATAGAGGATAGGATAGGATAGAGGATAGGATAGGTAATTGGATAGGATAGAGGATAGAGTAGGATAGAGGATAGGATAGAGGAGAGGATAGGATAGAGGATAGGATAGGATAGAGGATAGGATAGGATAGAGGATAGGATAGGTAATTGGATAGGATAGAGGATAGGATAAGGTAGAGGATAGTATATGATAGAGGATAGGATAGGATAGGATAGGATAGAGGATAGGATAGGATAAAGGATAGGATAGGATAGAGGATAGGATAGGATAGAGGATAGGATAGGTTAGAGGATAGGATAGGATAGAGGATAGGATAGAGGATAGGATAGGTAATTGGATAGGATAGAGTATAGGATAAGGTAGAGGATAGGATGGGATAGAGGATAGGATAGGATAAAGGATAGGATAGGACAGATGATAGGATAGGATAGAGAATAGGATAGGATACAGGATAGGATAGGATAGAGGATAGGATAGAGGATAGGATAGGATAGAGGATAGGAAAGGATAGAGGATAGGATGGGGTAGAGGATAGGATAGGATAGAGGATAGGATAGGATAGAGGATAGGATGGGATAGAGGATAGGATAGGAAAGAGGATAGGATAGAGGATAGGATAGGATAGAGGATAGGATAGGATAGAGGATAGGATAGGTAATTGGATAGGATAGAGGATAGAGTAGGATATAGGATAGGATAGAGGAGAGGATAGGATAGAGGATAGGATAGGATAGAGGATAGGATAGGATAGAGGATAGGATAGGTAATTGGATAGGATAGAGGATAGGATAAGGTAGAGGATAGTATAGGATAGAGGATAGGATAGGATAGAGGATAGGATAGGATAAAGGATAGGATAGGATAGAGGATAGGATAGGATAGAGGATAGGATAGGTTAGAGGATAGGATAGGATAGAGGATAGGATAGAGGATAGGATAGGTAATTGGATAGGATAGAGTATAGGATACGGTAGAGGATAGGATAGGATAGAGGATATAATAGGGTAGAGGATAGGATAGGATAGAGGATAGGATAGGAAAGAGGATAGGATAGGATAGAGGGTAGGATAGGATAGAGTATAGGATAGAGGATAGGATAGGATAGAGGATAGGATAGGTAATTGGATAGGATAGAGGATAGGATAAGGTAGAGGATAGTATAGGATAGAGGATAGGATAGGATAGAGGATAGGATAGGATAAAGGATAGGATAGGATAGAGGATAGGATAGGATAGAGGGTCGGACAGAGGATAGGATAGGATAGAGGATAGGATAGGATAGAGGATATAGTAGGATAGAGGATAGGATAGGATAAAGGATAGGATTGGATAGAGGATCGGATAGAGGATAGGATAGGATAGAGGATAGTAGAGGATAGAGGATAGGATATGATAGAGTAAACGATATTATAGAGGATAGGATAGGATACAGGATCGGATAGAGGATAGGATAGGATAGAGGATGGTATAGAGGATAGGATAGAGGATAGGATAGGATAGAGGATAGCACAGGAACGAGGATAGGATAGGATACGATAGAGGATAGGATAGATGATAGGATAGGATAGAGGATCTGATAGAGGATACGATCGGATAGAGGATAGGATAGGATAGAGGATCGGATAGGTAATTGGATAGGATAGGGGAGAGGATAAGGTAGAGGCTAGTATAGGATAGAGGATCTGATAGAGGATAGGATAGGATGGAGGATAGGATAGGATCGAGGATAGGATAGGTAATTGGATAGGATACAGGATAGGATAAGGTAGAGGATAGTATAGGATAGAGGATAGGATAGAGAATCGGATAGGATATGATAGAGGATAGGATAGAGGATAGGGTAGAGGATCGGATAGAGGATAGGATAGGATAGAGGAAAGGATAGGATAGAGGATAGGATAGGTAATTGGATAGGATAGAGGATAGGATAAGTTAGAGGATAGTATAGGATAGAGGATAGGATAGGATAGAGGATAGGATAGGATAAAGGATAGGATAGTATAGAGGATTGGATAGGATAGAGGATAGAATAGGATAGGAAAGGATAGAGGATAGGATGGGGTAGAGGATAGGATAGGATAGAGGATAGGATAGGATAGAGGATAGGATAGGATAGAGGATAGGATAGGAAAGAGGATAGGATAGAGGATAGGATAGGATAGAGGATAGGATAGGATAGAGGATAGGATAGGTAATTGGATAGGATAGAGGATAGAGTAGGATAGAGGATAGGATAGAGGAGAGGATAGGATAGAGGTTAGGATAGGATAGAGGATAGGATAGGATAGAGGATAGGATAGAGGATAGGATAGGTAATTGGATAGGATAGAGTATAGGATAAGGTAGAGGATAGGATAGGATAGAGGATAGTATAGGATAGAGGATAGGATGGGATAGAGGATAGGATAGGATAAAGGATAGGATAGGACAGATGATAGGATAGGATAGAGAATAGGATAGGATACAGGATAGGATAGGATAGAGGATAGGATAGAGGATAGGATAGGATAGAGGATAGGAAAGGATAGAGGATAGGATGGGGTAGAGGATAGGATAGGATAGAGGATAGGATAGGATAGAGGATAGGATGGGATAGAGGATAGGATAGGAAAGAGGATAGGATAGAGGATAGGATAGGATAGAGGATAGGATAGGATAGAGGATAGGATAGGTAATTGGATAGGATAGAGGATAGAGTAGGATAGAGGATAGGATAGAGGAGAGGATAGGATAGAGGATAGGATAGGATAGAGGATAGGATAGGATAGAGGATAGGATAGGTAATTGGATAGGATAGAGGATAGGATAAGGTAGAGGATAGTATAGGATAGAGGATTGGATAGGATAGAGGATAGGATAGGATAAAGGATAGGATAGGATAGAGGATAGGATAGGATAGAGGATAGGATAGGTTAGAGGATAGGATAGGATAGAGGATAGGATAGAGGATAGGATAGGTAATTGAATAGGATAGAGTATAGGATAAGGTAGAGGATAGGATAGGATAGAGGATATAATAGGGTAGAGGATAGGATAGGATAGAGGATAGGATAGGAAAGAGGATAGGATAGGATAGAGGGTAGGATTGGATAGAGTATAGGATAGAGGATAGGATAGGATAGAGGATAGGATAGGATAGAGGATAGGATAGGATAGATGATGGGATAGGATACATTATAGGATATGATAGAGGATAGGATCGGATAGAGGATAGGATAGGATAGAGGATCGGATAGAGGATAGGATTGGATAGAGGATAGGATAGGATAGAGGATAGAGTAGGATAGAGGATAGGATAGGATAAAGGATAGGATTGGATAGAGGATCGGATAGAGGATAGAATAGGATAGAGGATAGGATAGGATAGGATAGAGGATAGGATACTATAGGATAGAGGATAGGATAGGAAAGAGGGTAGGATAGGATAGAGGATAGACTATAGGATAGGATAGAGGATAGGATAGGATAGAGGATAGACTATAGGATAGGATAGAGGATAGGATAGGATAGAGGAGAGGAAAGGATAGAAGATAGGATAGGATAGATGATAGGATAGGAAAGAGGGTAGGATAGGATAGAGGATAGAGTATAGGATAGGATAGAGGATAGGATAGGATAGAGGAGAGGATAGGATAGAGGATAGGATAGGATAGAGGATAGGATAGGATAGAGGATAGGATAGGATAGGATAGAGGATAGGATAGGATAGGATAGAGGATAGGATACAGGATAGGATAGAGGATAGGATAGGATAGAGGATAGGATAGGATAGAGGAGAGGATAGGATAGAGGATAGGATAGGATAGACGATAGGATAGAGGATAGGATAGGATAGAGGATAGGATAGATGATAGGATAGGATAGAGGATAGGATAGGATAGAGGATGGGATAGGATAGAGGATAGGATAGGATAGAGGATGGGATAGGATAGAGGATAGGATAGGATAGAGGATAGAGTAGGATAGAGGATAGGATAGGATAAAGGATAGGATTGGATAGAGGATCGGATAGAGGATAGGATAGGATAGAGGATAGGATAGGATAGAGGATAGTATAGGATAGAGGATAGGATGGAATAGAGGATAGGATAGGATACAGGATAGGATAGGATAGAGGATAGGATAGGATAGGATAGAGGATAGGATAGGATAGGATAGAGGATAGGATAGAGGATAGGATAGGATAGAGGATAGGATTGGATAGAGGATCGGATAGAGGATAGGATAGGATAGAGGATAGGATAGGATAGAGGATAGCATAGGATAGAGGATGGGATAGGATAGAGGATAGGATATGATAGAGGATAGGATAGGATAGGATAGAGGATAGGATAGGATAGGATAGAGGATAGGATAGAGGATAGGATAGAGGATAGGATAGGATAGAGGATAGGATAGGATAGAGGAGAGGATAGGATAGGATAGACGATAGGATAGAGGATAGGATAGGATAGAGGATAGGATAGAGGATAGGATAGGATAGAGGATAGGATAGGATAGAGGATGGGATAGGATAGAGGATAGGATAGGATAGAGGATGGGATAGGATAGAGGATAGGATATGATAGAGGATAGGATAGGATAGGATAGAGGATAGGATAGGATAGGATAGAGGATAGGATAGAGGATAGGATAGAGGATAGGATTGGATAGAGGATAGGATAGGATAGAGGATAGGATATGATAGAGGATAGGATATGATAGAGGATAGGATAGGATAGGATAGAGGATAGGATAGGATAGGATAGAGGATAGGATAGGATAGGATAGAGGATAGGATAGGATAGGATAGAGGATAGGATAGAGGATAGGATAGGATAGAGGATAGGATAGGATAGAGGATAGGATATGATAGAGGATAGGATAGGATAGAGGATCGGATAGAGGATAGGATAGGATAGAGGATAGGATAGGATAGAGGATAGAGTAGGATAGAGGATAGGATAGTATAAAGGATAGGATTGGATAGAGGATCGGATAGAGGATAGAATAGGATAGAGGATAGGATAGGATAGAGGATAGTATAGGATAGAGGATAGGATAGAGTAGAGGATAGGATAGGATAAAGGAGAGGATAGGATAGAGGATAGGATAGGATAGAGGATAGGATAGTATAGAGGATAGAATAGGATAGATGATATTATAGGATAGAGGATAGGATATGATAGAGTAAACGATATTCTAGAGGATAGGATAGGATAGAGGATCGGATAGAGGATAGGATAGGATAGAGGATGGAGGATAGGATAGGATCGAGGATAGGATAGGTAATTGGATAGGATAGAGGATAGGATAAGGTAGAGGATAGTATAGGATAGAGGATAGGATAGAGAATCGGATAGGATAGGATAGAGGATAGGATAGGATAGAGGATAGAGTAGGATAGAGGATAGGATAGGATAAAGGATAGGATTGGATAGAGGATCGGATAGAGGATAGGATAGGATAGAGGATAGTAGAGGATAGAGGATAGGATAGAATAGAGGATAGGATAGGATACAGGATAGGATAGGATAGAGGATAGGATAGGATCGGATAGAGGATAGGAAAGGATAGGATAGAGGATAGGATAGAGGATAGGATAGGATAGAGGATAGGATAGGATAGAGTTGAGGATAGGATAGAGGATAGGATAGGATAGATGATATTATAGGATAGAGGATAGGATATGATAGAGTAAACGATATTATAGAGGATAGGATAGGATATAGGATCGGATAGAGGATAGGATAGGATAGAGGATGGTATAGAGGATAGGATAGAGGATAGGATAGGATAGAGGATAGCACAGGAACGAGGATAGGATAGGATACGATAGAGGATAGGATAGATGATAGGATAGGATAGAGGATCTGATAGAGGATACGATCGGATAGAGGATAGGATAGGATAGAGGATCGGATAGGTAATTGGATAGGATAGAGGATAGAGTAGGATAGAGGATAGGATAGAGGAGAGGATAGGATAGAGGATAGGATAGGATAGAGGATAGGATAGGATAGAGGATAGGATAGGTAATTGGATAGGATAGAGGATAGGATAAGGTAGAGGATAGTATAGGATAGAGGATAGGATAGGATAGAGGATAGGATAGGATAGAGGATAGAGTAGGATAGAGGATAGGATAGGATTGGATAGAGGATCGGATAGAGGATAGAATAGGATAGAGGATAGGATAGGATAGGATAGAGGATAGGATACTATAGGATAGAGGATAGGATAGGAAAGAGGGTAGGATAGGATAGAGGATAGACTATAGGATAGGATAGAGGATAGGATAGGTTAGAGGATAGGATAGGATAGAGGATAGGATAGAGGATAGGATAGGTAATTGGATAGGATAGAGGATAGGATAAGGTAGAGGATAGTATAGGATAGAGGATAGGATAGGATAGAGGATAGGATAGGATAGAGGATAGAGTAGGATAGAGGATAGGATAGGATAAAGGATAGGATTGGATAGAGGATCGGATAGAGGATAGAATAGGATAGAGGATAGGATAGGATAGGATAGAGGATAGGATAGAGGATAGGATAGGTAATTGGATAGGATAGAGTATAGGATAAGGTAGAGGATAGGATAGGATAGAGGATATAATAGGGTAGAGGATAGGATAGGATAGAGGATAGGATAGGAAAGAGGATAGGATAGGATAGAGGGTAGGATAGGATAGAGTATAGGATAGAGGATAGGATAGGATAGAGGATAGGATAGGATAGAGGATGGGATAGGATACATTATAGGATATGATAGAGGATAGGATCGGATAGAGGATAGGATAGGATAGAGGATCGGATAGAGGATAGGATTGGATAGAGGATAGGATAGGATAGAGGATAGAGTAGGATAGAGGATAGGATAGGATAAAGGATAGGATTGGATAGAGGATCGGATAGAGGATAGAATAGGATAGAGGATAGGATAGGATAGGATAGAGGATAGGATACTATAGGATAGAGGATAGGATAGGAAAGAGGGTAGGATAGGATAGAGGATAGACTATAGGATAGGATAGAGGATAGGATAGGATAGAGGATAGGATAGGATAGAGGATAGACTATAGGATAGGATAGAGGATAGGATAGGATAGAGGAGAGGAAAGGATAGAAGATAGGATAGGATAGATGATAGGATAGGAAAGAGGGTAGGATAGGATAGAGGATAGAGTATAGGATAGGATAGAGGATAGGATAGGATAGAGGAGAGGATAGGATAGAGGATAGGATAGGATAGAGGATAGGATAGGATAGAGGATAGGATAGGATAGGATAGAGGATAGGATAGGATAGGATAGAGGATAGGATAGAGGATTGGATAGAGGATCGGATAGAGGATAGAATAGGATAGAGGATAGGATAGGATAGAGGATAGGATAGGATAGAAGATAGACTATAGGATAGGATAGAGGATAGGATAGGATAGAGGAGAGGAAAGGATAGAAGATAGGATAGGATAGATGATAGGATAGGAAAGAGGGTAGGATAGGATAGAGGATAGAGTATAGGATAGGATAGAGGATAGGATAGGATAGAGGAGAGGATAGGATAGAGGATAGGATAGGATAGAGGATAGGATAGGATAGAGGATAGGATAGGATAGGATAGAGGATAGGATAGGATAGGATAGAGGATAGGATAGAGGATAGGATAGAGGATAGGATAGGATAGAGGATAGGATAGGATAGAGGAGAGGATAGGATAGAGGATAGGATAGGATAGACGATAGGATAGAGGATAGGATAGGATAGAGGATAGGATAGAGGATAGGATAGGATAGAGGATAGGATAGGATAGAGGATGGGATAGGATAGAGGATAGGATAGGATAGAGGATGGGATAGGATAGAGGATAGGATAGGATAGAGGATAGAGTAGGATAGAGGATAGGATAGGATAAAGGATAGGATTGGATAGAGGATCGGATAGAGGATAGGATAGGATAGAGGATAGGATAGGATAGAGGATAGTATAGGATAGAGGATAGGATAGAATAGAGGATAGGATAGGATACAGGATAGGATAGGATAGAGGATAGGATAGGATAGGATAGAGGATAGGATAGGATAGGATAGAGGATAGGATAGAGGATAGGATAGAGGATAGGATAGGATAGAGGATAGGATTGGATAGAGGATCGGATAGAGGATAGGATAGGATAGAGGATAGGATAGGATAGAGGATAGCATAGGATAGAGGATGGGATAGGATAGAGGATAGGATATGATAGAGGATAGGATAGGATAGGATAGAGGATAGGATAGGATAGGATAGAGGATAGGATAGAGGATAGGATAGAGGATAGGATAGGATAGAGGATAGGATAGGATAGAGGAGAGGAGAGGATAGGATAGACGATAGGATAGAGGATAGGATAGGATAGAGGATAGGATAGAGGATAGGATAGGATAGAGGATAGGATAGGATAGAGGATGGGATAGGATAGAGGATAGGATAGGATAGAGGATGGGATAGGATAGAGGATAGGATATGATAGAGGATAGGATAGGATAGGATAGAGGATAGGATAGGATAGGATAGAGGATAGGATAGAGGATAGGATAGAGGATAGGATAGGATAGAGGATAGGATAGGATAGAGGATAGGATATGATAGAGGATAGGATATGATAGAGGATAGGATAGGATAGGATAGAGGATAGGATAGGATAGGATAGAGGATAGGATAGGATAGGATAGAGGATAGGATAGGATAGGATAGAGGATAGGATAGAGGATAGGATAGGATAGAGGATAGGATAGGATAGAGGATAGGATTTGATAGAGGATAGGATAGGATAGAGGATCGGATAGAGGATAGGATAGGATAGAGGATAGGATAGGATAGAGGATAGAGTAGGATAGAGGATAGGATAGTATAAAGGATAGGATTGGATAGAGGATCGGATAGAGGATAGAATAGGATAGAGGATAGGATAGGATAGAGGATAGTATAGGATAGAGGATAGGATAGAGTAGAGGATAGGATAGGATAAAGGAGAGGATAGGATAGAGGATAGGATAGGATAGAGGATAGGATAGTATAGAGGATAGAATAGGATAGATGATATTATAGGATAGAGGATAGGATATGATAGAGTAAACGATATTCTAGAGGATAGGATAGGTTAGAGGATCGGATAGAGGATAGGATAGGATAGAGGATGGTATAGAGGATAGGATAGAGGATAGGATAGGATAGAGGATAGGATAGGATAGAGGATAGTATAGGATAGAGAATAGGATAGAATAGAGGAAAGGATAGGATAAAGGATAGGATAGGATAGAGGATAGGATAGGATAGGATAGAGGATAGGATATAGGATAGGATAGGATAGAGGATCGGATAGAGGATAGGATAGGATAGAGGATAGGATTGGATAGAGGATCGGATAGAGGATAGGATAGGATAGAGGATAGGATAGGATAGAGGATAGCATAGGATAGAGGATGGGATAGGATAGAGGATAGGATATGATAGAGGATAGGATAGGATAGGATAGAGGATAGGATAGGATAGGATAGAGGATAGGATAGAGGATAGGATAGAGGATAGAGTAGGATAGAGGATAGGATAGGATAAAGGATAGGATTGGATAGAGGATCGGATAGAGGATAGGATAGGATAGAGGATAGGATAGGATAGAGGATAGTATAGGATAGAGGATAGGATGGAATAGAGGATAGGATAGGATACAGGATAGGATAGGATAGAGGATAGGATAGGATAGGATAGAGGATAGGATAGGATAGGATAGAGGATAGGATAGAGGATAGGATAGGATAGAGGATAGGATTGGATAGAGGATCGGATAGAGGATAGGATAGGATAGAGGATAGGATAGGATAGAGGATAGGATAGGATAGAGGATAGCATAGGATAGAGGATGGGATAGGATAGAGGATAGGATATGATAGAGGATAGGATAGGATAGGATAGAGGATAGGATAGGATAGGATAGAGGATAGGATAGAGGATAGGATAGAGGATAGGATAGGATAGAGGATAGGATAGGATAGAGGAGAGGATAGGATAGGATAGACGATAGGATAGAGGATAGGATAGGATAGAGGATAGGATAGAGGATAGGATAGGATAGAGGATAGGATAGGATAGAGGATGGGATAGGATAGAGGATAGGATAGGATAGAGGATGGGATAGGATAGAGGATAGGATATGATAGAGGATAGGATAGGATAGGATAGAGGATAGGATAGGATAGGATAGAGGATAGGATAGAGGATAGGATAGAGGATAGGATAGGATAGAGGATAGGATAGGATAGAGGATAGGATATGATAGAGGATAGGATATGATAGAGGATAGGATAGGATAGGATAGAGGATAGGATAGGATAGAGGATAGGATAGGATAGAGGATAGGATAGGATAGGATAGAGGATAGGATAGGATAGGATAGAGGATAGGATAGAGGATTGGATAGAGGATCGGATAGAGGATAGAATAGGATAGAGGATAGGATAGGATAGAGGATAGGATAGGATAGAAGATAGACTATAGGATAGGATAGAGGATAGGATAGGATAGAGGAGAGGAAAGGATAGAAGATAGGATAGGATAGATGATAGGATAGGAAAGAGGGTAGGATAGGATAGAGGATAGAGTATAGGATAGGATAGAGGATAGGATAGGATAGAGGAGAGGATAGGATAGAGGATAGGATAGGATAGAGGATAGGATAGGATAGAGGATAGGATAGGATAGGATAGAGGATAGGATAGGATAGGATAGAGGATAGGATAGAGGATAGGATAGAGGATAGGATAGGATAGAGGATAGGATAGGATAGAGGAGAGGATAGGATAGAGGATAGGATAGGATAGACGATAGGATAGAGGATAGGATAGGATAGAGGATAGGATAGAGGATAGGATAGGATAGAGGATAGGATAGGATAGAGGATGGGATAGGATAGAGGATAGGATAGGATAGAGGATGGGATAGGATAGAGGATAGGATAGGATAGAGGATAGAGTAGGATAGAGGATAGGATAGGATAAAGGATAGGATTGGATAGAGGATCGGATAGAGGATAGGATAGGATAGAGGATAGGATAGGATAGAGGATAGTATAGGATAGAGGATAGGATAGAATAGAGGATAGGATAGGATACAGGATAGGATAGGATAGAGGATAGGATAGGATAGGATAGAGGATAGGATAGGATAGGATAGAGGATAGGATAGAGGATAGGATAGAGGATAGGATAGGATAGAGGATAGGATTGGATAGAGGATCGGATAGAGGATAGGATAGGATAGAGGATAGGATAGGATAGAGGATAGCATAGGATAGAGGATGGGATAGGATAGAGGATAGGATATGATAGAGGATAGGATAGGATAGGATAGAGGATAGGATAGGATAGGATAGAGGATAGGATAGAGGATAGGATAGAGGATAGGATAGGATAGAGGATAGGATAGGATAGAGGAGAGGAGAGGATAGGATAGACGATAGGATAGAGGATAGGATAGGATAGAGGATAGGATAGAGGATAGGATAGGATAGAGGATAGGATAGGATAGAGGATGGGATAGGATAGAGGATAGGATAGGATAGAGGATGGGATAGGATAGAGGATAGGATATGATAGAGGATAGGATAGGATAGGATAGAGGATAGGATAGGATAGGATAGAGGATAGGATAGAGGATAGGATAGAGGATAGGATAGGATAGAGGATAGGATAGGATAGAGGATAGGATATGATAGAGGATAGGATATGATAGAGGATAGGATAGGATAGGATAGAGGATAGGATAGGATAGGATAGAGGATAGGATAGGATAGGATAGAGGATAGGATAGGATAGGATAGAGGATAGGATAGAGGATAGGATAGGATAGAGGATAGGATAGGATAGAGGATAGGATTTGATAGAGGATAGGATAGGATAGAGGATCGGATAGAGGATAGGATAGGATAGAGGATAGGATAGGATAGAGGATAGAGTAGGATAGAGGATAGGATAGTATAAAGGATAGGATTGGATAGAGGATCGGATAGAGGATAGAATAGGATAGAGGATAGGATAGGATAGAGGATAGTATAGGATAGAGGATAGGATAGAGTAGAGGATAGGATAGGATAAAGGAGAGGATAGGATAGAGGATAGGATAGGATAGAGGATAGGATAGTATAGAGGATAGAATAGGATAGATGATATTATAGGATAGAGGATAGGATATGATAGAGTAAACGATATTCTAGAGGATAGGATAGGTTAGAGGATCGGATAGAGGATAGGATAGGATAGAGGATGGTATAGAGGATAGGATAGAGGATAGGATAGGATAGAGGATAGGATAGGATAGAGGATAGTATAGGATAGAGAATAGGATAGAATAGAGGAAAGGATAGGATAAAGGATAGGATAGGATAGAGGATAGGATAGGATAGGATAGAGGATAGGATATAGGATAGGATAGGATAGAGGATCGGATAGAGGATAGGATAGGATAGAGGATAGGATTGGATAGAGGATCGGATAGAGGATAGGATAGGATAGAGGATAGGATAGGATAGAGGATAGCATAGGATAGAGGATGGGATAGGATAGAGGATAGGATATGATAGAGGATAGGATAGGATAGGATAGAGGATAGGATAGGATAGGATAGAGGATAGGATAGAGGATAGGATAGAGGATAGAGTAGGATAGAGGATAGGATAGGATAAAGGATAGGATTGGATAGAGGATCGGATAGAGGATAGGATAGGATAGAGGATAGGATAGGATAGAGGATAGTATAGGATAGAGGATAGGATGGAATAGAGGATAGGATAGGATACAGGATAGGATAGGATAGAGGATAGGATAGGATAGGATAGAGGATAGGATAGGATAGGATAGAGGATAGGATAGAGGATAGGATAGGATAGAGGATAGGATTGGATAGAGGATCGGATAGAGGATAGGATAGGATAGAGGATAGGATAGGATAGAGGATAGCATAGGATAGAGGATGGGATAGGATAGAGGATAGGATATGATAGAGGATAGGATAGGATAGGATAGAGGATAGGATAGGATAGGATAGAGGATAGGATAGAGGATAGGATAGAGGATAGGATAGGATAGAGGATAGGATAGGATAGAGGAGAGGATAGGATAGGATAGACGATAGGATAGAGGATAGGATAGGATAGAGGATAGGATAGAGGGTAGGATAGGATAGAGGATAGGATAGGATAGAGGATGGGATAGGATAGAGGATAGGATAGGATAGAGGATGGGATAGGATAGAGGATAGGATATGATAGAGGATAGGATAGGATAGGATAGAGGATAGGATAGGATAGGATAGAGGATAGGATAGAGGATAGGATAGAGGATAGGATAGGATAGAGGATAGGATAGGATAGAGGATAGGATATGATAGAGGATAGGATATGATAGAGGATAGGATAGGATAGGATAGAGGATAGGATAGGATAGGATAGAGGATAGGATAGGATAGGATAGAGGATAGGATAGGATAGGATAGAGGATAGGATAGAGGATAGGATAGGATAGAGGATAGGATAGGATAGAGGATAGGATATGATAGAGGATAGGATAGGATAGAGGATCGGATAGAGGATAGGATAGGATAGAGGATAGGATAGGATAGAGGATAGAGTAGGATAGAGGATAGGATAGTATAAAGGATAGGATTGGATAGAGGATCGGATAGAGGATAGAATAGGATAGAGGATAGGATAGGATAGAGGATACTATAGGATAGAGGATAGGATAGAGTAGAGGATAGGATAGGATAAAGGAGAGGATAGGATAGAGGATAGGATAGGATAGAGGATAGGATAGTATAGAGGATAGAATAGGATAGATGATATTATAGGATAGAGGATAGGATATGATAGAGTAAACGATATTCTAGAGGATAGGATAGGATAGAGGATCGGATAGAGGATAGGATAGGATAGAGGATGGAGGATAGGATAGGATCGAGGATAGGATAGGTAATTGGATAGGATAGAGGATAGGATAAGGTAGAGGATAGTATAGGATAGAGGATAGGATAGAGAATCGGATAGGATAGGATAGAGGATAGGATAGGATAGAGTATAGAGTAGGATAGAGGATAGGATAGGATAAAGGATAGGATTGGATAGAGGATCGGATAGAGGATAGGATAGGATAGAGGATAGTAGAGGATAGAGGATAGGATAGAATAGAGGATAGGATAGGATACAGGATAGGATAGGATAGAGGATAGGATAGGATAGGATAGAGGATAGGAAAGGATAGGATAGAGGATAGGATAGAGGATAGGATAGGATAGAGGATAGGATAGGATAGAGTTGAGGATAGGATAGAGGATAGGATAGGATAGATGATATTATAGGATAGAGGATAGGATATGATAGAGTAAACGATATTATAGAGGATAGGATAGGATACAGGATCGGATAGAGGATAGGATAGGATAGAGGATGGTATAGAGGATAGGATAGAGGATAGGATAGGATAGAGGATAGCACAGGAACGAGGATAGGATGGGATACGATAGAGGATAGGATAGATGATAGGATAGGATAGAGGATCTGATAGAGGATACGATCGGATAGAGGATAGGATAGGATAGAGGATCGGATAGGTAATTGGATAGGATAGGGGAGAGGATAAGGTAGAGGCTAGTATAGGATAGAGGATCTGATAGAGGATAGGATAGGATGGAGGATAGGATAGGATCGAGGATAGGATAGGTAATTGGATAGGATAGAGGATAGGATAAGGTAGAGGATAGTATAGGATAGAGGATAGGATAGAGAATCGGATAGGATAGGATAGAGGATAGGATAGAGGATAGGGTAGAGGATCGGATAGAGGATAGGATAGTATAGAGGAAAGGATAGGATAGAGGATAGGATAGGTAATTGGATAGGATAGAGGATAGGATAAGTTAGAGGATAGTATAGGATAGAGGATAGGATAGGATAGAGGATAGGATAGGATAAAGGATAGGATAGTATAGAGGATTGGATAGGATAGAGGATAGAATAGGATAGGAAAGGATAGAGGATAGGATGGGGTAGAGGATAGGATAGGATAGAGGATAGGATAGGATAGAGGATAGGATAGGATAGAGGATAGGATAGGAAAGAGAATAGGATAGAGGATAGGATAGGATAGAGGATAGGATAGGATAGAGGATAGGATAGGTAATTGGATAGGATAGAGGATAGAGTAGGATAGAGGATAGGATAGAGGAGAGGATAGGATAGAGGATAGGATAGGATAGAGGATAGGATAGGATAGAGGATAGGATAGGTAATTGGATAGGATAGAGGATAGGATAAGGTAGAGGATAGTATAGGATAGAGGATAGGATAGGATAGGATAGGATAGAGGATAGGATAGGATAAAGGATAGGATAGGATAGAGGATAGGATAGGATAGAGGATAGGATAGGTTAGAGGATAGGATAGGATAGAGGATAGGATAGAGGATAGGATAGATAATTGGATAGGATAGAGTATAGGATAAGGTAGAGGATAGGATAGGATAGAGGATAGTATAGGATAGAGGATAGGATGGGATAGAGGATAGGATAGGATAAAGGATAGGATAGGACAGATGATAGGATAGGATAGAGAATAGGATAGGATACAGGATAGGATAGGATAGAGGATAGGATACAGGATAGGATAGGATAGAGGATAGGAAAGGATAGAGGATAGGATGGGGTAGAGGATAGGATAGGATAGAGGATAGGATAGGATAGAGGATAGGATGGGATAGAGGATAGGATAGGAAAGAGGATAGGATAGAGGATAGGATAGGATAGAGGATAGGATAGGATAGAGGATAGGATAGGATAGAGGATAGGATAGGATAGAGGATAGGATAGGTAATTGGATAGGATAGAGGATAGAGTAGGATAGAGGATAGGATAGAGGAGAGGATAGGATAGAGGATAGGATAGGATAGAGGATAGGATAGGATAGAGGATAGGATAGGTAATTGGATAGGATAGAGGATAGGATAAGGTAGAGGATAGTATAGGATAGAGGATAGGATAGGATAGAGGATAGGATAGGATAGAGGATAGAGTAGGATAGAGGATAGGATAGGATAAAGGATAGGATTGGATAGAGGATCGGATAGAGGATAGAATAGGATAGAGGATAGGATAGGATAGGATAGAGGATAGGATACTATAGGATAGAGGATAGGATAGGAAAGAGGGTAGGATAGGATAGAGGATAGACTATAGGATAGGATAGAGGATAGGATAGGATAGAGGATAGACTATAGGATAGGATAGAGGATAGGATAGGTTAGAGGATAGGATAGGATAGAGGATAGGATAGAGGATAGGATAGGTAATTGGATAGGATAGAGTATAGGATAAGGTAGAGGATAGGATAGGATAGAGGATATAATAGGGTAGAGGATAGGATAGGATAGAGGATAGGATAGGAAAGAGGATAGGATAGGATAGAGGGTAGGATAGGATAGAGTATAGGATAGAGGATAGGATAGGATAGAGGATAGGATAGGATAGAGGATGGGATAGGATACATTATAGGATATGATAGAGGATAGGATCGGATAGAGGATAGGATAGGATAGAGGATCGGATAGAGGATAGGATTGGATAGAGGATAGGATAGGATAGAGGATAGAGTAGGATAGAGGATAGGATACGATAAAGGATAGGATTGGATAGAGGATCGGATAGAGGATAGAATAGGATAGAGGATAGGATAGGATAGGATAGAGGATAGGATACTATAGGATAGAGGATAGGATAGGAAAGAGGGTAGGATAGGATAGAGGATAGACTATAGGATAGGATAGAGGATAGGATAGGATAGAGGATAGACTATAGGATAGGATAGAGGATAGGATAGGATAGAGAATAGGATAGGATACAGGATAGGATAGGATAGAGGATAGGATAGAGGATAGGATAGGATAGAGGATAGGAAAGGATAGAGGATAGGATGGGGTAGAGGATAGGATAGGATAGAGGATAGGATAGGATAGAGGATAGGATGGGATAGAGGATAGGATAGGAAAGAGGATAGGATAGAGGATAGGATAGGATAGAGGATAGGATAGGATAGAGGATAGGATAGGATAGAGGATAGGATAGGATAGAGGATAGGATAGGTAATTGGATAGGATAGAGGATAGAGTAGGATAGAGGATAGGATAGAGGAGAGGATAGGATAGAGGATAGGATAGGATAGAGGATAGGATAGGATAGAGGATAGGATAGGTAATTGGATAGGATAGAGGATAGGATAAGGTAGAGGATAGTATAGGATAGAGGATAGGATAGGATAGAGGATAGGATAGGATAGAGGATAGAGTAGGATAGAGGATAGGATAGGATAAAGGATAGGATTGGATAGAGGATCGGATAGAGGATAGAATAGGATAGAGGATAGGATAGGATAGGATAGAGGATAGGATACTATAGGATAGAGGATAGGATAGGAAAGAGGGTAGGATAGGATAGAGGATAGACTATAGGATAGGATAGAGGATAGGATAGGATAGAGGATAGACTATAGGATAGGATAGAGGATAGGATAGGTTAGAGGATAGGATAGGATAGAGGATAGGATAGAGGATAGGATAGGTAATTGGATAGGATAGAGTATAGGATAAGGTAGAGGATAGGATAGGATAGAGGATATAATAGGGTAGAGGATAGGATAGGATAGAGGATAGGATAGGAAAGAGGATAGGATAGGATAGAGGGTAGGATAGGATAGAGTATAGGATAGAGGATAGGATAGGATAGAGGATAGGATAGGATAGAGGATGGGATAGGATACATTATAGGATATGATAGAGGATAGGATCGGATAGAGGATAGGATAGGATAGAGGATCGGATAGAGGATAGGATTGGATAGAGGATAGGATAGGATAGAGGATAGAGTAGGATAGAGGATAGGATACGATAAAGGATAGGATTGGATAGAGGATCGGATAGAGGATAGAATAGGATAGAGGATAGGATAGGATAGGATAGAGGATAGGATACTATAGGATAGAGGATAGGATAGGAAAGAGGGTAGGATAGGATAGAGGATAGACTATAGGATAGGATAGAGGATAGAATAGGATAGAGGATAGGATAGGATAGGATAGAGGATAGGATACTATAGGATAGAGGATAGGATAGGAAAGAGGGTAGGATAGGATAGAGGATAGACTATAGGATAGGATAGAGGATAGGATAGGATAGAGGATAGACTATAGGATAGGATAGAGGATAGACTATAGGATAGGATAGAGGATAGGATAGGTTAGAGGATAGGATAGGATAGAGGATAGGATAGAGGATAGGATAGGTAATTGGATAGGATAGAGTATAGGATAAGGTAGAGGATAGGATAGGATAGAGGATATAATAGGGTAGAGGATAGGATAGGATAGAGGATAGGATAGGAAAGAGGATAGGATAGGATAGAGGGTAGGATAGGATAGAGTATAGGATAGAGGATAGGATAGGATAGAGGATAGGATAGGATAGAGGATGGGATAGGATACATTATAGGATATGATAGAGGATAGGATCGGATAGAGGATAGGATAGGATAGAGGATCGGATAGAGGATAGGATTGGATAGAGGATAGGATAGGATAGAGGATAGAGTAGGATAGAGGATAGGATACGATAAAGGATAGGATTGGATAGAGGATCGGATAGAGGATAGAATAGGATAGAGGATAGGATAGGATAGGATAGAGGATAGGATACTATAGGATAGAGGATAGGATAGGATAGAGGATAGGATAGGATAGAGGATAGGATAGGATAGAGGATAGGATAGGAAAGAGAATAGGATAGAGGATAGGATAGGATAGAGGATAGGATAGGATAGAGGATAGGATAGGTAATTGGATAGGATAGAGGATAGAGTAGGATAGAGGATAGGATAGAGGAGAGGATAGGATAGAGGATAGGATAGGATAGAGGATAGGATAGGATAGAGGATAGGATAGGTAATTGGATAGGATAGAGGATAGGATAAGGTAGAGGATAGTATAGGATAGAGGATAGGATAGGATAGGATAGGATAGAGGATAGGATAGGATAAAGGATAGGATAGGATAGAGGATAGGATAGGATAGAGGATAGGATAGGTTAGAGGATAGGATAGGATAGAGGATAGGATAGAGGATAGGATAGATAATTGGATAGGATAGAGTATAGGATAAGGTAGAGGATAGGATAGGATAGAGGATAGTATAGGATAGAGGATAGGATGGGATAGAGGATAGGATAGGATAAAGGATAGGATAGGACAGATGATAGGATAGGATAGAGAATAGGATAGGATACAGGATAGGATAGGATAGAGGATAGGATAGAGGATAGGATAGGATAGAGGATAGGAAAGGATAGAGGATAGGATGGGGTAGAGGATAGGATAGGATAGAGGATAGGATAGGATAGAGGATAGGATGGGATAGAGGATAGGATAGGAAAGAGGATAGGATAGAGGATAGGATAGGATAGAGGATAGGATAGGATAGAGGATAGGATAGGATAGAGGATAGGATAGGTAATTGGATAGGATAGAGGATAGAGTAGGATAGAGGATAGGATAGAGGAGAGGATAGGATAGAGGATAGGATAGGATAGAGGATAGGATAGGATAGAGGATAGGATAGGTAATTGGATAGGATAGAGGATAGGATAAGGTAGAGGATAGTATAGGATAGAGGATAGGATAGGATAGAGGATAGGATAGGATAGAGGATAGAGTAGGATAGAGGATAGGATAGGATAAAGGATAGGATTGGATAGAGGATCGGATAGAGGATAGAATAGGATAGAGGATAGGATAGGATAGGATAGAGGATAGGATACTATAGGATAGAGGATAGGATAGGAAAGAGGGTAGGATAGGATAGAGGATAGACTATAGGATAGGATAGAGGATAGGATAGGATAGAGGATAGACTATAGGATAGGATAGAGGATAGGATAGGTTAGAGGATAGGATAGGATAGAGGATAGGATAGAGGATAGGATAGGTAATTGGATAGGATAGAGTATAGGATAAGGTAGAGGATAGGATAGGATAGAGGATATAATAGGGTAGAGGATAGGATAGGATAGAGGATAGGATAGGAAAGAGGATAGGATAGGATAGAGGGTAGGATAGGATAGAGTATAGGATAGAGGATAGGATAGGATAGAGGATAGGATAGGATAGAGGATGGGATAGGATACATTATAGGATATGATAGAGGATAGGATCGGATAGAGGATAGGATAGGATAGAGGATCGGATAGAGGATAGGATTGGATAGAGGATAGGATAGGATAGAGGATAGAGTAGGATAGAGGATAGGATACGATAAAGGATAGGATTGGATAGAGGATCGGATAGAGGATAGAATAGGATAGAGGATAGGATAGGATAGGATAGAGGATAGGATACTATAGGATAGAGGATAGGATAGGAAAGAGGGTAGGATAGGATAGAGGATAGACTATAGGATAGGATAGAGGATAGGATAGGATAGAGGATAGACTATAGGATAGGATAGAGGATAGGATAGGATAGAGGAGAGGAAAGGATAGAAGATAGGATAGGATAGATGATAGGATAGGAAAGAGGGTAGGATAGGATAGAGGATAGAGTATAGGATAGGATAGAGGATAGGATAGGATAGAGGAGAGGATAGGATAGAGGATAGGATAGGATAGAGGATAGGATAGGATAGAGGATAGGATAGGATAGGATAGAGGACAGGATAGGATAGGATAGAGGATAGGATAGAGGATAGGATAGAGGATAGGATAGGATAGAGGATAGGATAGGATAGAGGATAGGATAGGATAGAGGAGAGGATAGGATAGAGGATAGGATAGGATAGAGGATAGGATAGAGGATAGGATAGGATAGAGGATAGGATAGAGGATAGGATAGGGTAGAGGATAGGATAGGATAGAGGATGGGATAGGATAGAGGATAGGATAGGATAGAGGATGGGATAGGATAGAGGATAGGATAGGATAGAGGATAGAGTAGGATAGAGGATAGGATAGGATAAAGGATAGGATTGGATAGAGGATCGGATAGAGGATAGGATAGGATAGAGGATAGGATAGGATAGAGGATAGTATAGGATAGAGGATAGGATAGAATAGAGGATAGGATAGGATACAGGATAGGATAGGATAGAGGATAGGATAGGATAGGATAGAGGATAGGATAGGATAGGATAGAGGATAGGATAGAGGATAGGATAGAGGATAGGATAGGATAGAGGATAGGATTGGATAGAGGATCGGATAGAGGATAGGATAGGATAGAGGATAGGATAGGATAGAGGATAGCATAGGATAGAGGATGGGATAGGATAGAGGATAGGATATGATAGAGGATAGGATAGGATAGGATAGAGGATAGGATAGGATAGGATAGAGGATAGGATAGAGGATAGGATAGAGGATAGGATAGAGGATAGGATAGGATAGAGGATAGGATAGGATAGAGGAGAGGATAGGATAGGATAGACGATAGGATAGAGGATAGGATAGGATAGAGGATAGGATAGAGGATAGGATAGGATAGAGGATAGGATAGGATAGAGGATGGGATAGGATAGAGGATAGGATAGGATAGAGGATGGGATAGGATAGAGGATAGGATATGATAGAGGATAGGATAGGATAGGATAGAGGATAGGATAGGATAGGATAGAGGATAGGATAGAGGATAGGATAGAGGATAGGATAGGATAGAGGATAGGATAGGATAGAGGATAGGATATGATAGAGGATAGGATATGATAGAGGATAGGATAGGATAGGATAGAGGATAGGATAGGATAGGATAGAGGATAGGATAGGATAGGATAGAGGATAGGATAGGATAGGATAGAGGATAGGATAGAGGATAGGATAGGATAGAGGATAGGATTTGATAGAGGATAGGATAGGATAGAGGATCGGATAGAGGATAGGATAGGATAGAGGATAGGATAGGATAGAGGATAGAGTAGGATAGAGGATAGGATAGTATAAAGGATAGGATTGGATAGAGGATCGGATAGAGGATAGAATAGGATAGAGGATAGGATAGGATAGAGGATAGTATAGGATAGAGGATAGGATAGAGTAGAGGATAGGATAGGATAAAGGAGAGGATAGGATAGAGGATAGGATAGGATAGAGGATAGGATAGTATAGAGGATAGAATAGGATAGATGATATTATAGGATAGAGGATAGGATATGATAGAGTAAACGATATTCTAGAGGATAGGATAGGTTAGAGGATCGGATAGAGGATAGGATAGGATAGAGGATGGTATAGAGGATAGGATAGAGGATAGGATAGGATAGAGGATAGGATAGGATAGAGGATAGTATAGGATAGAGAATAGGATAGAATAGAGGAAAGGATAGGATAAAGGATAGGATAGGATAGAGGATAGGATAGGATAGGATAGAGGATAGGATAGAGGATAGGATAGGATAGAGGATCGGATAGAGGATGGGATAGGATAGAGGGTAGGATAGGATAGAGGAAAGGATAGGATAGAAGATAGGATAGGATAGATGATAGGATAGGAAAGAGGGTAGGATAGGATAGAGGATAGAGTATAGGATAGGATAGAGGATAGGATAAGATAGAGGAGAGGATAGGATAGAGGATAGGATAGGATAGAGGATAGGATAGGATAGAGGATAGGATAGGATAGGATAGAGGATAGGATAGGATAGAGGATAGAATAGGATTGAGGAGAGTTTAGGATAGAGGATAGGATATGATAGAGGATAGGATAGGATACGATAGAGGATAGGATAGGATAGAGGATAGGATAGGATAGAGGATAGGATAGGATAGAGGATAGGATAGGATAGAGGATAGGATAGGATAGAGGATAGGATAGGATAGAGGATAGGATAGGATAGGATAGAGGATAGGATAGGATAGGATAGAGGATAGGATAGGATAGAGGATAGGATAGAGGATAGGATAGGATAGAGGAGAGGATAGGATAGAGGATAGGATAGGATAGAGGATAGGATAGGATAGAGGATAGGATACGATAGGATAGAGGATAGGATAGGATAGAGGATAGAATAGGAGACGATAGAGGATAGGATAGGATAGAGGATAGGATAGGATAGAGGATAGGATAGGATAGAGGATAGGATAGAGGATAGGATAAGATAGAGGATAGGATAGGATAGAGGATAGATAGGATAGAGGATAGGATAGGATAGAGGATAGTATAGGATAGAGGATAGGATAGAATAGAGGATAGGATAGGATAACGGATAGGATAGGATAGAGGATAGGATAGGATAGGATAGAGGATAGGATAGGATAGAGGATAGGATAGAGGATCGGATAGAGGATAGGATAGGATAGAGGAAAGGATAGGATAGAGGATAGGATAGGTAATTGGATAGGATAGAGGATAGGATAAGGTAGAGGATAGTATAGGATAGAGGATAGGATAGGATAGAGGATAGGATAGGATAAAGGATAGGATAGGATAGAGGATAGGATAGGATAGAGGGTCGGACAGAGGATAGGATAGGATAGAGGATAGGATAGGATAGAGGATAGAGTAGGATAGAGGATAGGATAGGATAAAGGATAGGATTGGATAGAGGATCGGATAGAGGATAGGATAGGATAGAGGATAGTAGAGGATAGAGGATAGGATAGAATAGAGGATAGGATAGGATACAGGATAGGATAGGATAGAGGATAGGATAGGATAGGATAGAGGATAGGAAAGGATAGGATAGAGGATAGGATAGAGGATAGGATAGGATAGAGGATAGGATAGGATAGAGTTGAGGATAGGATAGAGGATAGGATAGGATAGATGATATTATAGGATAGAGGATAGGATATGATAGAGTAAACGATATTATAGAGGATAGGATAGGATACAGGATCGGATAGAGGATAGGATAGGATAGAGGATGGTATAGAGGATAGGATAGAGGATAGGATAGGATAGAGGATAGCACAGGAACGAGGATAGGATAGGATACGATAGAGGATAGGATAGATGATAGGATAGGATAGAGGAGAGGAAAGGATAGAAGATAGGATAGGATAGATGATAGGATAGGAAAGAGGGTAGGATAGGATAGAGGATAGAGTATAGGATAGGATAGAGGATAGGATAGGATAGAGGAGAGGATAGGATAGAGGATAGGATAGGATAGAGGATAGGATAGGATAGAGGATAGGATAGGATAGGATAGAGGATAGGATAGGATAGGATAGAGGATAGGATAGAGGATAGGATAGAGGATAGGATAGAGGATAGGATAGGATAGAGGATAGGATAGGATAGACGATAGGATAGAGGATAGGATAGGATAGAGGATAGGATAGAGGATAGGATAGGATAGAGGATAGGATAGGATAGAGGATGGGATAGGATAGAGGATAGGATAGGATAGAGGATGGGATAGGATAGAGGATAGGATAGGATAGAGGATAGAGTAGGATAGAGGATAGGATAGGATAAAGGATAAGATTGGATAGAGGATCGGATAGAGGATAGGATAGGATAGAGGATAGGATAGGATAGAGGATAGTATAGGATAGAGGATAGGATAGAATAGAGGATAGGATAGGATACAGGATAGGATAGGATAGAGGATAGGATAGGATAGGATAGAGGATAGGATAGAGGATAGGATAGGATAGAGGATAGGATTGGATAGAGGATCGGATAGAGGATAGGATAGGATAGAGGATAGGATAGGATAGAGGATAGCATAGGATAGAGGATGGGATAGGATAGAGGATAGGATATGATAGAGGATAGGATAGGATAGGATAGAGGATAGGATAGGATAGGATAGAGGATAGGATAGAGGATAGGATAGAGGATAGGATAGGATAGAGGATAGGATAGGATAGAGGAGAGGATAGGATAGGATAGACGATAGGATAGAGGATAGGATAGGATAGAGGATAGGATAGAGGATAGGATAGGATAGAGGATAGGATAGGATAGAGGATAGGATAGGATAGAGGATGGGATAGGATAGAGGATAGGATAGGATAGAGGATGGGATAGGATAGAGGATAGGATATGATAGAGGATAGGATAGGATAGGATAGAGGATAGGATAGGATAGGATAGAGGATAGGATAGAGGATAGGATAGAGGATAGGATAGGATAGAGGATACGATAGGATAGAGGATAGGATATGATAGAGGATAGGATATGATAGAGGATAGGATAGGATAGGATAGAGGATAGGATAGGATAGGATAGAGGATAGGATAGGATAGGATAGAGGATAGGATAGGATAGGATAGAGGATAGGATAGAGGATAGGATAGGATAGAGGATAGGATAGGATAGAGGATAGGATATGATAGAGGATAGGATAGGATAGAGGATCGGATAGAGGATAGGATAGGATAGAGGATAGGATAGGATAGAGGATAGAGTAGGATAGAGGATAGGATAGTATAAAGGATAGGATTGGATAGAGGATCGGATAGAGGATAGAATAGGATAGAGGATAGGATAGGATAGAGGATACTATAGGATAGAGGATAGGATAGAGTAGAGGATAGGATAGGATAAAGGAGAGGATAGGATAGAGGATAGGATAGGATAGAGGATAGGATAGTATAGAGGATAGAATAGGATAGATGATATTATAGGATAGAGGATAGGATATGATAGAGTAAACGATATTCTAGAGGATAGGATAGGATAGAGGATCGGATAGAGGATAGGATAGGATAGAGGATGGTATAGAGGATAGGATAGAGGATAGGATAGGATAGAGGATAGGATAGGATAGAGGATAGTATAGGATAGAGAATAGGATAGAATAGAGGAAAGGATAGGATAAAGGATAGGATAGGATAGAGGATAGGATAGGATAGGATAGAGGATAGGATAGAGGATAGGATAGAGGATAGGATAGGATAGAGGATCGGATAGAGGATAGGATAGGATAGAGGATAGGATAGGATAGAGGAAAGGATAGGATAGAAGATAGGATAGGATAGATGATAGGATAGGAAAGGGGGTAGGATAGGATAGAGGATAGAGTATAGGATAGGATAGAGGATAGGATAGGATAGAGGAGAGGATAGGATAGAGGATAGGATAGGATAGAGGATAGGATAGGATAGAGGATAGGATAGGATAGGATAGAGGATAGGATAGGATAGAGGATAGGATAGGATAGAGGATAGAATAGGATTGAGGAGCGTTTAGGATAGAGGATAGGATATGATAGAGGATAGGATAGGATACGATAGAGGATAGGATAGGATAGAGGATAGGATAGGATAGAGGTTAGGATAGGATAGAGGATAGGATAGGATAGAGGATAGGATAGGATAGAGGATAGGATAGGATAGGATAGAGGATAGGATAGGATAGGATAGAGGATAGGATAGGATAGAGGATAGGATAGAGGATAGGATAGGATAGAGGAGAGGATAGGATAGAGGATAGGATAGGATAGAGGATAGGATAGGATAGAGGATAGGATAGGATAGGATAGAGGATAGGATAGGATAGAGGATAGAATAGGATACGATAGAGGATAGGATAGGATAGAGGACAGGATAGGATAGAGGATAGGATAGGATAGAGGATAGGATAGAGGATAGGATAAGATAGAGGATAGGATAGGATAGAGGATAGATGGGATAGAGGATAGGATAGGATAGAGGATAGTATAGGATAGAGGATAGGATAGAATAGAGGATAGGATAGGATAACGGATAGGATAGGATAGAGGATAGGATAGGATAGGATAGAGGATAGGATAGGATAGAGGATAGGATAGGATAGAGGATAGGATAGAGGATCGGATAGAGGATAGGATAGGATAGAGGAAAGGATAGGATAGAGGATAGGATAGGTAATTGGATAGGATAGAGGATAGGATAAGGTAGAGGATAGTATAGGATAGAGGATAGGATAGGATAGAGGATAGGATAGGATAAAGGATAGGATAGGATAGAGGATAGGATAGGATAGAGGGTCGGACAGAGGATAGGATAGGATAGAGGATAGGATAGGATAGAGGATAGAGTAGGATAGAGGATAGGATAGGATAAAGGATAGGATTGGATAGAGGATCGGATAGAGGATAGGATAGGATAGAGGATAGTAGAGGATAGAGGATAGGATAGAATACAGGATAGGATAGGATAGAGGATAGGATAGGATAGAGGATAGGATAGGATAGGATAGAGGATAGGAAAGGATAGGATAGAGGATAGGATAGAGGATAGGATAGGATAGAGTTGAGGATAGGATAGAGGATAGGATAGGATAGATGATATTATAGGATAGAGGATAGGATATGATAGAGTAAACGATATTATAGAGGATAGGATAGGATACAGGATCGGATAGAGGATAGGATAGGATAGAGGATGGTATAGAGGATAGGATAGAGGATAGGATAGGATAGAGGATAGCACAGGAACGAGGATAGGATAGGATACGATAGAGGATAGGATAGATGATAGGATAGGATAGAGGATCTGATAGAGGATACGATCGGATAGAGGATAGGATAGGATAGAGGATGGGATAGGATACATTATAGGATATGATAGAGGATAGGATCGGATAGAGGATAGGATAGGATAGAGGATCGGATAGAGGATAGGATTGGATAGAGGATAGGATAGGATAGAGGATAGAGTAGGATAGAGGATAGGATACGATAAAGGATAGGATTGGATAGAGGATCGGATAGAGGATAGAATAGGATAGAGGATAGGATAGGATAGGATAGAGGATAGGATACTATAGGATAGAGGATAGGATAGGAAAGAGGGTAGGATAGGATAGAGGATAGACTATAGGATAGGATAGAGGATAGGATAGGATAGAGGATAGACTATAGGATAGGATAGAGGATAGGATAGGATAGAGGAGAGGAAAGGATAGAAGATAGGATAGGATAGATGATAGGATAGGAAAGAGGGTAGGATAGGATAGAGGATAGAGTATAGGATAGGATAGAGGATAGGATAGGATAGAGGAGAGGATAGGATAGAGGATAGGATAGGATAGAGGATAGGATAGGATAGAGGATAGGATAGGATAGGATAGAGGACAGGATAGGATAGGATAGAGGATAGGATAGAGGATAGGATAGAGGATAGGATAGGATAGAGGATAGGATAGGATAGAGGATAGGATAGGATAGAGGAGAGGATAGGATAGAGGATAGGATAGGATAGAGGATAGGATAGAGGATAGGATAGGATAGAGGATAGGATAGAGGATAGGATAGGGTAGAGGATAGGATAGGATAGAGGATGGGATAGGATAGAGGATAGGATAGGATAGAGGATGGGATAGGATAGAGGATAGGATAGGATAGAGGATAGAGTAGGATAGAGGATAGGATAGGATAAAGGATAGGATTGGATAGAGGATCGGATAGAGGATAGGATAGGATAGAGGATAGGATAGGATAGAGGATAGTATAGGATAGAGGATAGGATAGAATAGAGGATAGGATAGGATACAGGATAGGATAGGATAGAGGATAGGATAGGATAGGATAGAGGATAGGATAGGATAGGATAGAGGATAGGATAGAGGATAGGATAGAGGATAGGATAGGATAGAGGATAGGATTGGATAGAGGATCGGATAGAGGATAGGATAGGATAGAGGATAGGATAGGATAGAGGATAGCATAGGATAGAGGATGGGATAGGATAGAGGATAGGATATGATAGAGGATAGGATAGGATAGGATAGAGGATAGGATAGGATAGGATAGAGGATAGGATAGAGGATAGGATAGAGGATAGGATAGAGGATAGGATAGGATAGAGGATAGGATAGGATAGAGGAGAGGATAGGATAGGATAGACGATAGGATAGAGGATAGGATAGGATAGAGGATAGGATAGAGGATAGGATAGGATAGAGGATAGGATAGGATAGAGGATGGGATAGGATAGAGGATAGGATAGGATAGAGGATGGGATAGGATAGAGGATAGGATATGATAGAGGATAGGATAGGATAGGATAGAGGATAGGATAGGATAGGATAGAGGATAGGATAGAGGATAGGATAGAGGATAGGATAGGATAGAGGATAGGATAGGATAGAGGATAGGATATGATAGAGGATAGGATATGATAGAGGATAGGATAGGATAGGATAGAGGATAGGATAGGATAGGATAGAGGATAGGATAGGATAGGATAGAGGATAGGATAGGATAGGATAGAGGATAGGATAGAGGATAGGATAGGATAGAGGATAGGATTTGATAGAGGATAGGATAGGATAGAGGATCGGATAGAGGATAGGATAGGATAGAGGATAGGATAGGATAGAGGATAGAGTAGGATAGAGGATAGGATAGTATAAAGGATAGGATTGGATAGAGGATCGGATAGAGGATAGAATAGGATAGAGGATAGGATAGGATAGAGGATAGTATAGGATAGAGGATAGGATAGAGTAGAGGATAGGATAGGATAAAGGAGAGGATAGGATAGAGGATAGGATAGGATAGAGGATAGGATAGTATAGAGGATAGAATAGGATAGATGATATTATAGGATAGAGGATAGGATATGATAGAGTAAACGATATTCTAGAGGATAGGATAGGTTAGAGGATCGGATAGAGGATAGGATAGGATAGAGGATGGTATAGAGGATAGGATAGAGGATAGGATAGGATAGAGGATAGGATAGGATAGAGGATAGTATAGGATAGAGAATAGGATAGAATAGAGGAAAGGATAGGATAAAGGATAGGATAGGATAGAGGATAGGATAGGATAGGATAGAGGATAGGATAGAGGATAGGATAGGATAGAGGATCGGATAGAGGATGGGATAGGATAGAGGGTAGGATAGGATAGAGGAAAGGATAGGATAGAAGATAGGATAGGATAGATGATAGGATAGGAAAGAGGGTAGGATAGGATAGAGGATAGAGTATAGGATAGGATAGAGGATAGGATAAGATAGAGGAGAGGATAGGATAGAGGATAGGATAGGATAGAGGATAGGATAGGATAGAGGATAGGATAGGATAGGATAGAGGATAGGATAGGATAGAGGATAGAATAGGATTGAGGAGAGTTTAGGATAGAGGATAGGATATGATAGAGGATAGGATAGGATACGATAGAGGATAGGATAGGATAGAGGATAGGATAGGATAGAGGATAGGATAGGATAGAGGATAGGATAGGATAGAGGATAGGATAGGATAGAGGATAGGATAGGATAGAGGATAGGATAGGATAGGATAGAGGATAGGATAGGATAGGATAGAGGATAGGATAGGATAGAGGATAGGATAGAGGATAGGATAGGATAGAGGAGAGGATAGGATAGAGGATAGGATAGGATAGAGGATAGGATAGGATAGAGGATAGGATACGATAGGATAGAGGATAGGATAGGATAGAGGATAGAATAGGAGACGATAGAGGATAGGATAGGATAGAGGATAGGATAGGATAGAGGATAGGATAGGATAGAGGATAGGATAGAGGATAGGATAAGATAGAGGATAGGATAGGATAGAGGATAGATAGGATAGAGGATAGGATAGGATAGAGGATAGTATAGGATAGAGGATAGGATAGAATAGAGGATAGGATAGGATAACGGATAGGATAGGATAGAGGATAGGATAGGATAGGATAGAGGATAGGATAGGATAGAGGATAGGATAGAGGATCGGATAGAGGATAGGATAGGATAGAGGAAAGGATAGGATAGAGGATAGGATAGGTAATTGGATAGGATAGAGGATAGGATAAGGTAGAGGATAGTATAGGATAGAGGATAGGATAGGATAGAGGATAGGATAGGATAAAGGATAGGATAGGATAGAGGATAGGATAGGATAGAGGGTCGGACAGAGGATAGGATAGGATAGAGGATAGGATAGGATAGAGGATAGAGTAGGATAGAGGATAGGATAGGATAAAGGATAGGATTGGATAGAGGATCGGATAGAGGATAGGATAGGATAGAGGATAGTAGAGGATAGAGGATAGGATAGAATAGAGGATAGGATAGGATACAGGATAGGATAGGATAGAGGATAGGATAGGATAGGATAGAGGATAGGAAAGGATAGGATAGAGGATAGGATAGAGGATAGGATAGGATAGAGGATAGGATAGGATAGAGTTGAGGATAGGATAGAGGATAGGATAGGATAGATGATATTATAGGATAGAGGATAGGATATGATAGAGTAAACGATATTATAGAGGATAGGATAGGATACAGGATCGGATAGAGGATAGGATAGGATAGAGGATGGTATAGAGGATAGGATAGAGGATAGGATAGGATAGAGGATAGCACAGGAACGAGGATAGGATAGGATACGATAGAGGATAGGATAGATGATAGGATAGGATAGAGGAGAGGAAAGGATAGAAGATAGGATAGGATAGATGATAGGATAGGAAAGAGGGTAGGATAGGATAGAGGATAGAGTATAGGATAGGATAGAGGATAGGATAGGATAGAGGAGAGGATAGGATAGAGGATAGGATAGGATAGAGGATAGGATAGGATAGAGGATAGGATAGGATAGGATAGAGGATAGGATAGGATAGGATAGAGGATAGGATAGAGGATAGGATAGAGGATAGGATAGAGGATAGGATAGGATAGAGGATAGGATAGGATAGACGATAGGATAGAGGATAGGATAGGATAGAGGATAGGATAGAGGATAGGATAGGATAGAGGATAGGATAGGATAGAGGATGGGATAGGATAGAGGATAGGATAGGATAGAGGATGGGATAGGATAGAGGATAGGATAGGATAGAGGATAGAGTAGGATAGAGGATAGGATAGGATAAAGGATAAGATTGGATAGAGGATCGGATAGAGGATAGGATAGGATAGAGGATAGGATAGGATAGAGGATAGTATAGGATAGAGGATAGGATAGAATAGAGGATAGGATAGGATACAGGATAGGATAGGATAGAGGATAGGATAGGATAGGATAGAGGATAGGATAGAGGATAGGATAGGATAGAGGATAGGATTGGATAGAGGATCGGATAGAGGATAGGATAGGATAGAGGATAGGATAGGATAGAGGATAGCATAGGATAGAGGATGGGATAGGATAGAGGATAGGATATGATAGAGGATAGGATAGGATAGGATAGAGGATAGGATAGGATAGGATAGAGGATAGGATAGAGGATAGGATAGAGGATAGGATAGGATAGAGGATAGGATAGGATAGAGGAGAGGATAGGATAGGATAGACGATAGGATAGAGGATAGGATAGGATAGAGGATAGGATAGAGGATAGGATAGGATAGAGGATAGGATAGGATAGAGGATAGGATAGGATAGAGGATGGGATAGGATAGAGGATAGGATAGGATAGAGGATGGGATAGGATAGAGGATAGGATATGATAGAGGATAGGATAGGATAGGATAGAGGATAGGATAGGATAGGATAGAGGATAGGATAGAGGATAGGATAGAGGATAGGATAGGATAGAGGATACGATAGGATAGAGGATAGGATATGATAGAGGATAGGATATGATAGAGGATAGGATAGGATAGGATAGAGGATAGGATAGGATAGGATAGAGGATAGGATAGGATAGGATAGAGGATAGGATAGGATAGGATAGAGGATAGGATAGAGGATAGGATAGGATAGAGGATAGGATAGGATAGAGGATAGGATATGATAGAGGATAGGATAGGATAGAGGATCGGATAGAGGATAGGATAGGATAGAGGATAGGATAGGATAGAGGATAGAGTAGGATAGAGGATAGGATAGTATAAAGGATAGGATTGGATAGAGGATCGGATAGAGGATAGAATAGGATAGAGGATAGGATAGGATAGAGGATAGTATAGGATAGAGGATAGGATAGAGTAGAGGATAGGATAGGATAAAGGAGAGGATAGGATAGAGGATAGGATAGGATAGAGGATAGGATAGTATAGAGGATAGAATAGGATAGATGATATTATAGGATAGAGGATAGGATATGATAGAGTAAACGATATTCTAGAGGATAGGATAGGATAGAGGATCGGATAGAGGATAGGATAGGATAGAGGATGGTATAGAGGATAGGATAGAGGATAGGATAGGATAGAGGATAGGATAGGATAGAGGATAGTATAGGATAGAGAATAGGATAGAATAGAGGAAAGGATAGGATAAAGGATAGGATAGGATAGAGGATAGGATAGGATAGGATAGAGGATAGGATAGAGGATAGGATAGAGGATAGGATAGGATAGAGGATCGGATAGAGGATAGGATAGGATAGAGGATAGGATAGGATAGAGGAAAGGATAGGATAGAAGATAGGATAGGATAGATGATAGGATAGGAAAGGGGGTAGGATAGGATAGAGGATAGAGTATAGGATAGGATAGAGGATAGGATAGGATAGAGGAGAGGATAGGATAGAGGATAGGATAGGATAGAGGATAGGATAGGATAGAGGATAGGATAGGATAGGATAGAGGATAGGATAGGATAGAGGATAGGATAGGATAGAGGATAGAATAGGATTGAGGAGCGTTTAGGATAGAGGATAGGATATGATAGAGGATAGGATAGGATACGATAGAGGATAGGATAGGATAGAGGATAGGATAGGATAGAGGTTAGGATAGGATAGAGGATAGGATAGGATAGAGGATAGGATAGGATAGAGGATAGGATAGGATAGGATAGAGGATAGGATAGGATAGGATAGAGGATAGGATAGGATAGAGGATAGGATAGAGGATAGGATAGGATAGAGGAGAGGATAGGATAGAGGATAGGATAGGATAGAGGATAGGATAGGATAGAGGATAGGATAGGATAGGATAGAGGATAGGATAGGATAGAGGATAGAATAGGATACGATAGAGGATAGGATAGGATAGAGGACAGGATAGGATAGAGGATAGGATAGGATAGAGGATAGGATAGAGGATAGGATAAGATAGAGGATAGGATAGGATAGAGGATAGATGGGATAGAGGATAGGATAGGATAGAGGATAGTATAGGATAGAGGATAGGATAGAATAGAGGATAGGATAGGATAACGGATAGGATAGGATAGAGGATAGGATAGGATAGGATAGAGGATAGGATAGGATAGAGGATAGGATAGGATAGAGGATAGGATAGAGGATCGGATAGAGGATAGGATAGGATAGAGGAAAGGATAGGATAGAGGATAGGATAGGTAATTGGATAGGATAGAGGATAGGATAAGGTAGAGGATAGTATAGGATAGAGGATAGGATAGGATAGAGGATAGGATAGGATAAAGGATAGGATAGGATAGAGGATAGGATAGGATAGAGGGTCGGACAGAGGATAGGATAGGATAGAGGATAGGATAGGATAGAGGATAGAGTAGGATAGAGGATAGGATAGGATAAAGGATAGGATTGGATAGAGGATCGGATAGAGGATAGGATAGGATAGAGGATAGTAGAGGATAGAGGATAGGATAGAATACAGGATAGGATAGGATAGAGGATAGGATAGGATAGAGGATAGGATAGGATAGGATAGAGGATAGGAAAGGATAGGATAGAGGATAGGATAGAGGATAGGATAGGATAGAGTTGAGGATAGGATAGAGGATAGGATAGGATAGATGATATTATAGGATAGAGGATAGGATATGATAGAGTAAACGATATTATAGAGGATAGGATAGGATACAGGATCGGATAGAGGATAGGATAGGATAGAGGATGGTATAGAGGATAGGATAGAGGATAGGATAGGATAGAGGATAGCACAGGAACGAGGATAGGATAGGATACGATAGAGGATAGGATAGATGATAGGATAGGATAGAGGATCTGATAGAGGATACGATCGGATAGAGGATAGGATAGGATAGAGGATCGGATAGGTAATTGGATAGGATAGGGGAGAGGATAAGGTAGAGGCTAGTATAGGATAGAGGATCTGATAGAGGATAGGATAGGATGGAGGATAGGATAGGATCGAGGATAGGATAGGTAATTGGATAGGATAGAGGATAGGATAAGGTAGAGGATAGTATAGGATAGAGGATAGGATAGGATAGAGGATAGGATAGGATAGGATAGAGGATAGGATAGGATAGGATAGAGGATAGGATAGAGGATAGGATAGAGGACAGGATAGAGGATAGGATAGGATAGAGGATAGGATAGGATAGACGATAGGATAGAGGATAGGATAGGATAGAGGATAGGATAGAGGATAGGATAGGATAGAGGATAGGATAGGATAGAGGATGGGATAGGATAGAGGATAGGATAGGATAGAGGATGGGATAGGATAGAGGATAGGATAGGATAGAGGATAGGATAGGATAGAGGATGGGATAGGATAGAGGATAGGATAGGATAGAGGATAGAGTAGGATAGAGGATAGGATAGGATAAAGGATAAGATTGGATAGAGGATCGGATAGAGGATAGGATAGGATAGAGGATAGGATAGGATAGAGGATAGTATAGGATAGAGGATAGGATAGAATAGAGGATAGGATAGGATACAGGATAGGATAGGATAGAGGATAGGATAGGATAGGATAGAGGATAGGATAGAGGATAGGATAGGATAGAGGATAGGATTGGATAGAGGATCGGATAGAGGATAGGATAGGATAGAGGATAGGATAGGATAGAGGATAGCATAGGATAGAGGATGGGATAGGATAGAGGATAGGATATGATAGAGGATAGGATAGGATAGGATAGAGGATAGGATAGGATAGGATAGAGGATAGGATAGAGGATAGGATAGAGGATAGGATAGGATAGAGGATAGGATAGGATAGAGGAGAGGATAGGATAGGATAGACGATAGGATAGAGGATAGGATAGGATAGAGGATAGGATAGAGGATAGGATAGGATAGAGGATAGGATAGGATAGAGGATAGGATAGGATAGAGGATGGGATAGGATAGAGGATAGGATAGGATAGAGGATGGGATAGGATAGAGGATAGGATATGATAGAGGATAGGATAGGATAGGATAGAGGATAGGATAGGATAGGATAGAGGATAGGATAGAGGATAGGATAGAGGATAGGATAGGATAGAGGATACGATAGGATAGAGGATAGGATATGATAGAGGATAGGATATGATAGAGGATAGGATAGGATAGGATAGAGGATAGGATAGGATAGGATAGAGGATAGGATAGGATAGGATAGAGGATAGGATAGGATAGGATAGAGGATAGGATAGAGGATAGGATAGGATAGAGGATAGGATAGGATAGAGGATAGGATATGATAGAGGATAGGATAGGATAGAGGATCGGATAGAGGATAGGATAGGATAGAGGATAGGATAGGATAGAGGATAGAGTAGGATAGAGGATAGGATAGTATAAAGGATAGGATTGGATAGAGGATCGGATAGAGGATAGAATAGGATAGAGGATAGGATAGGATAGAGGATAGTATAGGATAGAGGATAGGATAGAGTAGAGGATAGGATAGGATAAAGGAGAGGATAGGATAGAGGATAGGATAGGATAGAGGATAGGATAGTATAGAGGATAGAATAGGATAGATGATATTATAGGATAGAGGATAGGATATGATAGAGTAAACGATATTCTAGAGGATAGGATAGGATAGAGGATCGGATAGAGGATAGGATAGGATAGAGGATGGTATAGAGGATAGGATAGAGGATAGGATAGGATAGAGGATAGGATAGGATAGAGGATAGTATAGGATAGAGAATAGGAAAGGATAGGATAGGATAGAGGATAGGATAGGATAGGATAGAGGATAGGATAGAGGATAGGATAGGATAGAGGATCGGATAGAGGATAGGATAGGATAGAGGATAGGATAGGATAGAGGAAAGGATAGGATAGAAGATAGGATAGGATAGATGATAGGATAGGAAAGGGGGTAGGATAGGATAGAGGATAGAGTATAGGATAGGATAGAGGATAGGATAGGATAGAGGAGAGGATAGGATAGAGGATAGGATAGGATAGAGGATAGGATAGGATAGAGGATAGGATAGGATAGGATAGAGGATAGGATAGGATAGAGGATAGGATAGGATAGAGGATAGAATAGGATTGAGGAGCGTTTAGGATAGAGGATAGGATATGATAGAGGATAGGATAGGATACGATAGAGGATAGGATAGGATAGAGGATAGGATAGGATAGAGGTTAGGATAGGATAGAGGATAGGATAGGATAGAGGATAGGATAGGATAGAGGATAGGATAGGATAGGATAGAGGATAGGATAGGATAGGATAGAGGATAGGATAGGATAGAGGATAGGATAGAGGATAGGATAGAGGATAGGATAGAGGATAGGATAGGATAGAGGAGAGGATAGGATAGAGGATAGGATAGGATAGAGGATAGGATAGGATAGAGGATAGGATAGGATAGGATAGAGGATAGGATAGGATAGAGGATAGAATAGGATACGATAGAGGATAGGATAGGATAGAGGACAGGATAGGATAGAGGAGAGGATAGGATAGAGGATAGGATAGAGGATAGGATAAGATAGAGGATAGGATAGGATAGAGGATAGATGGGATAGAGGATAGGATAGGATAGAGGATAGTATAGGATAGAGGATAGGATAGAATAGAGGATAGGATAGGATAACGGATAGGATAGGATAGAGGATAGGATAGGATAGGATAGAGGATAGGATAGGATAGAGGATAGGATAGGATAGAGGATAGGATAGAGGATCGGATAGAGGATAGGATAGGATAGAGGAAAGGATAGGATAGAGGATAGGATAGGTAATTGGATAGGATAGAGGATAGGATAAGGTAGAGGATAGTATAGGATAGAGGATAGGATAGGATAGAGGATAGGATATGATAGAGGATAGGATAGGATAGGATAGAGGATAGGATAGGATAGGATAGAGGATAGGATAGAGGATAGGATAGAGGATAGGATAGGATAGAGGATACGATAGGATAGAGGATAGGATATGATAGAGGATAGGATATGATAGAGGATAGGATAGGATAGGATAGAGGATAGGATAGGATAGGATAGGATAGAGGATAGGATAGGATAGGATAGAGGATAGGATAGAGGATAGGATAGGATAGAGGATAGGATAGGATAGAGGATAGGATATGATAGAGGATAGGATAGGATAGAGGATCGGATAGAGGATAGGATAGGATAGAGGATAGGATAGGATAGAGGATAGAGTAGGATAGAGGATAGGATAGTATAGAGGATAGGATAGGATAGAGGATAGTATAGGATAGAGAATAGGATAGAATAGAGGAAAGGATAGGATAAAGGATAGGATAGGATAGAGGATAGGATAGGATAGGATAGAGGATAGGATAGAGGATAGGATAGGATAGAGGATCGGATAGAGGATAGGATAGGATAGAGGATAGGATAGGATAGAGGAAAGGATAGGATAGAAGATAGGATAGGATAGATGATAGGATAGGAAAGGGGGTAGGATAGGATAGAGGATAGAGTATAGGATAGGATAGAGGATAGGATAGGATAGAGGAGAGGATAGGATAGAGGATAGGATAGGATAGAGGATAGGATAGGATAGAGGATAGGATAGGATAGGATAGAGGATAGGATAGGATAAAGGATAGGATAGGATAGAGGATAGAATAGGATTGAGGAGCGTTTAGGATAGAGGATAGGATATGATAGAGGATAGGATAGGATACGATAGAGGATAGGATAGGATAGAGGATAGGATAGGATAGAGGTTAGGATAGGATAGAGGATAGGATAGGATAGAGGATAGGATAGGATAGAGGATAGGATAGGATAGGATAGAGGATAGGATAGGATAGGATAGAGGATAGGATAGGATAGAGGATAGGATAGAGGATAGGATAGGATAGAGGAGAGGATAGGATAGAGGATAGGATAGGATAGAGGATAGGATAGGATAGAGGATAGGATAGGATAGGATAGAGGATAGGATAGGATAGAGGATAGAATAGGATACGATAGAGGATAGGATAGGATAGAGGACAGGATAGGATAGAGGATAGGATAGGATAGAGGATAGGATAGAGGATAGGATAAGATAGAGGATAGGATAGGATAGAGGATAGATGGGATAGAGGATAGGATAGGATAGAGGATAGTATAGGATAGAGGATAGGATAGAATAGAGGATAGGATAGGATAACGGATAGGATAGGATAGAGGATAGGATAGGATAGGATAGAGGATAGGATAGGATAGAGGATAGGATAGGATAGAGGATAGGATAGAGGATCGGATAGAGAATAGGATAGGATAGAGGAAAGGATAGGATAGAGGATAGGATAGGTAATTGGATAGGATAGAGGATAGGATAAGGTAGAGGATAGTATAGGATAGAGGATAGGATAGGATAGAGGATAGGATATGATAGAGGATAGGATAGGATAGGATAGAGGATAGGATAGGATAGGATAGAGGATAGGATAGAGGATAGGATAGAGGATAGGATAGGATAGAGGATACGATAGGATAGAGGATAGGATATGATAGAGGATAGGATATGATAGAGGATAGGATAGGATAGGATAGAGGATAGGATAGGATAGGATAGGATAGAGGATAGGATAGGATAGGATAGAGGATAGGATAGAGGATAGGATAGGATAGAGGATAGGATAGGATAGAGGATAGGATATGATAGAGGATAGGATAGGATAGAGGATCGGATAGAGGATAGGATAGGATAGAGGATAGGATAGGATAGAGGATAGAGTAGGATAGAGGATAGGATAGTATAAAGGATAGGATTGGATAGAGGATCGGATAGAGGATAGAATAGGAATGAGGATAGGATAGGATAGAGGATAGTATAGGATAGAGGATAGGATAGAGTAGAGGATAGGATAGGATAAAGGAGAGGATAGGATAGAGGATAGGATAGGATAGAGGATAGGATAGTATAGAGGATAGAATAGGATAGATGATATTATAGGATAGAGGATAGGATATGATAGAGTAAACGATATTCTAGAGGATAGGATAGGATAGAGGATCGGATAGAGGATAGGATAGGATAGAGGATGGTATAGAGGATAGGATAGAGGATAGGATAGGATAGAGGATAGGATAGGATAGAGGATAGTATAGGATAGAGAATAGGATAGAATAGAGGAAAGGATAGGATAAAGGATAGGATAGGATAGAGGATAGGATAGGATAGGATAGAGGATAGGATAGAGGATAGGATAGGATAGAGGATCGGATAGAGGATAGGATAGGATAGAGGATAGGATAGGATAGAGGAAAGGATAGGATAGAAGATAGGATAGGATAGATGATAGGATAGGAAAGGGGGTAGGATAGGATAGAGGATAGAGTATAGGATAGGATAGAGGATAGGATAGGATAGAGGAGAGGATAGGATAGAGGATAGGATAGGATAGAGGATAGGATAGGATAGAGGATAGGATAGGATAGGATAGAGGATAGGATAGGATAGAGGATAGGATAGGATAGAGCATAGGATAGGATAGGATAGAGGATAGGATAGGATAGGATAGAGGATAGGATAGGATAGAGGATAGGATAGAGGATAGGATAGGATAGAGGAGAGGATAGGATAGAGGATAGGATAGGATAGAGGATAGGATAGGATAGAGGATAGGATAGGATAGGATAGAGGATAGGATAGGATAGAGGATAGAATAGGATACGATAGAGGATAGGATAGGATAGAGGACAGGATAGGATAGAGGATAGGATAGGATAGAGGATAGGATAGAGGATAGGATAAGATAGAGGATAGGATAGGATAGAGGATAGATGGGATAGAGGATAGGATAGGATAGAGGATAGTATAGGATAGAGGATAGGATAGAATAGAGGATAGGATAGGATAACGGATAGGATAGGATAGAGGATAGGATAGGATAGGATAGAGGATAGGATAGGATAGAGGATAGGATAGGATAGAGGATAGGATAGAGGATCGGATAGAGGATAGGATAGGATAGAGGAAAGGATAGGATAGAGGATAGGATAGGTAATTGGATAGGATAGAGGATAGGATAAGGTAGAGGATAGTATAGGATAGAGGATAGGATAGGATAGAGGATAGGATAGGATAAAGGATAGGATAGGATAGAGGATAGGATAGGATAGAGGGTCGGACAGAGGATAGGATAGGATAGAGGATAGAGTAGGATAGAGGATAGGATAGGATAAAGGATAGGATTGGATAGAGGATCGGATAGAGGATAGGATAGGATAGAGGATAGTAGAGGATAGAGGATAGGATAGAATACAGGATAGGATAGGATAGAGGATAGGATAGGATAGAGGATAGGATAGGATAGGATAGAGGATAGGAAAGGATAGGATAGAGGATAGGATAGAGGATAGGATAGGATAGAGTTGAGGATAGGATAGAGGATAGGATAGGATAGATGATATTATAGGATAGAGGATAGGATATGATAGAGTAAACGATATTATAGAGGATAGGATAGGATACAGGATCGGATAGAGGATAGGATAGGATAGAGGATGGTATAGAGGATAGGATAGAGGATAGGATAGGATAGAGGATAGCACAGGAACGAGGATAGGATAGGATACGATAGAGGATAGGATAGATGATAGGATAGGATAGAGGATCTGATAGAGGATACGATCGGATAGAGGATAGGATAGGATAGAGGATCGGATAGGTAATTGGATAGGATAGGGGAGAGGATAAGGTAGAGGCTAGTATAGGATAGAGGATCTGATAGAGGATAGGATAGGATGGAGGATAGGATAGGATCGAGGATAGGATAGGTAATTGGATAGGATAGAGGATAGGATAAGGTAGAGGATAGTATAGGATAGAGGATAGGATAGAGAATCGGATAGGATAGGATAGAGGATAGGATAGAGGATAGGGTAGAGGATCGGATAGAGGATAGGATAGGATAGAGGAAAGGATAGGATAGAGGATAGGATAGGTAATTGGATAGGATAGAGGATAGGATAAGTTAGAGGATAGTATAGGATAGAGGATAGGATAGGATAGAGGATAGGATAGGATAAAGGATAGGATAGTATAGAGGATTGGATAGGATAGAGGATAGAATAGGATAGGAAAGGATAGAGGATAGGATGGGGTAGAGGATAGGATAGGATAGAGGATAGGATAGGATAGAGGATAGGATGGGATAGAGGATAGGATAGGAAAGAGGATAGGATAGAGGATAGGATAGGATAGAGGATAGGATAGGACAGAGGATAGGATAGGTAATTGGATAGGATAGAGGATAGAGTAGGATAGAGGATAGGATAGAGGAGAGGATAGGATAGAGGATAGGATAGGATAGAGGATAGGATAGGATAGAGGATAGGATAGGTAATTGGATAGGATAGAGGATAGGATAAGGTAGAGGATAGTATAGGATAGAGGATAGGATAGGATAAAGGATAGGATAGGATAGAGGATAGGATAGGATAGAGGATAGGATAGGTTAGAGGATAGGATAGGATAGAGGATAGGATAGAGGATAGGATAGGTAATTGGATAGGATAGAGTATAGGATAAGGTAGAGGATAGGATAGGATAGAGGATAGTATAGGATAGAGGATAGGATGGGATAGAGGATAGGATAGGATAAAGGATAGGATAGGACAGATGATAGGATAGGATAGAGAATAGGATAGGATACAGGATAGGATAGGATAGAGGATAGGATAGAGGATAGGATAGGATAGAGGATAGGAAAGGATAGAGGATAGGATGGGGTAGACGATAGGATAGGATAGAGGATAGGATAGGATAGAGGATAGGATGGGATAGAGGATAGGATAGGAAAGAGGATAGGATAGAGGATAGGATAGGATAGAGGATAGGATAGGATAGAGGATAGGATAGAGGATCGGATAGAGGATAGGATAGGATAGAGGAAAGGATAGGATAGAGGATAGGATAGGTAATTGGATAGGATAGAGGATAGGATAAGGTAGAGGATAGTATAGGATAGAGGATAGGATAGGATAGAGGATAGGATAGGATAAAGGATAGGATAGGATAGAGGATAGGATAGGATAGAGGGTCGGACAGAGGATAGGATAGGATAGAGGATAGGATAGGATAGAGGATAGAGTAGGATAGAGGATAGGATAGGATAAAGGATAGGATTGGATAGAGGATCGGATAGAGGATAGGATAGGATAGAGGATAGTAGAGGATAGAGGATAGGATAGAATAGAGGATAGGATAGGATACAGGATAGGATAGGATAGAGGATAGGATAGGATAGGATAGAGGATAGGAAAGGATAGGATAGAGGATAGGATAGAGGATAGGATAGGATAGAGGATAGGATAGGATAGAGTTGAGGATAGGATGGAGGATAGGATAGGATAGATGATATTATAGGATAGAGGATAGGATATGATAGAGTAAACGATATTATAGAGGATAGGATAGGATACAGGATCGGATAGAGGATAGGATAGGATAGAGGATGGTATAGAGGATAGGATAGAGGATAGGATAGGATAGAGGATAGCACAGGAACGAGGATAGGATAGGATACGATAGAGGATAGGATAGATGATAGGATAGGATAGAGGATAGGATAGGATAGAGGATAGGATAGGATAGATGATAGGATAGGATAGAGGATAGGATAGGATAGGATAGAGGATAGGATAGAGGATAGGGTAGAGGATCGGATAGAGGATAGGATAGGATAGAGGAAAGGATAGGATAGAGGACAGGATAGGTAATTGGATAGGATAGAGGATAGGATAAGTTAGAGGATAGTATAGGATAGAGGATAGGATAGGATAGAGGATAGGATAGGATAAAGGATAGGATAGTATAGAGGATAGGATAGGATAGAGGATAGAATAGGATAGATGATAGGATAGGATAGAGAATAGGATAGGATAGAGGATAGGATAGGATAGAGGATAGGATAGGATAGAGGATAGGAAAGGATAGAGGATAGGATGGGATAGAGGATAGGATAGGATAGAGGATAGGATAGGATAGAGGATAGGATAGGATAGAGGATAGGATAGGAAAGAGGATAGGATAGAGGATAGGATAGGATAGAGGATAGGATAGGATAGAGGATAGGATAGGTAATTGGATAGGATAGAGGATAGAGTAGGATAGAGGATAGGATACAGGGGAGGGTAGGATAGAGGATAGGATAGGATAGAGGATAGGATAGGTAATTGGATAGGATAGAGGATAGGATAAGGTAGAGGATAGTATAGGATAGACGATAGGATAGGATAGAGGATAGGATAGGATAAAGGATAGGATAGGATAGAGGATAGGATAGGATAGAGGATAGAATAGGATAGATGATAGGATAGGATAGAGAATAGGATAGGATAGAGGATAGGATAGGATAGAGGATAGGAAAGGATAGAGGATAGGATGGGGTAGATGATAGGATAGGATAGAGGATAGGATAGGATAGAGGATAGGATAGGATAGAGGATAGGATAGGAAAGAGGATAGGATAGAGGATAGGATAGGATAGAGGATAGGATAGGTAATTGGATAGGATAGAGGATAGAGTAGGATAGAGGATAGGATAGAGGAGAGGATAGGATAGAGGATAGGATAGGATAGAGGATAGGATAGGATAGAGGATAGGATAGGTAATTGGATAGGATAGAGGATAGGATAAGGTAGAGGATAGTATAGGATAGACGATAGGATAGGATAGAGGATAGGATAGGATAAAGGATAGGATAGGATAGAGGATAGGATAGGATAGAGGATAGAATAGGATAGATGATAGGATAGGATAGAGAATAGGATAGGATAGAGGATAGGATAGGATAGAGGATAGGATAGAGGATAGGATAGGATAGAGGATAGGAAAGGATAGAGGATAGGATGGGATAGAGGATAGGATAGGATAGAGGATAGGATAGGATAGAGGATAGGATAGGATGGAGGATAGGATAGGATAGAGGATAGGATAGAGGATAGGATAGGATAGAGGATAGGATAGGTAATTGGATAGGATAGAGTATAGGATAAGGTAGAGGATAGGATAGGATAGGATAGAGGATAGGATAGGATAGAGGATATAATGGAGGATCGGATAGAGGATAGGATAGGATAGAGGAAAGGATAGGATAGAGGATAGGATAGGTAATTGGATAGGATAGAGGATAAGATAATGTAGAGGATAGTATAGGATAGAGGATAGGATAGGATAGAGTATAGGATAGGGTAAAGGATAGGATAGGATAGAGGATAGGATAGGATAGAGGATAGGATAGGATAGAGGATCGGATAGAGGATAGGATAGGATAGAGGATCGGATAGAGGATAGGATAGGATAGAGGATAGGATAGGATAGAGGATAGAGTAGGATAGAGGATAGGATAGGATAAAGGATAGGATTGGATAGAGGATCGGATAGAGGATAGAATAGGATAGAGAATAGGATAGGATAGAGGATAGTATAGGATAGAGGATAGGATAGAATAGAGGATAGGATAGGATAAAGGATAGGATAGGATAGAGGATAGGATAGGATAGGATAGAGGATAGGATAGGATAGGATAGGATAGGATAGAGGATAGGATAGGATAGGATAGAGGATAGGATAGGATAGGATAGAGGATAGGATAGGATAGGATAGGATAGGATAGAGGATAGGATAGGATAGGATAGAGGATAGGATATGATAGACTAAACGATATTATAGAGGATAGGATAGGACAGAGGATCGGATAGAGGATAGGATAGGATAGAGGATGGCATAGAGGATAGGATAGAGGATAGGATAGGATAGAGGATAGGATAGGAAAGAGGATAGGATAGGATACGATAGAGGATAGGATAGATGATAGGATAGGATAGAGGATAGGATAGGATAAAGGATAGGATAGGATAGAGGATAGGATAGGATAGAGGATAGAATAGGATAGATGATAGGATAGGATAGAGAATAGGATAGGATAGAGGATAGGATAGGATAGAGGATAGGATAGGATAGAGGATCGGATAGAGGATAGGATAGGATAGAGGATCGGATAGAGGATAGGATAGGATAGAGGATAGGATAGGATAGAGGATAGAGTAGGATAGAGGATAGGATAGGATAAAGGATAGGATTGGATAGAGGATCGGATAGAGGATAGAATAGGATAGAGAATAGGATAGGATAGAGGATAGTATAGGATAGAGGATAGGATAGAATAGAGGATAGGATAGGATAAAGGATAGGATAGGATAGAGGATAGGATAGGATAGGATAGAGGATAGGATAGGATAGGATAGGATAGGATAGAGGATAGGATAGGATAGGATAGAGGATAGGATAGGATAGGATAGAGGATAGGATAGGATAGGATAGGATAGGATAGAGGATAGGATAGGATAGGATAGAGGATAGGATATGATAGACTAAACGATATTATAGAGGATAGGATAGGACAGAGGATCGGATAGAGGATAGGATAGGATAGAGGATGGCATAGAGGATAGGATAGAGGATAGGATAGGATAGAGGATAGGATAGGAAAGAGGATAGGATAGGATACGATAGAGGATAGGATAGATGATAGGATAGGATAGAGGATCTGATAGAGGATACGATCGGATAGAGGATAGGATAGGATAGAGGATCGGATAGGTAATTGGATAGGATAGAGGAGAGGATAAGGTAGAGACTAGTATAGGATAGAGGATCTGATAGAGGATAGGATAGGATGGAGGATAGGATAGGATCGAGGATAGGATAGGTAATTGGATAGGATAGAGGATAGGATATGGTAGAGGATAGTATAGGATAGAGGATAGGATAGAGGATCGGATAGGATAGGATAGAGGATAGGATAGAGGATACGATAGAGGATCGGATAGAGGATAGGATAGGATAGAGGAAAGGATAGGATAGAGGATAGGATAGGTAATTGGATAGGTTAGAGGATAGGATAAGTTAGAGGATAGTATAGGATAGAGGATAGGATAGGATAGAGGATAGGATAGGATAAAGGATAGGATAGGATAGAGGATAGGATAGGATAGAGGATAGAATAGGATAGATGATAGGATAGGATAGAGAATAGGATAGGATAGAGGATAGGATAGGATAGAGGATAGGATAGAGGATAGGATAGGATAGAGGATAGGAAAGGATAGAGGATAGGATGGGATAGAGGATAGGATAGGATAGAGGATAGGATAGGATAGAGGATAGGATAGGATAGAGGATAGGATAGGATGGAGGATAGGATAGAGGATCGGATAGAGGATAGGATAGGATAGAGGACAGGATAGGATAGAGGATAGGATAGGTAATTGGATAGGATAGAGGATAGGATAAGGTAGAGGATAGTATAGGATAGAGGATAGGATAGGATAGAGGATAGGATAGGATAAAGGATAGGATAGGATAGAGGATAGTATAGGATAGAGGATAGGATAGGATAGAGGATCGGATAGAGGATAGGATAGGATAGAGGATCGGATAGAGGATAGGATAGGATAGAGGATCGGATAGAGGATAGGATAGGATAGAGGATAGGATAGGATAGAGGATAGAGTAGGATAGAGGATAGGATAGGATAAAGGATAGGCTTGGATAGAGGATCGGATAGAGGATAGAATAGGATAGAGGATAGGATAGGATAGAGGATAGTATAGGATAGAGGATAGGATAGAATAGAGGATAGGATAGGATAAAGGATAGGATAGGATAGAGGATAGGATAGGATAGGATAGAGGATAGGATAGGATAGGATAGGATAGAGGATAGGATAGGATAGAGGATAGGATAGGATAGAGGAAAGGATAGGATAGAAGATAGGATAGGATAGATGATAGGATAGGAAAGAGGGTAGGATAGGATAGAGGATAGACTATAGGATAGGATAGAGGATAGGATAGGATAGAGGAGAGGATAGGATAGAGGATACGATAGGATAGAGGATAGGATAGGATAGAGGATAGAATAGGATAGATGATATTATAGGATAGAGGATAGGATATGATAGAGTAAACGATATTATAGAGGATAGGATAGGATAGAGGATCGGATAGAGGATAGGATAGGATAGAGGATGGTATAGAGGATAGGATAGAGGATAGGATAGGATAGAGGATAGGATAGGAAAGAGGATAGGATAGGATACGATAGAGGATAGGATAGATGATAGGATAGGATAGAGGATGGGATAGGATAGAGGATAAAATATGATAGAGGATAGGATAGGATAGAGGATCGGATAGAGGATAGGATAGGATAGAGGATAGGATAGGATAGAGGAAAGGATAGGATAGATGATAGGATAGGAAAGAGGGTAGGATAGGATAGAGGATAGAGTATAGGATAGGATAGAGGATAGGATAGGATAGAGGAGAGGATAGGATAGAGGATAGGATAGGATAGAGGATAGGATAGGATAGAGGATAGGATAGGATAGAGGATAGGATAGGATAGAGGATAGGATAGGATAGAGGATAGGATAGGATAGAGGATAGGATAGGATAGGATAGAGGATAGGATAATATAGGATAGAGGATAGAGTATAGGATAGGATAGAGGATAGGATAGGATAGAGGAGAGGATAGGATAGAGGATAGGATAGGATAGAGGATAGGATAGGATAGGATAGGATAGGATAGAGGATAGGATAGGATAGAGGATAGGATAGGATAGGATAGAGGATAGGATAGGATAGGATAGAGGATAGGATAGGATATAGGATAGGATAGAGGATAGGATAGGATAGAGGGGAGGATAGGATAGAGGGGAGGATAGGATAGGATAGAGGATAGGATAGGATAGAGGATAGGATAGGATAGGATAGAGGATAGGATAGGATAGAGGATAGAATAGGATACGATAGAGGATAGGATAGGATAGAGGATAGGATAGGATAGAGGATAGGATAGAGGATAGGATAGGATAGAGGATAGGATAGGATAGAGGATAGGATAGGATAGAGGATAGATAGGATAGCGGATAGGATAGGATAGAGGATAGTATAGGATAGAGGATAGGATAGAATAGAGGATAGGATAGGATAACGGATAGGATAGGATAGAGGATAGGATAGGATAGGATAGAGGATAGGATAGGATAGGATAGAGGATAGGATAGGATAGAGGATAGGATAGAGGATCGGATAGAGGATAGGATAGGATAGAGGAAAGGATAGGATAGAGGATAGGATACGTAATTGGATAGGATAGAGGATAGGATAAGGTAGAGGATAGTATAGGATAGAGGATAGGATAGGATAGAGGATAGGATAGGATAAAGGATAGGATAGGATAGAGGATAGGATAGGATAGAGGGTCGGACAGAGGATAGGATAGGATAGAGGATAGGATAGGATAGAGGATAGGATAGGATAGAGGATAGAGTAGGATAGAGGATAGGATAGGATAAAGGATAGGATTGGATAGAGGATCGGATAGAGGATAGGATAGGATAGAGGATAGGATAGGATAGAGGATACTATAGGATAGAGGATAGGATAGAATAGAGGATAGGATAGGATACAGGATAGGATACGATAGAGGATAGGATAGGATAGGATAGAGGATAGGAAAGGATAGGATAGAGGATAGGATAGAGGATAGGATAGGATAGATTTGAGGATAGGATAGAGGATAGGATAGGATAGATGATATTATAGGATAGAGGATAGGATATGATAGAGTAAACGATATTATAGAGGATAGGATAGGACACAGGATCGGATAGAGGATGGTATAGAGGATAGGATAGAGGATAGGATAGGATAGAGGATAGGACAGGAACGAGGATAGGATAGGATACGATAGAGGATAGGATAGATGATAGGATAGGATAGAGGATCTGATAGAGGATACGATCGGATAGAGGATAGGATAGGATAGAGGATCGGATAGTTAATTGGATAGGATAGGGGAGAGGATAAGGTAGAGGCTAGTATAGGATAGAGGATCTGATAGAGGATAGGATAGGATGGAGGATAGGATAGGATCGAGGATAGGATAGGTAATTGGATAGGATAGAGGATAGGATAAGGTAGAGGATAGTATAGGATAGAGGATAGGATAGAGGATCGGATAGGATAGGATAGAGGATAGGATAGAGGATAGGGTAGAGGATCGGATAGAGGATAGGATAGGATAGAGGAAAGGATAGGATAGAGGATAGGATAGGTAATTGGATAGGATAGAGGATAGGATAAGTTAGAGGATAGTATAGGATAGAGGATAGGATAGGATAGAGGATAGGATAGGATAAAGGATAGGATAGTATAGAGGATAGGATAGGATAGAGGATAGAATAGGATAGATGATAGGATAGGATAGAGAACAGGATAGGATAGAGGATAGGATAGGATAGAGGATAGGATAGGATAGAGGATAGGAAAGGATAGAGGATAGGATGGGATAGAGGATAGGATAGGTAATTGGATAGCATAGAGGATAGTATAGGATAGAGGATAGGATGGGATAGAGGATAGGATAGGATAAAGGATAGGATAGGACAGATGATAGGATAGGATAGAGAATAGGATAGGATACAGGATAGGATAGGATAGAGGATAGGATAGAGGATAGGATAGGATAGAGGATAGGAAAGGATAGAGGATAGGATGGGGTAGAGGATAGGATAGGATAGAGGATAGGATAGGATACGATAGAGGATAGGATAGATGATAGGATAGGATAGAGGATCTGATAGAGGATACGATCGGATAGAGGATAGGATAGGATAGAGGATCGGATAGGTAATTGGATAGGATAGGGGAGAGGATAAGGTAGAGGCTAGTATAGGATAGAGGATCTGATAGAGGATAGGATAGGATGGAGGATAGGATAGGATCGAGGATAGGATAGGTAATTGGATAGGATAGAGGATAGGATAAGGTAGAGGATAGGATAGGATAGAGGATAGGATAGGATAAAGGATAGGATAGGATAGAGGATAGGATAGGATAGAGGAAAGGATAGGATAGAGGATAGGATAGGTAATTGGATAGGATAGAGGATAGGATAAGGTAGAGGATAGTATAGGATAGAGGATAGGATAGGATAGAGGATAGGATAGGATAAAGGATAGGATAGGATAGAGGATAGGATAGGATAGAGGGTCGGACAGAGGATAGGATAGGATAGAGGATAGGATAGGATAGAGGATAGAGTAGGATAGAGGATAGGATAGGATAAAGGATAGGATTGGATAAAGGATCGGATAGAGGATAGGATAGGATAGAGGATAGTAGAGGATAGAGGATAGGATAGAATAGAGGATAGGATAGGATACAGGATAGGATAGGATAGAGGATAGGATAGGATAGGATAGAGGATAGGAAAGGATAGGATAGAGGATAGGATAGAGGATAGGATAGGATAGAGGATAGGATAGGATAGAGTTGAGGATAGGATAGAGGATAGGATAGGATAGATGATATTATAGGATAGAGGATAGGATATGATAGAGTAAACGATATTATAGAGGATAGGATAGGATACAGGATCGGATAGAGGATAGGATAGGATAGAGGATGGTATAGAGGATAGGATAGAGGATAGGATAGGATAGAGGATAGCACAGGAACGAGGATAGGATAGGATACGATAGAGGATAGGATAGATGATAGGATAGGATAGAGGATAGGATAGGATAGAGGATAGGATAGGATAGATGATAGGATAGGATAGAGGATAGGATAGGATAGGATAGAGGATAGGATAGAGGATAGGGTAGAGGATCGGATAGAGGATAGGATAGGATAGAGGAAAGGATAGGATAGAGGACAGGATAGGTAATTGGATAGGATAGAGGATAGGATAAGTTAGAGGATAGTATAGGATAGAGGATAGGATAGGATAGAGGATAGGATAGGATAAAGTATAGGATAGTATAGAGGATAGGATAGGATAGAGGATAGAATAGGATAGATGATAGGATAGGATAGAGAATAGGATAGGATAGAGGATAGGATAGGATAGAGGATAGGATAGGATAGAGGATAGGAAAGGATAGAGGATAGGATGGGATAGAGGATAGGATAGGATAGAGGATAGGATAGGATAGAGGATAGGATAGGATAAAGGATAGGATAGGAAAGAGGATAGGATAGAGGATAGGATAGGATAGAGGATAGGATAGGTAATTGGATAGGATAGAGGATAGAGTAGGATAGAGGATAGGATAGAGGAGAGGATAGGATAGAGGATAGGATAGGATAGAGGATAGGATAGGATAGAGGATAGGATAGGTAATTGGATAGGATAGAGGATAGGATAAGGTAGAGGATAGTATAGGATAGACGATAGGATAGGATAGAGGATAGGATAGGATAAAGGATAGGATAGGATAGAGGATAGGATAGGATAGAGGATAGAATAGGATAGATGATAGGATAGGATAGAGAATAGGATAGGATAGAGGATAGGATATGATAGACTAAACGATATTATAGAGGATAGGATAGGACAGAGGATCGGATAGAGGATAGGATAGGATAGAGGATGGCATAGAGGATAGGATAGAGGATAGGATAGGATAGAGGATAGGATAGGAAAGAGGATAGGATAGGATACGATAGAGGATAGGATAGATGATAGGATAGGATAGAGGATCTGATAGAGGATACGATCGGATAGAGGATAGGATAGAGGATAGGATAAGTTAGAGGATAGTATAGGATAGAGGATAGGATAGGATAGAGGATAGGATAGGATAAAGTATAGGATAGTATAGAGGATAGGATAGGATAGAGGATAGAATAGGATAGATGATAGGATAGGATAGAGAATAGGATAGGATAGAGGATAGGATAGGATAGAGGATAGGATAGGATAGAGGATAGGAAAGGATAGAGGATAGGATGGGATAGAGGATAGGATAGGATAGAGGATAGGATAGGATAGAGGATAGGATAGGATAGAGGATAGGATAGGAAAGAGGATAGGATAGAGGATAGGATAGGATAGAGGATAGGATAGGTAATTGGATAGGATAGAGGATAGAGTAGGATAGAGGATAGGATAGAGGAGAGGATAGGATAGAGGATAGGATAGGATAGAGGATAGGATAGGATAGAGGATAGGATAGGTAATTGGATAGGATAGAGGATAGGATAAGGTAGAGGATAGTATAGGATAGACGATAGGATAGGATAGAGGATAGGATAGGATAAAGGATAGGATAGGATAGAGGATAGGATAGGATAGAGGATAGAATAGGATAGATGATAGGATAGGATAGACAATAGGATAGGATAGAGGATAGGATAGGATAGAGGATAGGAAAGGATAGAGGATAGGATGGGGTAGATGATAGGATAGGATAGAGGATAGGATAGGATAGAGGATAGGATAGGATAGAGGATAGGATAGGAAAGAGGATAGGATAGAGGATAGGATAGGATAGGATAGAGGATAGGATAGGATAGGATAGGATAGGATAGAGGATAGGATAGGATAGGATAGAGGATAGGATAGGATAGGATAGAGGATAGGATAGGATAGGATAGGATAGGATAGAGGATAGGATAGGATAGGATAGAGGATAGGATATGATAGACTAAACGATATTATAGAGGATAGGATAGGACAGAGGATCGGATAGAGGATAGGATAGGATAGAGGATGGCATAGAGGATAGGATAGAGGATAGGATAGGATAGAGGATAGGATAGGAAAGAGGATAGGATAGGATACGATAGAGGATAGGATAGATGATAGGATAGGATAGAGGATCTGATAGAGGATACGATCGGATAGAGGATAGGATAGGATAGAGGATCGGATAGGTAATTGGATAGGATAGAGGAGAGGATAAGGTAGAGACTAGTATAGGATAGAGGATCTGATAGAGGATAGGATAGGATGGAGGATAGGATAGGATCGAGGATAGGATAGGTAATTGGATAGGATAGAGGATAGGATATGGTAGAGGATAGTATAGGATAGAGGATAGGATAGAGGATCGGATAGGATAGGATAGAGGATAGGATAGAGGATACGATAGAGGATCGGATAGAGGATAGGATAGGATAGAGGAAAGGATAGGATAGAGGATAGGATATGTAATTGGATAGGTTAGAGGATAGGATAAGTTAGAGGATAGTATAGGATAGAGGATAGGATAGGATAGAGGATAGGATAGGATAAAGGATAGGATAGGATAGAGGATAGGATAGGATAGAGGATAGAATAGGATAGATGATAGGATAGGATAGAGAATAGGATAGGATAGAGGATAGGATAGGATAGAGGATAGGATAGATGATAGGATAGGATAGAGGATAGGAAAGGATAGAGGATAGGATGGGATAGAGGATAGGATAGGATAGAGGATAGGATAGGATAGAGGATAGGATAGGATAGAGGATAGGATAGGATAGAGGATAGGATAGAGGATCGGATAGAGGATAGGATAGGATAGAGGATCTGATAGAGGATACGATCGGATAGAGGATAGGATAGGATAGAGGATCGGATAGGTAATTGGATAGGATAGAGGAGAGGATAAGGTAGAGACTAGTATAGGATAGAGGATCTGATAGAGGATAGGATAGGATGGAGGATAGGATAGGATCGAGGATAGGATAGGTAATTGGATAGGATAGAGGATAGGATATGGTAGAGGATAGTATAGGATAGAGGATAGGATAGAGGATCGGATAGGATAGGATAGAGGATAGGATAGAGGATACGATAGAGGATCGGATAGAGGATAGGATAGGATAGAGGAAAGGATAGGATAGAGGATAGGATATGTAATTGGATAGGTTAGAGGATAGGATAAGTTAGAGGATAGTATAGGATAGAGGATAGGATAGGATAGAGGATAGGATAGGATAAAGGATAGGATAGGATAGAGGATAGGATAGGATAGAGGATAGAATAGGATAGATGATAGGATAGGATAGAGAATAGGATAGGATAGAGGATAGGATAGGATAGAGGATAGGATAGATGATAGGATAGGATAGAGGATAGGAAAGGATAGAGGATAGGATGGGATAGAGGATAGGATAGGATAGAGGATAGGATAGGATAGAGGATAGGATAGGATAGAGGATAGGATAGGATAGAGGATAGGATAGAGGATCGGATAGAGGATAGGATAGGATAGAGGACAGGATAGGATAGAGGATAGGATAGGTAATTGGATAGGATAGAGGATAGGATAAGGTAGAGGATAGTATAGGATAGAGGATAGGATAGGATAGAGGATAGGATAGGATAAAGGATAGGATAGGATAGAGGATAGGATAGGATAGAGGATAGGATAGGATAGAGGATCGGATAGAGGATAGGATAGGATAGAGGATCGGATAGAGGATAGGATAGGATAGAGGATCGGATAGAGGATAGGATAGGATAGAGGATAGGATAGGATAGAGGATAGAGTAGGATAGAGGATAGGATAGGATAAAGGATAGGATTGGATAGAGGATCGGATAGAGGATAGAATAGGATAGAGGATAGGATAGGATAGAGGATAGTATAGGATAGAGGATAGGATAGAATAGAGGATAGGATAGGATAAAGGATAGGATAGGATAGAGGATAGGATAGGATAGGATAGAGGATAGGATAGGATAGGATAGGATAGAGGATAGGATAGGATAGAGGATAGGATAGGATAGAGGAAAGGATAGGATAGAAGATAGGATAGGATAGATGATAGGATAGGAAAGAGGGTAGGATAGGATAGAGGATAGACTATAGGATAGGATAGAGGATAGGATAGGATAGAGGAGAGGATAGGATAGAGGATACGATAGGATAGAGGATAGGATAGGATAGAGGATAGAATAGGATAGATGATATTATAGGATAGAGGATAGGATATGATAGAGTAAACGATATTATAGAGGATAGGATAGGATAGAGGATCGGATAGAGGATAGGATAGGATAGAGGATGGTATAGAGGATAGGATAGAGGATAGGATAGGATAGAGGATAGGATAGGAAAGAGGATAGGATAGGATACGATAGAGGATAGGATAGATGATAGGATAGGATAGAGGATGGGATAGGATAGAGGATAAAATATGATAGAGGATAGGATAGGATAGAGGATCGGATAGAGGATAGGATAGGATAGAGGATAGGATAGAATAGAGGAAAGGATAGGATAGATGATAGGATAGGAAAGAGGGTAGGATAGGATAGAGGATAGAGTATAGGATAGGATAGAGGATAGGATAGGATAGAGGAGAGGATAGGATAGAGGATAGGATAGGATAGAGGATAGGATAGGATAGAGGATAGGATAGGATAGAGGATAGGATAGGATAGAGGATAGGATAGGATAGAGGATAGGATAGGATAGAGGATAGGATAGGATAGAGGATAGGATAGGATAGAGGATAGGATAGGATAGAGGATAGGATAGGATAGAGGATAGGATAGGATAGGATAGAGGATAGGATAATATAGGATAGAGGATAGAGTATAGGATAGGATAGGGGATAGGATAGGATAGAGGAGAGGATAGGATAGAGGAGAGGATAGGATAGAGGATAGGATAGGATAGAGGATAGGATAGGATAGGATAGGATAGGATAGAGGATAGGATAGGATAGAGGATAGGATAGGATAGGATAGAGGATAGGATAGGATAGGATAGAGGATAGGATAGGATAGAGGATAGGATAGAGGATAGGATAGGATAGAGGGGAGGATAGGATAGAGGATAGGATAGGATAGAGGATAGGATAGGATAGAGGATAGGATAGGATAGAGGATAGGATAGGATAGGATAGAGGATAGGATAGGATAGAGGATAGAATAGGATACGATAGAGGATAGGATAGGATAGAGGATAGGATAGGATAGAGGATAGGATAGAGGATAGGATAGGATAGAGGATAGGATAGGATAGAGGATAGGATAGGATAGAGGATAGATAGGATAGCGGATAGGATAGGATAGAGGATAGTATAGGATAGAGGATAGGATAGAATAGAGGATAGGATAGGATAACGGATAGGATAGGATAGAGGATAGGATAGGATAGGATAGAGGATAGGATAGGATAGGATAGAGGATAGGATAGGATAGAGGATAGGATAGAGGATCGGATAGAGGATAGGATAGGATAGAGGAAAGGATAGGATAGAGGATAGGATAGGTAATTGGATAGGATAGAGGATAGGATAAGGTAGAGGATAGTATAGGATAGAGGATAGGATAGGATAGAGGATAGGATAGGATAAAGGATAGGATAGGATAGAGGATAGGATAGGATAGAGGGTCGGACAGAGGATAGGATAGGATAGAGGATAGGATAGGATAGAGGATAGGATAGGATAGAGGATAGAGTAGGATAGAGGATAGGATAGGATAAAGGATAGGATTGGATAGAGGATCGGATAGAGGATAGGATAGGATAGAGGATACTATAGGATAGAGGATAGGATAGAATAGAGGATAGGATAGGATACAGGATAGGATAGGATAGAGGATAGGATAGGATAGGATAGAGGATAGGAAAGGATAGGATAGAGGATAGGATAGAGGATAGGATAGGATAGATTTGAGGATAGGATAGAGGATAGGATAGGATAGATGATATTATAGGATAGAGGATAGGATATGATAGAGTAAACGATATTATAGAGGATAGGATAGGACACAGGATCGGATAGAGGATGGTATAGAGGATAGGATAGAGGATAGGATAGGATAGAGGATAGGACAGGAACGAGGATAGGATAGGATACGATAGAGGATAGGATAGATGATAGGATAGGATAGAGGATCTGATAGAGGATACGATCGGATAGAGGATAGGATAGGATAGAGGATCGGATAGTTAATTGGATAGGATAGGGGAGAGGATAAGGTAGAGGCTAGTATAGGATAGAGGATCTGATAGAGGATAGGATAGGATGGAGGATAGGATAGGATCGAGGATAGGATAGGTAATTGGATAGGATAGAGGATAGGATAAGGTAGAGGATAGTATAGGATAGAGGATAGGATAGAGGATCGGATAGGATAGGATAGAGGATAGGATAGAGGATAGGGTAGAGGATCGGATAGAGGATAGGATAGGATAGAGGAAAGGATAGGATAGAGGATAGGATAGGTAATTGGATAGGATAGAGGATAGGATAAGTTAGAGGATAGTATAGGATAGAGGATAGGATAGGATAGAGGATAGGATAGGATAAAGGATAGGATAGTATAGAGGATAGGATAGGATAGAGGATAGAATAGGATAGATGATAGGATAGGATAGAGAACAGGATAGGATAGAGGATAGGATAGGATAGAGGATAGGATAGGATAGAGGATAGGAAAGGATAGAGGATAGGATGGGATAGAGGATAGGATAGGATAGAGGATAGGATAGGATAGAGGATAGGATAGGATAGAGGATAGGATAGGATAGAGGATAGGATAGAGGATCGGATAGAGGATAGGATAGGATAGAGGAAAGGATAGGATAGAGGATAGGATAGGTAATTGGATAGCATAGAGGATAGGATTAGGTAGAGGATAGTATAGGATAGAGGATAGGATGGGATAGAGGATAGGATAGGATAAAGGATAGGATAGGACAGATGATAGGATAGGATAGAGAATAGGATAGGATACAGGATAGGATAGGATAGAGGATAGGATAGAGGATAGGAAAGGATAGAGGATAGGATGGGGTAGAGGATAGGATAGGATAGAGGATAGGATAGGATACGATAGAGGATAGGATAGATGATAGGATAGGATAGAGGATCTGATAGAGGATACGATCGGATAGAGGATAGGATAGGATAGAGGATCGGATAGGTAATTGGATAGGATAGGGGAGAGGATAAGGTAGAGGCTAGTATAGGATAGAGGATCTGATAGAGGATAGGATAGGATGGAGGATAGGATAGGATCGAGGATAGGATAGGTAATTGGATAGGATAGAGGATAGGATAAGGTAGAGGATAGTATAGGATAGAGGATAGGATAGGATAGAGGATAGGATAGGATAAAGGATAGGATAGGATAGAGGATAGGATAGGATAGAGGATAGGATAGGTTAGAGGATAGGATAGGATAGAGGATAGGATAGAGGATAGGATAGGTAATTGGATAGGATAGAGTATAGGATAAGGTAGAGGATAGGATAGGATAGAGAACAGGATAGGATAGAGGATAGGATAGGATAGAGGATAGGATAGGATAGAGGATAGGAAAGGATAGAGGATAGGATGGGATAGAGGATAGGATAGAGGATAGGATAGGATAGAGGATAGGATAGGATAGAGGATAGGATAGGATAGAGGATAGGATAGAGGATCGGATAGAGGATAGGATAGGATAGAGGAAAGGATAGGATAGAGGATAGGATAGGTAATTGGATAGCATAGAGGATAGGATTAGGTAGAGGATAGTATAGGATAGAGGATAGGATGGGATAGAGGATAGGATAGGATAAAGGATAGGATAGGACAGATGATAGGATAGGATAGAGAATAGGATAGGATACAGGATAGGATAGGATAGAGGATAGGATAGAGGATAGGATAGGATAGAGGATAGGAAAGGATAGAGGATATAATAGGGTAGAGGATAGGATAGGATAGAGGATAGGATAGGAAAGAGGATAGGATAGGATAGAGGGTAGGATAGGATAGAGGATAGGATAGAGGATAGGATAGAGGATAGGATAGGATAGAGGATGGGATAGGATACAGGATAGGATATGATAGAGGATAGGATAGGATAGAGGATCGGATAGAGGATAGGATAGGATAGAGGATCTTATAGAGGATAGGATTGGATAGAGGATAGGATAGGATAGAGGATAGAGTAGGATAGAGGATAGGATAGGATAAAGGATAGGATTGGATAGAGGATCGGATAGAGGATAGAATAGGATAGAGGATAGGATAGGATAGAGGATAGTATGGGATAGAGGATAGGATAGAAGAGAGGATAGGATAGCATAAAGGATAGGATAGGATAGAGGATAGGATAGGATAGGATAGAGGATAGGATAGGATAGGATAGAGGATAGGATAGGAAAGAGGATAGGATAGGATAGAGGGTAGGATAGGATAGAGGATAGGATAGAGGATAGGATAGGATAGAGGATAGGATAGGATAGAGGATGGGATAGGATACAGGATAGGATATGATAGAGGATAGGATAGGATAGAGGATCGGATAGAGGATAGGATAGGATAGAGGATCTTATAGAGGATAGGATTGGATAGAGGATAGGATAGGATAGAGGATAGAGTAGGATAGAGGATAGGATAGGATAAAGGATAGGATTGGATAGAGGATCGGATAGAGGATAGAATAGGATAGAGGATAGGATAGGATAGAGGATAGTATGGGATAGAGGATAGGATAGAATAGAGGATAGGATAGCATAAAGGATAGGATAGGATAGAGGATAGGATAGGATAGGATAGAGGATAGGATAGGATAGGATAGAGGATAGGATAGGAAAGAGGGTAGGATAGGATAGAGGATAGACTATAGGATAGGATAGAGGATAGGATAGGATAGAGGATAGACTATAGGATAGGATAGAGGATAGGATAGGATAGAGGAGAGGATAGGATACGATAGAGGATAGGATAGATGATAGGATAGGATAGAGGATCTGATAGAGGATACGATCGGATAGAGGATAGGATAGGATAGAGGATCGGATAGGTAATTGGATAGGATAGGGGAGAGGATAAGGTAGAGGCTAGTATAGGATAGAGGATCTGATAGAGGATAGGATAGGATGGAGGATAGGATAGGATCGAGGATAGGATAGGTAATTGGATAGGATAGAGGATAGGTTAAGGTAGAGGATAGTATAGGATAGAGGATAGGATAGGATAGAGGATAGGATAGGATAAAGGATAGGATAGGATAGAGGATAGGATAGGATAGAGGATAGGATAGGTTAGAGGATAGGATAGGATAGAGGATAGGATAGAGGATAGGATAGGTAATTGGATAGGATAGAGTATAGGATAAGGTAGAGGATAGGATAGGATAGAGAACAGGATAGGATAGAGGATAGGATAGGATAGAGGATAGGATAGGATAGAGGATAGGAAAGGATAGAGGATAGGATGGGATAGAGGATAGGATAGGATAGAGGATAGGATAGGATAGAGGATAGGATAGGATAGAGGATAGGATAGGATAGAGGATAGGATAGAGGATCGGATAGAGGATAGGATAGGATAGAGGAAAGGATAGGATAGAGGATAGGATAGGTAATTGGATAGCATAGAGGATAGGATTAGGTAGAGGATAGTATAGGATAGAGGATAGGATGGGATAGAGGATAGGATAGGATAAAGGATAGGATAGGACAGATGATAGGATAGGATAGAGAATAGGATAGGATACAGGATAGGATAGGATAGAGGATAGGATAGAGGATAGGATAGGATAGAGGATAGGAAAGGATAGAGGATAGGATGGGGTAGAGGATAGGATAGGATAGAGGATAGGATAGGATACGATAGAGGATAGGATAGATGATAGGATAGGATAGAGGATCTGATAGAGGATACGATCGGATAGAGGATAGGATAGGATAGAGGATCGGATAGGTAATTGGATAGGATAGGGGAGAGGATAAGGTAGAGGATAGTATAGGATAGAGGATAGGATAGGATAGAGGATAGGATAGGATGGAGGATAGGATAGGATAGAGGATAGGATAGGATAGAGGATAGGATAGGTTAGAGGATAGGATAGGATAGAGGATAGGATAGAGGATAGGATAGGTAATTGGATAGGATAGAGTATAGGATAAGGTAGAGGATAGGATAGGATAGAGGATATAATAGGGTAGAGGATAGGATAGGATAGAGGATAGGATAGGAAAGAGGATAGGATAGGATAGAGGGTAGGATAGGATAGAGGATAGGATAGAGGATAGGATAGGATAGAGGATAGGATAGGATAGAGGATGGGATAGGATACAGGATAGGATATGATAGAGGATAGGATAGGATAGAGGATCGGATAGAGGATAGGATAGGATAGAGGATCTTATAGAGGATAGGATTGGATAGAGGATAGGATAGGATAGAGGATAGAGTAGGATAGAGGATAGGATAGGATAAAGGATAGGATTGGATAGAGGATCGGATAGAGGATAGAATAGGATAGAGGATAGGATAGGATAGAGGATAGTATGGGATAGAGGATAGGATAGAATAGAGGATAGGATAGCATAAAGGATAGGATAGGATAGAGGATAGGATAGGATAGGATAGAGGATAGGATAGGATAGGATAGAGGATAGGATAGGAAAGAGGATAGGATAGGATAGAGGGTAGGATAGGATAGAGGATAGGATAGAGGATAGGATAGGATAGAGGATAGGATAGGATAGAGGATGGGATAGGATAGAGGATAGGATATGATAGGGGATAGGATAGGATAGAGGATCGGATAGAGGATAGGATAGGATAGAGGATCTTATAGAGGATAGGATTGGATAGAGGATAGGATAGGATAGAGGATAGAGTAGGATAGAGGATAGGATAGGATAAAGGATAGGATTGGATAGAGGATCGGATAGAGGATAGAATAGGATAGAGGATAGGATAGGATAGAGGATAGTATGGGATAGAGGATAGGATAGAATAGAGGATAGGATAGCATAAAGGATAGGATAGGATAGAGGATAGGATAGGATAGGATAGAGGATAGGATAGGAAAGAGGGTAGGATAGGATAGAGGATAGACTATAGGATAGGATAGAGGATAGGATAGGATAGAGGATAGACTATAGGATAGGATAGAGGATAGGATAGGATAGAGGAGAGGATAGGATAGAAGATAGGATAGGATAGATGATAGGATAGGAAAGAGGGTAGGATAGGATAGAGGATAGAGTATAGGATAGGATAGAGGATAGGATAGGATAGAGGAGAGGATAGGATAGAGGATAGGATAGGATAGAGGATAGGATAGGATAGAGGATAGGATAGGATAGGATAGAGGATAGGATAGGATAGAGGATAGAATAGGATTGAGGAGCGTTTAGGATAGAGGATAGGATATGATAGAGGATAGGATAGGATACGATAGAGGATAGGATAGGATAGAGGATAGGATAGGATAGAGGATAGGATAGGATAGAGGATAGGATAGGATAGAGGATAGGATAGGATAGAGGATAGGATAGGATAGAGGATAGGATAGGATAGAGGATAGGATAGGATAGAGGATAGGATAGGATAGAGGATAGGATAGGATAGGATAGAGGATAGGATAGGATAGGATAGAGGATAGGATAGGATAGGATAGAGGATAGGATAGGATAGGATAGAGGATAGGATAGGATAGAGGATAGAGTATAGGATAGGATAGAGGATAGGATAGGATAGAGGATAGGATAGGATAGAGGATAGAGTAGGATAGAGGATAGGATAGGATAAAGGATAGGATTGGATAGAGGATCGGATAGAGGATAGGATAGGATAGAGGATAGGATAGGATAGAGGATAGTATAGGATAGAGGATAGGATAGAATAGAGGATAGGATAGGATACAGGATAGGATAGGATAGAGGATCGGATAGGATAGGATAGAGGATAGGATAGAGGATACGATAGAGGATCGGATAGAGGATAGGATAGGATAGAGGAAAGGATAGGATAGAGGATAGGATAGGTAATTGGATAGGTTAGAGGATAGGATAAGTTAGAGGATAGTATAGGATAGAGGATAGGATAGGATAGAGGTTAGGATAGGATAAAGGATAGGATAGGATAGAGGATAGGATAGGATAGAGGATAGGATAGGATAGGATAGAGGATAGGATAGGATAGAGGATAGAGTATAGGATAGGATAGAGAATAGGATAGGATAGAGGATAGGATAGGATAGAGGATAGGATAGAGGATAGGATAGGATAGAGGATAGGAAAGGATAGAGGATAGGATGGGATAGAGGATAGGATAGGATAGAGGATAGGATAGGATAGAGGATAGGATAGGATAGAGGATAGGATAGAGGATCGGATAGAGGATAGGATAGGATAGAGGACAGGATAGGATAGAGGATAGGATAGGTAATTGGATAGGATAGAGGATAGGATAAGGTAGAGGATAGTATAGGATAGAGGATAGGATAGGATAGAGGATAGGATAGGATAAAGGATAGGCTAGGATAGAGGATAGGATAGGATAGAGGATCGGATAGAGGATAGGATAGGATAGAGGATCGGATAGAGGATAGGATAGGATAGAGGATCGTATAGAGGATAGGATAGGATAGAGGATAGGATAGGATAGAGGATAGAGTAGGATAGAGGATAGGATAGGATAAAGGATAGGATTGGATAGAGGATCGGATAGAGGATAGAATAGGATAGAGGATAGGATAGGATAGAGGATAGTATAGGATAGAGGATAGGATAGAATAGAGGATAGGATAGGATAAAGGATAGGATAGGATAGAGGATAGGATAGGATAGGATAGAGGATAGGATAGGATAGGATAGAGGATAGGATAGGATAGGATAGAGGATAGGATAGGATAGGATAGAGGATAGGATAGAGGATAGGATAGGACAGAGGATCGGATAGAGTATAGGATAGGATAGAGGATAGGATAGGATAGAGGAAAGGATAGGATAGAAGATAGGATAGGATAGATGATAGGATAGGAAAGAGGGTAGGATAGGATAGAGGATAGACTATAGGATAGGATAGAGGATAGGATAGGATAGAGGAGAGGATAGGATAGATGATACGATAGGATAGAGGATAGGATAGGATAGGGGATAGAATAGGATAGATGATATTATAGGATAGAGGATAGGATATGATAGAGTAAACGATATTATAGAGGATAGGATAGGATGGAGGATCGGATAGAGGATAGGATAGGATAGAGGATGGTAAAGAGGATAGGATAGAGGATAGGATAGGATAGAGGATAGGATAGGAAAGAGGATAGGATAGGATACGATAGAGGATAGGATAGATGATAGGATAGGATAGAGAATGGGATAGGATAGAGGATAAAATATGATAGAGGATAGGATAGGATAGAGGATCGGATAGAGGATAGAATAGGATAGAGGATAGGATAGGATAGAGGATAGTATAGGATAGAGGATAGGATAGAGTAGAGGATAGGATAGGATAAAGGAGAGGATAGGATAGAGGATAGGATAGGATAGAGGATAGGATAGTATAGAGGATAGAATAGGATAGATGATATTATAGGATAGAGGATAGGATATGATAGAGTAAACGATATTCTAGAGGATAGGATAGGATAGAGGATAGGATAGGATAGAGGATGGTATAGAGGATAGGATAGAGGATAGGATAGGATAGAGGATAGGATAGGATAGAGGATAGTATAGGATAGAGAATAGGATAGATTAGAGGATAGGATAGGATAAAGGATAGGATAGGATAGAGGATAGGATAGAGGATAGGATAGGATATGATAGAGGATAGGATAGGATAGGATAGAGGATAGGATAGAGGATAGGATAGGATAGAGGATCGGATAGAGGATAGGATAGGATAGAGGATAGGATAGGATAGAGGAAAGGATAGGATAGAAGATAGGATAGGATAGATGATAGGATAGGATAGAGAATAGGATAGGATAGAGGATAGGATAGGATAGAGGAGAGGATAGGAAAGAGGATAGGATAGGATAGAGGATAGGATAGGATAGATAATAGGATAGGATAGGATAGAGGATAGGATAGGATGGAGGATAGAATAGGATTGAGGAGCGTTTAGGATAGAGGATAGGATATGATAGAGGATAGGATAGGATAGGATAGAGGATAGGATAGGATAGAGGATAGGATAGGATAGAGGATAGGATAGGATAGAGGATAGGATAGGATAGAGGATAGGATAGGATAGAGGATAGGATAGGATAGAGGATAGGATAGGATAGAGGATAGGATAGGATAGAGGATAGGATAGGATAGAGGATAGGATAGGATAAGGGATAGGATAGGATAGAGGATAGGATAGGATAGAGGATAGGATAGGATAGAGGATAGGATAGGATAGGATAGAGGATAGGATAATATAGGATAGAGGATAGAGTATAGGATAGGATAGAGGATAGGATAGGATAGAGGATAGGATAGGATAGAGGAGAGGATAGGATAGAGGATAGGATTGGATAGAGGATAGGATAGGATAGAGGATAGGATAGGATAGGATAGAGGATAGGATAGGATAGAGGATAGGATAGGATAGAGGATAGAATAGGATACGATAGAGGATAGGATAGGATAGAGGATCGGATAGAGGATAGGATAGGATAGAGGACAGGATAGGATAAAGGATAGGATAGGATAGAGGATAGGATAGGGTAGAGGATAGAATAGAATAGATGATAGGATAGGATAGAGAATAGGATAGGATAGAGGATAGGATAGGATAGAGGATAGGATAGAGGATAGGATAGGATGGAGGATAGGAAAGGATAGAGGATAGGATGGGATAGAGGATAGGATAGGATAGAGGATAGGATAGGATAGAGGATAGGATAGGATAGAGGATAGGATAGAGGATAGGATAGAGGATAGGATAGGATAGAGGAAAGGATAGGATAGAGGATAGGATAGGTAATTGGATAGGATAGAGGATAGGATAAGGTAGAGGATAGTATAGGATAGAGGATAGGATAGGATAGAGGATAGGATAGGATAAAGGATAGGATAGGATAGAGGATAGGATAGGATAGAGGATAGGATAGGATAGAGGATCGGATAGAGGATACGATAGGATAGAGGATCGGATAGAGGATAGGATATGATAGAGGATAGGATAGGATAGAGGATAGAGTAGGATAGAGGATAGGATAAGGTAGAGGATAGTATAGGATAGAGGATAGGATAGGATAGAGGATAGGATAGGATAAAGGATAGGATAGGATAGAGGATAGAGGATAGGATAGGATAGGATAGAGGATAGGATAGGATAGAGGATAGGATAGGATAGAGGATAGGATAGAGGATAGGATAGGATAGAGGATAGGATAGGATTGAGGAAAGGATAGGATAGAAGATAGGATAGGATAGATGATAGGATAGGAAAGAGGGTAGGATAGGATAGAGGATAGAGTATAGGATAGGATAGAGGATAGGATAGGATAGAGGAGAGGATAGGATAGAGGATAGGATAGGATAGAGGATAGGATAGGATAGAGGATAGGATAGGATAGAGGATAGGATAGGATAGGATGGAGGATAGGATAGGATAGAGGATAGAATAGGTTTGAGGAGCGTTTAGGATAGAGGATAGGATATGATAGAGGATAGGATAGGATACGATAGAGGATAGGATAGGATAGAGGATAGGATAGGATTGAGGAGCGTTTAGGATAGAGGATAGGATATGATAGAGGATAGGATAGGATACGATAGAGGATAGGATAGGATAGAGGATAGGATAGGATAGAGGATAGGATAGGATAGAGGATAGGATAGGATAGAGGATAGGATAGGATAGAGGATAGGATAGGATAGAGGATAGGATAGGATAGAGGATAGGATAGGATAGAGGATAGGATAGGATAGAGGATAGGATAGGATAGGATAGAGGATAGGATAGGATAGGATAGAGGATAGGATAATATAGGATAGAGGATAGAGTATAGGATAGGATAGAGGATAGGATAGGATAGAGGATAGGATAGGATAGAGGAGAGGATAGGATAGAGGATAGGATAGGATAGAGGATAGGATAGGATAGAGGATAGGATAGGATAGGATAGAGGATAGGATAGGATAGAGGATAGGATAGGATAGAGGATAGAATAGGATACGATAGAGGATAGGATAGGATAGAGGATCGGATAGAGGATAGGATAGGATAGAGGACAGGATAGGATAAAGGATAGGATAGGATAGAGGATAGGATAGGGTAGAGGATAGAATAGAATAGATGATAGGATAGGATAGAGAATAGGATAGGATAGAGGATAGGATAGGATAGAGGATAGGATAGAGGATAGGATAGGATGGAGGATAGGAAAGGATAGAGGATAGGATGGGATAGAGGATAGGATAGGATAGAGGATAGGATAGGATAGAGGATAGGATAGGATAGAGGATAGGATAGAGGATAGGATAGAGGATAGGATAGGATAGAGGAAAGGATAGGATAGAGGATAGGATAGGTAATTGGATAGGATAGAGGATAGGATAAGGTAGAGGATAGTATAGGATAGAGGATAGGATAGGATAGAGGATAGGATAGGATAAAGGATAGGATAGGATAGAGGATAGGATAGGATAGAGGATAGGATAGGATAGGATAGAGGATAGGATAATATAGGATAGAGGATAGAGTATAGGATAGGATAGAGGATAGGATAGGATAGAGGATAGGATAGGATAGAGGAGAGGATAGGATAGAGGATAGGATAGGATAGAGGATAGGATAGGATAGAGGATAGGATAGGATAGGATAGAGGATAGGATAGGATAGAGGATAGGATAGGATAGAGGATAGAATAGGATACGATAGAGGATAGGATAGGATAGAGGATCGGATAGAGGATAGGATAGGATAGAGGACAGGATAGGATAAAGGATAGGATAGGATAGAGGATAGGATAGGGTAGAGGATAGAATAGAATAGATGATAGGATAGGATAGAGAATAGGATAGGATAGAGGATAGGATAGGATAGAGGATAGGATAGAGGATAGGATAGGATGGAGGATAGGAAAGGATAGAGGATAGGATGGGATAGAGGATAGGATAGGATAGAGGATAGGATAGGATAGAGGATAGGATAGGATAGAGGATAGGATAGAGGATAGGATAGAGGATAGGATAGGATAGAGGAAAGGATAGGATAGAGGATAGGATAGGTAATTGGATAGGATAGAGGATAGGATAAGGTAGAGGATAGTATAGGATAGAGGATAGGATAGGATAGAGGATAGGATAGGATAAAGGATAGGATAGGATAGAGGATAGGATAGGATAGAGGATAGGATAGGATAGAGGATCGGATAGAGGATACGATAGGATAGAGGATCGGATAGAGGATAGGATATGATAGAGGATAGGATAGGATAGAGGATAGAGTAGGATAGAGGATAGGATAAGGTAGAGGATAGTATAGGATAGAGGATAGGATAGGATAGAGGATAGGATAGGATAAAGGATAGGATAGGATAGAGGATAGAGGATAGGATAGGATAGGATAGAGGATAGGATAGGATAGAGGATAGGATAGGATAGAGGATAGGATAGAGGATAGGATAGGATAGAGGATAGGATAGGATTGAGGAAAGGATAGGATAGAAGATAGGATAGGATAGATGATAGGATAGGAAAGAGGGTAGGATAGGATAGAGGATAGAGTATAGGATAGGATAGAGGATAGGATAGGATAGAGGAGAGGATAGGATAGAGGATAGGATAGGATAGAGGATAGGATAGGATAGAGGATAGGATAGGATAGAGGATAGGATAGGATAGGATGGAGGATAGGATAGGATAGAGGATAGAATAGGTTTGAGGAGCGTTTAGGATAGAGGATAGGATATGATAGAGGATAGGATAGGATACGATAGAGGATAGGATAGGATAGAGGATAGGATAGGATTGAGGAGCGTTTAGGATAGAGGATAGGATATGATAGAGGATAGGATAGGATACGATAGAGGATAGGATAGGATAGAGGATAGGATAGGATAGAGGATAGGATAGGATAGAGGATAGGATAGGATAGAGGATAGGATAGGATAGAGGATAGGATAGGATAGAGGATAGGATAGGATAGAGGATAGGATAGGATAGAGGATAGGATAGGATAGAGGATAGGATAGGATAGGATAGAGGATAGGATAGGATAGGATAGAGGATAGGATAGGATAGGATAGAGGATAGGATAGGATAGGATAGAGGATAGGATAGGATAGAGGGTAGGATAGGATAGAGGATAGGATAGAGGATAGGATAGGATAGAGGATAGGATAGGATAGAGGATGGGATAGGATACAGGATAGGATATGATAGAGGATAGGATAGGATAGAGGATCGGATAGAGGATAGGATAGGATAGAGGATCTTATAGAGGATAGGATTGGATAGAGGATAGGATAGGATAGAGGATAGAGTAGGATAGAGGATAGGATAGGATAAAGGATAGGATTGGATAGAGGATCGGATAGAGGATAGAATAGGATAGAGGATAGGATAGGATAGAGGATAGTATGGGATAGAGGATAGGATAGAATAGAGGATAGGATAGCATAAAGGATAGGATAGGATAGAGGATAGGATAGGATAGGATAGAGGATAGGATAGGATAGGATAGAGGATAGGATAGGAAAGAGGGTAGGATAGGATAGAGGATAGACTATAGGATAGGATAGAGGATAGGATAGGATAGAGGATAGACTATAGGATAGGATAGAGGATAGGATAGGATAGAGGAGAGGATAGGATAGAAGATAGGATAGGATAGATGATAGGATAGGAAAGAGGGTAGGATAGGATAGAGGATAGAGTATAGGATAGGATAGAGGATAGGATAGGATAGAGGAGAGGATAGGATAGAGGATAGGATAGGATAGAGGATAGGATAGGATAGAGGATAGGATAGGATAGGATAGAGGATAGGATAGGATAGAGGATAGAATAGGATTGAGGAGCGTTTAGGATAGAGGATAGGATATGATAGAGGATAGGATAGGATACGATAGAGGATAGGATAGGATAGAGGATAGGATAGGATAGAGGATAGGATAGGATAGAGGATAGGATAGGATAGAGGATAGGATAGGATAGAGGATAGGATAGGATAGAGGATAGGATAGGATAGAGGATAGGATAGGATAGAGGATAGGATAGGATAGAGGATAGGATAGGATAGGATAGAGGATAGGATAGGATAGGATAGAGGATAGGATAGGATAGGATAGAGGATAGGATAGGATAGGATAGAGGATAGGATAGGATAGAGGGTAGGATAGGATAGAGGATAGGATAGAGGATAGGATAGGATAGAGGATAGGATAGGATAGAGGATGGGATAGGATACAGGATAGGATATGATAGAGGATAGGATAGGATAGAGGATCGGATAGAGGATAGGATAGGATAGAGGATCTTATAGAGGATAGGATTGGATAGAGGATAGGATAGGATAGAGGATAGAGTAGGTTAGAGGATAGGATAGGATAAAGGATAGGATTGGATAGAGGATCGGATAGAGGATAGAATAGGATAGAGGATAGGATAGGATAGAGGATAGTATGGGATAGAGGATAGGATAGAATAGAGGATAGGATAGCATAAAGGATAGGATAGGATAGAGGATAGGATAGGATAGGATAGAGGATAGGATAGGATAGGATAGAGGATAGGATAGGAAAGAGGGTAGGATAGGATAGAGGATAGACTATAGGATAGGATAGAGGATAGGATAGGATAGAGGATAGACTATAGGATAGGATAGAGGATAGGATAGGATAGAGGAGAGGATAGGATAGAAGATAGGATAGGATAGATGATAGGATAGGAAAGAGGGTAGGATAGGATAGAGGATAGAGTATAGGATAGGATAGAGGATAGGATAGGATAGAGGAGAGGATAGGATAGAGGATAGGATAGGATAGAGGATAGGATAGGATAGAGGATAGGATAGGATAGGATAGAGGATAGGATAGGATAGAGGATAGAATAGGATTGAGGAGCGTTTAGGATAGAGGATAGGATATGATAGAGGATAGGATAGGATACGATAGAGGATAGGATAGGATAGAGGATAGGATAGGATAGAGGATAGGATAGGATAGAGGATAGGATAGGATAGAGGATAGGATAGGATAGAGGATAGGATAGGATAGAGGATAGGATAGGATAGAGGATAGGATAGGATAGAGGATAGGATAGGATAGAGGATAGGATAGGATAGGATAGAGGATAGGATAGGATAGGATAGAGGATAGGATAGGATAGGATAGAGGATAGGATAGGATAGGATAGAGGATAGGATAGGATAGAGGATAGAGTATAGGATAGGATAGAGGATAGGATAGGATAGAGGATAGGATAGGATAGAGGATAGAGTAGGATAGAGGATAGGATAGGATAAAGGATAGGATTGGATAGAGGATCGGATAGAGGATAGGATAGGATAGAGGATAGGATAGGATAGAGGATAGTATAGGATAGAGGATAGGATAGAATAGAGGATAGGATAGGATACAGGATAGGATAGGATAGAGGATAGGATAGAGGATCGGATAGGATAGGATAGAGGATAGGATAGAGGATACGATAGAGGATCGGATAGAGGATAGGATAGGATAGAGGAAAGGATAGGATAGAGGATAGGATAGGTAATTGGATAGGTTAGAGGATAGGATAAGTTAGAGGATAGTATAGGATAGAGGATAGGATAGGATAGAGGTTAGGATAGGATAAAGGATAGGATAGGATAGAGGATAGGATAGGATAGAGGATAGGATAGGATAGGATAGAGGATAGGATAGGATAGAGGATAGAGTATAGGATAGGATAGAGAATAGGATAGGATAGAGGATAGGATAGGATAGAGGATAGGATAGAGGATAGGATAGGATAGAGGATAGGAAAGGATAGAGGATAGGATGGGATAGAGGATAGGATAGGATAGAGGATAGGATAGGATAGAGGATAGGATAGGATAGAGGATAGGATAGGATAGAGGATAGGATAGAGGATCGGATAGAGGATAGGATAGGATAGAGGACAGGATAGGATAGAGGATAGGATAGGTAATTGGATAGGATAGAGGATAGGATAAGGTAGAGGATAGTATAGGATAGAGGATAGGATAGGATAGAGGATAGGATAGGATAAAGGATAGGATAGGATAGAGGATAGGATAGAGGATAGGATAGGATAGGATAGAGGATAGAGGATAGGATAGGATAGAGGATAGGATAGGATAGAGGATAGGATAGGATAAAGGATAGGATAGGATAGAGGATAGGCTAGGATAGAGGATAGGATAGGATAGAGGATCGGATAGAGGATAGGATAGGATAGAGGATCGGATAGAGGATAGGATAGGATAGAGGATCGTATAGAGGATAGGATAGGATAGAGGATAGGATAGGATAGAGGATAGAGTAGGATAGAGGATAGGATAGGATAAAGGATAGGATTGGATAGAGGATCGGATAGAGGATAGAATAGGATAGAGGATAGGATAGGATAGAGGATAGTATAGGATAGAGGATAGGATAGAATAGAGGATAGGATAGGATAAAGGATAGGATAGGATAGAGGATAGGATAGGATAGGATAGAGGATAGGATAGGATAGGATAGAGGATAGGATAGGATAGGATAGAGGATAGGATAGGATAGGATAGAGGATAGGATAGAGGATAGGATAGGACAGAGGATCGGATAGAGTATAGGATAGGATAGAGGATAGGATAGGATAGAGGAAAGGATAGGATAGAAGATAGGATAGGATAGATGATAGGATAGGAAAGAGGGTAGGATAGGATAGAGGATAGACTATAGGATAGGATAGAGGATAGGATAGGATAGAGGAGAGGATAGGATAGATGATACGATAGGATAGAGGATAGGATAGGATAGGGGATAGAATAGGATAGATGATATTATAGGATAGAGGATAGGATATGATAGAGTAAACGATATTATAGAGGATAGGATAGGATGGAGGATCGGATAGAGGATAGGATAGGATAGAGGATGGTATAGAGGATAGGATAGAGGATAGGATAGGATAGAGGATAGGATAGGAAAGAGGATAGGATAGGATACGATAGAGGATAGGATAGATGATAGGATAGGATAGAGAATGGTATAGGATAGAGGATAAAATATGATAGAGGATAGGATAGGATAGAGGATCGGATAGAGGATAGAATAGGATAGAGGATAGGATAGGATAGAGGATAGTATAGGATAGAGGATAGGATAGAGTAGAGGATAGGATAGGATAAAGGAGAGGATAGGATAGAGGATAGGATAGGATAGAGGATAGGATAGTATAGAGGATAGAATAGGATAGATGATATTATAGGATAGAGGATAGGATATGATAGAGTAAACGATATTCTAGAGGATAGGATAGGATAGAGGATAGGATAGGATAGAGGATGGTATAGAGGATAGGATAGAGGATAGGATAGGATAGAGGATAGGATAGGATAGAGGATAGTATAGGATAGAGAATAGGATAGATTAGAGGATAGGATAGGATAAAGGATAGGATAGGATAGAGGATAGGATAGAGGATAGGATAGGATATGATAGAGGATAGGATAGGATAGGATAGAGGATAGGATAGAGGATAGGATAGGATAGAGGATCGGATAGAGGATAGGATAGGATAGAGGATAGGATAGGATAGAGGAAAGGATAGGATAGAAGATAGGATAGGATAGATGATAGGATAGGATAGAGAATAGGATAGGATAGAGGATAGGATAGGATAGAGGAGAGGATAGGAAAGAGGATAGGATAGGATAGAGGATAGGATAGGATAGATAATAGGATAGGATAGGATAGAGGATAGGATAGGATGGAGGATAGAATAGGATTGAGGAGCGTTTAGGATAGAGGATAGGATATGATAGAGGATAGGATAGGATAGGATAGAGGATAGGATAGGATAGAGGATAGGATAGGATAGAGGATAGGATAGGATAGAGGATAGGATAGGATAGAGGATAGGATAGGATAGAGGATAGGATAGGATAGAGGATAGGATAGGATAGAGGATAGGATAGGATAGAGGATAGGATAGGATAAGGGATAGGATAGGATAGAGGATAGGATAGGATAGAGGATAGGATAGGATAGAGGATAGGATAGGATAGGATAGAGGATAGGATAATATAGGATAGAGGATAGAGTATAGGATAGGATAGAGGATAGGATAGGATAGAGGATAGGATAGGATAGAGGAGAGGATAGGATAGAGGATAGGATAGGATAGAGGATAGGATAGGATAGAGGATAGGATAGGATAGGATAGAGGATAGGATAGGATAGAGGATAGGATAGGATAGAGGATAGAATAGGATACGATAGAGGATAGGATAGGATAGAGGATCGGATAGAGGATAGGATAGGATAGAGGACAGGATAGGATAAAGGATAGGATAGGATAGAGGATAGGATAGGGTAGAGGATAGAATAGAATAGATGATAGGATAGGATAGAGAATAGGATAGGATAGAGGATAGGATAGGATAGAGGATAGGATAGAGGATAGGATAGGATGGAGGATAGGAAAGGATAGAGGATAGGATGGGATAGAGGATAGGATAGGATAGAGGATAGGATAGGATAGAGGATAGGATAGGATAGAGGATAGGATAGAGGATAGGATAGAGGATAGGATAGGATAGAGGAAAGGATAGGATAGAGGATAGGATAGGTAATTGGATAGGATAGAGGATAGGATAAGGTAGAGGATAGTATAGGATAGAGGATAGGATAGGATAGAGGATAGGATAGGATAAAGGATAGGATAGGATAGAGGATAGGATAGGATAGAGGATAGGATAGGATAGAGGATCGGATAGAGGATACGATAGGATAGAGGATCGGATAGAGGATAGGATATGATAGAGGATAGGATAGGATAGAGGATAGAGTAGGATAGAGGATAGGATAAGGTAGAGGATAGTATAGGATAGAGGATAGGATAGGATAGAGGATAGGATAGGATAAAGGATAGGATAGGATAGAGGATAGAGGATAGGATAGGATAGGATAGAGGATAGGATAGGATAGAGGATAGGATAGGATAGAGGATAGGATAGAGGATAGGATAGGATAGAGGATAGGATAGGATTGAGGAAAGGATAGGATAGAAGATAGGATAGGATAGATGATAGGATAGGAAAGAGGGTAGGATAGGATAGAGGATAGAGTATAGGATAGGATAGAGGATAGGATAGGATAGAGGAGAGGATAGGATAGAGGATAGGATAGGATAGAGGATAGGATAGGATAGAGGATAGGATAGGATAGAGGATAGGATAGGATAGGATGGAGGATAGGATAGGATAGAGGATAGAATAGGTTTGAGGAGCGTTTAGGATAGAGGATAGGATATGATAGAGGATAGGATAGGATACGATAGAGGATAGGATAGGATAGAGGATAGGATAGGATAGAGGATAGGATAGGATAGAGGATAGGATAGGATAGGATAGAGGATAGGATAGGATAGGATAGAGGATAGGATAGGATAGAGGATAGAGTATAGGATAGGATAGAGGATAGGATAGGATAGAGGAGAGGATAGGATAGAGGATAGGATAGGATAGAGGATAGGATAGGATAGGATAGAGGATAGGATAGGATAGAGGATAGAATAGGATACGATAGAGGATAGGATAGAATAGGATAGAGGATAGGATAGGATAGAGGATAGAATAGGATACGATAGAGGATAGGATAGGATAGAGGATAGGATAGGATAGAGGATAGGATAGGATAGAGGATAGGATAGGTAATTGGATAGGATAGAGTATAGGATAAGGTAGAGGATAGGATAGGATAGGATAGAGGATAGGATAGAGGATCGGATAGAGGATAGGATAGGATAGAGGAAAGGATAGGATAGAGGATATAATAGGTAATTGGATAGGATAGAGGATAGGATAAGGTAGAGGATAGTATAGGATAGAGGATAGGATAGGATAGAGGATAGGATAGGATAAAGGATAGGATAGGATAGAGGATAGGATAGGATAGAGGATAGGATAGGATAGAGGATCGGATAGAGGATAGGATAGGATAGAGGATCGGATAGAGGATAGGATAGGATAGAGGATAGGATAGGATAGAGGATAGAGTAGGATAGAGGATAGGATAGGGTAAAGGATAGGATTGGATAGAGGATCGGATAGAGGATAGAATAGGATAGAGGATAGGATAGGATAGAGGATAGTATGGGATAGAGGATAGGATAGAATAGAGGATAGGATAGGATAAAGGATAGGATAGGATAGAGGATAGGATAGGATAGGATAGAGGATAGGATAGGATAGGATAGAGGATAGGATAGGAAAGAGGGTAGGATAGGATAGAGGATAGACTATAGGATAGGATAGAGGATAGGATAGGATAGAGGATAGACTATAGGATAGGATAGAGGATAGGATAGGATAGAGGAGAGGATAGGATAGAGGATAGGATAGGATAGAGGATAGGATAGGATAGAGGATAGAATAGGATAGATGATATTATAGGATAGAGGATAGGATATGATAGAGTAAACGATATTATAGAGGATAGGATAGGATAGAGGATCGGATAGAGGATAGGATAGGAAAGAGGATAGGATAGGATACGATAGAGGATAGGATAGATGATAGGATAGGATAGGATAGAGGATAGGATAGAGGATCGGATAGAGGATAGGATAGGATAGAGGAAAGGATAGGATAGAGGATAGGATAGGTAATTGGATAGGATAGAGGATAGGATAAGTTAGAGGATAGTATAGGATAGAGGATAGGATAGGATAGAGGATAGGATAGGATAAAAGGTAGGATAGGATAGAGGACAGGATAGGATAGATGATAATATAGGATAGAGGATAGGATATGATAGAGTAAACGATATTATACAGGATAGGATAGGATAGAGGATCGGATAGAGGATAGGATAGGATAGAGGATGGTATAGAGGATAGGATAGAGGATAGGATAGGATAGAGGATAGGATAAGAAAGAGGATAGGATAGGATACGATAGAGGATAGGATAGATGATAGGATAGGATAGAGGATCTGATAAAGGATACGATCGGATAGAGGATAGGATAGGATAGAGGATCGGATAGGTTATTGGATAGGATAGGGGAGAGGATAAGGTAGAGGCTAGTATAGGATAGAGGATCTGATAGAGGATAGGATAGGATGGAGGATAGGATAGGATCGAGGATAGGATAGGTAATTGGATAGGATAGAGGATAGGATATGGTAGAGGATAGTATAGGATAGAGGATCTGATAGAGGATACGATCGGATAGAGGATAGGATAGGATAGAGGATCGGATAGGTAATTGGATAGGATAGGGGAGAGGATAAGGTAGAGGCTAGTATAGGATAGAGGATCTGATAGAGGATAGGATAGGATGGAGGATAGGATAGGATCGAGGATAGGATAGGTAATTGGATAGGATAGAGGATAGGATATGGTAGAGGATAGTATAGGATAGAGGATAGGATAGAGGATCGGATAGGATAGGATAGGATAGAGGAAAGGATAGGATAGAGGATAGGATAGGTAATTGGATAGGATAGAGGATAGGATAAGTTAGAGGATAGTATAGGATAGAGGATAGGATAGGATAGAGGATAGGATAGGATAAAGGATAGGATAGGATAGAGGATAGGATAGGATAGAGGATAGAATATTATAGATGATAGGATAGGATAGAGAATAGGATAAGATAGGGAATAGGATAGGATAGGATAGAGGATAGGAAAGCATAGAGGATAGGATGGGATAGAGGATAGGATAGGATAGAGGATAGGATAGGATAGAGGATAGGATAGGATAGAGGATAGGATAGGATAGAGGATAGGATAGAGGATCGGATAGAGGATAGGATAGGATAGAGGATAGGATAGGATAGAGGATAGAGTAGGATAGAGGATAGGATAGGATAAAGGATAGGATTGGATAGAGGATCGGATAGAGGATAGAATAGGATAGAGGATAGGATAGGATAGAGGATAGTATGGGATAGAGGATAGGATAGAATAGAGGATAGGATAGGATAAAGTATAGGATAGGATAGAGGATAGGATAGGATAGGATAGAGGATAGGATAGGATAGGATAGAGGATAGGATAGGATAGAGGATAGGATAGGATAGAGGATAGGATAGGATAGAGGATAGGATAGAGGATCGGATAGAGGATAGGATAGGATAGAGGATAGGATAGGATAGAGGATAGAGTAGGATAGAGGATAGGATAGGATAAAGGATAGGATTGGATAGAGGATCGGATAGAGGATAGAATAGGATAGAGGATAGGATAGGATAGAGGATAGTATGGGATAGAGGATAGGATAGAATAGAGGATAGGATAGGATAAAGTATAGGATAGGATAGAGGATAGGATAGGATAGGATAGAGGATAGGATAGGAAAGAGGGTAGGATAGGATAGAGGATAGACTATAGGATAGGATAGAGGATAGGATAGGATAGAGGATAGACTATAGGATAGGATAGAGGATAGGATAGGATAGAGGAGAGGATAGGATAGAGGATAGGATAGGATAGAGGATAGGATAGGATAGAGGATAGAATAGGATAGATGATATTATAGGATAGAGGATAGGATATGATAGAGTAAACGATATTATAGAGGATAGGATAGGATAGAGGATCGGATAGAGGATAGGATAGGATAGAGGATGGTATAGAGGATAGGATAGAGGATAGGATAGGATAGAGGATAGGATAGGAAAGAGGATAGGATAGGATTCGATAGAGGATAGGATAGATGATAGGATAGGATAGGATAGAGGATAGGATAGAGGATCGGATAGACGATAGGATAGGATAGAGGAAAGGATAGGATAGAGGATAGGATAGGTAATTGGATAGGATAGAGGATAGGATAAGTTAGAGGATAGTATAGGATAGAGGATAGGATAGGATAAAAGGTAGGATAGGATAGAGGACAGGATAGGATAGATGATACTATAGGATAGAGGATAGGATATGATAGAGTAAACGATATTATGGAGGATAGGATAGGATAGAGGATCGGATAGAGGATAGGATAGGATAGAGGATGGTATAGCGGATAGGATAGAGGATAGGATAGGATAGAGGATAGGATAGGAAAGAGGATAGGATAGGATACGATAGAGGATAGGATAGATGATAGGATAGGATAGAGGATCTGATAGAGGATACGATCGGATAGAGGATAGGATAGGATAGAGGATCGGATAGGTTATTGGATAGGATAGGGGAGAGGATAAGGTAGAGGCTAGTATAGGATAGAGGATCTGATAGAGGATAGGATAGGATGGAGGATAGGATAGGATCGAGGATAGGATAGGTAATTGGATAGGATAGAGGATAGGATATGGTAGAGGATAGTATAGGATAGAGGATAGGATAGAGGATCGGATAGGATAGGAAAGAGGATAGGATAGAGGATACGATAGAGGATCGGATAGAGGATAGGATAGGATAGAGGAAAGGATAGGATAGAGGATAGGATAGGTAATTGGATAGGATAGAGGATAGGATAAGTTAGAGGATAGTATAGGATAGAGGATAGGATAGGATAGAGGATAGGATAGGATAAAGGATAGGATAGGATAGAGGATAGGATAGGATAGAGGATAGAATAGGATAGATGATAGGATAGGATAGAGAATAGGATAGGATAGAGGATAGGATAGGATAGAGGATAGGATAGGATAGAGGATAGGAAAGGATAGAGGATAGGATGGGATAGAGGATAGGATAGGATAGAGGATAGGATAGGATAGAGGATAGGATGGGATAGAGGATAGGATAGGATAGAGGATAGGATAGGATAGAGGATAGGATAGGATAGAGGATAGGATAGAGGATAGGATAGGATAGAGGATAGGATAGGTAATTGGATAGGATAGAGTATAGGATAAGGTAGAGGATAGGATAGGATAGGATAGAGGATAGGATAGGATAGAGGATAGGATAGAGGATCGGATAGAGGATAGGATAGAGGAAACGATAGGTAATTGGATAGGATAGAGGATAGGATAAGGTAGAGGATAGTATAAGATAGAGGATAGGATAGGATAGAGGATAGGATAGGATAGAGGAGAGGATAGGATAGAGGATACGATAGGATAGAGGATAGGATAGGATAGAGGATCGGATAGAGGATAGGATAGGATAGAGGATAGGATAGGATAGAGGATAGGATATGATACAGTAAACGATATTATAGAGGATAGGATAGGATAGAGGATCGGATAGAGGATAGGATAGGATAGAGGATGGTATAGAGGATAGGATAGAGGATAGGATAGGATAGAGGATCGGATAGAGGATAGGATAGGATAGAGGATAGGATAGGATAGAGGAAAGGATAGGATAGAGGATAGGATAGGTAATTGGATAGGGTAAAGGATAGGATAAGGTAGAGGATAGGATAGGATAGAGGATAGGATAGGATAGAGGATAGGATAGGATAGAGGATAGGATAGGATAGAAGATAGGATAGAGGATAGGATAGAGGATCGGATAGAGGATAGGATAGGATAGAGGAAAGGATAGGATAGAGGATAGGATAGGTAATTGGATAGGATAGAGGATAGCATAAGTTAGAGGATAGTATAGGATAGAGGATAGGATCGGATAGAGGATAGGATAGGATAGGGGAAAGGATAGGATAGAAGATAGGATAGGATAGATGATAGGATAGGAAAGAGGGTAGGATAGGATAGAGGATAGACTATAGGATAGGATAGAGGATCGGATAGAGGATAGGATAGGATAGAGGATGGTATAGAGGATAGGATAGAGGATAGGATAGGATAGAGGATAGGATAGGAAAGAGGATAGGATAGGATACGATAGAGGATAGGATAGATGATAGGATAGGATAGGATAGAGGATAGGATAGAGGATCGGATAGAGGATAGGATAGGATAGAGGAAAGGATAGGATAGAGGATAGGATAGGTAATTGGATAGGATAGAGGATAGGATAAGTTAGAGGATAGTATAGGATAGAGGATAGGATAGGATAAAAGGTAGGATAGGATAGAGGACAGGATAGGATAGATGATACTATAGGATAGAGGATAGGATATGATAGAGTAAACGATATTATGGAGGATAGGATAGGATAGAGGATCGGATAGAGGATAGGATAGGATAGAGGATGGTATAGCGGATAGGATAGAGGATAGGATAGGATAGAGGATAGGATAGGAAAGAGGATAGGATAGGATACGATAGAGGATAGGATAGATGATAGGATAGGATAGAGGATCTGATAGAGGATACGATCGGATAGAGGATAGGATAGGATAGAGGATCGGATAGGTTATTGGATAGGATAGGGGAGAGGATAAGGTAGAGGCTAGTATAGGATAGAGGATCTGATAGAGGATAGGATAGGATGGAGGATAGGATAGGATCGAGGATAGGATAGGTAATTGGATAGGATAGAGGATAGGATATGGTAGAGGATAGTATAGGATAGAGGATAGGATAGAGGATCGGATAGGATAGGAAAGAGGATAGGATAGAGGATACGATAGAGGATCGGATAGAGGATAGGATAGGATAGAGGAAAGGATAGGATAGAGGATAGGATAGGTAATTGGATAGGATAGAGGATAGGATAAGTTAGAGGATAGTATAGGATAGAGGATAGGATAGGATAGAGGATAGGATAGGATAAAGGATAGGATAGGATAGAGGATAGGATAGGATAGAGGATAGAATAGGATAGATGATAGGATAGGATAGAGAATAGGATAGGATAGAGGATAGGATAGGATAGAGGATAGGATAGGATAGAGGATAGGAAAGGATAGAGGATAGGATGGGATAGAGGATAGGATAGGATAGAGGATAGGATAGGATAGAGGATAGGATGGGATAGAGGATAGGATAGGATAGAGGATAGGATAGGATAGAGGATAGGATAGGATAGAGGATAGGATAGAGGATAGGATAGGATAGAGGATAGGATAGGTAATTGGATAGGATAGAGTATAGGATAAGGTAGAGGATAGGATAGGATAGGATAGAGGATAGGATAGGATAGAGGATAGGATAGAGGATCGGATAGAGGATAGGATAGAGGAAACGATAGGTAATTGGATAGGATAGAGGATAGGATAAGGTAGAGGATAGTATAAGATAGAGGATAGGATAGGATAGAGGATAGGATAGGATAGAGGAGAGGATAGGATAGAGGATACGATAGGATAGAGGATAGGATAGGATAGAGGATCGGATAGAGGATAGGATAGGATAGAGGATAGGATAGGATAGAGGATAGGATATGATACAGTAAACGATATTATAGAGGATAGGATAGGATAGAGGATCGGATAGAGGATAGGATAGGATAGAGGATGGTATAGAGGATAGGATAGAGGATAGGATAGGATAGAGGATCGGATAGAGGATAGGATAGGATAGAGGATAGGATAGGATAGAGGAAAGGATAGGATAGAGGATAGGATAGGTAATTGGATAGGGTAAAGGATAGGATAAGGTAGAGGATAGGATAGGATAGAGGATAGGATAGGATAGAGGATAGGATAGGATAGAGGATAGGATAGGATAGAAGATAGGATAGAGGATAGGATAGAGGATCGGATAGAGGATAGGATAGGATAGAGGAAAGGATAGGATAGAGGATAGGATAGGTAATTGGATAGGATAGAGGATAGCATAAGTTAGAGGATAGTATAGGATAGAGGATAGGATCGGATAGAGGATAGGATAGGATAGGGGAAAGGATAGGATAGAAGATAGGATAGGATAGATGATAGGATAGGAAAGAGGGTAGGATAGGATAGAGGATAGACTATAGGATAGGATAGAGGATAGGATAGGATAGAGGATAGGATAGGATAGAGGAGAGGATAGGATAGAGGATAGGATAGGATAAAGGATAGGATTGGATAGAGGATCGGATAGAGGATAGAATAGGATAGAGGATAGGATAGGATAGAGGATAGTATATGGTAGACGATAGGATAGAATAGAGGATAGGATATGATAGAGTAAACGATATTATAGAGGATAGGATAGGATAGAGGATCGGCTAGAGGATAGGAGAGGATAGAGGATGGTATAGAGGATAGGATATAGGATAGTATAGGATAGAGGATAGGATAGAGTAGAGGATAGGATAGGATAAAGGATAGGATAGGATAGAGGATAGGATAGGATAGGATAGAGGATAGGATAGGAAAGAGGGTAGGATAGGATAGAGGATAGACTATAGGATAGGATAGAGGATAGGATAGGATAGAGGATAGACTATAGGATAGGATAGAGGATAGGATAGGATAGAGGAGAGGATAGGATAGAGGATAGGATAGGATAGAGGATAGGATAGGATAGAGGATAGGATAGGATAGAGGATAGAATAGGATAGATGATATTATAGGATAGAGGATAGGATATGATAGAGTAAACGATATTATAGAGGATAGGATATGATAGAGGATCGGATAGAGGATAGGATAGGATAGAGGATGGTATAGAGGATAGGATAGAGGATAGGATAGGATAGAGGATAGGATAGGAAAGAGGATAGGATAGGATACGATAGAGGATAGGATAGATGATAGGATAGGATAGGATAGAGGATAGGATAGAGGATCGGATAGAGGATAGGATAGGATAGAGGAAAGGATAGGATAGAGGATAGGATAGGATAGAGGATAGGAAAGGATAGAGGATAGGATGGGTAATTGGATAGGATAGAGTATAGGATAGGATAGAGGATATAATAGGATAGAGGATAGGATAGGAAAGAGGATAGGATAGGATAGAGGGTAGGATAGGATAGAGGATAGGATAGCGGATAGGATAGGATAGAGGATAGGATAGGATAGAGGATGGGATAGGATACAGGATAGGATAGGATAGAGGATAGGATAGGATAGAGGATAGAATAGGATAGATGATAGGATAGGATAGAGAATAGGATAGGATAGAGGATAGGATAGGATAGAGGATAGGATAGAGGATAGGATAGGATAGAGGATAGGAAAGGATAGAGGATAGGATGGGATAGAGGATAGGATAGGATAGAGGATAGGATAGGATAGAGGATAGGATAGGATAGAGGATAGGATAGAGGATAGGATAGGATAGAGGATAGGAAAGGATAGAGGATAGGATGGGATAGAGGATAGGATAGGATAGAGGATAGGATAGGATAGAGGATAGGATAGGATAGAGGATAGGATAGAGGATAGGATAGGATAGAGGATAGGATAGGTAATTGGATACGATAGAGTATAGGATAAGGTAGAGGATAGGATAGGATAGGATAGAGGATAGGATAGGATAGAGGATAGGATAGAGGATCGGATAGAGGATAGGATAGAGGAAACGATAGGTAATTGGATAGGATAGAGGATAGGATAAGGTAGAGGATAGTATAAGATAGAGGATAGGATAGGATACAGGATAGGATAGGATAGAGGAGAGGATAGGATAGAGGATACGATAGGATAGAGGATAGGATAGGATAGAGGATCGGATAGAGGATAGGATAGGATAGAGGATAGGATAGGATAGAGGATAGGATATGATACAGTAAACGATATTATAGAGGATAGGATAGGATAGAGGATCGGATAGAGGATAGGATAGGATAGAGGATGGTATAGAGGATAGGATAGAGGATAGGATAGGATAGAGGATCGGATAGAGGATAGGATAGGATAGAGGATAGGATAGGATAGAGGAAAGGATAGGATAGAGGATAGGATAGGTAATTGGATAGGGTAAAGGATAGGATAAGGTAGAGGATAGGATAGGATAGAGGATAGGATAGGATAGAGGATAGGATAGGATAGAGGATAGGATAGGATAGAAGATAGGATAGAGGATAGGATAGAGGATCGGATAGAGGATAGGATAGGATAGAGGAAAGGATAGGATAGAGGATAGGATAGGTAATTGGATAGGATAGAGGATAGCATAAGTTAGAGGATAGTATAGGATAGAGGATAGGATCGGATAGAGGATAGGATAGGATAGGGGAAAGGATAGGATAGAAGATAGGATAGGATAGATGATAGGATAGGAAAGAGGGTAGGATAGGATAGAGGATAGACTATAGGATAGGATAGAGGATAGGATAGGATAGAGGATAGGATAGGATAGAGGAGAGGATAGGATAGAGGATAGGATAGGATAAAGGATAGGATTGGATAGAGGATCGGATAGAGGATAGAATAGGATAGAGGATAGGATAGGATAGAGGATAGTATATGGTAGACGATAGGATAGAATAGAGGATAGGATATGATAGAGTAAACGATATTATAGAGGATAGGATAGGATAGAGGATCGGCTAGAGGATAGGATAGGATAGAGGATGGTATAGAGGATAGGATAGAGGATAGTATAGGATAGAGGATAGTATAGAGTAGAGGATAGGATAGGATAAAGGATAGGATAGGATAGAGGATAGGATAGGATAGGATAGAGGATAGGATAGGAAAGAGGGTAGGATAGGATAGAGGATAGACTATAGGATAGGATAGAGGATAGGATAGGATAGAGGATAGACTATAGGATAGGATAGAGGATAGGATAGGATAGAGGAGAGGATAGGATAGAGGATAGGATAGGATAGAGGATAGGATAGGATAGAGGATAGAATAGGATAGATGATATTATAGGATAGAGGATAGGATATGATAGAGTAAACGATATTATAGAGGATAGGATATGATAGAGGATCGGATAGAGGATAGGATAGGATAGAGGATGGTATAGAGGATAGGATAGAGGATAGGATAGGATAGAGGATAGGATAGGAAAGAGGATAGGATAGGATACGATAGAGGATAGGATAGATGATAGGATAGGATAGGATAGAGGATAGGATAGAGGATCGGATAGAGGATAGGATAGGATAGAGGAAAGGATAGGATAGAGGATAGGATAGGATAGAGGATAGGAAAGGATAGAGGATAGGATGGGTAATTGGATAGGATAGAGTATAGGATAGGATAGAGGATATAATAGGATAGAGGATAGGATAGGATAGAGGATAGGATAGGAAAGAGGATAGGATAGGATAGAGGGTAGGATAGGATAGAGGATAGGATAGCGGATAGGATAGGATAGAGGATAGGATAGGATAGAGGATGGGATAGGATACAGGATAGGATATGATAGAGGATAGGATAGGATAGAGGATCGGATAGAGGATAGGATAGGATAGAGGATCGGATAGAGGATAGGATAGGATAGAGGATAGGATAGGAGAGAGGATAGGATAGGATAGAGGATAGAGTAGGATAGAGGATAGGATAGGATAAAGGATAGGATTGGATAGAGGATCGGATAGAGGATAGAATAGGATAGAGGATAGGATCGGATAGAGTATAGTATGGGATAGAGGATAGGATAGAATAGAGGATAGGATAGGATAAAGGATAGGATAGGATAGAGGATAGGATAGGATAGGATAGAGGATAGGATAGGAAAGAGGGTAGGATAGGATAGAGGATAGACTAAAGGATAGGATAGAGGATAGGATAGAGGAGAGGATAGGATAGAGGATAGGATAGGATAGAGGATAGAATAGGATAGATGATATTATAGGATAGAGGATAGGATATGATAGAGTAAACGATATTATAGAGGATAGGATAGGATAGAGGATCGGATAGAGGATAGGATAGGATAGAGGATGGTATAGAGGATAGGATAGAGGATAGGATAGGATCGAGGATAGGATAGGTAATTGGATAGGATAGAGGATAGGATAAGGTAGAGGATAGTATAGGATAGAGGATAGGATAGAGGATCGGATAGGATAGGATAGAGGATAGGATAGAGGATAGGGTAGAGGATCGGATAGAGGATAGGATAGGACAGAGGAAAGGATAGGATAGAGGATAGGATAGGTAATTGGATAGGATAGAGGATAGGATAAGTTAGAGGATAGTATAGGATAGAGGATAGGATAGGATAGAGGATAGGATAGGATGAAGGATAGGATAGGATAGAGGATAGGATAGGATAGAGGATAGAATAGGATAGAGGATAGGATAGGATAGAGGATAGGAAAGGATAGAGGATAGGATGGGATAGAGGATAGGATAGGATAGAGGATAGGATAGGATAGAGGATAGGATAGGATAGAGGATAGGATAGGATAGAGGATAGGATAGAGGATAGGATAGAGGAACGGATAGAGGATAGGATAGGATAGAGGAAAGGATAGGATAGAGGATAGGATAGGATAGAGGATAGGATAGGTAATTGGATAGGATAGAGGATAGGATAAGGTAGAGGATAGGATAGGATAGAGGATAGGATAGAGGATAGGATAGGATAGAGGATAGGATAGAGGAACGGATAGAGGATAGGATAGGATAGAGGAAAGGATAGGATAGAGGATAGGATAGGATAGAGGATAGGATAGGTAATTGGATAGGATAGAGGATAGGGTAGAGGATCGGATAGAGGATAGGATAGGACAGAGGAAAGGATAGGATAGAGGATAGGATAGGTAATTGGATAGGATAGAGGATAGGATAAGTTAGAGGATAGTATAGGATAGAGGATAGGATAGGACAGAGGAAAGGATAGGATAGAGGATAGGATAGGTAATTGGATAGGATAGAGGATAGGATAAGTTAGAGGATAGTATAGGATAGAGGATAGGATAGGATAGAGGATAGGATAGGATAAAGGATAGGATAGGATAGAGGATAGGATAGGATAGAGGATAGAATAGGATAGATGATAGGATAGGATAGAGAATGGGATAGGATAGAGGATAGGATAGGATAGAGGATAGGATAGAGGATAGGATAGGATAGAGGATAGGAAAGGATAGAGGATAGGATGGGATAGAGGATAGGATAGGATAGAGGATAGGATAGGATAGAGGATAGGATAGGATAGAGGATAGGATAGAGGATAGGATAGAGGAACGGATAGAGGATAGGATAGAGGATAGGATAGGATAGAGGATAGGAAAGGATAGAGGATAGGATGGGATAGAGGATAGGATAGGATAGAGGATAGGATAGGATAGAGGAAAGGATAGGATAGAGGATAGGATAGGATAGAGGATAGGATAGGTAATTGGATAGGATAGAGGAGAGGATAAGGTAGAGGATAGGATAGGATAGAGGATAGGATAGAGGATAGGATAGGATAGAGGATAGAATAGGATAGATGATAGGATAGGATAGAGAATAGGATAGGATAGAGGATAGGATATGATAGAGGATAGGATAGAGGATAGGATAGAGGATAGGATAGGATAGAGGATAGGAAAGGATAGAGGATAGGATGGGGTAGAGGATAGGATACGATAGAGGATAGGATAGGATAGAGGATAGGATAGTATAGAGGATAGGATATAATAGAGGATAGGATAGAGGATAGGATAGGATAGAGGATAGGATAGGATAGAGGATAGGATAGGATAGAGGATAGGATAGGATAGAGGATAGGATATGTAATTGGATAGGATAGAGGATAGGATAGGATAGAGGATAGGATAGAGGAGAGGATAGGATTGAGGATAGGATAGGATAGAGGATAGGATAGGATAGAGGATAGGATAGGTAATTGGATAGGATAGAGGATAGGATAAGGTAGAGGATAGTATAGGATAGAGGATAGGTTAGGATAGAGGATAGGATAGGATAAAGGATAGGATAGGATAGAGGATAGGGTAGGATAGAGGATAGGATAGGTTAGAGGATAGGATAGGATAGAGGATAGGATAGAGGATAGGATAGAGGATAGGATAGGTAATTGGATAGGATAGAGTATAGGATAAGGTAGAGGATAGGATAGGATAGAGGATATAATAGGATAGAGGATAGGATAGGATAGAGGATAGGATAGGATAGAGGATAGGATAGGATAGAGGATAGAATAGGATAGATGATATTATAGGATAGAGGATAGGATATGATAGAGTAAACGATATTATAGAGGATAGGATAGGATAGAGGATCGGATAGAGGATAGGATAGGATAGAGGATGGTATAGAGGATAGGATAGAGGATAGGATATGATAGAGGATAGGATAGGAAAGAGGATAGGATAGGATACGATAGAGGATAGGATAGATGATAGGATAGGATAGAGGATCTGATAGAGGATACGATCGGATAGAGGATAGGATAGGATAGAGGATCGGATAGGTTATTGGATAGGATAGGGGAGAGGATAAGGTAGAGGCTAGTATAGGATAGAGGATCTGATAGAGGATAGGATAGGATGGAGGATAGGATAGGATCGAGGATAGGATAGGTAATTGGATAGGATAGAGGATAGGATATGGTAGAGGATAGTATAGGATAGAGGATAGGATAGAGGATAGGATAGAGGATAGGATAGGTAATTGGATAGGATAGAGTATAGGATAAGGTAGAGGATAGGATAGGATAGAGGATATAATAGGATAGAGGATAGGATAGGATAGAGGATGGGATAGGATACAGGATAGGATATGATAGAGGATAGGATAGGATAGAGGATCGGATAGAGGATAGGATAGGATAGAGGATCGGATAGAGGATAGGATAGGATAGAGGATAGAGTAGGATAGAGGATAGGATAGGATAAAGGATAGGATTGGATAGAGGATCGGATAGAGGATAGAATAGGATAGAGGATAGGATATGATAGAGGATAGGATAGAGGATAGGATAGAGGATAGGATAGGATAGAGGATAGGAAAGGATAGAGGATAGGATGGGGTAGAGGATAGGATACGATAGAGGATAGGATAGGATAGAGGATAGGATAGTATAGAGGATAGGATATAATAGAGGATAGGATAGAGGATAGGATAGGATAGAGGATAGGATAGGATAGAGGATAGGATAGGATAGAGGATAGGATATGTAATTGGATAGGATAGAGGATAGGATAGGATAGAGGATAGGATAGAGGATATAATAGGATAGAGGATAGGATAGGATAGAGGATAGGATAGGATAGAGGATAGGATAGGATAGAGGATAGAATAGGATAGATGATATTATAGGATAGAGGATAGGATATGATAGAGTAAACGATATTATAGAGGATAGGATAGGATAGAGGATCGGATAGAGGATAGGATAGGATAGAGGATGGTATAGAGGATAGGATAGAGGATAGGATATGATAGAGGATAGGATAGGAAAGAGGATAGGATAGGATACGATAGAGGATAGGATAGATGATAGGATAGGATAGAGGATCTGATAGAGGATACGATCGGATAGAGGATAGGATAGGATAGAGGATCGGATAGGTTATTGGATAGGATAGGGGAGAGGATAAGGTAGAGGCTAGTATAGGATAGAGGATCTGATAGAGGATAGGATAGGATGGAGGATAGGATAGGATCGAGGATAGGATAGGTAATTGGATAGGATAGAGGATAGGATATGGTAGAGGATAGTATAGGATAGAGGATAGGATAGAGGATAGGATAGAGGATAGGATAGGTAATTGGATAGGATAGAGTATAGGATAAGGTAGAGGATAGGATAGGATAGAGGATATAATAGGATAGAGGATAGGATAGGATAGAGGATGGGATAGGATACAGGATAGGATATGATAGAGGATAGGATAGGATAGAGGATCGGATAGAGGATAGGATAGGATAGAGGATCGGATAGAGGATAGGATAGGATAGAGGATAGAGTAGGATAGAGGATAGGATAGGATAAAGGATAGGATTGGATAGAGGATCGGATAGAGGATAGAATAGGATAGAGGATAGGATCGGATAGAGTATAGTATGGGATAGAGGATAGGATAGAATAGAGGATAGGATAGGATAAAGGATAGGATAGGATAGAGGATAGGATAGGATAGGATAGAGGATAGGATAGGAAAGAGGGTAGGATAGGATAGAGGATAGACTATAGGATAGGATAGAGGATAGGATAGGATAGAGGATAGACTATAGGATAGGATAGAGGATAGGATAGGATAGAGGAGAGGATAGGATAGAGGATAGGATAGGATAGAGGATAGAATAGGATAGATGATATTATAGGATAGAGGATAGGATATGATAGAGTAAACGATATTATAGAGGATAGGATAGGATAGAGGATCGGATAGAGGATAGGATAGGATAGAGGATGGTATAGAGGATAGGATAGAGGATAGGATAGGATCGAGGATAGGATAGGTAATTGGATAGGATAGAGGATAGGATAAGGTAGAGGATAGTATAGGATAGAGGATAGGATAGAGGATCGGATAGGATAGGATAGAGGATAGGATAGAGGATAGGGTAGAGGATCGGATAGAGGATAGGATAGGACAGAGGAAAGGATAGGATAGAGGATAGGATAGGTAATTGGATAGGATAGAGGATAGGATAAGTTAGAGGATAGTATAGGATAGAGGATAGGATAGGATAGAGGATAGGATAGGATGAAGGATAGGAAAGGATAGAGGATAGGATAGGATAGAGGATAGAATAGGATAGATGATAGGATAGGATAGAGAATAGGATAGGATAGAGGATAGGATAGGATAGAGGATAGGATAGAGGATAGGATAGGATAGAGGATAGGAAAGGATAGAGGATAGGATGGGATAGAGGATAGGATAGGATAGAGGATAGGATAGGATAGAGGATAGGATAGGATAGAGGAACGGATAGAGGATAGGATAGGATAGAGGAAAGGATAGGATAGAGGATAGGATAGGATAGAGGATAGGATAGGTAATTGGATAGGATAGAGGATAGGATAAGGTAGAGGATAGGATAGGATAGAGGATAGGATAGAGGATAGGATAGAGGAACGGATAGAGGATAGGATAGGATAGAGGAAAGGATAGGATAGAGGATAGGATAGGATAGAGGATAGGATAGGTAATTCGATAGGATAGAGGATAGGGTAGAGGATCGGATAGAGGATAGGATAGGACAGAGGAAAGGATAGGATAGAGGATAGGATAGGTAATTGGATAGGATAGAGGATAGGATAGGTAATTGGATAGGATAGAGGATAGGATAAGTTAGAGGATAGTATAGGATAGAGGATAGGATAGGATAGAGGATAGGATAGGATGAAGGATAGGAAAGGATAGAGGATAGGATAGGATAGAGGATAGAATAGGATAGATGATAGGATAGGATAGAGAATAGGATAGGATAGAGGATAGGATAGGATAGAGGATAGGATAGAGGATAGGATAGGATAAAGGATAGGATAGGATAGAGGATAGGATAGGATAGAGGATAGAATAGGATAGATGATAGGATAGGATAGAGAATGGGATAGGATAGAGGATAGGATAGGATAGAGGATAGGATAGAGGATAGGATAGGATAGAGGATAGGAAAGGATAGAGGATAGGATGGGATAGAGGATAGGATAGGATAGAGGATAGGATAGAGGATAGGGTAGAGGATCGGATAGAGGATAGGATAGGACAGAGGAAAGGATAGGATAGAGGATAGGATAGGTAATTGGATAGGATAGAGGATAGGATAAGTTAGAGGATAGTATAGGATAGAGGATAGGATAGGATAGAGGATAGGATAGGATAAAGGATAGGATAGGATAGAGGATAGGATAGGATAGAGGATAGAATAGGATAGATGATAGGATAGGATAGAGAATGGGATAGGATAGAGGATAGGATAGGATAGAGGATAGGATAGAGGATAGGATAGGATAGAGGATAGGAAAGGATAGAGGATAGGATGGGATAGAGGATAGGATAGGATAGAGGATAGGATAGGATAGAGGATAGGATAGGATAGAGGATAGGATAGAGGATAGGATAGAGGAACGGATAGAGGATAGGATAGAGGATAGGATAGGATAGAGGATAGGAAAGGATAGAGGATAGGATGGGATAGAGGATAGGATAGGATAGAGGATAGGATTGGATAGAGGAAAGGATAGGATAGAGGATAGGATAGGATAGAGGATAGGATAGGTAATTGGATAGGATAGAGGAGAGGATAAGGTAGAGGATAGGATAGGATAGAGGATAGGATAGAGGATAGGATAGGATAGAGGATAGAATAGGATAGATGATAGGATAGGATAGAGAATAGGATAGGATAGAGGATAGGATATGATAGAGGATAGGATAGAGGATAGGATAGAGGATAGGATAGGATAGAGGATAGGAAAGGATAGAGGATAGGATGGGGTAGAGGATAGGATACGATAGAGGATAGGATAGGATAGAGGATAGGATAGTATAGAGGATAGGATATAATAGAGGATAGGATAGAGGATAGGATAGGATAGAGGATAGGATAGGATAGAGGAGAGGATAGGATAGAGGATAGGATAGGATAGAGGATAGGATAGGATAGAGGAGAGGATAGGATAGAGGATAGGATAGGATAGAGGATAGGATAGGATAGAGGATAGAATAGGATAGATGATATTATAGGATAGAGGATAGGATATGATAGAGTAAACGATATTATAGAGGATAGGATAGGATAGAGGATCGGATAGGATAGGATAGGATAGAGGATAGGAAAGGATAGGATAGAGGATAGGATAGAGGATAGGATAGGATAGAGGATAGGATAGGATAGAGGAGAGGATAGGATAGAGGATAGGATAGGATAGAGGATAGGATAGGTAATTGGATAGGATAGAGGATAGGATAGGATAGGATAGAGGATAGGATAGGATAGGATAGAGGATAGGATAGGATAGGATAGAGGATAGGATAGAGGATAGGATAGGATAGAGGATAGGATAGGATAGGATAGAGGATAGGATAGGATAGGATAGAGGATAGGATAGGAAAGAGGGTGGGATAGGATAGAGGATAGACTATAGGATAGGATAGAGGATAGGATAGGATAGAGGATAGGATAGGATACGATAGAGGATAGGATAGATGGTAGGATAGGATAGGATAGAGGATAGGATAGAGGATCGGATAGAGGATAGGATAGGATAGAGGAAAGGATAGGATAGAGGATAGGATAGGTAATTGGATAGGATAGAGGATAGGATAAGTTAGAGGATAGTATAGGATAGAGGATAGGATAGGATAGAGGATAGGATAGGATAAAAGGTAGGATAGGATAGAGGACAGGATAGGATAGATGATACTATAGGATTGAGGATAGGATATGATAGAGTAAACGATATTATAGAGGATAGGATAGGATAGAGGAAAGGATAGGATAGAGGATAGGATAGGTAATTGGATAGGATAGAGGATAGGATAAGTTAGAGGATAGTATAGGATAGAGGATAGGATAGGATAGAGGATAGGATAGGATAGAGTATAGGATAAGGTAGAGGATAGGATAGGATAGGATAGAGGATAGGATAGAGGATCGGATAGAGGATAGGATAGGATAGGATAGAGGATAGGATAGGATAGAGGATAGGATAGAGGATAGGATAGAGGATAGGATAGGATAGAGGATAGGATAGGATAGAGGATAGGATAGGATAGGATAGAGGATAGAATAGGATACGATAGAGGATAGGATAGGATAGAGGATAGGATAGAGGATAGGATAGAGGATAGGATAGGATAGGATAGAGGATAGGATAGGATAGAGGATAGAGGATAGAGTATAGGATAGGATAGAGGATAGGATAGGATAGAGGAGAGGATAGGATAGAGGATAGGATAGGTTAGAGGATAGGATAGGATAGAGGATAGGATAGGATAGGATAGAGGATAGGATAGGATAGAGGATAGAATAGGATAGAGGATAGGATAGAGGATAGGATAGGATAGAGGATAGGATAGGATAGAGGATAGGATAGGATAGAGGATCGGATAGAGGATAGGATAGGATAGAGGATAGGATAGGATAGAAGATAGTATAGGATAGAGGATAGGATAGAATAGAGGATAGGATAGGATAACGGATAGGATAGGATAGAGGATAGGATAGGATAGGATAGAGGATAGGATAGGATAGAGGATAGGATAGAGGATCGGATAGAGGATAGGATAGGATAGAGGAAAGGATAGGATAGAGGATAGGATAGGTAATTGGATAGGATAGAGGATAGGATAAGGTAGAGGATAGTATAGGATAGAGGATAGGATAGGATAGAGGATAGGATAGGATACAGGATAGGATAGGATAGAGGATAGGATAGGATAGGATAGAGGATAGGAAAGGATAGGATAGAGGATAGGATAGAGGATAGGATAGGATAGAGGATAGGATAGGATAGAGGAGAGGATAGGATAGAGGATAGGATAGGATAGATGATATTATAGGATAGAGGATAGGATATGATAGAGTAAACGATATTATAGAGGATAGGATAGGATAGAGGATCGGATAGAGGATAGGATAGGATAGAGGATAGGATAGGATAGAGGAGAGGATAGGATAGAGGATAGGATAGGATAGATGATATTATAGGATAGAGGATAGGATATGATAGAGTAAACGATATTATAGAGGATAGGATAGGATAGAGGATCGGATAGAGGATAGGATAGGATAGAGGATGGTATAGAGGATAGGATAGAGGATAGGATAGGATAGAGGATAGGACAGGAAAGAGGATAGGATAGGATACGATAGAGGATAGGATAGATGATAGGATAGGATAGAGGATAGGATAGGTAATTGGATAGGATAGAGGATAGGATAAGGTAGAGGATAGTATAGGATAGAGGATAGGATAGGATAGAGGATAGGATAGGATACAGGATAGGATAGGATAGAGGATAGGAAAGGATAGGATAGAGGATAGGATAGAGGATAGGATAGGATAGAGGATAGGATAGGATAGAGGAGAGGATAGGATAGAGGATAGGATAGGATAGATGATATTATAGGATAGAGGATAGGATATGATAGAGTAAACGATATTATAGAGGATAGGATAGGATAGAGGATCGGATAGAGGATAGGATAGGATAGAGGATGGTATAGAGGATAGGATAGAGGATAGGATAGGATAGAGGATAGGACAGGAAAGAGGATAGGATAGGATACGATAGAGGATAGGATAGATGATAGGATAGGATAGAGGATCTGATAGAGGATACGATCGGATAGAGGATAGGATAGGATAGAGGATCGGATAGGTAATTGGATAGGATAGGGGAGAGGATAAGGTAGAGGCTAGTATAGGATAGAGGATCTGATAGAGGATGGGATAGGATGGAGGATAGGATAGGATCGAGGATAGGATAGGTAATTGGATAGGATAGAGGATAGGATATGGTAGAGGATAGTATAGGATAGAGGATAGGATAGAGGATCGGATAGGATAGGATAGAGGATCGGATAGGATAGGATAGAGGATAGGATAGAGGATACGATAGAGGATCGGATAGAGGATAGGATAGGATAGAGGAAAGGATAGGATAGAGGATAGGATAGGTAATTGGATAGGATAGAGGATAGGATATGGTAGAGGATAGTGTAGGATAGAGGATAGGATAGAGGATCGGATAGGATAGGATAGAGGATAGGATAGAGGATACGATAGAGGATCGGATAGAGGATAGGATAGGATAGAGGATAGGAAAGGATAGAGGATAGGATGGGATAGAGTATAGGATAAGGTAGAGGATAGGATAGGATAGGATAGAGGATAGGATAGGATAGAGGATAGGATAGAGGATCGGATAGAGGATAGGATAGGATAGAGGAAAGGATAGGATAGAGGATAGGATAGGTAATTGGATAGGATAGAGGATAGGATAAGGTAGAGGATAGTATAGGATAGAGGATAGGATAGAGGATAGGATAGGATAGAGGATCGGATAGAGGATAGGATAGGATAGGATAGAGGATAGGATAGGATAGAGGATAGAGTAGGATAGAGGATAGGATAGGATGAAGGATAGGATAGGATAGAGGATAGGATAGGATAGGATAGAGGATAGGATAGGATAGGATAGAGGATAGGATAGAGGATAGGATAGAGGATAGGATAGGATAGAGGATAGGATAGGATAGGATAGAGGATAGGATAGGATAGGATAGAGGATAGGATATAAAAGAGGGTGGGATAGGATAGAGGATAGACTATAGGATAGGATAGAGGATAGGATAGGATAGAGGATAGGATAGGATACGATAGAGGATAGGATAGATGATAGGATAGGATAGGATAGAGGATAGGGTAGAGGATCGGATAGAGGATAGGATAGGATAGAGGAAAGGATAGGATAGAGGATAGGATAGGTAATTGGATAGGATAGAGGATAGGATAAGTTAGAGGATAGTATAGGATAGAGGATAGGATAGGATAGAGGATAGGATAGGATAAAAGGTAGGATAGGATAGAGGACAGGATAGGATTGATGATACTATAGGATTGAGGATAGGATATGATAGAGTAAACGATATTATAGAGGATAGGATAGGATAGAGGAAAGGATAGGATAGAGGATAGGATAGGTAATTGGATAGGATAGAGGATAGGATAAGTTAGAGGATAGTATAGGATAGAGGATAGGATAGGATAGAGGATAGGATAGGATAGAGTATAGGATAAGGTAGAGGATAGGATAGGATAGGATAGAGGATAGGATAGGATAGAGGATAGGATAGAGGATCGGATAGAGGATAGGATAGGATAGGATAGAGGATAGGATAGGATAGAGGATAGGATAGAGGATAGGATAGGATAGAGGATAGGATAGGATAGGATAGAGGATAGAATAGGATACGATAGAGGATAGGATAGGATAGAGGATAGGATAGAGGATAGGATAGAGGATCTGATAGAGGATACGATCGGATAGAGGATAGGATAGGATAGAGGATCGGATAGGTAATTGGATAGGATAGGGGAGAGGATAAGGTAGAGGCTAGTATAGGATAGAGGATCTGATAGAGGATAGGATAGGATGGAGGATAGGATAGGATCGAGGATAGGATAGGTAATTGGATAGGATAGAGGATAGGATAAGGTAGAGGATAGTATAGGATAGAGGATAGGATAGAGGATCGGATAGGATAGGATAGAGGATAGGATAGAGGATAGGATAGAGGATAGGGTAGAGGATCGGATAGAGGATAGGATAATACAGAGGAAAGGATAGGATAGAGGATAGGATAGGTAATTGGATAGGATAGAGGATAGGATAAGTTAGAGGATAGAATAGGATAGAGGATAGGATAGGATAGAGGATAGGATAGGATAAAGGATAGGATAAGATAGAGGATAGGATAGGATAGAGGATAGAATAGGATAGATGATAGGATAGGATAGAGAATAGGATAGGATAGAGGATAGGATAGGATAGAGGATAGGATAGAGGATAGTATAGGATAGAGGATAGGAAAGGATAGAGGATAGGATGGGATAGAGGATAGGATAGGATAGAGGATAGGATAGGATAGAGGATAGGGTAGGATAGAGGATAGGATAGGATAGAGGATAGGATAGAGGATAGGATAAAGGAACGGATAGAGGATAGGATAGGATAGAGGAAAGGATAGGATAGAGGATAGGATAGGATCGAGGATAGGATAGGTAATTGGATAGGATAGAGGATAGGATAAGGTAGAGGATAGGATAGGATAGAGGATAGGATAGAGGATAGGATAGGATAGAGGATAGAATAGGATAGATGATAGGATAGGATAGAGAATAGGATAGGATAGAGGATAGGATAGGATAGAGGATAGGATAGAGGATAGGATAGAGGTTAGGATAGGATAGAGGATAGGAAAGGATAGAGGATAGGATGGGGTAGAGGATAGGATAGGATAGAGGATAGGATAGGATAGAGGATAGGATAGGATAGAGGATAGGATAGGATAGAGGATAGGATAGAGGATAGGATAGGATAGAGGATAGGATAGCATAGAGGATAGGATAGGTAATTGGATAGGATAGAGGAAAGGATAGAGGAGAGGATAGGATAGAGGATAGGATAGGATAGAGGATAGGAAAGGATAGAGGATAGGATAGGGAATTGGATAGGATAGAGGATAGGATAAGGTAGAGGATAGTATAGGATAGAGGATAGGTTAGGATAGAGGATAGGATAGGATAAAGGATAGGATAGGATAGAGGATAGGATAGGATAGAGGATAGGATAGGTTAGAGGATAGGATAGGATAGAGGATAGGATAGAGGATAGGATAGAGGATAGGATAGGTAATTGGATAGGATAGAGGATAGGATAGGATAGAGGATAGTATAGGATAGAGGATAGATAGGATAGAGGATAGGATTGGATAGAGGATAGGATAGGATAGAGGATCGGATAGAGGATAGGATAGGATAGAGGATAGGATAGGATAGAAGATAGTATAGGATAGAGGATAGGATAGAATAGAGGATAGGATAGGATAACGGATAGGATAGGATAGAGGATAGGATAGGATAGGATAGAAGATAGGATAGGATAGAGGATAGGATAGAGGATCGGATAGAGGATAGGATAGGATAGAGGAAAGGATAGGATAGAGGATAGGATAGGTAATTGGATAGGATAGAGGATAGGATAAGGTAGAGGATAGTATAGGATAGAGGATAGGATAGGATAGAGGATAGGATAGGATACAGGATAGGATAGAGGATAGGATAGGATAGAGGATAGGATAGGATAGAAGATAGTATAGGATAGAGGATAGGATAGAATAGAGGATAGGATAGGATAACGGATAGGATAGGATAGAGGATAGGATAGGGTAGGATAGAAGATAGGATAGGATAGAGGATAGGATAGAGGATCGGATAGAGGATAGGATAGGATAGAGGAAAGGATAGGATAGAGGATAGGATAGGTAATTGGATAGGATAGAGGATAGGATAAGGTAGAGGATAGTATAGGATAGAGGATAGGATAGAGGATAGGATAGAGGATAGGATAGGATAGAGGATAGGATAGGATAGAGGAGAGGATAGGATAGAGGATAGGATAGGATAGAGGATAGGATAGGTAATTGGATAGGATAGAGGATAGGATAAGGTAGAGGATAGGATAGGATAGAGGATAGGATAGAGGATAGGATAGGATAGAGGATAGAATAGGATAGATGATAGGATAGGATAGAGAATAGGATAGGATAGAGGATAGGATAGGATAGAGGATAGGATAGAGGATAGGATAGAGGTTAGGATAGGATAGAGGATAGGAAAGGATAGAGGATAGGATGGGGTAGAGGATAGGATAGGATAGAGGATAGGATAGGATAGAGGATAGGATAGGATAGAGGATAGGATAGGATAGAGGATAGGATAGAGGATAGGATAGGATAGAGGATAGGATAGCATAGAGGGTAGGATAGGTAATTGGATAGGATAGAGGATAGGATAGAGGAGAGGATAGGATAGAGGATAGGATAGGATAGAGGATAGGATAGGTTAGAGGATAGGATAGGATAGAGGATAGGATAGAGGATAGGATAGAGGATAGGATAGAGGATAGGATAGGTAATTGGATAGGATAGAGTATAGGATAAGGTAGAGGATAGGATAGGATAGAGGATATAATAGGATAGAGGATAGGATAGGATAGAGGATAGGATAGAGGATAGGATAGGATAGAGGAGAGGATAGGATACAGGATAGGATAGGATAGAGGATAGGAAAGGATAGAGGATAGGATAGGTAATTGGATAGGATAGGGGATAGGATAAGGTAGAGGATAGTATAGGATAGAGGATAGGTTAGGATAGAGGATAGGATAGGATAAAGGATAGGATAGGATAGAGGATAGGATAGGATAGAGGATAGGATAGGTTAGAGGATAGGATAGGATAGAGGATAGGATAGAGGATAGGATAGAGGATAGGATAGGTAATTGGATAGGATAGAGTATAGGATAAGGTAGAGGATAGGATAGGATAGAGGATATAATAGGATAGAGGATAGGATAGGATAGAGGATAGGATAGGAAAGAGGATAGGATAGGATAGAGGATAGGATAGAGGATAGGATAGAGGTTAGGATAGGATAGAGGATAGGAAAGGATAGAGGATAGGATGGGGTAGAGGATAGGATAGGATAGAGGATAGGATAGGATAGAGGATAGGATAGGATAGGATAGAGGATAGGATAGGATAGAGGATAGGATAGAGGATAGGATAGGATAGAGGATAGGATAGCATAGAGGATAGGATAGGTAATTGGATAGGATAGAGGATAGGATAGAGGAGAGGATAGGATAGAGGATAGGATAGGATAGAGGATAGGATAGGTTAGAGGATAGGATAGGATAGAGGATAGGATAGAGGATAGGATAGAGGATAGGATAGGTAATTGGATAGGATAGAGTATAGGATAAGGTAGAGGATAGGATAGGATAGAGGATATAATAGGATAGAGGATAGGATAGAGGATAGGATAGGTAATTGGATAGGATAGAGTATAGGATAAGGTAGAGGATAGGATAGGATAGAGGATAGGAAAGGATAGAGGATAGGATAGGTAATTGGATAGGATAGGGGATAGGATAAGGTAGAGGATAGTATAGGATAGAGGATAGGTTAGGATAGAGGATAGGATAGGATAAAGGATAGGATAGGATAGAGGATAGGATAGGATAGAGGATAGGATAGGTTAGAGGATAGGATAGGATAGAGGATAGGATAGAGGATAGGATAGAGGATAGGATAGGTAATTGGATAGGATAGAGTATAGGATAAGGTAGAGGATAGGATAGGATAGAGGATATAATAGGATAGAGGATAGGATAGGATAGAGGATAGGATAGGAAAGAGGATAGGATAGGATAGAGGGTAGGATAGGATAGAGGATAGGATAGAGGATAGGATAGCGGATAGGATAGGATAGAGGATAGGATAGGATAGAGGATGGGATAGGATACAGGATAGGATATGATAGAGGATAGGATAGGATGGAGGATCGCATAGAGGATAGGATAGGATAGAGGATCGGATAGAGGATAGGATAGGATAGAGGATAGGTTAGGATAGAGGATAGAGTAGGATAGAGGATAGGATAGGATAAAGGATAGGATTGGATAGAGGATCGGATAGAGGATGGAATAGGATAGAGGATAGGATAGGATAGAGGACAGTATGGGATAGAGGATAGGATAGAATAGAGGATAGGATAGGATAAAGGATAGGATAGGATAGAGGATAGGATAGGATAGGATAGAGGATAGGATAGGATAGGATAGAGGATAGGATAGGAAAGGGGGTAGGATAGGATAGAGGATAGACTATAGGATAGGATAGAGGATAGGATAGGACAGACGATAGACTATAGGATAGGATAGAGGATAGGATAGGATAGAGGAGAGGATAGGATAGAGGATAGGATAGGATAGAGGATAGGATAGGATAGTGGATAGAATAGGATAGATGATATTATAGGATAGAGGATAGGATATGATAGAGTAAACGATATTATAGAGGATAGGACAGGATAGAGGATCGGATAGAGGATAGGATAGGATAGAGGATGGTATAGAGGATAGGATAGAGGATAGGATATGATAGAGGATAGGATAGGAAAGAGGATAGGATAGGATACGATAGAGGATATGATAGATGATAGGATAGGATAGAGGATCTGATAGAGGATACGATCGGATAGAGGATAGGATAGGATAGAGGATCGGATAGGTTATTGGATAGGATAGGGGAGAGGATAAGGTAGAGGCTAGTATAGGATAGAGGATCTGATAGAGGATAGGATAGGATGGAGGATAGGATAGGATAGAGGATAGGATAGAGGATAGGATAGGATAGGGGATAGGAAAGGATAGAGGATAGGATGGGATAGAGGATAGGATAGGATAGAGGATAGGATAGGATAGAGGATAGGATAGGATAGAGGATAGGATAGGATAGAGGATAGGATAGAGGATAGGATAGAGGAACGGATAGAGGATAGGATAGGATAGAGGAAAGGATAGGATAGAGGATAGGATAGGATAGAGGATAGGATAGGTAATTGGATAGGATAGAGGATAGGATAAGGTAGAGGATAGGATAGGATAGAGGATTGGATAGAGGATAGGATAGGATAGAGGATAGAATAGGATAGATGATAGGATAGGATAGAGAATAGGATAGGATAGAGGATAGGATAGGATAGAGGATAGGATAGATGATAGGATAGAGGATGGGATAGGATAGAGGATAGGAAAGGATAGAGGATAGGATGGGGTAGAGGATAGGATAGGATAGAGGATAGAATAGGATAGATGATATTATAGGATAGAGGATAGGATATGATAGAGTAAACGATATTATAGAGAATAGGATAGGATAGAGGATAGGATAGGAAAGAGGATAGGATAGAGGATAGGATAGGATAGAGGATAGGAAAGGATAGAGGATAGGATGGGATAGAGGATAGGATAGGATAGAGGATAGGATAGGATAGAGGATAGGATAGGATGGAGGATAGGATAGGATAGAGGATAGGATAGAGGATAGGATAGGATAGAGGATAGGATAGGTAATTGGATAGGATAGAGTATAGGATAAGGTGGAGGATAGGATAGGATAGGATAGAGGATAGGATAGGATAGAGGATAGGATAGAGGATCGGATAGAGGATAGGATAGGATAGAGGAAAGGATAGGATAGAGGATAGGATAGGTAATTGGATAGGATAGAGGATAGGATAAGGTAGAGGATAGTATAGGATAGAGGATAGGATAGGATAGAGGATAGGATAGGATAAAGGATAGGATAGGATAGAGGATAGGATAGGATAGAGGATAGGATAGGATAGAGGATCGGATAGAGGATAGGATAGGATAGAGGATAGGATAGGATAGAGGATCGGATAGAGGATAGGATAGGATAGAGGATAGGATAGGATAGAGGATAGAGTAGGATAGAGGATAGGATAGGATAAAGGATAGGATAGGATAGAGGATAGGATAGGATAGGATATAGGATAGGATAGGATAGGATAGAGGATAGGATACAGGATAGGATAGGATAGAGGATCGGATAGAGGATAGGATAGGATAGAGGATAGGATAGGATAGAGGAAAGGATAGGATAGAAGATAGGATAGGATAGATGATAGGATAGGAAAGAGGGTAGGATAGGATAGAGGATAGCGTATAGGATAGGATAGAGGATAGGATAGGATAGAGGAGAGGATAGGATAGAGGATAGGATAGGATAGAGGATAGGATAGGATAGAGGATAGGATAGAGGATAGGATAGAGGATAGGATAGGATAGGATAGAGGATAGGATAGGATAGAGGATAGAGTATAGGATAGGATAGAGGATAGGATAGGATAGGATAGAGGATAGGATAGGATAGAGGATAGGATAGGATAGAGGATAGGATAGGATAGAGGATAGGATAGAGGATAGGATAGGATAGAGGATAGGATAGGATAGAGGATAGATAGGATAGAGGATAGGATTGGATAGAGGATAGGATAGGATAGAGGATCGGATAGAGGATAGGATAGGATAGAGGATAGGATAGAGGATAGGATAGGATAGAGGATAGTATAGGATAGAGGATAGGATAGAATAGAGGATGGGATAGGATAACGGATAGGATAGGATAGAGGATAGGATAGGATAGGATAGAGGATAGGATAGGATAGAGGATAGGATAGAGGATCGGATAGAGGATAGGATAGGATAGAGGAAAGGATAGGATAGAGGATAGGATAGAGGATAGGATAGAGGATAGGATAGAGGATAGGATAGGATAGGATAGAGGAAAGGATAGGATAGAGGATAGAGTATAGGATAGGATAGAGGATAGGATAGGATAGAGGAGAGGATAGGATAGAGGATAGGATAGGATAGAGGATAGGATAGAATAGAGGATAGGATAGGATAGGATAGAGGATAGGATAGGATAGAGGATATTATAGGATAGAGGATAGGATAGAGGATAGGATAGGATAGAGGATAGGATAGGATAGAGGATAGGATAGGATAGAGGATAGATAGGATAGAGGATAGGATTGGATAGAGGATAGGATAGGATAGAGGATCGGATAGAGGATAGGATAGGATAGAGGATAGGATAGGATAGAGGATAGTATAGGATAGAGGATAGGATAGAATAGAGGATAGGATAGGATAGAGGATAGGATAGGATAGAGGATAGGATAGGATAGAGGATAGGATAGGATAGAGGATAGGATAGAGGATAGGATAGGATAGAGGATAGGATAGGATAGAGGATAGATAGGATAGAGGATAGGATTGGATAGAGGATAGGATAGGATAGAGGATCGGATAGAGGATAGGATAGGATAGAGGATAGGATAGAGGATAGGATAGGATAGAGGATAGTATAGGATAGAGGATAGGATAGAATAGAGGATGGGATAGGATAACGGATAGGATAGGATAGAGGATAGGATAGGATAGGATAGAGGATAGGATATGATAGAGGATAGGATAGAGGATCGGATAGAGGATAGGATAGGATAGAGGAAAGGATAGGATAGAGGATAGGATAGGTGATTGGATAGGATAGAGGATAGGATAAGGTAGAGGATAGTATAGGATAGAGGATAGGATTGGATAGAGGATAGGATAGGATAAAGGATAGGATAGGATAGAGGATAGGATAGGATAGAGGGTCGGACAGAGGATAGGATAGGATAGAGGATAGGATAGGATAGAGGATAGAGCTGGATAGAGGATAGGATAGGATAAAGGATAGGATTGGATAGAGGATCGGATAGAGGATTGGATAGGATAGAGGATAGGATAGGATAGAGGATAGTATAGGATAGAGGATAGGATAGAATAGAGGATAGGATAGGATACAGGATAGGATAGGATAGGATAGGATAGAGGATAGGAAAGGATAGGATAGAGGATAGGATAGAGGATAGGATAGGATAGAGGATAGGATAGGATAGAGGAGAGGATAGGATAGAGGATAGGATAGGATAGATGATATTATAGGATAGAGGATAGGATATGATAGAGTAAACGATATTATAGAGGATAGGATAGGAGAGAGGATCGGATAGAGGATAGGATAGGATAGAGGATGGTAAAGAGGATAGGATAGAGGATAGGATAGGATAGAGGATAGGACAGGAAAGAGGATAGGATAGGATACGATAGAGGATAGGATAGATGATAGGATAGGATAGAGGATAGGATAGGATAGAGGATAGGATAGGATAGAGGATATAATAGGATAGAGGATAGGATAGGATAGAGGATAGGATAGAGGATAGGATAGGATAGAGGAGAGGATAGGATACAGGATAGGATAGGATAGAGGATAGGAAAGGATAGAGGATAGGATAGGTAATTGGATAGGATAGGGGATAGGATAAGGTAGAGGATAGTATAGGATAGAGGATAGGTTAGGATAGAGGATAGGATAGGATAAAGGATAGGATAGGATAGAGGATAGGATAGGATAGAGGATAGGATAGGTTAGAGGATAGGATAGGATAGAGGATAGGATAGAGGATAGGATAGAGGATAGGATAGGTAATTGGATAGGATAGAGTATAGGATAAGGTAGAGGATAGGATAGGATAGAGGATATAATAGGATAGAGGATAGGATAGGATAGAGGATAGGATAGGAAAGAGGATAGGATAGGATAGAGGGTAGGATAGGATAGAGGATAGGATAGAGGATAGGATAGCGGATAGGATAGGATAGAGGATAGGATAGGATAGAGGATGGGATAGGATACAGGATAGGATATGATAGAGGATAGGATAGGATGGAGGATCGCATAGAGGATAGGATAGGATAGAGGATCGGATAGAGGATAGGATAGGATAGAGGATAGGTTAGGATAGAGGATAGAGTAGGATAGAGGATAGGATAGGATAAAGGATAGGATTGGATAGAGGATCGGATAGAGGATGGAATAGGATAGAGGATAGGATAGGATAGAGGACAGTATGGGATAGAGGATAGGATAGAATAGAGGATAGGATAGGATAAAGGATAGGATAGGATAGAGGATAGGATAGGATAGGATAGAGGATAGGATAGGATAGGATAGAGGATAGGATAGGATAGGATAGAGGATAGGATAGGAAAGAGGGTAGGATAGGATAGAGGATAGACTATAGGATAGGATAGAGGATAGGATAGGACAGACGATAGACTATAGGATAGGATAGAGGATAGGATAGGATAGAGGAGAGGATAGGATAGAGGATAGGATAGGATAGAGGATAGGATAGGATAGTGGATAGAATAGGATAGATGATATTATAGGATAGAGGATAGGATATGATAGAGTAAACGATATTATAGAGGATAGGATAGGATAGAGGATCGGATAGAGGATAGGATAGGATAGAGGATGGTATAGAGGATAGGATAGAGGATAGGATATGATAGAGGATAGGATAGGAAAGAGGATAGGATAGGATACGATAGAGGATAGGATAGATGATAGGATAGGATAGAGGATCTGATAGAGGATACGATCGGATAGAGGATAGGATAGGATAGAGGATCGGATAGGTTATTGGATAGGATAGGGGAGAGGATAAGGTAGAGGCTAGTATAGGATAGAGGATCTGATAGAGGATAGGATAGGATGGAGGATAGGATAGGATAGAGGATAGGATAGAGGATAGGATAGGATAGAGGATAGGAAAGGATAGAGGATAGGATGGGATAGAGGATAGGATAGGATAGAGGATAGGATAGGATAGAGGATAGGATAGGATAGAGGATAGGATAGGATAGAGGATAGGATAGAGGATAGGATAGAGGAACGGATAGAGGATAGGATAGGATAGAGGAAAGGATAGGATAGAGGATAGGATAGGATAGAGGATAGGATAGGTAATTGGATAGGATAGAGGATAGGATAAGGTAGAGGATAGGATAGGATAGAGGATAGGATAGAGGATAGGATAGGATAGAGGATAGAATAGGATAGATGATAGGATAGGATAGAGAATAGGATAGGATAGAGGATAGGATAGGATAGAGGATAGGATAGAGGATAGGATAGAGGATGGGATAGGATAGAGGATAGGAAAGGATAGAGGATAGGATGGGGTAGAGGATAGGATAGGATAGAGGATAGAATAGGATAGATGATATTATAGGATAGAGGATAGGATATGATAGAGTAAACGATATTATAGAGAATAGGATAGGATAGAGGATAGGATAGGATAGAGGATAGGATAGAGGATAGGATAGGATAGAGGATAGGAAAGGATAGAGGATAGGATGGGATAGAGGATAGGATAGGATAGAGGATAGGATAGGATAGAGGATAGGATAGAGGATAGGATAGGATAGAGGATAGGATAGGTAATTGGATAGGATAGAGTATAGGATAAGGTGGAGGATAGGATAGGATAGGATAGAGGATAGGATAGGATAGAGGATAGGATAGAGGATCGGATAGAGGATAGGATAGGATAGAGGAAAGGATAGGATAGAGGATAGGATAGGTAATTGGATAGGATAGAGGATAGGATAAGGTAGAGGATAGTATAGGATAGAGGATAGGATAGGATAGAGGATAGGATAGGATAAAGGATAGGATAGGATAGAGGATAGGATAGGATAGAGGATAGGATAGGATAGAGGATCGGATAGAGGATAGGATAGGATAGAGGATAGGATAGGATAGAGGATCGGATAGAGGATAGGATAGGATAGAGGATAGGATAGGATAGAGGATAGAGTAGGATAGAGGATAGGATAGGATAAAGGATAGGATAGGATAGAGGATAGGATAGGATAGGATATAGGATAGGATAGGATAGGATAGAGGATAGGATAAAGGATAGGATAGGATAGAGGATCGGATAGAGGATAGGATAGGATAGAGGATAGGATAGGATAGAGGAAAGGATAGGATAGAAGATAGGATAGGATAGATGATAGGATAGGAAAGAGGGTAGGATAGGATAGAGGATAGCGTATAGGATAGGATAGAGGATAGGATAGGATAGAGGAGAGGATAGGATAGAGGATAGGATAGAGGATAGGATAGAGGATGGGATAGGATAGAGGATAGGAAAGGATAGAGGATAGGATGGGGTAGAGGATAGGATAGGATAGAGGATAGAATAGGATAGATGATATTATAGGATAGAGGATAGGATATGATAGAGTAAACGATATTATAGAGAATAGGATAGGATAGAGGATAGGATAGGATAGAGGATAGGATAGAGGATAGGATAGGATAGAGGATAGGAAAGGATAGAGGATAGGATGGGATAGAGGATAGGATAGGATAGAGGATAGGATAGGATAGAGGATAGGATAGAGGATAGGATAGGATAGAGGATAGGATAGGTAATTGGATAGGATAGAGTATAGGATAAGGTGGAGGATAGGATAGGATAGGATAGAGGATAGGATAGGATAGAGGATAGGATAGAGGATCGGATAGAGGATAGGATAGGATAGAGGAAAGGATAGGATAGAGGATAGGATAGGTAATTGGATAGGATAGAGGATAGGATAAGGTAGAGGATAGTATAGGATAGAGGATAGGATAGGATAGAGGATAGGATAGGATAAAGGATAGGATAGGATAGAGGATAGGATAGAGGATAGGATAAAGGATAGGATAGGATAGAGGATCGGATAGAGGATAGGATAGGATAGAGGATAGGATAGGATAGAGGAAAGGATAGGATAGAAGATAGGATAGGATAGATGATAGGATAGGAAAGAGGGTAGGATAGGATAGAGGATAGCGTATAGGATAGGATAGAGGATAGGATAGGATAGAGGAGAGGATAGGATAGAGGATAGGATAGGATAGAGGATAGGATAGGATAGAGGATAGGATAGGATAGGATAGAGGATAGAATAGGATACGATAGAGGATAGGATAGGATAGAGGATAGGATAGGATAGAGGATAGGATAGAGGATAGGATAGAGGATAGGATAGGATAGGATAGAGGATAGGATAGGATAGAGGATAGATAGGATAGAGGATAGGATTGGATAGAGGATAGGATAGGATAGAGGATCGGATAGAGGATAGGATAGGATAGAGGATAGGATAGGATAGAGGATAGTATAGGATAGAGGATAGGATAGAATAGAGGATAGGATAGGATAGAGGATAGGATAGGATAGAGGATAGGATAGGATAGAGGATAGGATAGGATAGAGGATAGGATAGAGGATAGGATAGGATAGAGGATAGGATAGGATAGAGGATAGATAGGATAGAGGATAGGATTGGATAGAGGATAGGATAGGATAGAGGATCGGATAGAGGATAGGATAGGATAGAGGATAGGATAGAGGATAGGATAGGATAGAGGATAGTATAGGATAGAGGATAGGATAGAATAGAGGATGGGATAGGATAACGGATAGGATAGGATAGAGGATAGGATAGGATAGGATAGAGGATAGGATATGATAGAGGATAGGATAGAGGATCGGATAGAGGATAGGATAGGATAGAGGAAAGGATAGGATAGAGGATAGGATAGGTGATTGGATAGGATAGAGGATAGGATAAGGTAGAGGATAGTATAGGATAGAGGATAGGATTGGATAGAGGATAGGATAGGATAAAGGATAGGATAGGATAGAGGATAGGATAGGATAGAGGGTCGGACAGAGGATAGGATAGGATAGAGGATAGGATAGGATAGAGGATAGAGCTGGATAGAGGATAGGATAGGATAAAGGATAGGATTGGATAGAGGATCGGATAGAGGATTGGATAGGATAGAGGATAGGATAGGATAGAGGATAGTATAGGATAGAGGATAGGATAGAATAGAGGATAGGATAGGATACAGGATAGGATAGGATAGGATAGGATAGAGGATAGGAAAGGATAGGATAGAGGATAGGATAGAGGATAGGATAGGATAGAGGATAGGATAGGATAGAGGAGAGGATAGGATAGAGGATAGGATAGGATAGATGATATTATAGGATAGAGGATAGGATATGATAGAGTAAACGATATTATAGAGGATAGGATAGGAGAGAGGATCGGATAGAGGATAGGATAGGATAGAGGATGGTAAAGAGGATAGGATAGAGGATAGGATAGGATAGAGGATAGGACAGGAAAGAGGATAGGATAGGATACGATAGAGGATAGGATAGATGATAGGATAGGATAGAGGATAGGATAGGATAGAGGATAGGATAGGATAGAGGATATAATAGGATAGAGGATAGGATAGGATAGAGGATAGGATAGAGGATAGGATAGGATAGAGGAGAGGATAGGATACAGGATAGGATAGGATAGAGGATAGGAAAGGATAGAGGATAGGATAGGTAATTGGATAGGATAGGGGATAGGATAAGGTAGAGGATAGTATAGGATAGAGGATAGGTTAGGATAGAGGATAGGATAGGATAAAGGATAGGATAGGATAGAGGATAGGATAGGATAGAGGATAGGATAGGTTAGAGGATAGGATAGGATAGAGGATAGGATAGAGGATAGGATAGAGGATAGGATAGGTAATTGGATAGGATAGAGTATAGGATAAGGTAGAGGATAGGATAGGATAGAGGATATAATAGGATAGAGGATAGGATAGGATAGAGGATAGGATAGGAAAGAGGATAGGATAGGATAGAGGGTAGGATAGGATAGAGGATAGGATAGAGGATAGGATAGCGGATAGGATAGGATAGAGGATAGGATAGGATAGAGGATGGGATAGGATACAGGATAGGATATGATAGAGGATAGGATAGGATGGAGGATCGCATAGAGGATAGGATAGGATAGAGGATCGGATAGAGGATAGGATAGGATAGAGGATAGGTTAGGATAGAGGATAGAGTAGGATAGAGGATAGGATAGGATAAAGGATAGGATTGGATAGAGGATCGGATAGAGGATGGAATAGGATAGAGGATAGGATAGGATAGAGGACAGTATGGGATAGAGGATAGGATAGAATAGAGGATAGGATAGGATAAAGGATAGGATAGGATAGAGGATAGGATAGGATAGGATAGAGGATAGGATAGGATAGGATAGAGGATAGGATAGGATAGGATAGAGGATAGGATAGGAAAGAGGGTAGGATAGGATAGAGGATAGACTATAGGATAGGATAGAGGATAGGATAGGACAGACGATAGACTATAGGATAGGATAGAGGATAGGATAGGATAGAGGAGAGGATAGGATAGAGGATAGGATAGGATAGAGGATAGGATAGGATAGTGGATAGAATAGGATAGATGATATTATAGGATAGAGGATAGGATATGATAGAGTAAACGATATTATAGAGGATAGGATAGGATAGAGGATCGGATAGAGGATAGGATAGGATAGAGGATGGTATAGAGGATAGGATAGAGGATAGGATATGATAGAGGATAGGATAGGAAAGAGGATAGGATAGGATACGATAGAGGATAGGATAGATGATAGGATAGGATAGAGGATCTGATAGAGGATACGATCGGATAGAGGATAGGATAGGATAGAGGATCGGATAGGTTATTGGATAGGATAGGGGAGAGGATAAGGTAGAGGCTAGTATAGGATAGAGGATCTGATAGAGGATAGGATAGGATGGAGGATAGGATAGGATAGAGGATAGGATAGAGGATAGGATAGGATAGAGGATAGGAAAGGATAGAGGATAGGATGGGATAGAGGATAGGATAGGATAGAGGATAGGATAGGATAGAGGATAGGATAGGATAGAGGATAGGATAGGATAGAGGATAGGATAGAGGATAGGATAGAGGAACGGATAGAGGATAGGATAGGATAGAGGAAAGGATAGGATAGAGGATAGGATAGGATAGAGGATAGGATAGGTAATTGGATAGGATAGAGGTTAGGATAAGGTAGAGGATAGGATAGGATAGAGGATAGGATAGAGGATAGGATAGGATAGAGGATAGAATAGGATAGATGATAGGATAGGATAGAGAATAGGATAGGATAGAGGATAGGATAGGATAGAGGATAGGATAGAGGATAGGATAGAGGATGGGATAGGATAGAGGATAGGAAAGGATAGAGGATAGGATGGGGTAGAGGATAGGATAGGATAGAGGATAGAATAGGATAGATGATATTATAGGATAGAGGATAGGATATGATAGAGTAAACGATATTATAGAGAATAGGATAGGATAGAGGATAGGATAGGATAGAGGATAGGATAGAGGATAGGATAGGATAGAGGATAGGAAAGGATAGAGGATAGGATGGGATAGAGGATAGGATAGGATAGAGGATAGGATAGGATAGAGGATAGGATAGAGGATAGGATAGGATAGAGGATAGGATAGGTAATTGGATAGGATAGAGTATAGGATAAGGTGGAGGATAGGATAGGATAGGATAGAGGATAGGATAGGATAGAGGATAGGATAGAGGATCGGATAGAGGATAGGATAGGATAGAGGAAAGGATAGGATAGAGGATAGGATAGGTAATTGGATAGGATAGAGGATAGGATAAGGTAGAGGATAGTATAGGATAGAGGATAGGATAGGATAGAGGATAGGATAGGATAAAGGATAGGATAGGATAGAGGATAGGATAGGATAGAGGATAGGATAGGATAGAGGATCGGATAGAGGATAGGATAGGATAGAGGATAGGATAGGATAGAGGATCGGATAGAGGATAGGATAGGATAGAGGATAGGATAGGATAGAGGATAGAGTAGGATAGAGGATAGGATAGGATAAAGGATAGGATAGGATAGAGGATAGGATAGGATAGGATATAGGATAGGATAGGATAGGATAGAGGATAGGATAAAGGATAGGATAGGATAGAGGATCGGATAGAGGATAGGATAGGATAGAGGATAGGATAGGATAGAGGAAAGGATAGGATAGAAGATAGGATAGGATAGATGATAGGATAGGAAAGAGGGTAGGATAGGATAGAGGATAGCGTATAGGATAGGATAGAGGATAGGATAGGATAGAGGAGAGGATAGGATAGAGGATAGGATAGAGGATAGGATAGAGGATGGGATAGGATAGAGGATAGGAAAGGATAGAGGATAGGATGGGGTAGAGGATAGGATAGGATAGAGGATAGAATAGGATAGATGATATTATAGGATAGAGGATAGGAAAGGATAGAGGATAGGATGGGATAGAGGATAGGATAGGATAGAGGATAGGATAGGATAGAGGATAGGATAGAGGATAGGATAGGATAGAGGATAGGATAGGTAATTGGATAGGATAGAGTATAGGATAAGGTGGAGGATAGGATAGGATAGGATAGAGGATAGGATAGGATAGAGGATAGGATAGGATAGAGGATAGGATAGAGGATCGGATAGAGGATAGGATAGGATAGAGGAAAGGATAGGATAGAGGATAGGATAGGTAATTGGATAGGATAGAGGATAGGATAAGGTAGAGGATAGTATAGGATAGAGGATAGGATAGGATAGAGGATAGGATAGGATAAAGGATAGGATAGGATAGAGGATAGGATAGGATAGAGGATAGGATAGGATAGAGGATCGGATAGAGGATAGGATAGGATAGAGGATAGGATAGGATAGAGGATCGGATAGAGGATAGGATAGGATAGAGGATAGGATAGGATAGAGGATAGAGTAGGATAGAGGATAGGATAGGATAAAGGATAGGATAGGATAGAGGATAGGATAGGATAGGATATAGGATAGGATAGGATAGGATAGAGGATAGGATAAAGGATAGGATAGGATAGAGGATCGGATAGAGGATAGGATAGGATAGAGGATAGGATAGGATAGAGGAAAGGATAGGATAGAAGATAGGATAGGATAGATGATAGGATAGGAAAGAGGGTAGGATAGGATAGAGGATAGCGTATAGGATAGGATAGAGGATAGGATAGGATAGAGGAGAGGATAGGATAGAGGATAGGATAGGATAGAGGATAGGATAGGATAGAGGATAGGATAGGATAGGATAGAGGATAGAATAGGATACGATAGAGGATAGGATAGGATAGAGGATAGGATAGGATAGAGGATAGGATAGAGGATAGGATAGAGGATAGGATAGGATAGGATAGAGGATAGGATAGGATAGAGGATAGAGTATAGGATAGGATAGAGGATAGGATAGGATAGAGGATAGGATAGGATAGAGAATAGGATAGGATAGAGTATAGGATAGAGGATAGGATAGGATAGAGGATAGGATAGGATAGAGGATAGATAGGATAGAGGATAGGATTGGATAGAGGATAGGATAGGATAGAGGATCGGATAGAGGATAGGATAGGATAGAGGATAGGATAGAGGATAGGATAGGATAGAGGATAGTATAGGATAGAGGATAGGATAGAGGATAGGATAGGATAGAGGATAGAATAGGATAGATGATAGGATAGGATAGAGAATAGGATAGGATAGAGGATAGGATAGGATAGAGGATAGGATAGAGGATAGGATAGAGGATGGGATAGGATAGAGGATAGGAAAGGATAGAGGATAGGATGGGGTAGAGGATAGGATAGGATAGAGGATAGAATAGGATAGATGATATTATAGGATAGAGGATAGGATATGATAGAGTAAACGATATTATAGAGAATAGGATAGGATAGAGGATAGGATAGGATAGAGGATAGGATAGAGGATAGGATAGGATAGAGGATAGGAAAGGATAGAGGATAGGATGGGATAGAGGATAGGATAGGATAGAGGATAGGATAGGATAGAGGATAGGATAGAGGATAGGATAGGATAGAGGATAGGATAGGTAATTGGATAGGATAGAGTATAGGATAAGGTGGAGGATAGGATAGGATAGGATAGAGGATAGGATAGGATAGAGGATAGGATAGAGGATCGGATAGAGGATAGGATAGGATAGAGGAAAGGATAGGATAGAGGATAGGATAGGTAATTGGATAGGATAGAGGATAGGATAAGGTAGAGGATAGTATAGGATAGAGGATAGGATAGGATAGAGGATAGGATAGGATAAAGGATAGGATAGGATAGAGGATAGGATAGGATAGAGGATAGGATAGGATAGAGGATCGGATAGAGGATAGGATAGGATAGAGGATAGGATAGGATAGAGGATCGGATAGAGGATAGGATAGGATAGAGGATAGGATAGGATAGAGGATAGAGTAGGATAGAGGATAGGAGAGGATAAAGGATAGGATAGGATAGAGGATAGGATAGGATAGGATATAGGATAGGATAGGATAGGATAGAGGATAGGATAAAGGATAGGATAGGATAGAGGATCGGATAGAGGATAGGATAGGATAGAGGATAGGATAGGATAGAGGAAAGGATAGGATAGAAGATAGGATAGGATAGATGATAGGATAGGAAAGAGGGTAGGATAGGATAGAGGATAGCGTATAGGATAGGATAGAGGATAGGATAGGATAGAGGAGAGGATAGGATAGAGGATAGGATAGAGGATAGGATAGAGGATGGGATAGGATAGAGGATAGGAAAGGATAGAGGATAGGATGGGGTAGAGGATAGGATAGGATAGAGGATAGAATAGGATAGATGATATTATAGGATAGAGGATAGGATATGATAGAGTAAACGATATTATAGAGAATAGGATAGGATAGAGGATAGGATAGGATAGAGGATAGGATAGAGGATAGGATAGGATAGAGGATAGGAAAGGATAGAGGATAGGATGGGATAGAGGATAGGATAGGATAGAGGATAGGATAGGATAGAGGATAGGATAGAGGATAGGATAGGATAGAGGATAGGATAGGTAATTGGATAGGATAGAGTATAGGATAAGGTGGAGGATAGGATAGGATAGGATAGAGGATAGGATAGGATAGAGGATAGGATAGAGGATCGGATAGAGGATAGGATAGGATAGAGGAAAGGATAGGATAGAGGATAGGATAGGTAATTGGATAGGATAGAGGATAGGATAAGGTAGAGGATAGTATAGGATAGAGGATAGGATAGGATAGAGGATAGGATAGGATAAAGGATAGGATAGGATAGAGGATAGGATAGGATAGAGGATAGGATAGGATAGAGGATCGGATAGAGGATAGGATAGGATAGAGGATAGGATAGGATAGAGGATCGGATAGAGGATAGGATAGGATAGAGGATAGGATAGGATAGAGGATAGAGTAGGATAGAGGATAGGATAGGATAAAGGATAGGATAGGATAGAGGATAGGATAGGATAGGATATAGGATAGGATAGGATAGGATAGAGGATAGGATAAAGGATAGGATAGGATAGAGGATCGGATAGAGGATAGGATAGGATAGAGGATAGGATAGGATAGAGGAAAGGATAGGATAGAAGATAGGATAGGATAGATGATAGGATAGGAAAGAGGGTAGGATAGGATAGAGGATAGCGTATAGGATAGGATAGAGGATAGGATAGGATAGAGGAGAGGATAGGATAGAGGATAGGATAGGATAGAGGATAGGATAGGATAGAGGATAGGATAGGATAGGATAGAGGATAGAATAGGATACGATAGAGGATAGGATAGGATAGAGGATAGGATAGGATAGAGGATAGGATAGAGGATAGGATAGAGGATAGGATAGGATAGGATAGAGGATAGGATAGGATAGAGGATAGAGTATAGGATAGGATAGAGGATAGGATAGGATAGAGGATAGGATAGGATAGAGAACAGGATAGGATAGAGTATAGGATAGAGGATAGGATAGGATAGAGGATAGGATAGGATAGAGGATAGATAGGATAGAGGATAGGATTGGATAGAGGATAGGATAGGATAGAGGATCGGATAGAGGATAGGATAGGATAGAGGATAGGATAGAGGATAGGATAGGATAGAGGATAGTATAGGATAGAGGATAGGATAGAATAGAGGATGGGATAGGATAACGGATAGGATAGGATAGAGGATAGGATAGGATAGGATAGATGATAGGATAGGATAGAGGATAGGATAGAGGATCGGATAGAGGATAGGATAGGATAGAGGAAAGGATAGGATAGAGGATAGGATAGAGGATAGGATAGAGGATAGGATAGAGGATAGGATAGGATAGGATAGAGGAAAGGATAGGATAGAGGATAGAGTATAGGATAGGATAGAGGATAGGATAGGATAGAGGAGAGGATAGGATAGAGGATAGGATAGGATAGAGGATAGGATAGAATAGAGGATAGGATAGGATAGGATAGAGGATAGGATAGGATCGAGGATATTATAGGATAGAGGATAGGATAGAGGATAGGATAGGATAGAGGATAGGATAGGATAGAGGATAGGATAGGATAGAGGATAGATAGGATAGAGGATAGGATTGGATAGAGGATAGGATAGGATAGAGGATCGGATAGAGGATAGGATAGGATAGAGGATAGGATAGGATAGAGGATAGTATAGGATAGAGGATAGGATAGAATAGAGGATAGGATAGGATAGAGGATAGGATAGGATAGAGGATAGGATAGGATAGAGGATAGATAGGATAGAGGATAGGATTGGATAGAGGATAGGATAGGATAGAGGATCGGATAGAGGATAGGATAGGATAGAGGATAGGATAGAGGATAGGATAGGATAGAGGATAGTATAGGATAGAGGATAGGATAGAATAGAGGATGGGATAGGATAACGGATAGGATAGGATAGAGGATAGGATAGGATAGGATAGAGGATAGGATATGATAGAGGATAGGATAGAGGATCGGATAGAGGATAGGATAGGATAGAGGAAAGGATAGGATAGAGGATAGGATAGGTGATTGGATAGGATAGAGGATAGGATAAGGTAGAGGATAGTATAGGATAGAGGATAGGATTGGATAGAGGATAGGATAGGATAAAGGATAGGATAGGATAGAGGATAGGATAGGATAGAGGGTCGGACAGAGGATAGGATAGGATAGAGGATAGGATAGGATAGAGGATAGAGCTGGATAGAGGATAGGATAGGATAAAGGATAGGATTGGATAGAGGATCGGATAGAGGATTGGATAGGATAGAGGATAGGATAGGATAGAGGATAGTATAGGATAGAGGATAGGATAGAATAGAGGATAGGATAGGATACAGGATAGGATAGGATAGGATAGGATAGAGGATAGGAAAGGATAGGATAGAGGATAGGATAGAGGATAGGATAGGATAGAGGATAGGATAGGATAGAGGAGAGGATAGGATAACGGATAGGATAGGATAGAGGATAGGAAAGGATAGGATAGAGGATAGGATAGGATAGAGGATAGGATAGAGGATCGGATAGAGGATAGGATAGGATAGAGGAAAGGATAGGATAGAGGATAGGATAGGTAATTGGATAGGATAGAGGATAGGATATGGTAGAAGATAGTATAGGATAGAGGATAGGATTTGATAGAGGATAGGATAGGATAAAGGATAGGATCGGATAGAGGATAGGATAGGATAGAGGATCGGATAGAGGATAGGATAGGATAGAGGATAGCATAGGATAGAGGATAGAGTAGGATAGAGGATAGGATAGGATAAAGGATAGGATAGGATAGAGGATAGGATAGGATAGGATATAGGATAGGATAGGATAGGATAGAGGATAGGATACAGGATAGGATAGGATAGAGGATCGGATAGAGGATAAGATAGGATAGAGGATAGGATAGGATAGAGGAAAGGATAGGATAGAAGATAGGATAGGATAGATGATAGGATAGGAAAGAGGGTAGGATAGGATAGAGGATAGCGTATAGGATAGGATAGAGGATAGGATAGGATAGAGGAGAGGATAGGATAGAGGATAGGATAGGATAGAGGATAGGATAGGATAGAGGATAGGATAGGATAGGATAGAGGATAGAATAGGATACGATAGAGGAAAGGATAGGATAGAGGATAGGATAGGATAGAGGATAGGATAGGATAGAGGATAGGATAGAGGATAGGATAGAGGATAGGATAGGATAGGATAGGATAGAGGATAGGATAGGATAGAGGATAGAGTATAGGATAGGATAGAGGATAGGATAGGATAGAGGATAGGATAGGATAGAGGATAGGATAGGATAGAGGAAAGGATAGGATAGAGGATAGGATAGAGGATAGGATAGAGGATAGGATAGGATAGAGGATAGGATAGGATAGAGGATAGATAGGATAGAGGATAGGATTGGATAGAGGATAGGATAGGATAGAGGATCGGATAGAGGATAGGATAGCATAGAGGATAGGATAGAGGATAGGATAGGATAGAGGATAGTATAGGATAGAGGATATGGATAGAATAGAGGATGGGATAGGATAACGGATAGGATAGTATAGAGGATAGGATAGGATAGGATAGAGGATAGGATATGATAGAGGATAGGATAGAGGATCGGATAGAGGATAGGATAGGATAGAGGAAAGGATAGGATAGAGGATAGGATAGGTGATTGGATAGGATAGAGGATAGGATAAGGTAGAGGATAGTATAGGATAGAGGATAGGATTGGATAGAGGATAGGATAGGATAAAGGATAGGATAGGATAGAGGATAGGATAGGATAGAGGGTCGGACAGAGGATAGGATAGGATAGAGGATAGGATAGGATAGAGGATAGAGCTGGATAGAGGATAGGATAGGATAAAGGATAGGATTGGATAGAGGATCGGATAGAGGATAGGATAGGATAGAGGATAGGATAGGATAGAGGATAGTATAGGATAGAGGATAGGATAGAATAGAGGATAGGATAGGATACAGGATAGGATAGGATAGGATAGGATAGAGGATAGGAAAGGATAGGATAGAGGATAGGATAGAGGATAGGATAGGATAGAGGATAGGATAGGATAGAGGATAGGATAGGATAGAGGAGAGGATAGGATAGAGGATAGGATAGGATAGATGATATTATAGGATAGAGGATAGGATATGATAGAGTAAACGATATTATAGAGGATAGGATAGGAGAGAGGATCGGATAGAGGATAGGATAGGATAGAGGATGGTAAAGAGGATAGGATAGAGGATAGGATAGGATAGAGGATAGGACAGGAAAGAGGATAGGATAGGATACGATAGAGGATAGGATAGATGATAGGATAGGATAGAGGATAGGATAGGATAGAGGATAGGATAGGATAGAGGATATTATAGGATAGAGGATAGGATAGGATAGAGGATAGGATAGAGGATAGGATAGGATAGAGGATAGGATAGAGGATAGGATAGGATAGAGGATAGGATAGGATAGAGGATAGGATAGAGGATAGGATAGGATAGAGGATAGGATAGGATAGAGGATAGGATAGGATAGAGGATAGGATAGGATAGAGGATAGATAGGATAGAGGATAGGATTGGATAGAGGATAGGATAGGATAGAGGATCGGATAGAGGATAGGATAGGATAGAGGATAGGATAGGATAGAGGATAGTATAGGATAGAGGATAGGATAGAATAGAGGATAGGATAGGATAACGGATAGGATAGGATAGAGGATAGGAAAGGATAGGATAGAGGATAGGATAGGATAGAGGATAGGATAGAGGATCGGATAGAGGATAGGATAGGATAGAGGAAAGGATAGGATAGAGGATAGGATAGAGGATAGGATAGAGGATAGGATAGAGGATAGGATAGGATAGGATAGAGGATAGGATAGGATAGAGGATAGTATAGGATAGAGGATAGGATAGAATAGAGGATAGGATAGGATAACGGATAGGATAGGATAGAGGATAGGAAAGGATAGGATAGAGGATAGGATAGGATAGAGGATAGGATAGAGGATCGGATAGAGGATAGGATAGGATAGAGGATAGGATAGGATAGAGGGTCGGACAGAGGATAGGATAGGATAGAGGATATGATAGGATAGAGGATAGAGCTGGATAGAGGATAGGATAGGATAAAGGATAGGATTGGATAGAGGATCGGATAGAGGATTGGATAGGATAGAGGATAGGATAGGATAGAGGATAGTATAGGATAGAGGATAGGATAGAATAGAGGATAGGATAGGATACAGGATAGGATAGGATAGGATAGGATAGAGGATAGGAAAGGATAGGATAGAGGATAGGATAGAGGATAGGATAGGATAGAGGATAGGATAGGATAGAGGAGAGGATAGGATAGAGGATAGGATAGGATAGATGATATTATAGGATAGAGGATAGGATATGATAGAGTAAACGATATTATAGAGGATAGGATAAGAGAGAGGATCGGATAGAGGATAGGATAGGATAGAGGATGGTAAAGAGGATAGGATAGAGGATAGGATAGGATAGAGGATAGGACAGGAAAGAGGATAGGATAGGATACGATAGAGGATAGGATAGATGATAGGATAGGATAGAGGATAGGATAGGATAGAGGATAGGATAGGATAGAGGATATTATAGGATAGAGGATAGGATAGGATAGAGGATAGGATAGAGGATAGGATAGGATAGAGGATAGGATAGAGGATAGGATAGGATAGAGGATAGGATAGGATAGAGGATAGGATAGAGGATAGGATAGGATAGAGGATAGGATAGGATAGAGGATAGGATAGGATAGAGGATAGGATAGGATAGAGGATAGATAGGATAGAGGATAGGATTGGATAGAGGATAGGATAGGATAGAGGATCGGATAGAGGATAGGATAGGATAGAGGATAGGATAGGATAGAGGATAGTATAGGATAGAGGATAGGATAGAATAGAGGATAGGATAGGATAACGGATAGGATAGGATAGAGGATAGGAAAGGATAGGATAGAGGATAGGATAGGATAGAGGATAGGATAGAGGATCGGATAGAGGATAGGATAGGATAGAGGAAAGGATAGGATAGAGGATAGGATAGAGGATAGGATAGAGGATAGGATAGAGGATAGGATAGAGGATAGGATAGGATAGGATAGAGGAAAGGATAGGATAGAGGATAGAGTATAGGATAGGATAGAGGATAGGATAGGATAGAGGAGAGGATAGGATAGAGGATAGGATAGGATAGAGGATAGGATAGGATAGAGGATAGGATAGGATAGGATAGAGGATAGGATAGGATAGAGGATATTATAGGATAGAGGATAGGATAGAGGATAGGATAGGATAGAGGATAGGATAGGATAGAGGATAGGATAGGATAGAGGATAGATAGGATAGAGGATAGGATTGGATAGAGGATAGGATAGGATAGAGGATCGGATAGAGGATAGGATAGGATAGAGGATAGGATAGGATAGAGGATAGTATAGGATAGAGGATAGGATAGAATAGAGGATAGGATAGGATAACGGATAGGATAGGATAGAGGATAGGAAAGGATAGGATAGAGGATAGGATAGGATAGAGGATAGGATAGGATAGAGGATAGGATAGGATAGAGGATAGATAGGATAGAGGATAGGATTGGATAGAGGATAGGATAGGATAGAGGATAGGATAGAATAGAGGATAGGATAGGATAACGGATAGGATAGGATAGAGGATAGGAAAGGATAGGATAGAGGATAGGATAGGATAGAGGATAGGATAGAGGATCGGATAGAGGATAGGATAGGATAGAGGAAAGGATAGGATAGAGGATAGGATAGAGGATAGGATAGAGGATAGGATAGAGGATAGGATAGGATAGGATAGAGGATAGGATAGGATAGAGGATAGTATAGGATAGAGGATAGGATAGAATAGAGGATAGGATAGGATAACGGATAGGATAGGATAGAGGATAGGAAAGGATAGGATAGAGGATAGGATAGGATAAAGGATAGGATCGGATAGAGGATAGGATAGGATAGAGGATCGGATAGAGGATAGGATAGGATAAAGGATAGGATAGGATAGAGGATAGGATAGGATAGGATATAGGATAGGATAGGATAGGATAGAGGATAGGATACAGGATAGGATAGGATAGAGGATCGGATAGAGGATAGGATAGGATAGAGGATAGGATAGGATAGAGGAAAGGATAGGATAGAAGATAGGATAGGATAGATGATAGGATAGGAAAGAGGGTAGGATAGGATAGAGGATAGCGTATAGGATAGGATAGAGGATAGGATAGGATAGAGGAGAGGATAGGATAGAGGATAGGATAGGATAGAGGATAGGATAGGATAGAGGATAGGATAGGATAGGATAGGATAGAGGATAGGAAAGGATAGGATAGAGGATAGGATAGAGGATAGGATAGGATAGAGGATAGGATAGGATAGAGGAGAGGATAGGATAGAGGATAGGATAGGATAGATGATATTATAGGATAGAGGATAGGATATGATAGAGTAAACGATATTATAGAGGATAGGATAGGAGAGAGGATCGGATAGAGGATAGGATAGGATAGAGGATGGTAAAGAGGATAGGATAGAGGATAGGATAGGATAGAGGATAGGACAGGAAAGAGGATAGGATAGGATACGATAGAGGATAGGATAGATGATAGGATAGGATAGAGGATAGGATAGGATAGAGGATAGGATAGGATGGAGGATATTATAGGATAGAGGATAGGATAGGATAGAGGATAGGATAGAGGATAGGATAGGATAGAGGATAGGATAGAGGATAGGATAGGATAGAGGATAGGATAGGATAGAGGATAGGATAGAGGATAGGATAGGATAGAGGATAGGATAGGATAGAGGATAGGATAGGATAGAGGATAGGATAGGATAGAGGATAGATAGGATAGAGGATAGGATTGGATAGAGGATAGGATAGGATAGAGGATCGGATAGAGGATAGGATAGGATAGAGGATAGGATAGGATAGAGGATAGTATAGGATAGAGGATAGGATAGAATAGAGGATAGGATAGGATAACGGATAGGATAGGATAGAGGATAGGAAAGGATAGGATAGAGGATAGGATAGGATAGAGGATAGGATAGAGGATCGGATAGAGGATAGGATAGGATAGAGGAAAGGATAGGATAGAGGATAGGATAGAGGATAGGATAGAGGATAGGATAGAGGATAGGATAGAGGATAGGATAGGATAGGATAGAGGAAAGGATAGGATAGAGGATAGAGTATAGGATAGGATAGAGGATAGGATAGGATAGAGGAGAGGATAGGATAGAGGATAGGATAGGATAGAGGATAGGATAGGATAGAGGATAGGATAGGATAGGATAGAGGATAGGATAGGATAGAGGATATTATAGGATAGAGGATAGGATAGAGGATAGGATAGGATAGAGGATAGGATAGGATAGAGGATAGGATAGGATAGAGGATAGATAGGATAGAGGATAGGATTGGATAGAGGATAGGATAGGATAGAGGATCGGATAGAGGATAGGATAGGATAGAGGATAGGATAGGATAGAGGATAGTATAGGATAGAGGATAGGATAGAATAGAGGATAGGATAGGATAACGGATAGGATAGGATAGAGGATAGGAAAGGATAGGATAGAGGATAGGATAGGATAGAGGATAGGATAGGATAGAGGATAGGATAGGATAGAGGATAGATAGGATAGAGGATAGGATTGGATAGAGGATAGGATAGGATAGAGGATCGGATAGAGGATAGGATAGGATAGAGGATAGGATAGGATAGAGGATAGTATAGGATAGAGGATAGGATAGAATAGAGGATAGGATAGGATAACGGATAGGATAGGATAGAGGATAGGAAAGGATTGGATAGAGGATAGGATAGGATAGAGGATAGGATAGAGGATCGGATAGAGGATAGGATAGGATAGAGGAAAGGATAGGATAGAGGATAGGATAGGTAATTGGATAGGATAGAGGATAGGATATGGTAGAGGATAGTATAGGATAGAGGATAGGATAGGATAGAGGATAGGATAGGATAAAGGATAGGATCGGATAGAGGATAGGATAGGATAGAGGATCGGATAGAGGATAGGATAGGATAGAGGATAGGATAGGATAGAGGATAGAGTAGGATAGAGGATAGGATAGGATAAAGGATAGGATAGGATAGAGGATAGGATAGGATAGGATATAGGATAGGATAGGATAGGATAGAGGATAGGATACAGGATAGGATAGGATAGAGGATCGGATAGAGGATAGGATAGGATAGAGGATAGGATAGGATAGAGGAAAGGATAGGATAGAAGATAGGATAGGATAGATGATAGGATAGGAAAGAGGGTAGGATAGGATAGAGGATAGCGTATAGGATAGGATAGAGGATAGGATAGGATAGAGGAGAGGATAGGATAGAGGATAGGATAGGATAGAGGATAGGATAGGATAGAGGATAGGATAGGATAGGATAGAGGATAGAATAGGATACGATAGAGGAAAGGATAGGATAGAGGATAGGATAGGATAGAGGATAGGATAGGATAGAGGATAGGATAGAGGATAGGATAGGATAGGATAGGATAGAGGATAGGATAGGATAGAGGATAGAGTATAGGATAGGATAGAGGATAGGATAGGATAGAGGATAGGATAGGATAGAGGATAGGATAGGATAGAGGATAGGATAGGATAGAGGATAGGATAGAGGATAGGATAGGATAGAGGATAGGATAGGATAGAGGATAGATAGGATAGAGGATAGGATTGGATAGAGGATAGGATAGGATAGAGGATCGGATAGAGGATAGGATAGCATAGAGGATAGGATAGAGGATAGGATAGGATAGAGGATAGTATAGGATAGAGGATATGGATAGAATAGAGGATGGGATAGGATAACGGATAGGATAGGATAGAGGATAGGATAGGATAGGATAGAGGATAGGATATGATAGAGGATAGGATAGAGGATCGGATAGAGGATAGGATAGGATAGAGGAAAGGATAGGATAGAGGATAGGATAGGTGATTGGATAGGATAGAGGATAGGATAAGGTAGAGGATAGTATAGGATAGAGGATAGGATTGGATAGAGGATAGGATAGGATAAAGGATAGGATAGGATAGAGGATAGGATAGGATAGAGGGTCGGACAGAGGATAGGATAGGATAGAGGATAGGATAGGATAGAGGATAGAGCTGGATAGAGGATAGGATAGGATAAAGGATAGGATTGGATAGAGGATCGGATAGAGGATAGGATAGGATAGAGGATAGGATAGGATAGAGGATAGTATAGGATAGAGGATAGGATAGAATAGAGGATAGGATAGGATACAGGATAGGATAGGATAGGATAGGATAGAGGATAGGCAAGGATAGGATAGAGGATAGGATAGAGGATAGGATAGGATAGAGGATAGGATAGGATAGAGGAGAGGATAGGATAGAGGATAGGATAGGATAGATGATATTATAGGATAGAGGATAGGATATGATAGAGTAAACGATATTATAGAGGATAGGATAGGAGAGAGGATCGGATAGAGGATAGGATAGGATAGAGGATGGTAAAGAGGATAGGATAGAGGATAGGATAGGATAGAGGATAGGACAGGGAAGAGGATAGGATAGGATACGATAGAGGATAGGATAGATGATAGGATAGGATAGAGGATAGGATAGGATAGAGGATAGGATAGGATAGAGGATATTATAGGATAGAGGATAGGATAGGATAGAGGATAGGATAGGATAGAGGATAGGATAGGATAGAGGATAGGATAGGATAGAGGATAGGATAGAGGATAGGATAGGATAGAGGATAGGATAGGATAGAGGATAGGATAGGATAGAGGATAGATAGGATAGAGGATAGGATTGGATAGAGGATAGGATAGGATAGAGGATCGGATAGAGGATAGGATAGGATAGAGGATAGGATAGGATAGAGGATAGTATAGAATAGAGGATAGGATAGAATAGAGGATAGGATAGGATAACGGATAGGATAGGATAGAGGATAGGAAAGGATAGGATAGAGGATAGGATAGGATAGAGGATAGGATAGAGGATCGGATAGAGGATAGGATAGGATAGAGGAAAGGATAGGATAGAGGATAGGATAGAGGATAGGATAGAGGATAGGATAGAGGATAGGATAGGATAGGATAGAGGATAGGATAGGATAGAGGATAGTATAGGATAGAGGATAGGATAGAATAGAGGATAGGATAGGATAACGGATAGGATAGGATAGAGGATAGGAAAGGATAGGATAGAGGATAGGATAGGATAGAGGATAGGATAGAGGATCGGATAGAGGATAGGATAGGATAGAGGAAAGGATAGGATAGAGGATAGGATAGAGGATAGGATAGAGGATAGGATAGAGGATAGGATAGGATAGGATAGAGGAAAGGATATAATAGAGGATAGAGTATAGGATAGGATAGAGGATAGGATAGGATAGAGGAGAGGATAGGATAGAGGATAGGATAGGATAGAGGATAGGATAGGATAGAGGATAGGATAGGATAGGATAGAGGATAGGATAGGATAGAGGATATTATAGGATAGAGGATAGGATAGAGGATAGGATAGGATAGAGGATAGGATAGGATAGAGGATAGGATAGGATAGAGGATAGATAGGATAGAGGATAGGATTGGATAGAGGATAGGATAGGATAGAGGATCGGATAGAGGATAGGATAGGATAGAGGATAGGATAGGATAGAGGATAGTATAGGATAGAGGATAGGATAGAATAGAGGATAGGATAGGATAACGGATAGGATAGGATAGAGGATAGGAAAGGATAGGATAGAGGATAGGATAGGATAGAGGATAGGATAGAGGATCGGATAGAGGATAGGATAGGATAGAGGAAAGGATAGGATAGAGGATAGGATAGGTAATTGGATAGGATAGAGGATAGGATAAGGTAGAGGATAGTATAGGATAGAGGATAGGATAGGATAGAGGATAGGATAGGATAAAGGATAGGATAGGATAGAGGATAGGATAGGATAGAGGATAGAATAGGATAGATGATAGGATAGGATAGAGAATAGGATAGGATAGGATACAGGATAGGATAGAGGATAGGATAGGATAGAGGATAGGAAAGGATAGAGGATAGGATGGGATAGAGGATAGGATAGGATAGAGGATAGGATAGGATAGAGGATAGGATAGGATAGAGGATAGGATAGGATAGAGGATAGGATAGAGGATAGGATAGAGGATCGGATAGAGGATCGGATAGAGGATAGGATAGGATAGAGGAAAGGATAGGATAGAGGATAGGATAGGTAATTGGATAGGATAGAGGATAGGATAAGGTAGAGGATAGGATAGGATAGAGGATAGGATAGAGGATAGGATAGGATAGAGGATAGAATAGGATAGATGATAGGATAGGATAGAGAATAGGATAGGATAGAGGATAGGATAGGATAGAGGATAGGAAAGGATAGAGGATAGGATGGGATAGAGGATAGGATAGGATAGAGGATAGGATAAGGTAGAGGATAGTATAGGATAGAGGATAGGATAGAGGATCGGATAGGATAGGATAGAGGATAGGATAGAGGATAGGGTAGAGGATCGGATAGAGGATAGGATAGGACAGAGGAAAGGATAGGATAGAGGATAGGATAGGTAATTGGATAGGATAGAGGATAGGATAAGGTAGAGGATAGGATAGGATAGAGGATAGGATAGAGGATAGGATAGGATAGAGGATAGAATAGGATAGATGATAGGATAGGATAGAGAATAGGATAGGATAGAGGATAGGATAGGATAGAGGATAGGAAAGGATAGAGGATAGAATGGGATAGAGGATAGGATAGGATAGAGGATAGGATAAGGTAGAGGATAGTATAGGATAGAGGATAGGATAGAGGATCGGATAGGATAGGATAGAGGATAGGGTAGAGGATCGGATAGAGGATAGGATAGGACAGAGGAAAGGATAGGATAGAGGATAGGATAGGTAATTGGATAGGATAGAGGATAGGATAAGGTAGAGGATAGGATAGGATAGAGGATAGGATAGAGGATAGGATAGAGGATAGGATAGGATAGAGGATAGAATAGGATAGATGATAGGATAGGATAGAGAATAGGATAGGATAGAGGATAGGATAGGATAGAGGATAGGATAGAGGATAGGATAGGATAGAGGATAGGAAAGGATAGAGGATAGGATGGGATAGAGGATAGGATAGGATAGAGGATAGGATAGGATAGAGGATAGAGTATAGGATAGGATAGAGGATAGGATAGGATAGAGGAGAGGATAGGATAGAGGATAGGATAGGATAGAGGATAGGATAGGATAGAGGATAGGATAGTATAGGATAGAGGATAGAATAGGATACGATAGAGGATAGGATAGGATAGAGGATAGGATAGGATAGAGGATAGGATAGGATAGAGGATAGGATAGGATACAGGATAGGATAGAGGATAGGATAGAGGATAGGATAGAGGATAGGATAGGATAGGATAGAGGATAGGATAGGATAGAGGATAGAGTATAGGATAGGATAGAGGATAGGATAGGATAGAGGAGAGGATAGGATAGAGGATAGGATAGGATAGAGGATAGGATAGGATAGAGGATAGGATAGGATAGGATAGAGGATAGGATAGGATAGAGGATATTATAGGATAGAGGATAGGATAGGATAGAGGATAGGATAGAGGATAGGATAGGATAGAGGATAGGATAGGATAGAGGATAGGATAGGATAGAGGATAGGATAGGATAGAGGATAGATAGGATAGAGGATAGGATTGGATAGAGGATAGGATAGGATAGAGGATCGGATAGAGGATAGGATAGGATAGAGGATAGGATAGGATAGAGGATAGTATAGGATAGAGGATAGGATAGAATAGAGGATAGGATAGGATAACGGATAAGATAGGATAGAGGATAGGAAAGGATAGGATAGAGGATAGGATAGGATAACGGATAAGATAGGATAGAGGATAGGAAAGGATAGGATAGAGGATAGGATAGGATAGAGGATAGGATAGGTAATTGGATAGGATAGAGGATAGGATAAGGTAGAGGATAGTATGGGATAGAGGATAGGATAGGATAGAGGATAGGATAGGATAAAGGATAGGATAGGATAGAGGATAGGATAGGATAGAGGATAGAATAGGATAGATGATAGGATAGGATAGAGAATAGGATAGGATAGGATACAGGATAGGATAGAGGATAGGATAGGATAGAGGATAGGATAGGATAGAGCATAGGATAGAGGATAGGATAGAGGATCGGATAGAGGATAGGATAGGATAGAGGAAAGGATAGGATAGAGGATAGGATAATTAATTGGATAGGATAGAGGATAGGATAAGGTAGAGGATAGGATAGGATAGAGGATACGATAGAGGATAGGATAGGATAGAGGATAGGATAGGATAGAGGATAGGATAGGATAGAGGATAGGATAGGATAGAGGATAGGATAGAGGATAGGATAGAGGATAGGATAGAGGATAGGATAGGATAGGATAGAGGATAGGATAGGATAGAGGATAGAGTATAGGATAGGATAGAGGATAGGATAGGATAGAGGAGAGGATAGGATAGAGGATAGGATAGGATAGAGGATAGGATAGGATAGAGGATAGGATAGGATAGGATAGAGGATAGGATAGGATAGAGGATATTATAGGATAGAGGATAGGATAGGATAGAGGATAGGATAGAGGATAGGATAGGATAGAGGATAGGATAGGATAGAGGATAGGATAGGATAGAGGATAGGATAGGATAGAGGATAGATAGGATAGAGGATAGGATAGGATAGAGGATAGGATAGGATAGAGGATAGGATAGGATAGAGGATAGGATAGGATAGAGCATAGGATAGAGGATAGGATAGAGGATCGGATAGAGGATAGGATAGGATAGAGGAAAGGATAGGATAGAGGATAGGATAGGTAATTGGATAGGATAGAGGATAGGATAAGGTAGAGGATAGGATAGGATAGAGGATAGGATAGAGGATAGGATAGGATAGAGGATAGAATAGGATAGATGATAGGATAGGATAGAGAATAGGATAGGATAGAGGATAGGATAGGATAGAGGATAGGATAGAGGATAGGATAGAGGATAGGATAGGATAGAGGATAGGAAAGGATAGAGGATAGGATGGGGTAGAGGATAGGATAGGATAGAGGATAGGATAGGATAGAGGATAGGATAGGATAGAGGATAGGATAGGATAGAGGATAGGATAGAGGATAGGATAGAGGATAGGATAGAGGATAGGATAGGATAGAGGATAGGATAGGATAGAGGATAGGATAGGTAATAGGATAGGATAGAGGATAGGATAGGATAGAGGATAGGATAGAGGAGAGGATAGGATAGAGGATAGAATAGGATAGAGGATAGGATAGGATAGAGGATAGGATACGATAGAGGATAGGATAGGTAATTGGATAGGATAGAGGATAGGATAAGGTAGAGGATAGTATAGGATAGAGGATAGGATAGGATAGAGGATAGGATAGGATAAAGGATAGGATAGGATAGAGGATAGGATACGATAGAGGATAGGATAGGTTAGAGGATAGGATAGGATAGAGGATAGGATAGAGGATAGGATAGGTAATTGGATAGGATAGAGTATAGGATAAGGTAGAGGATAGGATAGGATAGAGGATATAATAGGATAGAGGATAGGATAGGATAGAGGATAGGATAGGATAGAGGATAGGATAGGTTAGAGGATAGGATAGGATAGAGGATAGGATAGAGGATAGGATAGGTAATTGGATAGGATAGAGTATAGGATAAGGTAGAGGATAGGGTAGGATAGAGGATATAATAGGATAGAGGATAGGATAGGATAGAGGATAGGATAGGAAAGAGGATAGGATAGGATAGAGGGTAGGATAGGATAGAGGATAGGATAGAGGATAGGATAGCGGATAGGATAGGATAGAGGATAGGATAGGATAGAGGATGGGATAGGATACAGGATAGGATATGATAGAGGATAGGATAGGATAGAGGATCGGATAGAGGATAGGATAGGATAGAGGATCGGATAGAGGATACGATCCGATAGAGGATAGGATAGGATAGATTATCGGATAGGTTATTGGATAGGATAGGGGAGAGGATAAGGTAGAGGCTAGTATAGGATAGAGGATCTGATAGAGGATAGGATAGGATGGAGGATAGGATAGGATCGAGTATAGGATAGGTAATTGGATAGGATAGAGGATAGGATATGGTAGAGGATAGTATAGGATAGAGGATAGGATAGAGGATCGGATAGGATAGGATAGAGGATAGGATAGAGGATACGATAGAGGATCGGATAGAGGATAGGATAGGATAGAGGAAAGGATAGGATAGAGGATAGGATAGGTAATTGGATAGGATAGAGGATAGGATAAGTTGGAGGATAGTATAGGATAGAGGATAGGATAGGATAGAGGATAGGATAGGATAAAGGATAGGATAGGATAGAGGATAGGATAGGATAGAGGATAGAATAGGATAGATGATAGGATAGGATAGAGAATAGGATAGGATAGAGGATAGGATAGGATAGAGGATAGGATAGAGGATAGGATAGGATAGAGGATAGGAAAGGATAGAGGATATGATGGGATAGAGGATAGGATAGGATAGAGGATAGGATAGGATAGAGGATAGGATAGGATGGAGGATAGGATAGGATAGAGGATAGGATAGAGGATAGGATAGAGGATAGGATAAGATAGAGGATAGGATAGGTAATTGGATAGGATAGAGTATAGGATAAGGTAGAGGATAGGATAGGATAGGATAGAGGATAAGATAGGATAGAGGATAGGATAGAGGATCGGATAGAGGATAGGATAGGATGGAGGATAGGATAGGATCGAGGATAGGATAGGTAATTGGATAGGATAGAGGATAGGATATGGTAGAGGATAGTATAGGATAGAGGATAGGATAGAGGATCGGATAGGATAGGATAGAGGATAGGATAGAGGATACGATAGAGGATCGGATAGAGGATAGGATAGGATAGAGGAAAGGATAGGATAGAGGATTGGATAGGTAATTGGATAGGTTAGAGGATAGGATAAGTTTGAGGATAGTATAGGATAGAGGATAGGATAGGATAGAGGATAGGATAGGATAAAGGATAGGATAGGATAGAGGATAGGATAGGATAGAGGATAGAATAGGATAGATGATAGGATAGGATAGAGAATAGGATATGATAGAGTAAACGATAATATAGAGGATAGGATAGGATAGAGGATCGGATAGAGGATAGGATAGGATAGAGGATGGTATAGAGGACAGGATAGGATAGAGGATAGGATAGGATAGAGGATAGGATAGGATGGAGGATAGGATAGGATAGAGGATAGGATAGAGGATAGGATAGGATAGAGGATAGGATAGGTAATTGGATAGGATAGGTAATTGGATAGGATAGAGTATAGGATAAGGTAGAGGATAGGATAGGATAGGATAGAGGATAGGATAGGATAGAGGATAGGATAGAGGATCGGATAGAGGATAGGATAGGATAGAGGAAAGGATAGGATAGAGGATAGGATAGGTAATTGGATAGGATAGAGGATAAGATAAGGTAGAGGATAGTATAGGATAGAGGATAGGATAGGATAAAGGATAGGATAGGATAAAGGACAGGATAGGATAGAGGATAGGATAGGATAGAGGATAGGATAGGATAGAGGATCGGATAGAGGATAGGATAGGATAGAGGATCGGATAGAGGATAGGATAGGATAGAGGATAGGATAGGATAGAGGATAGAGTAGGATAGAGGATAGGATAGGATAAAGGATAGGATTGGATAGAGGATCGGATAGAGGATAGAATAGGAGAGAGGATAGGATAGGATAGAGGATAGGATATAATAGGATAGGATAGAGGATAGGATAGGATAGAGGATAGGATAGGATAAAGGATAGGATAGGATAGAGGATAGGATAGGATAGAGGATAGGATAGGATAGAGGATCGGATAGAGGATAGGATAGGATAGAGGATCGGATAGAGGATAGGATAGGATAGAGGATAGGATAGGATAGAGGATAGAGTAGGATAGAGGATAGGATAGGATAAAGGATAGGATTGGAAAGAGGATCGGATAGAGGATAGAATAGGATAGAGGATAGGATAGGATAGAGGATAGTATGGGTAGAGGATAGGATAGAATAGAGGATAGGATAGGATAAAGGATAGGATAGGATAGAAGATAGGATAGGATAGATGATAGGATAGGGAAGAGGGTAGGGTAGGATAGAGGATAGACTATAGGATAGGATAGAGGATAGGATAGGATAGAGGAGAGGATATGATAGAGTAAACGATATTATAGAGGATAGGATAGGATAGAGGATCGGATAGAGGATAGGATAGGATAGAGGATGGTATAGAGGATAGGATAGAGGATAGGATAGGATAGAGGATAGGATAGGAAAGAGGATAGGATAGGATACGATAGAGGATAGGATAGATGATAGGATAGGATAGAGGATCTGATAGAGGATACGATCGGATAGAGGATAGGATAGGATAGAGGATCGGATAGGTAATTGGATAGGATAGGGGAGAGGATAAGGTAGAGGCTAGTATAGGATAGAGGATCTGATAGAGGATAGGATAGGATGGAGGATAGGATAGGATCGAGGATAGGATAGGTAATTGGATAGGATAGAGGATAGGATAGAGGACCGGATAGGATAGGATAGAGGATAGGATAGAGGATCGGAGAGAGGATAGGATAGGATAGAGGAAAGGATAGGTTAGAGGATAGGATAGGTAATTGGATAGGATAGAGGATAGGATAAGTTAGAGGATAGTATAGGATAGAGGATAGGATAGGATAGAGGATAGGATAGGCTAAAAGATAGGATAGGATAGAGGATAGGATAGGATAGATGATATTATAGGATAGAGGATAGGATGTGATAGAGTAAACGATATTATAGAGGATAGGATAGGATAGAGGATCGGATAGAGGATAGGATAGGATAGAGGATGGTATAGAGGATAGGATAGAGGATAGGATAGGATAGAGGATAGGATAGGAAAGAGGATAGGATAGATGATAGGATAGGATAGAGGATCTGATAGAGGATACGATCGGATAGAGGATAGGATAGGATAGAGGATCGGATAGGTAATTGGATAGGATAGGGGAGAGGATAAGGTAGAGGCTAGTATAGGATAGAGGATCTGATAGAGGATAGGATAGGATGGAGGATAGGATAGGATCGAGGATAGGATAGGTAATTGGATAGGATAGAGGATAGGATATGGTAGAGGATAGTATAGGATAGAGGATAGGATAGAGGATCGGATAGGATAGGATAGAGGATAGGATAGAGGATAGGATAGGGGATCGGATAGAGGATAGGATAGGATAGAGGAAAGGATAGGATAGAGGAAAGGATAGGATAGAGGATAGGATAGGTAATTGGATAGGATAGAGGATAGGATAAGTTAGAGGATAGTATAGGATAGAGGATAGGATAGGATAGAGGATAGGATAGGATAAAGGATAGGATAGGATAGAGGATAGGATAGGATAGAGGATAGAATAGGATAGATGATAGGATAGGATAGAGAATAGGATAGGATAGAGGATAGGATAGGATAGAGGATAGGATAGAGGATAGGATAGGATAGAGGATAGGAAAGGATAGAGGATAGGATGGGATAGAGGATAGGATAGGATAGAGGATAGGATAGGATAGAGGATAGGATAGGATAGAGGATAGGATAGGATAGAGGATAGGATAGGTAATTGGATAGGATAGAGGATAGGATAGGTAATTGGATGGGATAGAGTATAGGATAAGGTAGAGGATAGGATAGGATAGGATAGAGGATAGGATAGGATAGAGGATCGGATAGAGGATAGGATAGGATAGAGGATAGGATAGGATAGAGGAAAGTATAGGATAGAGGATAGGATAGGTAATTGGATAGGATAGAGGATAGGATAAGGTAGAGGATAGGATAGGATAGAGGATAGGATAGGATAGAGGATAGGATAGGATAGAGGATAGGATAGGATAGAAGATAGGATAGAGGATAGGATAGAGGATCGGATAGAGGATAGGATAGGATAGAGGAAAGGATAGGATAGAGGATAGGATAGGTAATTGGATAGGATAGAGGATAGGATAAGTTAGAGGATAGTATAGGATAGAGGATAGGATCGGATAGAGGATAGGATAGGATAGAGCAAAGGATAGGATAGAAGATAGGATAGGATAGATGATAGGATAGGAAAGAGGGTAGGATAGGATAGAGGATAGACTATAGGATAGGATAGAGGATAGGATAGGATAGGATAGAGGAGAGGATAGGATAGAGGATAGGATAGGATAAAGGATAGGATTGGATAGAGGATCGGATAGAGGATAGAATAGGATAGAGGATAGGATAGGATAGAGGATAGTATATCGTAGAGGATAGGATAGAATAGAGGATAGGATATGATAGAGTAAACGATATTATAGAGGATAGGATAGGATAGAGGATCGGATAGAGGATAGGATAGGATAGAGGATGGTATAGAGGATAGGATAGAGGATAGGATAGGATAGAGGATAGGATAGGAAAGAGGATAGGATAGGATACGATAGAGGATAGGATAGATGATAGGATACGATAGAGGATCTGATAGAGGATAGGATAGGATACAGGATAGGATAGGATAGAGGATCGGATAGAGGATAGGATAGGATAGAGGATAGGATAGGATAGAGGATAGGATAAGTAATTGAATAGGATAGAGGATAGGATAAGGTAGAGGATAGTATAGGATAGAGGATAGGATAGAGGATCGGATAGGATAGGATAGAAGATAGGATAGGATAGAGGATAGGATAGGATAGAGGATAGGATAGGATAGAGGATAGAATAGGATAGATGATAGGATAGGATAGAGAATAGGATAGGATAGAGGATAGGATAGGATAGAGGATAGGATAGAGGATAGGATAGGATAGAGGATAGGAAAGGATAGAGGATAGGATGGGATAGAGGATAGGATAGGATAGAGGATAGGATAGGATAGAGGATAGGATAGGATGGAGGATAGGATAGGATAGAGGATAGGATAGAGGATAGGATAGAGGATAGGATAGGATAGAGGATAGGATAGGTAATTGGATAGGATAGAGTATAGGATAAGGTAGAGGATAGGATAGGATAGGATAGAGGATAAGATAGGATAGAGGATAGGATAGAGGATCGGATAGAGGATAGGATAGGATGGAGGATAGGATAGGATCGAGGATAGGATAGGTAATTGGATAGGATAGAGGAGAGGATATGGTAGAGGATAGTATAGGATAGAGGATAGGATAGAGGATCGGATAGGATAGGATAGAGGATAGGATAGAGGATACGATAGAGGATCGGATAGAGGATAGGATAGGATAGAGGAAAGGATAGGATAGAGGATTGGATAGGTAATTGGATAGGTTAGAGGATAGGATAAGTTTGAGGATAGTATAGGATAGAGGATAGGATAGGATAGAGGATAGGATAGGATAAAGGATAGGATAGGATAGAGGATAGGATAGGATAGAGGATAGAATAGGATAGATGATAGGATAGGATAGAGAATAGGATATGATAGAGTAAACGATAATATAGAGGATAGGATAGGATAGAGGATCGGATAGAGGATAGGATAGGATAGAGGATGGTATAGAGGACAGGATAGAGGATAGGATAGGATAGAGGATAGGATAGGAAAGAGGATAGGATAGGATACGATAGAGGATAGGATAGATGATAGGATAGGATAGAGGATCTGAAAGAGGATACGATCGGATAGAGGATAGGATAGGATAGAGGATCGGATAGGTAATTGGATAGGATAGGGGAGAGGATAAGGTAGAGGCTAGTATAGGATAGAGGATCTGATAGAGGATAGGATAGGATGGAGGATAGGATAGGATCGAGGATAGGATAGGTAATTGGATAGGATAGAGGATAGGATATGGTAGAGGATAGTATAGGATAGAGGATAGGATAGAGGATCGGATAGGATAGGATAGAGGATAGGATAGAGGATACGATAGAGGATCGGATAGAGGATAGGATAGGATAGAGGAAAGGATAGGATAGAGGATAGGATAGGTAATTGGATAGGATAGAGGGTAGGATAAGTTAGAGGATAGTATAGGATAGAGGGTAGGATAGGATAGAGGATAGGATAGGATAAAGGATAGGATAGGATAGAGGATAGGATAGGATAGAGGATAGAATAGGATAGATGATAGGATAGGATAGAGAATAGGATAGGATAGAGGATAGGATAGGATAGAGGATAGGATAGAGGATAGGATAGAGGATAGGATAGGATAGAGGATAGGAAAGGATAGAGGATAGGATGGGATAGAGGATAGGATAGGATAGAGGATAGGATAGGATAGAGGATAGGATAGGATGGAGGATAGGATAGGATAGAGGATAGGATAGAGGATAGGATAGGATAGAGGATAGGATAGGTAATTGGATAGGATAGGTAATTGGATAGGATAGAGTATAGGATAAGGTAGAGGATAGGATAGGATAGGATAGAGGATAGGATAGGATAGAGGATAGGATAGAGGATCGGATAGAGGATAGGATAGGATAGAGGAAAGGATAGGATAGAGGATAGGATAGGTAATTGGATAGGATAGAGGATAAGATAAGGTAGAGGATAGTATAGGATAGAGGATAGGATAGGATAGGATAAAGGATAGGATAGGATAAAGGACAGGATAGGATAGAGGATAGGATAGGATAGAGGATAGGATAGGATAGAGGATCGGATAGAGGATAGGATAGGATAGAGGATCGGATAGAGGATAGGATAGGATAGAGGATAGGATAGGATAGAGGATAGAGTAGGATAGAGGATAGGATAGGATAAAGGATAGGATTGGATAGAGGATCGGATAGAGGATAGAATAGGAGAGAGGATAGGATAGGATAGAGGATAGGATATAATAGGATAGGATAGAGGATAGGATAGGATAGAGGATAGGATAGGATAAAGGATAGGATAGGATAGAGGATAGGATAGGATAGAGGATAGGATAGGATAGAGGATCGGATAGAGGATAGGATAGGATAGAGGATCGGATAGAGGATAGGATAGGATAGAGGATAGGATAGGATAGAGGATAGAGTAGGATAGAGGATAGGATAGGATAAAGGATAGGATTGGAAAGAGGATCGGATAGAGGATAGAATAGGATAGAGGATAGGATTGGATAGAGGATAGTATGGGTAGAGGATAGGATAGAATAGAGGATAGGATAGGATAAAGGATAGGATAGGATAGAAGATAGGATAGGATAGATGATAGGATAGGGAAGAGGGTAGGATAGGATAGAGGATAGACTATAGGATAGGATAGAGGATAGGATAGGATAGAGGAGAGGATATGATAGAGTAAACGATATTATAGAGGATAGGATAGGATAGAGGATCGGATAGAGGATAGGATAGGATAGAGGATGGTATAGAGGATAGGATAGAGGATAGGATAGGATAGAGGATAGGATAGGAAAGAGGATAGGATAGGATACGATAGAGGATAGGATAGATGATAGGATAGGATAGAGGATCTGATAGAGGATACGATCGGATAGAGGATAGGATAGGATAGAGGATCGGATAGGTAATTGGATAGGATAGGGGAGAGGATAAGGTAGAGGCTAGTATAGGATAGAGGATCTGATAGAGGATAGGATAGGATGGAGGATAGGATAGGATCGAGGATAGGATAGGTAATTGGATAGGATAGAGGATAGGATAGAGGACCGGATAGGATAGGATAGAGGATAGGATAGAGGATCGGAGAGAGGATAGGATAGGATAGAGGAAAGGATAGGTTAGAGGATAGGATAGGTAATTGGATAGGATAGAGGATAGGATAAGTTAGAGGATAGTATAGGATAGAGGATAGGATAGGATAGAGGATAGGATAGGCTAAAAGATAGGATAGGATAGAGGATAGGATAGGATAGATGATATTATAGGATAGAGGATAGGATGTGATAGAGTAAACGATATTATAGAGGATAGGATAAGATAGAGGATCGGATAGAGGATAGGATAGGGTAGAGGATGGTATAGAGGATAGGATAGGATAGAGGATAGGATAGGAAAGAGGATAGGATAGGATACGATAGAGGATAGGATAGATGATAGGATACGATAGAGGATCTGATAGAGGATACGATCGGATAGAGGATAGGATAGGATAGAGGATCGGATAGGTAATTGGATAGGATAGGGGAGAGGATAAGGTAGAGGCTAGTATAGGATAGAGGATCTGATAGAGGATAGGATAGGATCGAGGATAGGATAGGTAATTGGATAGGATAGAGGATAGGATATGGTAGAGGATAGTATAGGATAGAGGATAGGATAGAGGATCGGATAGGATAGGATAGAGGATAGGATAGAGGATAGGATAGAGGATCGGATAGAGGATAGGATAGGATAGAGGAAAGGATAGGATAGAGGATAGGATAGGTAATTGGATAGGATAGAGGATAGGATAAGTTAGAGGATAGTATAGGATAGAGGATAGGATAGGATAGAGGATAGAATAGGATAGATGATAGGATAGGATAGAGAATAGGATAGGATAGAGGATAGGATAGGATAGAGGATAGAGTAGGATAGAGGATAGGATAGGATAAAGGATAGGATTGGATAGAGGATCGGATAGAGGATAGAATAGGATAGAGGATAGGATAGGATAGAGGATAGTATAGGATAGAGGATAGGATAGAATAGAGGATAGGATAGGATAAAGGATACGATAGGATAGAGGATAGGATAGGATAGGATAGAGGATAGGATAGGATAGGATAGAGGATAGGATAGGATAGGATAGAGGATAGGATAGAGGATAGGATAGGATAGAGGATGGTATAGAGGATAGGATAGAGGATAGGATAGGATAGAGGATAGGATAGGAAAGAGGATAGGATAGGATACGATAGAGGATAGGATAGGATAGAGGAGAGGATAGGATAGAGGATAGGATAGGATAGAGGATAGGAAAGGATAGAGGATAGAATAGGATAGATGATATTATAGGATAGAGGATAGGATATGATAGAGTAAACGATATTATAGAGGATAGGATAGGATAGAGGATCGGATAGAGGATAGGATAGGATAGAGGATGGTATAGAGGATAGGATAGAGGATAGGATAGGATAGAGGATAGGATAGGAAAGAGGATAGGATAGGAAACGATAGAGGATAGGATAGATGATAGGATAGGATAGGGGAGAGGGTAAGGTAGAGGCTAGTATAGGATAGAGGATCTGATAGACGATAGGATAGGATGGAGGATAGGATAGGATCGAGGATAGGATAGGTAATTGGATAGGATAGAGGATAGGATAAGGTAGAGGATAGTATAGGATAGAGGATAGGATAGAGGATCGGATAGGATAGGATAGAGGATAGGATAGAGGATCGGATAGAGGATAGGATAGGATAAAGGAAAGGATAGGTTAGAGGATAGGATAGGTAATTGGATAGGATAGATGATAGGATAAGTTAGAGGATAGTATAGGATAGAGGATAGGATAGGATAGAGGATAGGATAGGATAAAAGACAGGATAGGATAGAGGATAGGATAGGATAGATGATATTATAGGATAGAGGATAGGATATGATAGAGTAAACGATATTATAGAGGATAGGATAGGATAGAGGATCGGATAGAGGATAGGATAGGATAGAGGATGGTATAGAGGATAGGATAGAGGATAGGATAGGATAGAGGATAGGATAGGAAAGAGGATAGGATAGGATACGATAGAGGATAGGATAGATGATAGGATAGGATAGAGGATCTGATAGAGGATACGATCGGATAGAGGATAGGATAGGATAGAGGATCGGATAGGTAATTGGATAGGATAGGGGAGAGGATAAGGTAGAGGCTAGTATAGGATAGAGGATCTGATAGAGGATAGGATAGGATGGAGGATAGGATAGGATCGAGGATAGGATAGGTAATTGGATAGGATAGAGGATAGGATATGGTAGAGGATAGTATAGGATAGAGGATAGGATAGAGGATCGGATAGGATAGGATAGAGGATAGGATAGAGGATAGGATAGGGGATCGGATAGAGGATAGGATAGGATAGAGGAAAGGATAGGATAGAGGAAAGGATAGGATAGAGGATAGGATAGGTAATTGGATAGGATAGAGGATAGGATAAGTTAGAGGATAGTATAGGATAGAGGATAGGATAGGATAGAGGATAGGATAGGATAAAGGATAGGATAGGATAGAGGATAGGATAGGATAGAGGATAGAATAGGATAGATGATAGGATAGGATAGAGAATAGGATAGGATAGAGGATAGGATAGGATAGAGGATAGGATAGAGGATAGGATAGGATAGAGGATAGGAAAGGATAGAGGATAGGATGGGATAGAGGATAGGATAGGATAGAGGATAGGATAGGATAGAGGATAGGATAGGATAGAGGATAGGATAGGATAGAGGATAGGATAGGTAATTGGATAGGATAGAGGATAGGATAGGTAATTGGATGGGATAGAGTATAGGATAAGGTAGAGGATAGGATAGGATAGGATAGAGGATAGGATAGGATAGAGGATCGGATAGAGGATAGGATAGGATAGAGGATAGGATAGGATAGAGGAAAGTATAGGATAGAGGATAGGATAGGTAATTGGATAGGATAGAGGATAGGATAAGGTAGAGGATAGGATAGGATAGAGGATAGGATAGGATAGAGGATAGGATAGGATAGAGGATAGGATAGGATAGAAGATAGGATAGAGGATAGGATAGAGGATCGGATAGAGGATAGGATAGGATAGAGGAAAGGATAGGATAGAGGATAGGATAGGTAATTGGATAGGATAGAGGATAGGATAAGTTAGAGGATAGTATAGGATAGAGGATAGGATCGGATAGAGGATAGGATAGGATAGAGCGAAGGATAGGATAGATGATAGGATAGGAAAGAGGGTAGGATAGGATAGTGGATAGACTATAGGATAGGATAGAGGATAGGATAGGATAGGATAGAGGAGAGGATAGGATAGAGGATAGGATAGGATAAAGGATAGGATTGGATAGAGGATCGGATAGAGGATAGAATAGGATAGAGGATAGGATAGGATAGAGGATAGTATATCGTAGAGGATAGGATAGAATAGAGGATAGGATATGATAGAGTAAACGATATTATAGAGGATAGGATAGGATAGAGGATGGTATAGAGGATAGGATAGAGGATAGGATAGGATAGAGGATAGGATAGGAAAGAGGATAGGATAGGATACGATAGAGGATAGGATAGATGATAGGATACGATAGAGGATCTGATAGAGGATAGGATAGGATACAGGATAGGATAGGATAGAGGATCGGATAGAGGATAGGATAGGATAGAGGATAGGATAGGATAGAGGATAGGATAAGTAATTGAATAGGATAGAGGATAGGATAAGGTAGAGGATAGTATAGGATAGAGGATCGGATAGGATAGGATAGAAGATAGGATAGGATAGAGGATAGGATAGGATAGAGGATAGGATAGGATAGAGGATAGATTAGGATAGAGGATAGGATAGGATAGAGGATAGGATAGGATAGGATAGGATAGGATAGAGGATAGGATAGGATAGAGGATATAATAGGATTGAGGAAAGGATAGGATAGAGGATAGGGTAGGATAGAGGATAGGATAGGATAGAGGATCGGATAGAGGATAGGATAGGATAGGATAGAGGATAGGATATAATAGAGGATAGGATCGGGTAGAGGATAGGATAGGATAGAGGATCGGATAGAGGATAGGATAGGATAGAGGATAGGATAGGATAGAGGATAGGATAGGATAGAGGATAGGATAGGATAGAGGATAGGATAGAGGATAGGATAGAGGATCGGATAGAGGATAGGATAGGATAGAGGAAAGGATAGGATAGAGGATAGGATAGGTAATTGGATAGGATAGAGGATAGGATAAGTAATTGGATAGGATAGAGGATAGGATAAGTTAGAGGATAGTATAGGATAGAGGATAGGATAGGATAGAGGATAGGATAGGATAAAGGATAGGATAGGATAGAGGATAGGATAGGATAGAGGAGAGGATAGGATAGAGGATAGGATAGGATAGAGGATAGGAAAGGATAGAGGATAGAATAGGATAGATGATATTATAGGATAGAGGATAGGATATGATAGAGTAAACGATATTATAGAGGATAGGATAGGATAGAGGATCGGATAGAGGATAGGATAGGATAGGGGATGGTATAGAGGATAGGATAGAGGATAGGATAGGATAGAGGATAGGATAGGAAAGAGGATAGGATAGGATACGATAGAGGATAGGATAGATGATAGGATAGGATAGAGGATCTGATAGAGGATACGATCGGATAGAGGATAGGATAGGATAGAGGATCGGATAGGTAATTGGATAGGATAGGGGAGAGGATAAGGTAGAGGCTAGTATAGGATAGAGGATCTGATAGAGGATAGGATAGGATGGAGGATAGGATAGGATCGAGGATAGGATAGGTAATTGGATAGGATAGAGGATAGGATATGGTAGAGGATACTATAGGATAGAGGATAGGATAGAGGATCGGATAGGATAGGATAGAGGATAGGATAGAGGATAGGATAGGGGATCGGATAGAGGATAGGATAGGATAGAGGAAAGGATAGGATAGAGGAAAGGATAGGATAGAGGATAGGATAGGTAATTGGATAGGATAGAGGATAGGATAAGTTAGAGGATAGTATAGGATAGAGGATAGGATAGGATAGAGGATAGGATAGGATAAAGGATAGGATAGGATAGAGGATAGGATAGGATAGAGGATAGAATAGGATAGATGATAGGATAGGATAGAGAATAGGATAGGATAGAGGATAGGATAGGATAGAGGATAGGATAGAGGATAGGATAGGATAGAGGATAGGAAAGGATAGAGGATAGGATGGGATAGAGGATAGGATAGGATAGAGGATAGGATAGGATAGAGGATAGGATAGGATAGAGGATAGGATAGGATAGAGGATAGGATAGGTAATTGGATAGGATAGAGGATAGGATAGGTAATTGGATGGGATAGAGTATAGGATAAGGTAGAGGATAGGATAGGATAGGATAGAGGATAGGATAGGATAGAGGATCGGATAGAGGATAGGATAGGATAGAGGATAGGATAGGATAGAGGAAAGTATAGGATAGAGGATAGGATAGGTAATTGGATAGGATAGAGGATAGGATAAGGTAGAGGATAGGATAGGATAGAGGATAGGATAGGATAGAGGATAGGATAGGATAGAGGATAGGATAGGATAGAAGATAGGATAGAGGATAGGATAGAGGATCGGATAGAGGATAGGATAGGATAGAGGAAAGGATAGGATAGAGGATAGGATAGGTAATTGGATAGGATAGAGGATAGGATAAGTTAGAGGATAGTATAGGATAGAGGATAGGATCGGATAGAGGATAGGATAGGATAGAGCGAAGGATAGGATAGATGATAGGATAGGAAAGAGGGTAGGATAGGATAGTGGATAGACTATAGGATAGGATAGAGGATAGGATAGGATAGGATAGAGGAGAGGATAGGATAGAGGATAGGATAGGATAAAGGATAGGATTGGATAGAGGATCGGATAGAGGATAGAATAGGATAGAGGATAGGATAGGATAGAGGATAGTATATCGTAGAGGATAGGATAGAATAGAGGATAGGATATGATAGAGTAAACGATATTATAGAGGATAGGATAGGATAGAGGATCGGATAGAGGATAGGATAGGATAGAGGATGGTATAGAGGATAGGATAGAGGATAGGATAGGATAGAGGATAGGATAGGAAAGAGGATAGGATAGGATACGATAGAGGATAGGATAGATGATAGGATACGATAGAGGATCTGATAGAGGATAGGATAGGATACAGGATAGGATAGGATAGAGGATCGGATAGAGGATAGGATAGGATAGAGGATAGGATAGGATAGAGGATAGGATAAGTAATTGAATAGGATAGAGGATAGGATAAGGTAGAGGATAGTATAGGATAGAGGATAGGATAGAGGATCGGATAGGGTAGGATAGAGGATAGGATAGGATAGAGGATCGGATAGAGGATAGGATAGGATAGGATAGAGGATAGGATATAATAGAGGATAGGATCGGGTAGAGGATAGGATAGGATAGAGGATCGGATAGAGGATAGGATAGGATAGAGGATAGGATAGGATAGAGGATAGGATAGGATAGAGGATAGGATAGGATAGAGGATAGGATAGGATAGAGGATAGGATAGAGGATAGGATAGAGGATCGGATAGAGGATAGGATAGGATAGAGGAAAGGATAGGATAGAGGATAGGATAGGTAATTGGATAGGATAGAGGATAGGATAAGTAATTGGATAGGATAGAGGATAGGATAAGTTAGAGGATAGTATAGGATAGAGGATAGGATAGGATAGAGGATAGGATAGGATAAAGGATAGGATAGGATAGAGGATAGGATAGGATAGAGGAGAGGATAGGATAGAGGATAGGATAGGATAGAGGATAGGAAAGGATAGAGGATAGAATAGGATAGATGATATTATAGGATAGAGGATAGGATATGATAGAGTAAACGATATTATAGAGGATAGGATAGGATAGAGGATCGGATAGAGGATAGGATAGGATAGGGGATGGTATAGAGGATAGGATAGAGGATAGGATAGGATAGAGGATAGGATAGGAAAGAGGATAGGATAGGAAACGATAGAGGATAGGATAGAGGATCTGATAGAGGATACGATCGGATAGAGGATAGGATAGGATAGAGGATCGGATAGGTAATTGGATAGGATAGGGGAGAGGGTAAGGTAGAGGCTAGTATAGGATAGAGGATCTGATAGACGATAGGATAGGATGGAGGATAGGATAGGATCGAGGATAGGATAGGTAATTGGATAGGATAGAGGATAGGATAAGGTAGAGGATAGTATAGGATAGAGGATAGGATAGAGGATCGGAGAGTATAGGATAGAGGATAGGATAGAGGATCGGATAGAGGATAGGATAGGATAAAGGAAAGGATAGGTTAGAGGATAGGATAGGTAATTGGATAGGATAGATGATAGGATAAGTTAGAGGATAGTATAGGATAGAGGATAGGATAGGATAGAGGATAGGATAGGATAAAAGACAGGATAGGATAGAGGATAGGATAGGATAGATGATATTATAGGATAGAGGATAGGATATGATAGAGTAAACGATATTATAGAGGATAGGATAGGATAGAGGATCGGATAGAGGATAGGATAGGATAGAGGATGGTATAGAGGATAGGATAGAGGATAGGATAGGATAGAGGATAGGATAGGAAAGAGGATAGGATAGGATACGATAGAGGATAGGATAGATGATAGGATAGGATAGAGGATCTGATAGAGGATACGATCGGATAGAGGATAGGATAGGATAGAGGATCGGATAGGTAATTGGATAGGATAGGGGAGAGGATAAGGTAGAGGCTAGTATAGGATAGAGGATCTGATAGAGGATAGGATAGGATGGAGGATAGGATAGGATCGAGGATAGGATAGGTAATTGGATAGGATAGAGGATAGGATATGGTAGAGGATAGTATAGGATAGAGGATAGGATAGAGGATCGGATAGGATAGGATAGAGGATAGGATAGAGGATAGGATAGGGGATCGGATAGAGGATAGGATAGGATAGAGGAAAGGATAGGATAGAGGAAAGGATAGGATAGAGGATAGGATAGGTAATTGGATAGGATAGAGGATAGGATAAGTTAGAGGATAGTATAGGATAGAGGATAGGATAGGATAGAGGATAGGATAGGATAAAGGATAGGATAGGATAGAGGATAGGATAGGATAGAGGATAGAATAGGATAGATGATAGGATAGGATAGAGAATAGGATAGGATAGAGGATAGGATAGGATAGAGGATAGGATAGAGGATAGGATAGGATAGAGGATAGGAAAGGATAGAGGATAGGATGGGATAGAGGATAGGATAGGATAGAGGATAGGATAGGATAGAGGATAGGATAGGATAGAGGATAGGATAGGATAGAGGATAGGATAGGTAATTGGATAGGATAGAGGATAGGATAGGTAATTGGATAGGATAGAGTATAGGATAAGGTAGAGGATAGGATAGGATAGGATAGAGGATAGGATAGGATAGAGGATCGGATAGAGGATAGGATAGGATAGAGGATAGGATAGGATAGAGGAAAGTATAGGATAGAGGATAGGATAGGTAATTGGATAGGATAGAGGATAGGATAAGGTAGAGGATAGGATAGGATAGAGGATAGGATAGGATAGAGGATAGGATAGGATAGAGGATAGGATAGGATAGAAGATAGGATAGAGGATAGGATAGAGGATCGGATAGAGGATAGGATAGGATAGAGGAAAGGATAGGATAGAGGATAGGAAAGGTAATTGGATAGGATAGAGGATAGGATAAGTTAGAGGATAGTATAGGATAGAGGATAGGATCGGATAGAGGATAGGATAGGATAGAGCAAAGGATAGGATAGAAGATAGGATAGGATAGATGATAGGATAGGAAAGAGGGTAGGATAGGATAGAGGATAGACTATAGGATAGGATAGAGGATAGGATAGGATAGGATAGAGGAGAGGATAGGATAGAGGATAGGATAGGATAAAGGATAGGATTGGATAGAGGATCGGATAGAGGATAGAATAGGATAGAGGATAGGATAGGATAGAGGATAGTATATCGTAGAGGAAAGGATAGAATAGAGGATAGGATATGATAGAGTAAACGATATTATAGAGGATAGGATAGGATAGAGGATCGGATAGAGGATAGGATAGGATAGAGGATGGTATAGAGGATAGGATAGAGGATAGGATAGGATAGAGGATAGGATAGGAAAGAGGATAGGATAGGATACGATAGAGGATAGGATAGATGATAGGATACGATAGAGGATCTGATAGAGGATAGGATAGGATACAGGATAGGATAGGATAGAGGATCGGATAGAGGATAGGATAGGATAGAGGATAGGATAAGTAATTGAATAGGATAGAGGATAGGATAAGGTAGAGGATAGTATAGGATAGAGGATAGGATAGAGGATCGGATAGGATAGGATAGAAGATAGGATAGGATAGAGGATAGGATAGGATAGAGGATAGGATAGGATAGAGGATAGAATAGGATAGAGGATAGGATAGGATAGAGGATAGGATAGGATAGGATAGGATAGGATAGAGGATAGGATAGGATAGAGGATATAATAGGATTGAGGAAAGGATAGGATAGAGGATAGGGTAGGATAGAGGATAGGATAGGATAGAGGATCGGATAGAGGATAGGATAGGATAGGATAGAGGATAGGATATAATAGAGGATAGGATCGGGTAGAGGATAGGATAGGATAGAGGATCGGATAGAGGATAGGATAGGATAGAGGATAGGATAGGATAGAGGATAGGATAGGATAGAGGATAGAATAGGATAGAGGATAGGATAGGATAGAGGATAGGATAGGATAGAGGATAGGATAGAATAGAGGATAGGATAGGTAATTGGATATGATAGGGGAGAGGATAAGGTAGAAGCTAGTATAGGATAGAGGATAGGATAGGATAGAGGATAGGATAGGATAAAGGATAGGATAGGATAGAGGATAGGATAGGATAGAGGATAGGATAGGATAGAGGATCGGATAGAGGATAGGATAGGATAGAGGATAGGATAGGATAGAGGATAGAGTAGGATAGAGGATAGGATAGGATAAAGGATAGGATTGGATAGAGGATCGGATAGAGGATAGAATAGGATAGAGGATAGGATAGGATAGAGGATAGTATAGGATAGAGGATAGGATAGAATAGAGGATAGGATAGGTAATTGGATAGGATAGAGGATAGGATAGGTAATTGGATAGGATAGAGTATAGGATAAGGTAGAGGATAGGATAGGATAGGATAGAGGATAGGATAGGATAGAGGATCGGATAGAGGATAGGATAGGATAGAGGATAGGATAGGATACAGGATAGGATAGGATAGAGGATAGGATATGATAGAGGATATGATAGGATACGATAGAGGATAGGATAGAGGATCGGATAGAGGATAGGATAGGATAGAGGATAGGATAGGATAGAGGATAGAGTAGGATAGAGGATAGGATAGGATAGAGGATAGGATTGGATAGAGGATCGGATAGAGGATCGGATAGAGGATAGGATAGGATAGAGGATAGGATAGGATAGAGGATCGGATAGAGGATAGGATAGGATAGAGGATAGGATAGGATAGAGGAAAGGATAGGATAGAGGATAGGATAGGTAATTGGATAGGATAGAGGATAGGATAAGGTAGAGGATAGGATAGCATAGAGGATAGGATAGGATAGAGGATAGGATAGGATAGAGGATAGGATAGGATAGAGGATAGGATAGGATAGAGGATGGTATAGAGGATAGGATAGAGGATAGGATAGGATAGAGGATGGTATAGAGGATAGGATAGAGGATAGGATAGGATAGAGGATAGGATAGGAAAGAGGATAGGATAGGATACGATAGAGGATAGGATAGATGATAGGATAGATGACTGGATAGGATAGAGGATCTGATAGAGGATACGATCGGACAGCGGATAGGATAGGATAGAGGATCGGATAGGTAATTGGATATGATAGGGGAGAGAATAAGGTAGAAGCTAGTATAGGATAGAGGATAGGATAGGATAGAGGATAGGATAGGATAAAGGATAGGATAGGATAGAGGATAGGATAGGATAGAGGATAGGATAGGATAGAGGATCGGATAGAGGATAGGATAGGATAGAGGATAGGATAGGATAGAGGATAGAGTAGGATAGAGGATAGGATAGGATAAAGGATAGGATTGGATAGAGGATCGGATAGAGGATAGAATAGGATAGAGGATAGGATAGGATAGAGGATAGTATAGGATAGAGGATAGGATAGAATAGAGGATAGGATAGGTAATTGGATAGGATAGAGGATAGGATAGGTAATTGGATAGGATAGAGTATAGGATAAGGTAGAGGATAGGATAGGATAGGATAGAGGATAGGATAGGATAGAGGATCGGATAGAGGATAGGATAGGATAGAGGATAGGATAGGATAGAGGAAAGTATAGGATAGAGGATAGGATAGGTAATTGGATAGGATAGAGGATAGGATAAGGTAGAGGATAGGATAGGATAGAGGATAGGATAGGATAGAGGATAGGATAGGATAGAGGATAGGATAGGATAGAGGATAGGATAGGATAGAGGATAGGATAGGATAGAAGATAGGATAGAGGATAGGATAGAGGATCGGATAGAGGATAGGATAGGATAGAGGAAAGGATAGGATAGAGGATAGGATAGGTAATTGGATAGGATAGAGGATAGGATAAGTTAGAGGATAGTATAGGATAGAGGATAGGATCGGATAGAGGATAGGATAGGATAGAGCAAAGGATAGGATAGAAGATAGGATAGGATAGATGATAGGATAGGAAAGAGGGTAGGATAGGATAGAGGATAGACTATAGGATAGGATAGAGGATAGGATAGGATAGGATAGAGGGTAGGATAGGATAGAGGATAGGATAGGAAAGAGGGTAGGATAGGATAGAGGATAGGATGGGATAGAGGATAGGATAGGATAGAGGATAGGATAGGATAGAGGATAGGATAGGATAGAGGACAGGATAGAGGATCGGATAGAGGATAGGATAGGATAGAGGAAAGGATAGGATAGATGATCGGATAGATGATAGGATAGGATAGAGGGTAGGATAGGATAGAGGTTAGGATAGGATAGAGGATAGGATAGGATAGAGGATAGGATAGGATAGAGGATAGGATAGAGGATAGCATAGAGGACAGGATAGGATAGGGGATCGGACAGAGGATAGGATAGGACAGGATAGAGGATCGGATAGAGGATAGGATAGGATAGAGGATAGGCTGGGTTAGAGGATAGGATAGGATAGAGGATAGGATAGGATAGAGGATAGGATATGATGGAGGATAGGATAGGATAGAGGATAGGATAGGATAGAGGATAGGATAGGATACAGGATAGGATAGGATAGAGGATAGGATATGATAGAGGATAGGATAGGATACGATAGAGGATAGGATAGAGGATCGGATAGAGGATAGGATAGGATAGAGGATAGGATAGGATAGAGGATAGAGTAGGATAGAGGATAGGATAGGATAGAGGATAGGATTGGATAGAGGATCGGATAGAGGATCGGATAGAGGATAGGATAGGATAGAGGATAGGATAGGATAGAGGATAGGATAGGATAGAGGATCGGATAGAGGATAGGATAGGATAGAGGATAGGATAGGATAGAGGATAGAGTAGGATAGAGGATAGGATAGGATAAAGGATAGGATTGGATAGAGGATAGAATAGGATAGAGGATAGGATAGGATAGAGGATAGTATAGGATAGAGGATAGGATAGAATAGAGGATAGGATAGGATAAAGGATAGGATAGGATAGAGGATAGGATAGGATAGGATAGAGGATAGGATAGGATAGGATAGAGGATAGGATAGGATCGGATGGAGGATAGGATAGGATAGAGGATAGGATAGGATAGAGGATAGGATTGGATAGAGGATCGGATGGAGGATAGGATAGGATAGAGGATAGGATAGGATAGAGGATCGTATAGGATAGTGGATAGGATAGAATAGAGGATAGGATAGGGTAAAGGATAGGATTGCATAGAGGACAGGATAGGTTACGATAGAGGATAGGATAGGATAGGATAGAGGATAGGATAGGATAGAGGATAGGATAGGATAGAGGATAGGATAGGATAGAGGATAGGATAGGATAGAAGATAGGATAGAGGATAGGATAGAGGATCGGATAGAGGATAGGATAGGATAGAGGAAAGGATAGGATAGAGGATAGGATAGGTAATTGGATAGGATAGAGGATAGGATAAGTTAGAGGATAGTATAGGATAGAGGATAGGATCGGATAGAGGATAGGATAGGATAGAGCAAAGGATAGGATAGAAGATAGGATAGGATAGATGATAGGATAGGAAAGAGGGTAGGATAGGATAGAGGATAGACTATAGGATAGGATAGAGGATAGGATAGGATAGGATAGAGGGTAGGATAGGATAGAGGATAGGATAGGAAAGAGGGTAGGATAGGATAGAGGATAGGATGGGATAGAGGATAGGATAGGATAGAGGATAGGATAGGATAGAGGATAGGATAGGATAGAGGACAGGATAGAGGATCGGATAGAGGATAGGATAGGATAGAGGAAAGGATAGGATAGATGATCGGATAGATGATAGGATAGGATAGAGGGTAGGATAGGATAGAGGTTAGGATAGGATAGAGGATAGGATAGGATAGAGGATAGGATAGGATAGAGGATAGGATAGAGGATAGCATAGAGGACAGGATAGGATAGGGGATCGGATAGAGGATAGGATAGGACAGGATAGAGGATCGGATAGAGGATAGGATAGGATAGAGGATAGGCTGGGTTAGAGGATAGGATAGGATAGAGGATAGGATAGGATAGAGGATAGGATATGATGGAGGATAGGATAGGATAGAGGATAGGATAGGATAGAGGATAGGATAGGATACAGGATAGGATAGGATAGAGGATAGGATATGATAGAGGATAGGATAGGATACGATAGAGGATAGGATAGAGGATCGGATAGAGGATAGGATAGGATAGAGGATAGGATAGGATAGAGGATAGAGTAGGATAGAGGATAGGATAGGATAGAGGATAGGATTGGATAGAGGATCGGATAGAGGATCGGATAGAGGATAGGATAGGATAGAGGATAGGATAGGATAGAGGATAGGATAGGATAGAGGATCGGATAGAGGATAGGATAGGATAGAGGATAGGATAGGATAGAGGATAGAGTAGGATAGAGGATAGGATAGGATAAAGGATAGGATTGGATAGAGGATAGAATAGGATAGAGGATAGGATAGGATAGAGGATAGTATAGGATAGAGGATAGGATAGAATAGAGGATAGGATAGGATAAAGGATAGGATAGGATAGAGGATAGGATAGGATAGGATAGAGGATAGGATAGGATAGGATAGAGGATAGGATAGGATCGGATGGAGGATAGGATAGGATAGAGGATAGGATAGGATAGAGGATAGGATTGGATAGAGGATCGGATGGAGGATAGGATAGGATAGAGGATAGGATAGGATAGAGGATCGTATAGGATAGTGGATAGGATAGAATAGAGGATAGGATAGGGTAAAGGATAGGATTGCATAGAGGACAGGATAGGTTACGATAGAGGATAGGATAGGATAGGATAGAGGATAGGATAGGATAGAGGATAGGATAGGATAGAGGATAGGATAGGATAGAGGATAGGATAGGATAGAGGATAGGATAGGATAGAGGATAGGATAGGATAGAGGATAGGATAGAGGATAGCATAGAGGATAGGATAGGATAGGGGATCGGATAGAGGATAGGATAGGATAGAGGATAGGATAGGACAGGATAGAGGATCGGATAGAGGATAGGATAGGATAGAGGATTTGATATAATAGAGGATTGGATAGGATAGAGGATAGGATAGGATAGAGGATCTAATAGAGGATAGGATAGGATAGAGGATAGGATAGGATAGAGTATAGGATAGGATAGAGGATAGGCTGGGTTAGAGGATAGGATAGGATAGAGGATAGGATAGGATAGAGGATAGGATATGATGGAGGATAGGATAGGATAGAGGATAGGATAGGATAGAGGATAGGATAGGATAGGATAGGATAGAGGGTAGGATAGGATAGAGGATATAATAGGATTGAGGAAAGGATAGGATAGAGGATAGGGTATGATAGAGGATAGGATAGGATAGAGGATATAATAGGATTGAGGAAAGGATAGGATAGAGGATAGGGTAGGATAGAGGATAGGATAGGATAGAGGATCGGATAGAGGATAGGATAGGATAGAGGATATAATAGGATTGAGGAAAGGATAGGATAGAGGATAGGGTATGATAGAGGATAGGATAGGATAGAGGATATAATAGGATTGAGGAAAGGATAGGATAGAGGATAGGGTAGGATAGAGGATAGGATAGGATAGAGGATCGGATAGAGGATAGGATAGGATAGCGGATCTGATAGAGGATACGATCGGATAGAGGTTAGGATAGGATAGAGGATCCGATAGGTAATTGGATAGGATAGGGGATAGGATAAGGTAGAGGCTAGTATAGGATAGAGGATCTGATAGAGGATAGGATAGGATGGAGGATAGGATAGGATAGAGGATAGGATGGGATAGAGGATAGGATAGGATAGAGGATAGGATAGGATAGAGGATAGGATAGAGGATAGGATAGGATAGAGGATAGGATAGGTAATTGGATAGGATAGAGGATAGGATAAGTTAGAGGATAGTATAGGATAGAGGATAGGATAGGATAGAGGATAGGATAGGATAAAGGATAGGATAGGATAGAGGATAGTATAGGATAGAGGATAGAATAGGATAGATGATAGGATAGGATAGAGAATATTATAGGATAGGATAGAGGATAGGATAGAGGATAGGATAGAGGATAGGATAGAGGATAGGATAGGATAGTGGATAGGATAGAGGATAGGATAGGATAGAGGATAGGATAGAGGATAGGATAGGATAGAGGATAGGAAAGGATAGAGGATAGGATGGGATAGAGGATAGGATAGGATAGAGGATAGGATAGGATAGAGGATAGGATAGGATAGAGGATATAATAGGATTGAGGAAAGGATAGGATAGAGGATAGGGTAGGATAGAGGATAGGATAGAGGATATAATAGGATTGAGGAAAGGATAGGATAGAGGATAGGGTAGGATAGAGGATAGGATAGGATAGAGGATCGGATAGAGGATAGGATAGGATAGCGGATCTGATAGAGGATACGATCGGATAGAGGTTAGGATAGGATAGAGAATCCGATAGGTAATTGGATAGGATAGGGGATAGGATAAGGTAGAGGCTAGTATAGGGTAGAGGATCTGATAGAGGATAGGATAGGATGGAGGATAGGATAGGATAGAGGATAGGATAGGTAATTGGATAGGATAGAGGATAGGATAAGGTAGAGGATAGGGTAGGATAGAGGATAGGATAGGATAGAGGATATAATAGGATTGAGGAAAGGATAGGATAGAGGATAGAAGATAGGATAGGATAGAGGATAGGATAGGATAGAGGATAGGATAGGATAGAGGAAAGGATAGGATAGAGGATAGGATAGGTAATTGGATAGGATAGAGGATAGGATAAGGTAGAGGATAGGATAGCATAGAGGATAGGATAGGATAGAGGATAGGATAGGATAGAGGATAGGATAGGATAGAGGATAGGATAGGATAGAGGATGGTATAGAGGATAGGATAGAGGATAGGATAGGATAGAGGATAGGATAGGAAAGAGGATAGGATAGGATACGATAGAGGATAGGATAGATGATAGGATACGATAGAGGATCTGATAGAGGATACGATCGGATAGAGGATAGGATAGGATAGCGGATCTGATAGAGGATACGATCGGATAGAGGTTAGGATAGGATAGAGGATCCGATAGGTAATTGGATAGGATAGGGGATAGGATATGGTAGAGGCTAGTATAGGATAGAGGATCTGATAGAGGATAGGATAGGATGGAGGATAGGATAGGATAGAGGATACGATAGGTAATTGGATAGGATAGAGGATAGGATAAGGTAGAGGATAGTATAGGATAGAGGATAGGATAGAGGATCGGATAGGATAGGTAATTGGATAGGATAGAGGATAGGATAAGGTAGAGGATAGTATAGGATAGAGGACAGGATAGAGGATCGGATAGGATAGGATAGAAGATAGGATAGGATAGAGGATAGGGTAGGTAATTGGATAGGATAGAGGATAGGATAAGTTAGAGGATAGTATAGGATAGAGGATAGGATAGGATAGAGGATAGGATAGGATAAAGGATAGGATAGGATAGAGGATAGTATAGGATAGAGGATAGAATAGGATAGATGATAGGATAGGATAGAGAATATTATAGGGTAGAGAATAGGATAGGATAGAGGATAGGATAGAGGATAGGATAGGATAGTGGATAGGATAGAGGATAGGATAGGATAGAGGATAGGATAGAGGATAGGATAGGATAGAGGATAGGAAAGGATAGAGGATAGGATGGGATAGAGGATAGGATAGGATAGAGGATAGGATAGGATAGGATAGAGGATAGGATAGGATAGAGGATATAATAGGATTGAGGAAAGGATAGGATAGAGGATAGGGTAGGATAGAGGATAGGATAGGATAGAGGATATAATAGGATTGAGGAAAGGATAGGATAGAGGATAGGGTAGGATAGAGGATAGGATAGGATAGAGGATCGGATAGAGGATAGGATAGGATAGCGGATCTGATAGAGGATACGATCGGATAGAGGTTAGGATAGGATAGAGGATCCGATAGGTAATTGGATAGGATAGGGGATAGGATAAGGTAGAGGCTAGTTTAGGATAGAGGATCTGATAGAGGATAGGATAGGATGGAGGATAGGATAGGATAGAGGATAGGATAGGTAATTGGATAGGATAGACGATAGGATAAGGTAGAGGATAGGGTAGGATAGAGGATAGGATAGGATAGAGGATATAATAGGATTGAGGAAAGGATAGGATAGAGGATAGAAGATAGGATAGGATAGAGGATAGGATAGGATAGAGGATAGGATAGGATAGAGGATAGGATAGGTTAGAGGATCGGATAGGATAGAGGATAGGATGGGATAGAGGATAGGATAGGATAGAGGATAAGTTAGGATAGAGGATAGGATAGGATACAGGATGGGATAGGATAGAGGATACGATAGGATGGTGGATAGGATAGGATACATGATTGGATAGGTTAGAGGATAGGATAGGATAGGACAGAGGATACGATAGGATAGAGGGTAGGAGAGGATAGAGGATAGGATAGGTTAGAGGATAGTATAGGATAGACAATAGGATAGGATATAGGACAGGATAGGATAGAGGATAGGATAGGATAGAGGATTGGATAGGATAGAGGATAGGATAGAGGATAGGATAGGATAGGGGATAGGGTATGATTGAGGATAGGATAGGATAGGGGATAGGATAGGATTGAGGATAGGGTAGGTTAGAGTATAGTATAGGATAGACAAGAGGATAGGATATAGGACAGGATAGGATAGAAGATAGGCTAGGATAGAAGATTGGATAGGATAGAGGATAGGATAGGATAGAGCATAGGATAGAGGATAGAATAGAGGATTGGATAGGATAGAAGATATTATAGGATAGCCGATAGGATAGGATAGACGATAGGATAGGATAGAGGATACGATAGGATTGAGGATAGGATAGCATAGAGGATAGAATAGGACAGAGGATAGGATAAGATAGATGATAGGATAGGACAGAGGATAGGATGAGATAGAGGATAGGATAGGATAGAGGATAGGATAGGATAGAGGATGGGATAGGATCGAGGATAGGATAGGATAGGGGATAGGGTAAGATTGAGGATAGGATAGGATAGAGAATAGGATAGGATAGAGGATAGGTTAGGACAGAGGATACGATAGGATAGAGTATAGGATAGGATAGAGGATATTATACGATAGAGGATTGGATAGAATAGATAATATTACAGGATAGAGGATAGGATAGGATAGAGCATAGGATAGAGGATAGAATAGAGGATTGGATAGGATAGAGGATGTTATAGGATAGACGACAGGATAGGATAGAGGATACGATAGGATTGAGGATAGGATAGGATAGAGGATACAGGATACAGGATAGGATAGGATAGAGGATAGGATAGGTTAGAGGATAGTATAGGATAGACAATAGGATAGGATAGATTACAGGATAGGATAGAGGATAGGATAGGATAGAGGATTGGATAGGATAGACGATAGGATGGGATAGAGGATAGGATAGTAAAGGGGATAGAGGATATGATAGGATAGAGGATAGGATAGGATAGAGGATAGAGTATAGGATAGGATAGAGGATAGGATAGGATAGAGGAGAGGATAGGATAGAGGATAGGATAGGATAGAGGATAGGAAAGGATAGAGGATAGAATAGGATAGATGATATTATAGGATAGAGGATAGGATATGATAGAGTAAACGATATTATAGAGGATAGGATAGGATAGAGGATCGGATAGAGGATAGGATAGGATAGAGGATAGGATAGGATCGAGGATAGGATAGGTAATTGGATAGGATAGAGGATAGGATATGGTAGAGGATAGTATAGGATAGAGGATAGGATAGAGGATCGGATAGGATAGGATAGAGGATAGGATAGAGGATAGGATAGAGGATCGGATAGAGGATAGGATAGGATAGAGGAAAGGATAGGATAGAGGATAGGATAGGTAATTGGATAGGATAGAGGATAGGATAAGTTAGAGGATAGTATAGGATAGAGGATAGGATAGGATAGAGGATAGAATAGGATAGATGATAGGATAGGATAGAGAATAGGATAGGATAGAGGATAGGATAGGATAGAGGATAGAGTAGGATAGAGGATAGGATAGGATAAAGGATAGGATTGGATAGAGGATCGGATAGAGGATAGAATAGGATAGAGGATAGGATAGGATAGAGGATAGTATAGGATAGAGGATAGGATAGAATAGAGGATAGGATAGGATAAAGGATACGATAGGATAGAGGATAGGATAGGATAGGATAGAGGATAGGATAGGATAGGATAGAGGATAGGATAGGATAGGATAGAGGATAGGATAGAGGATAGGATAGGACAGAGGATCGGATAGAGGATAGGATAGGATAGAGGATAGGATAGGATAGAGGAAAGGATAGGATAGAAGATAGGATAGGATAGATGATAGGATAGGAAAGAGGGTAGGATAGGATAGAGGATAGACTATAGGATAGGATAGAGGATAGGATAGGATAGAGGAGAGGATAGGATAGAGGATAGGATAGGATAGAGGATAGGAAAGGATAGAGGATAGAATAGGATAGATGATATTATAGGATAGAGGATAGGATATGATAGAGTAAACGATATTATAGAGGATAGGATAGGATAGAGGATCGGATAGAGGATAGGATAGGATAGAGGATGGTATAGAGGATAGGATAGAGGATAGGATAGGATAGAGGATAGGATAGGAAAGAGGATAGGATAGGAAACGATAGAGGATAGGATAGATGATAGGATAGGATAGGGGAGAGGGTAAGGTAGAGGCTAGTATAGGATAGAGGATCTGATAGACGATAGGATAGGATGGAGGATAGGATAGGATCGAGGATAGGATAGGTAATTGGATAGGATAGAGGATAGGATAAGGTAGAGGATAGTATAGGATAGAGGATAGGATAGAGGATCGGATAGAGGATAGAATAGGATAGAGGATAGGATAGGATAGAGGATAGTATATCGTAGAGGATAGGATAGAATAGAGGATAGGATATGATAGAGTAAACGATATTATAGAGGATAGGATAGGATAGAGGATCGGATAGAGGATAGGATAGGATAGAGGATGGTATAGAGGATAGGATAGAGGATAGGATAGGATAGAGGATAGGATAGGAAAGAGGATAGGATAGGATACGATAGAGGATAGGATAGATGATAGGATACGATAGAGGATCTGATAGAGGATAGGATAGGATACAGGATAGGATAGGATAGAGGATCGGATAGAGGATAGGATAGGATAGAGGATAGGATAGGATAGAGGATAGGATAGGATAGAGGATAGGATAAGTAATTGAATAGGATAGAGGATAGGATAAGGTAGAGGATAGTATAGGATAGAGGATAGGATAGAGGATCGGATAGGATAGGATAGAAGATAGGATAGGATAGAGGATAGGATAGGATAGAGGATAGGATAGGATAGAGGATAGAATAGGATAGATGATAGGATAGGATAGAGAATAGGATAGGATAGAGGATAGGATAGGATAGAGGATAGGATAGAGGATAGGATAGGATAGAGGATAGGAAAGGATAGAGGATAGGATGGGATAGAGGATAGGATAGGATAGAGGATAGGATAGGATAGAGGATAGGATAGGATGGAGGATAGGATAGGATAGAGGATAGGATAGAGGATAGGATAGAGGATAGGATAGGATAGAGGATAGGATAGGTAATTGGATAGGATAGAGTATAGGATAAGGTAGAGGATAGGATAGGATAGGATAGAGGATAAGATAGGATAGAGGATAGGATAGAGGATCGGATAGAGGATAGGATAGGATGGAGGATAGGATAGGATCGAGGATAGGATAGGTAATTGGATAGGATAGAGGAGAGGATATGGTAGAGGATAGTATAGGATAGAGGATAGGATAGAGGATCGGATAGGATAGGATAGAGGATAGGATAGAGGATACGATAGAGGATCGGATAGAGGATAGGATAGGATAGAGGAAAGGATAGGATAGAGGATTGGATAGGTAATTGGATAGGTTAGAGGATAGGATAAGTTTGAGGATAGTATAGGATAGAGGATAGGATAGGATAGAGGATAGGATAGGATAAAGGATAGGATAGGATAGAGGATAGGATAGGATAGAGGATAGAATAGGATAGATGATAGGATAGGATAGAGAATAGGATATGATAGAGTAAACGATAATATAGAGGATAGGATAGGATAGAGGATCGGATAGAGGATAGGATAGGATAGAGGATGGTATAGAGGACAGGATAGAGGATAGGATAGGATAGAGGATAGGATAGGAAAGAGGATAGGATAGGATACGATAGAGGATAGGATAGATGATAGGATAGGATAGAGGATCTGAAAGAGGATACGATCGGATAGAGGATAGGATAGGATAGAGGATCGGATAGGTAATTGGATAGGATAGGGGAGAGGATAAGGTAGAGGCTAGTATAGGATAGAGGATCTGATAGAGGATAGGATAGGATGGAGGATAGGATAGGATCGAGGATAGGATAGGTAATTGGATAGGATAGAGGATAGGATATGGTAGAGGATAGTATAGGATAGAGGATAGGATAGAGGATCGGATAGGATAGGATAGAGGATAGGATAGAGGATACGATAGAGGATCGGATAGAGGATAGGATAGGATAGAGGAAAGGATAGGATAGAGGATAGGATAGGTAATTGGATAGGATAGAGGGTAGGATAAGTTAGAGGATAGTATAGGATAGAGGGTAGGATAGGATAGAGGATAGGATAGGATAAAGGATAGGATAGGATAGAGGATAGGATAGGATAGAGGATAGAATAGGATAGATGATAGGATAGGATAGAGAATAGGATAGGATAGAGGATAGGATAGGATAGAGGATAGGATAGAGGATAGGATAGGATAGAGGATAGGAAAGGATAGAGGATAGGATGGGATAGAGGATAGGATAGGATAGAGGATAGGATAGGATAGAGGATAGGATAGGATGGAGGATAGGATAGGATAGAGGATAGGATAGAGGATAGGATAGGATAGAGGATAGGATAGGTAATTGGATAGGATAGGTAATTGGATAGGATAGAGTATAGGATAAGGTAGAGGATAGGATAGGATAGGATAGAGGATAGGATAGGATAGAGGATAGGATAGAGGATCGGATAGAGGATAGGATAGGATAGAGGAAAGGATAGGATAGAGGATAGGATAGGTAATTGGATAGGATAGAGGATAAGATAAGGTAGAGGATAGTATAGGATAGAGGATAGGATAGGATAGGATAAAGGATAGGATAGGATAAAGGACAGGATAGGATAGAGGATAGGATAGGATAGAGGATAGGATAGGATAGAGGATCGGATAGAGGATAGGATAGGATAGAGGATCGGATAGAGGATAGGATAGGATAGAGGATAGGATAGGATAGAGGATAGAGTAGGATAGAGGATAGGATAGGATAAAGGATAGGATTGGATAGAGGATCGGATAGAGGATAGAATAGGAGAGAGGATAGGATAGGATAGAGGATAGGATATAATAGGATAGGATAGAGGATAGGATAGGATAGAGGATAGGATAGGATAAAGGATAGGATAGGATAGAGGATAGGATAGGATAGAGGATAGGATAGGATAGAGGATCGGATAGAGGATAGGATAGGATAGAGGATCGGATAGAGGATAGGATAGGATAGAGGATAGGATAGGATAGAGGATAGAGTAGGATAGAGGATAGGATAGGATAAAGGATAGGATTGGAAAGAGGATCGGATAGAGGATAGAATAGGATAGAGGATAGGATAGGATAGAGGATAGTATGGGTAGAGGATAGGATAGAATAGAGGATAGGATAGGATAAAGGATAGGATAGGATAGAAGATAGGATAGGATAGATGATAGGATAGGGAAGAGGGTAGGATAGGATAGAGGATAGACTATAGGATAGGATAGAGGATAGGATAGGATAGAGGAGAGGATATGATAGAGTAAACGATATTATAGAGGATAGGATAGGATAGAGGATCGGATAGAGGATAGGATAGGATAGAGGATGGTATAGAGGATAGGATAGAGGATAGGATAGGATAGAGGATAGGATAGGAAAGAGGATAGGATAGGATACGATAGAGGATAGGATAGATGATAGGATAGGATAGAGGATCTGATAGAGGATACGATCGGATAGAGGATAGGATAGGATAGAGGATCGGATAGGTAATTGGATAGGATAGGGGAGAGGATAAGGTAGAGGCTAGTATAGGATAGAGGATCTGATAGAGGATAGGATAGGATGGAGGATAGGATAGGATCGAGGATAGGATAGGTAATTGGATAGGATAGAGGATAGGATAGAGGACCGGATAGGATAGGATAGAGGATAGGATAGAGGATCGGAGAGAGGATAGGATAGGATAGAGGAAAGGATAGGTTAGAGGATAGGATAGGTAATTGGATAGGATAGAGGATAGGATAAGTTAGAGGATAGTATAGGATAGAGGATAGGATAGGATAGAGGATAGGATAGGCTAAAAGATAGGATAGGATAGAGGATAGGATAGGATAGATGATATTATAGGATAGAGGATAGGATGTGATAGAGTAAACGATATTATAGAGGATAGGATAAGATAGAGGATCGGATAGAGGATAGGATAGGGTAGAGGATGGTATAGAGGATAGGATAGAGGATAGGATAGGATAGAGGATAGGATAGGAAAGAGGATAGGATAGGATACGATAGAGGATAGGATAGATGATAGGATACGATAGAGGATCTGATAGAGGATACGATCGGATAGAGGATAGGATAGGATAGAGGATCGGATAGGTAATTGGATAGGATAGGGGAGAGGATAAGGTAGAGGCTAGTATAGGATAGAGGATCTGATAGAGGATAGGATAGGATCGAGGATAGGATAGGTAATTGGATAGGATAGAGGATAGGATATGGTAGAGGATAGTATAGGATAGAGGATAGGATAGAGGATCGGATAGGATAGGATAGAGGATAGGATAGAGGATAGGATAGAGGATCGGATAGAGGATAGGATAGGATAGAGGATAGGATAGAGGATCGGATAGGATAGGATAGAGGATAGGATAGAGGATAGGATAGAGGATCGGATAGAGGATAGGATAGGATAGAGGAAAGGATAGGATAGAGGATAGGATAGGTAATTGGATAGGATAGAGGATAGGATAAGTTAGAGGATAGTATAGGATAGAGGATAGGATAGGATAGAGGATAGAATAGGATAGATGATAGGATAGGATAGAGAATAGGATAGGATAGAGGATAGGATAGGATAGAGGATAGAGTAGGATAGAGGATAGGATAGGATAAAGGATAGGATTGGATAGAGGATCGGATAGAGGATAGAATAGGATAGATGATAGGATAGGATAGAGGATAGTATAGGATAGAGGATAGGATAGAATAGAGGATAGGATAGGATAAAGGATACGATAGGATAGAGGATAGGATAGGATAGGATAGAGGATAGGATAGGATAGGATAGAGGATAGGATAGGATAGGATAGAGGATAGGATAGAGGATAGGATAGGACAGAGGATCGGATAGAGGATAGGATAGGATAGAGGATAGGATAGGATAGAGGAAAGGATAGGATAGAAGATAGGATAGGATAGATGATAGGATAGGAAAGAGGGTAGGATAGGATAGAGGATAGACTATAGGATAGGATAGAGGATAGGATAGGATAGAGGAGAGGATAGGATAGAGGATAGGATAGGATAGAGGATAGGAAAGGATAGAGGATAGAATAGGATAGATGATATTATAGGATAGAGGATAGGATATGATAGAGTAAACGATATTATAGAGGATAGGATAGGATAGAGGATCGGATAGAGGATAGGATAGGATAGAGGATGGTATAGAGGATAGGATAGAGGATAGGATAGGATAGAGGATAGGATAGGAAAGAGGATAGGATAGGAAACGATAGAGGATAGGATAGATGATAGGATAGGATAGGGGAGAGGGTAAGGTAGAGGCTAGTATAGGATAGAGGATCTGATAGACGATAGGATAGGATGGAGGATAGGATAGGATCGAGGATAGGATAGGTAATTGGATAGGATAGAGGATAGGATAAGGTAGAGGATAGTATAGGATAGAGGATAGGATAGAGGATCGGATAGGATAGGATAGAGGATAGGATAGAGGATCGGATAGAGGATAGGATAGGATAAAGGAAAGGATAGGTTAGAGGATAGGATAGGTAATTGGATAGGATAGATGATAGGATAAGTTAGAGGATAGTATAGGATAGAGGATAGGATAGGATAGAGGATAGGATAGGATAAAAGACAGGATAGGATAGAGGATAGGATAGGATAGATGATATTATAGGATAGAGGATAGGATATGATAGAGTAAACGATATTATAGAGGATAGGATAGGATAGAGGATCGGATAGAGGATAGGATAGGATAGAGGATGGTATAGAGGATAGGATAGAGGATAGGATAGGATAGAGGATAGGATAGGAAAGAGGATAGGATAGGATACGATAGAGGATAGGATAGATGATAGGATAGGATAGAGGATCTGATAGAGGATACGATCGGATAGAGGATAGGATAGGATAGAGGATCGGATAGGTAATTGGATAGGATAGGGGAGAGGATAAGGTAGAGGCTAGTATAGGATAGAGGATCTGATAGAGGATAGGATAGGATGGAGGATAGGATAGGATCGAGGATAGGATAGGTAATTGGATAGGATAGAGGATAGGATATGGTAGAGGATAGTATAGGATAGAGGATAGGATAGAGGATCGGATAGGATAGGATAGAGGATAGGATAGAGGATAGGATAGGGGATCGGATAGAGGATAGGATAGGATAGAGGAAAGGATAGGATAGAGGAAAGGATAGGATAGAGGATAGGATAGGTAATTGGATAGGATAGAGGATAGGATAAGTTAGAGGATAGTATAGGATAGAGGATAGGATAGGATAGAGGATAGGATAGGATAAAGGATAGGATAGGATAGAGGATAGGATAGGATAGAGGATAGAATAGGATAGATGATAGGATAGGATAGAGAATAGGATAGGATAGAGGATAGGATAGGATAGAGGATAGGATAGAGGATAGGATAGGATAGAGGATAGGAAAGGATAGAGGATAGGATGGGATAGAGGATAGGATAGGATAGAGGATAGGATAGGATAGAGGATAGGATAGGATAGAGGATAGGATAGGTAATTGGATAGGATAGAGGATAGGATAGGTAATTGGATAGGATAGAGTATAGGATAAGGTAGAGGATAGGATAGGATAGGATAGAGGATAGGATAGGATAGAGGATCGGATAGAGGATAGGATAGGATAGAGGATAGGATAGGATAGAGGAAAGTATAGGATAGAGGATAGGATAGGTAATTGGATAGGATAGAGGATAGGATAAGGTAGAGGATAGGATAGGATAGAGGATAGGATAGGATAGAGGATAGGATAGGATAGAGGATAGGATAGGATAGAAGATAGGATAGAGGATAGGATAGAGGATCGGATAGAGGATAGGATAGGATAGAGGAAAGGATAGGATAGAGGATAGGATAGGTAATTGGATAGGATAGAGGATAGGATAAGTTAGAGGATAGTATAGGATAGAGGATAGGATCGGATAGAGGATAGGATAGGATAGAGCAAAGGATAGGATAGAAGATAGGATAGGATAGATGATAGGATAGGAAAGAGGGTAGGATAGGATAGAGGATAGACTATAGGATAGGATAGAGGATAGGATAGGATAGGATAGAGGAGAGGATAGGATAGAGGATAGGATAGGATAAAGGATAGGATTGGATAGAGGATCGGATAGAGGATAGAATAGGATAGAGGATAGGATAGGATAGAGGATAGTATATCGTAGAGGAAAGGATAGAATAGAGGATAGGATATGATAGAGTAAACGATATTATAGAGGATAGGATAGGATAGAATATCGGATAGAGGATAGGATAGGATAGAGGATGGTATAGAGGATAGGATAGAGGATAGGATAGGATAGAGGATAGGATAGGAAAGAGGATAGGATAGGATACGATAGAGGATAGGATAGATGGTAGGATACGATAGAGGATCTGATAGAGGATAGGATAGGATACAGGATAGGATAGGATAGAGGATCGGATAGAGGATAGGATAGGATAGAGGATAGGATAGGATAGAGGATAGGATAAGTAATTGAATAGGATAGAGGATAGGATAAGGTAGAGGATAGTATAGGATAGAGGATAGGATAGAGGATCGGATAGGATAGGATAGAAGATAGGATAGGATAGAGGATAGGATAGGATAGAGGATAGGATAGGATAGAGGATAGAATAGGATAGAGGATAGGATAGGATAGAGGATAGGATAGGATAGGATAGGATAGGATAGAGGATAGGATAGGATAGAGGATATAATAGGATTGAGGAAAGGATAGGATAGAGGATAGGGTAGGATAGAGGATAGGATAGGATAGAGGATCGGATAGAGGATAGGATAGGATAGGATAGAGGATAGGATATAATAGAGGATAGGATCGGGTAGAGGATAGGATAGGATAGAGGATCGGATAGAGGATAGGATAGGATAGAGGATAGGATAGGATAGAGGATAGGATAGGATAGAGGATAGAATAGGATAGAGGATAGGATAGGATAGAGGATAGGATAGGATAGAGGATAGGATAGAATAGAGGATAGGATAGGGTAAAGGATAGGATTGCATAGATGACAGGATAGGATACGATAGAGGATAGGATAGGATAGGATAGAGGATAGGATAGAGGATAGGATAGAGGATAGGATAGGATAGAGGATAGGATAGGATAGAGGATAGGATAGGATAGAGGATAGGATAGGATAGGATAGAGGATAGGATAGGATAGAGGATAGGATAGAGGATAGCATAGAGGACAGGATAGGATAGGGGATCGGATAGAGGATAGGATAGGACAGGATAGAGGATCGGATAGAGGATAGGATAGGATAGAGGATAGGATATAATAGAGGATTGGATAGGATAGAGGATAGGATAGGATAGAGGATAGGATAGGATAGAGTATAGGATAGGATAGAGGATAGGCTGGGTTAGAGGATAGGATAGGATAGAGGATAGGATAGGATAGAGGATAGGATATGATGGAGGATAGGATAGGATAGAGGATAGGATAGGATAGAGGATAGGATAGGATACAGGATAGGATAGGATAGAGGATAGGATATGATAGAGGATATGATAGGATACGATAGAGGATAGGATAGAGGATCGGATAGAGGATAGGATAGGATAGAGGATAGGATAGGATAGAGGATAGAGTAGGATAGAGGATAGGATAGGATAGAGGATAGGATTGGATAGAGGATCGGATAGAGGATCGGATAGAGGATAGGATAGGATAGAGGATAGGATAGGATAGAGGATCGGATAGAGGATAGGATAGGATAGAGGATAGGATAGGATAGAGGAAAGGATAGGATAGAGGATAGGATAGGTAATTGGATAGGATAGAGGATAGGATAAGGTAGAGGATAGGATAGCATAGAGGATAGGATAGGATAGAGGATAGGATAGGATAGAGGATAGGATAGGATAGAGGATAGGATAGGATAGAGGATGGTATAGAGGATAGGATAGAGGATAGGATAGGATAGAGGATGGTATAGAGGATAGGATAGAGGATAGGATAGGATAGAGGATAGGATAGGAAAGAGGATAGGATAGGATACGATAGAGGATAGGATAGATGATAGGATAGATGACTGGATAGGATAGAGGATCTGATAGAGGATACGATCGGACAGCGGATAGGATAGGATAGAGGATCGGATAGGTAATTGGATATGATAGGGGAGAGGATAAGGTAGAAGCTAGTATAGGATAGAGGATAGGATAGGATAGAGGATAGGATAGGATAAAGGATAGGATAGGATAGAGGATAGGATAGGATAGAGGATAGGATAGGATAGAGGATCGGATAGAGGATAGGATACGATAGAGGATAGGATAGGATAGAGGATAGAGTAGGATAGAGGATAGGATAGGATAAAGGATAGGATTGGATAGAGGATCGGATAGAGGATAGAATAGGATAGAGGATAGGATAGGATAGAGGATAGTATAGGATAGAGGATAGGATAGAATAGAGGATAGGATAGGTAATTGGATAGGATAGAGGATAGGATAGGTAATTGGATAGGATAGAGTATAGGATAAGGTAGAGGATAGGATAGGATAGGATAGAGGATAGGATAGGATAGAGGATCGGATAGAGGATAGGATAGGATAGAGGATAGGATAGGATAGAGGAAAGTATAGGATAGAGGATAGGATAGGTAATTGGATAGGATAGAGGATAGGATAAGGTAGAGGATAGGATATGATAGAGGATATGATAGGATACGATAGAGGATAGGATAGAGGATCGGATAGAGGATAGGATAGGATAGAGGATAGGATAGGATAGAGGATAGAGTAGGATAGAGGATAGGATAGGATAGAGGATAGGATTGGATAGAGGATCGGATAGAGGATCGGATAGAGGATAGGATAGGATAGAGGATAGGATAGGATAGAGGATCGGATAGAGGATAGGATAGGATAGAGGATAGGATAGGATAGAGGAAAGGATAGGATAGAGGATAGGATAGGTAATTGGATAGGATAGAGGATAGGATAAGGTAGAGGATAGGATAGCATAGAGGATAGGATAGGATAGAGGATAGGATAGGATAGAGGATAGGATAGGATAGAGGATAGGATAGGATAGAGGATGGTATAGAGGATAGGATAGAGGATAGGATAGGATAGAGGATGGTATAGAGGATAGGATAGAGGATAGGATAGGATAGAGGATAGGATAGGAAAGAGGATAGGATAGGATACGATAGAGGATAGGATAGATGATAGGATAGATGACTGGATAGGATAGAGGATCTGATAGAGGATACGATCGGACAGCGGATAGGATAGGATAGAGGATCGGATAGGTAATTGGATATGATAGGGGAGAGGATAAGGTAGAAGCTAGTATAGGATAGAGGATAGGATAGGATAGAGGATAGGATAGGATAAAGGATAGGATAGGATAGAGGATAGGATAGGATAGAGGATAGGATAGGATAGAGGATCGGATAGAGGATAGGATACGATAGAGGATAGGATAGGATAGAGGATAGAGTAGGATAGAGGATAGGATAGGATAAAGGATAGGATTGGATAGAGGATCGGATAGAGGATAGAATAGGATAGAGGATAGGATAGGATAGAGGATAGTATAGGATAGAGGATAGGATAGAATAGAGGATAGGATAGGTAATTGGATAGGATAGAGGATAGGATAGGTAATTGGATAGGATAGAGTATAGGATAAGGTAGAGGATAGGATAGGATAGGATAGAGGATAGGATAGGATAGAGGATCGGATAGAGGATAGGATAGGATAGAGGATAGGATAGGATAGAGGAAAGTATAGGATAGAGGATAGGATAGGTAATTGGATAGGATAGAGGATAGGATAAGGTAGAGGATAGGATATGATAGAGGATAGGATAGGATAGAGGATAGGATAGGATAGAGGATAGGATAGGATAGAGGATAGGATAGGATAGAAGATAGGATAGAGGATAGGATAGAGGATCGGATAGAGGATAGGATAGGATAGAGGAAAGGATAGGATAGAGGATAGGATAGGTAATTGGATAGGATAGAGGATAGGATAAGTTAGAGGATAGTATAGGATAGAGGATAGGATCGGATAGAGGATAGGATAGGATAGAGCAAAGGATAGGATAGAAGATAGGATAGGATAGATGATAGGATAGGAAAGAGGGTAGGATAGGATAGAGGATAGACTATAGGATAGGATAGAGGATAGGATAGGATAGGATAGAGGAGAGGATAGGATAGAGGATAGGATAGGATAAAGGATAGGATTGGATAGAGGATCGGATAGAGGATAGAATAGGATAGAGGATAGGATAGGATAGAGGATAGTATATCGTAGAGGAAAGGATAGAATAGAGGATAGGATATGATAGAGTAAACGATATTATAGAGGATAGGATAGGATAGAGGATCGGATAGAGGATAGGATAGGATAGAGGATCTCAGTCCTCGGCCCTTTTTCTCAGTCCTCGGCCCTTTTTTGTGGAATTTGGTGTACGATGGACTTCTAAATAGATCGACACCGCCGATGACACAAAAGATTGCCTTCGCAGACGACTTGGCCATTATTATTCAGGCTTCTACCACCAATAGACTCAAGCTGAGAGCAGAAGAAATCGCTGAGGACACCAAACAGTGGATGACCACGGCCGGACTGTCCCTAGCGGAAGACAAAACAGAAATCATGTGGCTGAATTGTAAATATGTTGACCCGAACCTTTGTTTCAGAATAGGAGACGCTGAGATAATACCGAAGAATGAATTGAAATACCTCGGAATAATCTTCGAATCCAATAAAAGTTTTAAAAAACAAATCGAGAAGGCAACTAATAAGGCCATAAGAACGATGTCTGCCCTCAGCAGGATTATGACAAATAAAATGAAGACTAGACAAACAGGAAGAAAGCTGTACTTTATGACTATGGAATCGATCGTGTTATACGGAGCACCAATATGGGCCGAAGCTGCGGAAAAAATTTTCTTTAGAAGATTACTCAGAAAAACGCAAAAAATGGGGCTTACAAGAGTAGTAGCAGCCTATAGATCGGTACCGTTAGAAACTTTAGCAGTCTTAGCGGGGATCCCCCCCTGGGATCTCAAAGTATTGGAAAGAAGAAGAATCTTCGAGGAAGAAAAAGATATGACGTCATTTTTGAGAGAACATGGGCCTAACGCCGCGGAGAATAGAGGACAAAATCCACCACCAACTACTGGCATAGAGGAAGAAACTACGGAAGAAATCGTTGAATTAGCAATTTCCAGGTTCAAAAAACAAATCAGGAAACAAAATAAAGAAATCACTCTCCAAAAGTGGCAAGATGAATGGAACCACAACGTTGTAGGCCGATGGACACACAAACTTATTCCTGATATAGATAAATGGGTAAATAGGAAACACGGCGAGTTGAACTTTTACCTAACACAAGCCCTTACCGGGCACGGAGTCTTTAATTTGTTTAGAAAACGCATTGGCAAAACCGAATCAGATGAGTGCTGGTTCCATCCGGGAACCACTGACACACCGGAACACACTATTGTCTCATGCCAGAGATGGACGGAGGAGAGGAAGCCGCTCTTGGAAGCCCTACGAACCGATGCGGAATCTCTGTCTACGGAGAAAATAATGGACGGTATCCTAGAGAGCGAACCTACTTGGAAAATATTTATGGTCCTCTGCAGAAACATCCTAAGCACGAAGGAAGAAGAGGAAAGAAGAAGAGAGAAAGAGCTGATAGACAATCTGATAATAAGAGGTACAGACGAAGATCTGGAATCTGCCGATGCCGAAATCATGGGAGACCTCTAGATAAGTATTAATCAGATCCTAATTTGCGACTAGTAAAAATAAATATTAGAAAGTATGATACTCGCTAAAATAAATGTAATCTCTCTGTGTTGCAGCGCTTCCCGGGGGCGGGGGGGGACCGAGGAGCGGAGGACATCGCGGGAAAAGGAGGCCTCAATAGACGGTGGAGGATGCCGAAGGTCAACCGACGCCTGTGAAGAAGCGAATACGCGGGACCAGGCTAGGGCGACAACAAGGAGATCAACCACCGCTAAGTAGAGGGAGAAACTTCCAAGCTCAACGCAGACAACCCTTCAACATCTCGGCTCCCCCCCTTGGCCCCTCCACCCTCCCTCGGGGACGCTGTAGCACGGAGCAGACGGTGGAAGGCATTGAAGCTAAAGGACCAGCGGCGTATCACTTGCGGCTCCGGTTGCAGCTCCCCAGGCGCCACTTACCGACTCCGGGCAGAGCGCGACACTGCGAAAAGTAGGATAAAGTAGGAATCGCGCGAGAAAGCGAAGATAGCGAGCGAGAAGTGACAAGGTAAATCAGGGGCATACTCCCAGCGGCGTATTGCTTAGCACCAAGCGACAAGATGGCGGACGACGCTATCAACACGTGGCGAATTTTATTTCATTAAATTATAAGTGTTAGGGGAACTTTTAACGTGCCAAATTGTAAACCCGACGTTTTTTGGAAACGGCGAATCTTCTGATATAGAAAAAACAACTGAAAAGGGTCTATTTTAAAAGATATTTTCAAGAGGGGGGGGGGGCCAAAAAATGAAGATGAAAACAAAAATTTGCACCTTTCTAAATGCCCTCAAAAAATTTGACCAGATAAAATATTAAAAATCTTCATTTTCTAATTAAAAGAAATTTCGTGAAGCACAGAATAAGCGGCTCAGGCCGCGGTAATAGTATAATATGTACATAGCCGATTCCAGAACACGGGCGGGTCGCGCGAAGAAAGTTTATCAGGAGGAAAGTATTAACCGGATAGCATAGAATATATTTTAAAATTAGACAGTTAGGCAAAATATTAACCGAAAATAGAAGAAGAAATAGGACACTTGCCCCTCTGTTTCCATACCACAAGGGTAAAACTGGAAAAAATTATAAGACGAGGACGTTAACGTTAGAACAGACCAGGTCAAAGCAATCAAAATATCAAAATTTTGAAATGATGGGGTTACTCGAGTTCAACTACATTGTCTCGGCGTAACACAACACGCCACGACCGAAAAACGCTCGGAGAAACGGGTAAGGAGGGGGAAAGTCACCGAGGCCTCCCGTGCCCCAGGATCGAATTTGAAAAGCAGAGCGAATCGAAATCTCACCGAGCAAACATCGTAAGAGAGTATAGAAACGCGAAAATTTCAACCGCACTCGCGAGTTTTACTTTAATTTATTCCTACTCGATAGAATTAGTATGAGTACATATAAAAGTAAAAAGTGAGTGGAAAGTTTAAAGTCAAAAGGATTATAAAAGCCGAAAAGTGAATAAAGACGCGAGTTACACGGAAACCGGGTCAAAAGCCCCTCAGGGGCGGATAAACTGCTTTAATTCGAAATTAAATAATTGAATAACAATTGTATAATTCGTAAGAAAATAGCAGATCATTAAGTATAGAAACTCGAAAAACCAAACGCGAATACCTGAAAAAGAAAAAGAAAAGATTAAACTCTTAAAAGATAAAAACAGGAATACTTACGTGAAAAAAGATACTTTCAGCAAAATCCGGGTAACGGGAGTGCCGAAAAGCCGAAAAACTGCAACTCTTCGGGTAAAATAGCACCGTGCATCTACCTCGGGAACAGCTATACCTGAAAAGAAATAAAAAAGATTAGAAACTCGTTAAAAATAATAGAAATTTCAATTAGATTCGAAAAATTAATAATTAATTAAAACCAGTGAAAAAAGGTGTAGAAAAAACGACCAAGTACACTCGAGACATAGTTACCAAGAACTTTCAAGTGTCTAGTGACGTGAGAGAGAGAGAGAGAGAGAAAGACAAAGAACAATAGAGGATAGAGAACACCCGAAAGGCCCGGCGGTAAAGGTCCACACACAACGTGAGGGGTCGGTCTAACGGTCAATCTAAAAGTAAGGTAGGAATTAGAAAGAACTTATACCACAGAGGGATAGCCAGGGTAATAAGTACACCGGATATAAAGTTTTAGAATATCGGACAGAAACGGGTGGAACTCGAAAATAGGCCGATCATAATAAAATTTTAGGAGGGTCTATTCCGGAGGGTGGCGAGTCGAAGGGGGCCGGAAAGGAGAAGTTATTCTCCCCCCTGAAAACCTTTTTGCTCTACACCCACCCATTTCGGAGATATAGCGATTAGCAGGCTTATTTTACGGAATTTAGGGAAACGGACCAGACGAAAGTAAAGTGCTCGCCCGTACCTTTACAACGAGCCGCTGAACGCCGGAATCGGTTATAGTTTAAAATTAGCGTGCATCCCGGGTGACCAAATAATTTCGGATCAGAAAAAATTCTGAGTACGTGGGTCGACTCGGTAGGAGTATGTAAGGGGTGTTTTTGATCTGGGGAACGGAGTTCCCCATGGCAAAAAATTTTTTCGAACCCCCCCCCCCCCCTTTTCGAGATAACAGCACTGACAAGGGGAAGGAGCCGATTTTCGAAAAAACTTTCAACGAGGCAAATTACGCATACAGCCAGGGCTTTACAACCATATAAGAATAAGTGGGGGTTAACTATCCAAAAACCCCCACTTCCCTCTTGCGAAATCCTGAATTTAGCAGAATTTTAGCATTTTTTAGCGTTTTTTTCGTCACGTTCAGACGACTGCAGACAAGTCGAAGCGTTTTTAGAATTTTTCCCGTCGATCGCACGAGATTTTTCCAAAAATTCTAACAATTTTGCGAAATTCGTCAAATTTCCGAAGTTAGCAGGCAGAGAGAACTTTGCAGCCGTGAAGTAGATTTCTGCGGACCTCGGCGATTCTGTGCGATTTGTAGATAACATAGGTTAGGTTAATAGAAAAATTAGAATTACAACTGTTTGCGTTAGTTTTTTGGTTTTTAGTTGATAGGTTTAGCTAGTAAAGTATTAGAGTTTAGGTTTTAGATTTGTAATCCTAGTGTTAATCTCGAGTCTAGGTACTTTAAGTGTTAGTATATATAAAATAGATTAAGTCTAAGCGAATCGATTAGAGTAAATTAAATTAAGTACATGCGTAACCAGCGATAATAGATTTTTAACGATTTTTGTAGAAATTGAAAAGTCAAATAGAGGCAAATACCTTTAAAAAAAAAAAAAAAAAAAGGATAGGATAGAGGATGGTATAGAGGATAGGATAGAGGATAGGATAGGATAGAGGATAGGATAGGAAAGAGGATAGGATAGGATACGATAGAGGATAGGATAGATGATAGGATACGATAGAGGATCTGATAGAGGATAGGATAGGATACAGGATAGGATAGGATAGAGGATCGGATAGAGGATAGGATAGGATAGAGGATAGGATAGGATAGAGGATAGGATAAGTAATTGAATAGGATAGAGGATAGGATAAGGTAGAGGATAGTATAGGATAGAGGATAGGATAGAGGATCGGATAGGATAGGATAGAAGATAGGATAGGATAGAGGATAGGATAGGATAGAGGATAGGATAGGATAGAGGATAGAATAGGATAGAGGATAGGATAGGATAGAGGATAGGATAGGATAGGATAGGATAGGATAGAGGATAGGATAGGATAGAGGATATAATAGGATTGAGGAAAGGATAGGATAGAGGATAGGGTAGGATAGAGGATAGGATAGGATAGAGGATCGGATAGAGGATAGGATAGGATAGGATAGAGGATAGGATATAATAGAGGATAGGATCGGGTAGAGGATAGGATAGGATAGAGGATCGGATAGAGGATAGGATAGGATAGAGGATAGGATAGGATAGAGGATAGGATAGGATAGAGGATAGAATAGGATAGAGGATAGGATAGGATAGAGGATAGGATAGGATAGAGGATAGGATAGGATAGAGGATAGGATAGAATAGAGGATAGGATAGGGTAAAGGATAGGATTGCATAGATGACAGGATTGGATACGATAGAGGATAGGATAGGATAGGATAGAGGATAGGATAGAGGATAGGATAGAGGATAGGATAGAGGATATGATAGGATAGAGGATAGGATAGGATAGAGGATAGGATATAATAGAGGATTGGATAGGATAGAGGATAGGATAGGATAGAGGATCTAATAGAAGATAGGATAGGATAGAGGATAGGATAGGATAGAGTATAGGATAGGATAGAGGATAGGCTGGGTTAGAGGATAGGATAGGATAGAGGATAGGATAGGATAGAGGATAGGATATGATGGAGGATAGGATAGGATAGAGGATAGGATAGGATAGAGGATAGGATAGGATACAGGATAGGATAGGATAGAGGATAGGATATGATAGAGGATATGATAGGATACGATAGAGGATAGGATAGAGGATCGGATAGAGGATAGGATAGGATAGAGGATAGGATAGGATAGAGGATAGAGTAGGATAGAGGATAGGATAGGATAGAGGATAGGATTGGATAGAGGATCGGATAGAGGATCGGATAGAGGATAGGATAGGATAGAGGATAGGATAGGATAGAGGATCGGATAGAGGATAGGATAGGATAGAGGATAGGATAGGATAGAGGAAAGGATAGGATAGAGGATAGGATAGGTAATTGGATAGGATAGAGGATAGGATAAGGTAGAGGATAGGATAGCATAGAGGATAGGATAGGATAGAGGATAGGATAGGATAGAGGATAGGATAGGATAGAGGATAGGATAGGATAGAGGATGGTATAGAGGATAGGATAGAGGATAGGATAGGATAGAGGATGGTATAGAGGATAGGATAGAGGATAGGATAGGATAGAGGATAGGATAGGAAAGAGGATAGGATAGGATACGATAGAGGATAGGATAGATGATAGGATAGATGACTGGATAGGATAGAGGATCTGATAGAGGATACGATCGGACAGCGGATAGGATAGGATAGAGGATCGGATAGGTAATTGGATATGATAGGGGAGAGGATAAGGTAGAAGCTAGTATAGGATAGAGGATAGGATAGGATAGAGGATAGGATAGGATAAAGGATAGGATAGGATAGAGGATAGGATAGGATAGAGGATAGGATAGGATAGAGGATCGGATAGAGGATAGGATAGGATAGAGGATAGGATAGGATAGAGGATAGAGTAGGATAGAGGATAGGATAGGATAAAGGATAGGATTGGATAGAGGATCGGATAGAGGATAGAATAGGATAGAGGATAGGATAGGATAGAGGATAGTATAGGATAGAGGATAGGATAGAATAGAGGATAGGATAGGATAAAGGATAGGATCGGATAGAGGATAGGATAGGATAGGATAGAGGATAGGATAGGATAGGATAGAGGATAGGATAGGATCGGATGGAGGATAGGATAGGATAGAGGATAGGATAGGATAGAGGATAGGATTGGATAGAGGATCGGATGGAGGATAGGATAGGATAGAGGATAGGATAGGATAGAGGATCGTATAGGATAGAGGATAGGATAGAATAGAGGATAGGATAGAGGATAGGATACAGGATAGGATAGAGGATAGGATAGGATAGAGGATAGGATAGAGGATAGGATAGGATAGAGGATAGGAAAGGATAGAGGATAGGATGGGATAGAGGATAGGATAGGATAGAGGATAGGATAGGATAGGATAGAGGATAGGATAGGATAGAGGATAGGATAGAGGATAGGATAGAGGATAGGATAGGATAGAGGATAGGATAGGTAACTGGATAGGATAGAGGATAGGATAGGATAGAGGATAGGATAGGAAAGAGGGTAGGATAGGATAGAGGATAGGATAGGATAAAGGATAGGATAGGATAGAGGATAGTATAGGATAGAGGATAGAATAGGATAGATGATAGGATAGGATAGAGAATAGGATAGGGTAGAGAATAGGATAGGATAGAGGATAGGATAGAGGATAGGATAGGATAGTGGATAGGATAGAGGATAGGATAGGATAGAGGATAGGATAGAGGATAGGATAGGATAGTGGATAGGATAGAGGATAGGATAGGATAGAGGATAGGATAGGATAGAGGATAGGATAGAGGATAGGATAGGAAAGAGGGTAGGATAGGATAGAGGATAGGATGGGATAGAGGATAGGATAGGATAGAGGATAGGATAGGATAGAGGATAGGATAGAGGATAGGATAGGATAGAGGACAGGATAGAGGATCGGATAGAGGATAGGATAGGATAGAGGAAAGGATAGGATAGATGATCGGATAGATGATAGGATAGGATAGAGGATAGGATAGGATAGAGGTTAGGATAGGATAGAGGATAGAATAGGATAGAGGATAGGATAGAGGATAGGATAGGATAGTGGATAGGATAGAGGATAGGATAGGATAGAGGATAGGATAGAGGATAGGATAGGATAGAGGATAGGAAAGGATAGAGGATAGGATGGGATAGAGGATAGGATAGGATAGAGGGTAGGATAGGATAGAGGATAGGATAGGAAAGAGGGTAGGATAGGATAGAGGATAGGATGGGATAGAGGATAGGATAGGATAGAGGATAGGATAGGATAGAGGATAGGATAGGATAGAGGACAGGATAGAGGATCGGATAGAGGATAGGATAGGATAGAGGAAAGGATAGGATAGATGATCGGATAGATGATAGGATAGGATAGAGGGTAGGATAGGATAGAGGTTAGGATAGGATAGAGGATAGGATAGGATAGAGGATAGGATAGGATAGAGGATAGGATAGAGGATAGCATAGAGGACAGGATAGGATAGGGGATCGGATAGAGGATAGGATAGGACAGGATAGAGGATCGGATAGAGGATAGGATAGGATAGAGGATAGGCTGGGTTAGAGGATAGGATAGGATAGAGGATATGATAGGATAGAGGATAGGATATGATGGAGGATAGGATAGGATAGAGGATAGGATAGGATAGAGGATAGGATAGGATACAGGATAGGATAGGATAGAGGATAGGATATGATAGAGGATAGGATAGGATACGATAGAGGATAGGATAGAGGATCGGATAGAGGATAGGATAGGATAGAGGATAGGATAGGATAGAGGATAGAGTAGGATAGAGGATAGGATAGGATAGAGGATAGGATTGGATAGAGGATCGGATAGAGGATCGGATAGAGGATAGGATAGGATAGAGGATAGGATAGGATAGAGGATAGGATAGGATAGAGGATCGGATAGAGGATAGGATAGGATAGAGGATAGGATAGGATAGAGGATAGAGTAGGATAGAGGATAGGATAGGATAAAGGATAGGATTGGATAGAGGATAGAATAGGATAGAGGATAGGATAGGATAGAGGATAGTATAGGATAGAGGATAGGATAGAATAGAGGATAGGATAGGATAAAGGATAGGATAGGATAGAGGATAGGATAGGATAGGATAGAGGATAGGATAGGATAGGATAGAGGATAGGATAGGATCGGATGGAGGATAGGATAGGATAGAGGATAGGATAGGATAGAGGATAGGATTGGATAGAGGATCGGATGGAGGATAGGATAGGATAGAGGATAGGATAGGATAGAGGATCGTATAGGATAGTGGATAGGATAGAATAGAGGATAGGATAGGGTAAAGGATAGGATTGCATAGAGGACAGGATAGGTTACGATAGAGGATAGGATAGGATAGGATAGAGGATAGGATAGGATAGAGGATAGGATAGGATAGAGGATAGGATAGGATAGAGGATAGGATAGGATAGAGGATAGGATAGAGGATAGCATAGAGGATAGGATAGGATAGGGGATCGGATAGAGGATAGGATAGGATAGAGGATAGGATAGGACAGGATAGAGGATCGGATAGAGGATAGGATAGGATAGAGGATTTGATATAATAGAGGATTGGATAGGATAGAGGATAGGATAGGATAGAGGATCTAATAGAGGATAGGATAGGATAGAGGATAGGATAGGATAGAGTATAGGATAGGATAGAGGATAGGCTGGGTTAGAGGATAGGATAGGATAGAGGATAGGATAGGATAGAGGATAGGATATGATGGAGGATAGGATAGGATAGAGGATAGGATAGGATAGAGGATAGGATAGGATAGGATAGGATAGAGGGTAGGATAGGATAGAGGATATAATAGGATTGAGGAAAGGATAGGATAGAGGATAGGGTATGATAGAGGATAGGATAGGATAGAGGATATAATAGGATTGAGGAAAGGATAGGATAGAGGATAGGGTAGGATAGAGGATAGGATAGGATAGAGGATCGGATAGAGGATAGGATAGGATAGAGGATATAATAGGATTGAGGAAAGGATAGGATAGAGGATAGGGTATGATAGAGGATAGGATAGGATAGAGGATATAATAGGATTGAGGAAAGGATAGGATAGAGGATAGGGTAGGATAGAGGATAGGATAGGATAGAGGATCGGATAGAGGATAGGATAGGATAGCGGATCTGATAGAGGATACGATCGGATAGAGGTTAGGATAGGATAGAGGATCCGATAGGTAATTGGATAGGATAGGGGATAGGATAAGGTAGAGGCTAGTATAGGATAGAGGATCTGATAGAGGATAGGATAGGATGGAGGATAGGATAGGATAGAGGATAGGATGGGATAGAGGATAGGATAGGATAGAGGATAGGATAGGATAGAGGATAGGATAGAGGATAGGATAGGATAGAGGATAGGATAGGTAATTGGATAGGATAGAGGATAGGATAAGTTAGAGGATAGTATAGGATAGAGGATAGGATAGGATAGAGGATAGGATAGGATAAAGGATAGGATAGGATAGAGGATAGTATAGGATAGAGGATAGAATAGGATAGATGATAGGATAGGATAGAGAATATTATAGGGTAGAGAATAGGATAGGATAGAGGATAGGATAGAGGATAGGATAGGATAGTGGATAGGATAGAGGATAGGATAGGATAGAGGATAGGATAGAGGATAGGATAGGATAGAGGATAGGAAAGGATAGAGGATAGGATGGGATAGAGGATAGGATAGGATAGAGGATAGGATAGGATAGAGGATAGGATAGGATAGAGGATATAATAGGATTGAGGAAAGGATAGGATAGAGGATAGGGTAGGATAGAGGATAGGATAGAGGATATAATAGGATTGAGGAAAGGATAGGATAGAGGATAGGGTAGGATAGAGGATAGGATAGGATAGAGGATCGGATAGAGGATAGGATAGGATAGCGGATCTGATAGAGGATACGATCGGATAGAGGTTAGGATAGGATAGAGAATCCGATAGGTAATTGGATAGGATAGGGGATAGGATAAGGTAGAGGCTAGTATAGGGTAGAGGATCTGATAGAGGATAGGATAGGATGGAGGATAGGATAGGATAGAGGATAGGATAGGTAATTGGATAGGATAGAGGATAGGATAAGGTAGAGGATAGGGTAGGATAGAGGATAGGATAGGATAGAGGATATAATAGGATTGAGGAAAGGATAGGATAGAGGATAGAAGATAGGATAGGATAGAGGATAGGATAGGATAGAGGATAGGATAGGATAGAGGAAAGGATAGGATAGAGGATAGGATAGGTAATTGGATAGGATAGAGGATAGGATAAGGTAGAGGATAGGATAGCATAGAGGATAGGATAGGATAGAGGATAGGATAGGATAGAGGATAGGATAGGATAGAGGATAGGATAGGATAGAGGATAGGATAGGATAGAGGATGGTATAGAGGATAGGATAGAGGATAGGATAGGATAGAGGATAGGATAGGAAAGAGGATAGGATAGGATACGATAGAGGATAGGATAGATGATAGGATACGATAGAGGATCTGATAGAGGATACGATCGGATAGAGGATAGGATAGGATAGCGGATCTGATAGAGGATACGATCGGATAGAGGTTAGGATAGGATAGAGGATCCGATAGGTAATTGGATAGGATAGGGGATAGGATAAGGTAGAGGCTAGTATAGGATAGAGGATCTGATAGAGGATAGGATAGGATGGAGGATAGGATAGGATAGAGGATACGATAGGTAATTGGATAGTATAGAGGATAGGATAAGGTAGAGGATAGTATAGGATAGAGGATAGGATAGAGGATCGGATAGGATAGGTAATTGGATAGGATAGAGGATAGGATAAGGTAGAGGATAGTATAGGATAGAGGACAGGATAGAGGATCGGATAGGATAGGATAGAAGATAGGATAGGATAGAGGATAGGGTAGGTAATTGGATAGGATAGAGGATAGGATAAGTTAGAGGATAGTATAGGATAGAGGATAGGATAGGATAGAGGATAGGATAGGATAAAGGATAGGATAGGATAGAGGATAGTATAGGATAGAGGATAGAATAGGATAGATGATAGGATAGGATAGAGAATATTATAGGGTAGAGAATAGGATAGGATAGAGGATAGGATAGAGGATAGGATAGGATAGTGGATAGGATAGAGGATAGGATAGGATAGAGGATAGGATAGAGGATAGGATAGGATAGAGGATAGGAAAGGATAGAGGATAGGATGGGATAGAGGATAGGATAGGATAGAGGATAGGATAGGATAGGATAGAGGATAGGATAGGATAGAGGATATAATAGGATTGAGGAAAGGATAGGATAGAGGATAGTGTAGGATAGAGGATAGGATAGGATAGAGGATATAATAGGATTGAGGAAAGGATAGGATAGAGGATAGGGTAGGATAGAGGATAGGATAGGATAGAGGATCGGATAGAGGATAGGATAGGATAGCGGATCTGATAGAGGATACGATCGGATAGAGGTTAGGATAGGATAGAGGATCCGATAGGTAATTGGATAGGATAGGGGATAGGATAAGGTAGAGGCTAGTATAGGATAGAGGATCTGATAGAGGATAGGATAGGATGGAGGATAGGATAGGATAGAGGATAGGATAGGTAATTGGATAGGATAGAGGATAGGATAAGGTAGAGGATAGGGTAGGATAGAGGATAGGATAGGATAGAGGATATAATAGGATTGAGGAAAGGATAGGATAGAGGATAGAAGATAGGATAGGATAGAGGATAGGATAGGATAGAGGATAGGATAGGATAGAGGATAGGATAGGTTAGAGGATCGGATAGGATAGAGGATAGGATGGGATAGAGGATAGGATAGGATAGAGGATAAGTTAGGATAGAGGATAGGATAGGATACAGGATGGGATAGGATAGAGGATACGATAGGATGGTGGATAGGATAGGATACATGATTGGATAGGTTAGAGGATAGGATAGGATAGGACAGAGGATACGATAGGATAGAGGGTAGGAGAGGATAGAGGATAGGATAGGTTAGAGGATAGTATAGGATAGACAATAGGATAGGATATAGGACAGGATAGGATAGAGGATAGGATAGGATAGAGGATTGGATAGGATAGAGGATAGGATAGGATAGAGGATAGGATAGGATAGGGGATAGGGTATGATTGAGGATAGGATAGGATAGGGGATAGGATAGGATTGAGGATAGGGTAGGTTAGAGTATAGTATAGGATAGACAAGAGGATAGGATATAGGACAGGATAGGATAGAAGATAGGCTAGGATAGAAGATTGGATAGGATAGAGGATAGGATAGGATACAGCATAGGATAGAGGATAGAATAGAGGATTGGATAGGATAGAAGATATTATAGGATAGCCGATAGGATAGGATAGACGATAGGATAGGATAGAGGATACGATAGGATTGAGGATAGGATAGCATAGAGGATAGAATAGGACAGAGGATAGGATAAGATAGATGATAGGATAGGACAGAGGATAGGATGAGATAGAGGATAGGATAGGATAGAGGATAGGATAGGATAGAGGATGGGATAGGATCGAGGATAGGATAGGATAGGGGATAGGGTAAGATTGAGGATAGGATAGGATAGAGAATAGGATAGGATAGAGGATCCGATAGGTAATTGGATAGGATAGGGGATAGGATAAGGTAGAGGCTAGTATAGGGTAGAGGATCTGATAGAGGATAGGATAGGATGGAGGATAGGATAGGATAGAGGATAGGATAGGTAATTGGATAGGATAGAGGATAGGATAAGGTAGAGGATAGGGTAGGATAGAGGATAGGATAGGATAGAGGATATAATAGGATTGAGGAAAGGATAGGATAGAGGATAGAAGATAGGATAGGATAGAGGATAGGATAGGATAGAGGATAGGATAGGATAGAGGAAAGGATAGGATAGAGGATAGGATAGGTAATTGGATAGGATAGAGGATAGGATAAGGTAGAGGATAGGATAGCATAGAGGATAGGATAGGATAGAGGATAGGATAGGATAGAGGATAGGATAGGATAGAGGATAGGATAGGATAGAGGATAGGATAGGATAGAGGATAGGATAGGATAGAGGATGGTATAGAGGATAGGATAGAGGATAGGATAGGATAGAGGATAGGATAGGAAAGAGGATAGGATAGGATACGATAGAGGATAGGATAGATGATAGGATACGATAGAGGATCTGATAGAGGATACGATCGGATAGAGGATAGGATAGGATAGCGGATCTGATAGAGGATACGATCGGATAGAGGTTAGGATAGGATAGAGGATCCGATAGGTAATTGGATAGGATAGGGGATAGGATAAGGTAGAGGCTAGTATAGGATAGAGGATCTGATAGAGGATAGGATAGGATGGAGGATAGGATAGGATAGAGGATACGATAGGTAATTGGATAGGATAGAGGATAGGATAAGGTAGAGGATAGTATAGGATAGAGGATAGGATAGAGGATCGGATAGGATAGGTAATTGGATAGGATAGAGGATAGGATAAGGTAGAGGATAGTATAGGATAGAGGACAGGATAGAGGATCGGATAGGATAGGATAGAAGATAGGATAGGATAGAGGATAGGGTAGGTAATTGGATAGGATAGAGGATAGGATAAGTTAGAGGATAGTATAGGATAGAGGATAGGATAGGATAGAGGATAGGATAGGATAAAGGATAGGATAGGATAGAGGATAGTATAGGATAGAGGATAGAATAGGATAGATGATAGGATAGGATAGAGAATATTATAGGGTAGAGAATAGGATAGGATAGAGGATAGGATAGAGGATAGGATAGGATAGTGGATAGGATAGAGGATAGGATAGAGGATAGGATAGGATAGAGGATAGGATAGAGGATAGGATAGGATAGAGGATAGGAAAGGATAGAGGATAGGATGGGATAGAGGATAGGATAGGATAGAGGATAGGATAGGATAGGATAGAGGATAGGATAGGATAGAGGATATAATAGGATTGAGGAAAGGATAGGATAGAGGATAGGGTAGGATAGAGGATAGGATAGGATAGAGGATATAATAGGATTGAGGAAAGGATAGGATAGAGGATAGGGTAGGATAGAGGATAGGATAGGATAGAGGATCGGATAGAGGATAGGATAGGATAGCGGATCTGATAGAGGATACGATCGGATAGAGGTTAGGATAGGATAGAGGATCCGATAGGTAATTGGATAGGATAGGGGATAGGATAAGGTAGAGGCTAGTATAGGATAGAGGATCTGATAGAGGATAGGATAGGATGGAGGATAGGATAGGATAGAGGATAGGATAGGTAATTGGATAGGATAGAGGATAGGATAAGGTAGAGGATAGGGTAGGATAGAGGATAGGATAGGATAGAGGATATAATAGGATTGAGGAAAGGATAGGATAGAGGATAGAAGATAGGATAGGATAGAGGATAGGATAGGATAGAGGATAGGATAGGATAGAGGATAGGATAGGTTAGAGGATCGGATAGGATAGAGGATAGGATGGGATAGAGGATAGGATAGGATAGAGGATAAGTTAGGATAGAGGATAGGATAGGATACAGGATGGGATAGGATAGAGGATACGATAGGATGGTGGATAGGATAGGATACATGATTGGATAGGTTAGAGGATAGGATAGGATAGGACAGAGGATACGATAGGATAGAGGGTAGGAGAGGATAGAGGATAGGATAGGTTAGAGGATAGTATAGGATAGACAATAGGATAGGATATAGGACAGGATAGGATAGAGGATAGGATAGGATAGAGGATTGGATAGGATAGAGGATAGGATAGGATAGAGGATAGGATAGGATAGGGGATAGGGTATGATTGAGGATAGGATAGGATAGGGGATAGGATAGGATTGAGGATAGGGTAGGTTAGAGTATAGTATAGGATAGACAAGAGGATAGGATATAGGACAGGATAGGATAGAAGATAGGCTAGGATAGAAGATTGGATAGGATAGAGGATAGGATAGGATAGAGCATAGGATAGAGGATAGAATAGAGGATTGGATAGGATAGAAGATATTATAGGATAGCCGATAGGATAGGATAGACGATAGGATAGGATAGAGGATACGATAGGATTGAGGATAGGATAGCATAGAGGATAGAATAGGACAGAGGATAGGATAAGATAGATGATAGGATAGGACAGAGGATAGGATGAGATAGAGGATAGGATAGGATAGAGGATAGGATAGGATAGAGGATGGGATAGGATCGAGGATAGGATAGGATAGGGGATAGGGTAAGATTGAGGATAGGATAGGATAGAGAATAGGATAGGATAGAGGATAGGTTAGGACAGAGGATACGATAGGATAGAGTATAGGATAGGATAGAGGATATTATACGATAGAGGATTGGATAGAATAGATAATATTACAGGATAGAGGATAGGATAGGATAGAGCATAGGATAGAGGATAGAATAGAGGATTGGATAGGATAGAGGATGTTATAGGATAGACGACAGGATAGGATAGAGGATACGATAGGATTGAGGATAGGATAGGATAGAGGATACAGGATACAGGATAGGATAGGATAGAGGATAGGATAGGTTAGAGGATAGTATAGGATAGACAATAGGATAGGATAGAGTACAGGATAGGATAGAGGATAGGATAGGATAGAGGATTGGATAGGATAGACGATAGGATGGGATAGAGGATAGGATAGTAAAGGGGATAGAGGATATGATAGGATAGAGGATAGGATAGGATAGAGGATAGAGGATAGGATAGGATAGAGGATAGGATAGGATAGAGGATAGGATAAGATAGAGGATAGGATAGGATAGAGGATACGATAGTGAATTGGATAGGATATAGGATAGTATAGGATAGAGAATAGGATAGGATAGAGGACACGATAGGATAGAGGATAGGATAAAGGATAGGATAGGATAGAGGATATTATAAGATAGACGATAGGATAGGATAGAGGATACGATAGGGTTGAGGATAGGATAGGATAGAGGATAAGATAGGATAGAGGATAGGATAGGATACAGGATGGGATAGGATAGAGGATAGTATAGGATAGACAATAGGATAGAGGAGAGGATAGGATAGGACAGAGGATAGGATAGGATAGAGGATAGGGTAGGATAGGTTAGATAATAGTATAGGATAGACAATAGGATAGGATATAGGACAGGATAGGCTAGAGGATAGGATATTATAGATGATTGGATGGGATGGAGGATAGGATAGGATAGAGGATAGGATAGGATAGGGGATACTGTAGGATTGAGGATATTATACGATAGAGGATTGGATAGAATAGAGGATATTATAGGATAAAGGATAGGATAGGATGGAGCATAGGATAGAGGATAAATGCAGGATTGGATAGGATAGAAGATATTATAGGATAGACGATAGAATAGGATAGACGATAGGATAGGATAGACGATAGGATTGGATAGAGGATACGATAGGATTGAGCATAGGGTAGCATAGAGGATAGGATAGGATAGAGGATAAGATAGGAAAGAGGATAGAATAGGATACAGGATGGGATAAGATAGAGGATAGGATAGGATAGAGGAAAGGATAGGATACAGGATAGGATAGAGGATAGGATAGAGGATAGGATAGAGGATAGGATAGGATAGAGGATAGGATAGGATAGAGGATAGGATAGGAAAGAGGATAGGATAGGATACGATAGAGGATAGGATAGATGATATGATAGGATAGAGGATCTGATAGAGGATACGATCGGATATTGGATAGGATAGGATAGAGGATCGGATAGGTAATTGGATAGGATAGGGGAGAGGATAAGGTAGAGGCTAGTATAGGATAGAGGATCTGATAGAGGATAGGATAGGATGGAGGATAGGATAGGATCGAGGATAGGATAGGTAATTGGATAGGATAGAGGATAGGATAAGGTAGAGGATAGTATAGGATAGAGGATAGGATAGAGGATCGGATAGGATAGGATAGAGGATAGGATAGAGGATCGGATAGAGGATAGGATAGGATAGAGGAAAGGATAGTTTAGAGGATAGGATAGGTAATTGGATAGGATAGAGGATAGGATAAGTTAGAGGATAGTATAGGATAGAGGATAGGATAGGATAGAGGATAGGATAGGATAAAAGATAGGATAGGATAGAGGATAGGATAGGATAGATGATATTATAGGATAGAGGATAGGATATGATAGAGTAAAAGATATTATAGAGGATAGGATAGGATAGAGGATCGGATAGAGGATAGGATATGATAGAGGATGGTATAGAGGATAGGATAGAGGATAGGATAGGATGGAGGATAGGATAGGAAAGAGGATAGGATAGGATACGATAGAGGATAGGATAGGATAGAGGAAAGGATAGGATAGAGGATAGGATAGGTAATTGGATAGGATAGAGGATAGGATAAGTTAGAGGATAGTATAGGATAGAGGATAGGATAGGATAGAGGATAGGATAGGATAAAGGATAGGATAGGATAGAGGATAGGATAGGATAGAGGATAGGATAGAGGATAGCATAGAGGACAGGATAGGATAGGGGATCGGATAGAGGATAGGATAGGATAGAGGATAGGATAGGACAGGATAGAGGATAGGATAGAGGATAGGATAGGATAGAGGATAGGATATGATGGAGGATAGGATAGGATAGAGGATAGGATAGGATAGAGGATAGGATAGGATAGAGGATAGGATAGGATACAGGATAGGATAGGATAGAGGATAGGATATGATAGAGGATAGGATAGGATACGATAGAGGATAGGATAGAGGATCGGATAGAGGATAGGATAGGATAGAGGATAGGATAGGATAGAGGATAGAGTAGGATAGAGGATAGGATAGGATAGAGGATAGGATTGGATAGAGGATCGGATAGAGGATAGGATAGGATAGAGGATAGGATAGGATAGAGGATAGGAAAGGATAGAGGATAGGATGGGATAGAGGATAGGATAGGATAGAGGATAGGATAGGATTGGATAGAGGATAGGATAGGGGATTGGATAGAGTAGAGGATAGGATAGGATAGGGGATGGGATAGTATAGAGGATACGATGCGATAGAGGATTGGATAGGATAGAGGGTATTATATAGTAGAAGATAGGATAGGATAGATGATAGGATAGAGGATAGGATAGAGGATTGGATATGATAGAGGATTGGATAGGATAGAGGATTGGATAGGATACAGGATGGGATAGGATAGAGGATGGGATAGGATAGAGGATAAAATAGGTTAGAGGATAGTATAGGATAGAGAATAGGATAGTATAGGATAGTTGATAGGATAGGACAGAGGATACGATAGCATAGAGGATAGTATAGGATAGGGGATAGGATAGGATTGAGGATAGGATAGGATAGAGGATAGGATAGAGGATAGGATGGAGGATTGGATAGGACAGAGGATTGGATAGGATAGAGGATTGGATAGGATACAGGATAGGATTGAGGATGGGATAGGATAGAGGATAGGATAGGGGATAGGATAGAGGATATTATAGAATAGAGGATTGGATAGGATAGAGGATAGGATAGGATAGATGATAGGATAGGATAAAGGATTGGATAGAATAGAGGATATTATAAGATAGAGGATAGGATAGGATAGAGGATATTATAGTATAGACGATAGCATAGGATAGAGGATTGGATAGAATAGAGGATATTATAGGATAGAGGATAGGATAGGATAGAGGATATTATAGGATAGACGATAGGATAGGATAGAGGATGGGATTGGATAGAGGGTACGATAGAATAGAGGATAGGATAGGATAGAGGATATTATAGAATAGAGGATTGGATAGGATAGACGATTGGATAGAATAGAGGATAGGATAGGATTCGATAGAGGATAGGATAGGATAGAGGATAGAGGATAGAGGATAGGACAGGATAGAGGATAGGATAGGGTAGAGGATAGGATAGGATTGAGGATAGGATAGGATAGAAGATAGGATAGGAAATTGGATAGGATACAGGAGAGGATTGGATAGAGGATAGGACAGGATAGAGGATAGGATAGGGGATTGGATAGGATACAGGATAGGATGGGATAGAGGATATTATAGGATAGAGGATAGGATAGGATAAAGGATAAGATAGGATAGAGGATAGGATAGGATAGGGGATAGGATAGGATAGGGGATAGGATAGGGGATAGGATAGGGGATAGGATAGGATAGAGGATAGGATAGGATAGAGGATAGGATAGTATAGGGGATAGGATAGGATTGAGGATAGGATAGGATAGAGGATAGGATAGAATAGAGGATATTATAGGATAGATGATAGGATAGGATAGAGGATAGAATAGAGGATTTTATAGTAAATAGGATAGGATAGGATAGAGGACATTATAGGATAGACGATAGGATAGGATAGAGGATATTATAGGATAGACGATAGGATAGGATAGCGGATGGGATAGGATAGAGAATACGATAGGATAGAGGATCGGATAGGATAGAGGATAGGATAGGGTAGAGGATAGGATAGGATTGAGGATAGTTTAGGATAGAGCATAGGATAGGATAGAGGATACGACATGATACAGGATAGGATAGGATAGAGGAAAGGATAGGAAAGTGGATAGGATAGGATGGATGATAGGATAGAGGATAGGATAGAGGATCGGATAGAGGATAGGATAGGATAGAGGATAGGATAGAGGATAGGATAGGACACCATAGAGGATAGGATAGATGATGGGATAGGATAGAGGATAGGATAGAGGATAGGATAGGATAGAGGATCGGATAGAGGATAGGATAGGATAGAGGATAGGATAGGATAGACAATAGTATAGGATATAGGACAGGATAGGATAGAGGATAGGATAGGATAGAGGATTGGATAGGATAGAGGATAGAGGATAGATGATAGGACAGGATAGAGGATAGGATATTATAGAAGATACGATAGGATAGAGGATAGGATACGATAGAGGATGGGATACGATAGAGGATACGATAGGATAGCTGATAGGATAGGATAGAAGATATTATAGGATAGACGATAGGATAGGATAGAGGATAGGATAGGATAGAGGATACGATAGGATAGAGGATAGGATAGGATAGAGGATGGGATAGGATAGAGGATACGATGGAATAGAGGATAGGATAGCATAGAGGATATTATAGAATGGAGGATTGGATAGGATAGACGATTGGATAGAATAGAGGATAGGATAGGATTGGATAGAGGATAGGATAGGATAGGGGATAGAGGATAGAGGATAGGACAGGATACAGGATAGGATAGAGGATATTATAGGATACAGGATACGATAGAGGATGGGATAGGATAGAGGATACAGGATACAGGATAGGATAGGATAGAGGATAGGATAGAATAGAGGATAGGATCGGATAGAGGATACGATACGATTGATGATAGGATAGGATAGAGGATAAGATAGGTTAGAGGATAGGATAGGATACAGGATGGGATAGGATAGAGGATACGATAGGATAGAGGATAGGATAGTATAGAAAATAGGATAGGACAGAGGATAGGATAGGATAGATAATAGGATAGAGGATACGATAGAGGATTGCATAGGATAGAGGATATTATATAATTGAAGATAGGATAGGATAGAGGACAGGATAGGGTAGAGGACAGGATAGGATAGAGAATAGGATAGTATAGAAAATAGGATAGGACAGAGGATAGGATAGGATAGAGGATAGGATAGGATAGAGGATAGGATACGATAGAGGATTGGATAGGATAGAGGATATTATATAATTGAAGATAGGATAGTATAGGGGATAGGATAGGATAGAGGACAGAATAGGATAGAGGATAGGATAGAGGATAGGATAGGGTAGAGGATATTATAGGATAGACGATAGGACAGGATAGAGGATAGGATAGGGTAGAGGATAGGATAGGATAGAGGATAGGATAGTATAGAAAATAGGATAGGACAGAGGATAGGATAGGATAGAGGATAGGATAGAGGATACGATAGAGGATTGGATAGGATAGAGGATATTATATAATTGAAGATAGGATATGATAGAGGATAGGATAGGATAGAGGACAGGATAGGATAGAGGACAGGATAGGATAGAGGATAGTATAGGATAGAGTATAGGATAGGATAGAGGACAGGGTAGGATAGAGGATAGTATAGGATAGACTATAAGATAGGATAGAGGACAGGATAGGGTAGAGGATAGGATAGGATAGAGGATAGGATAGGATAGAGGATAGGATAGGATAGAGGACAGGATAGGGTAGAGGACAGGATAGGATAGAGAATAGGATAGTATAGAAAATAGGATAGGACAGAGGATAGGATAGGATAGAGGATAGGATAGGATAGAGGATAGGATACGATAGAGGATTGGATAGGATAGAGGATATTATATAATTGAAGATAGGATAGGATAGAGGATAGGATAGGATAGAGGACAGAATAGGATAGAGGATAGGATAGAGGATAGGATAGAGTATCGGATAGAGGATAGGATAGGATAGAGGACAGGATAGGATAGAGGACAGGATAGGATAGAGGATAGTATAGGATAGACTATAAGATAGGATAGAGGACAGGATAGGGTAGAGGATAGGATAGGATAGAGGATAGGATAGGATAGAGGATAGGATAGGATAGAGGATATTATAGGATAGACGATAGGATAGGATAGCGGATGGGATAGGATAGAGGATACGATAGGATAGAGGATCGGATAGGATAGAGGATAGGATAGGGTAGAGGATAGGATAGGATTGAGGATAGTTTAGGATAGAGCATAGGATAGGATAGAGGATACGACATGATACAGGATAGGATAGGATAGAGGATAGGATAGGATAGAGGATAGGATAGGATAGAGGATAGGATAGAGGATAGGATAGAGGATAGGATAGAGGATGGATAGGATAGGGGATATTATAGGATAGACGATACGATAGGATAGAGGATGGGATAGGATGGAGGATACAATAGGATAGAGGACAGGATAGGATAGAGGATAGGATAGGGTAGAGGATAGTATAGGTTTGAGGATAGGATAGGATAGAGGATAGGATAGGATAGAGGATAGGATAGGATTGAGGATAGGATAGGATAGAGGATAGGATAAGGGGTTGGATAGGATACAGGATAGGATAGGATAGAGTATATGATAGGGGATTGGGTAGGATAGAGGATAGGATAGGATAGAAGATATTATATGATAGAGGGTAGGATAGGATAGAGGACAGGATAGGATAGAGGATAGGATAGGGTAGAGGATATTATATGATAGAGGGTAGGATAGGATAGAGGACAGGATAGGATAGAGGATAGGATAGGGTAGAGGATAGTATAGGTTTGAGGATAGGATAGGATAGAGTATAGGATAGGATAGAGGATAGGATAGAGGATAGGATAGAGGATCGGATAGAGGATAGGATAGGATAGAGGACAGGATAGGATAGAGGACAGGATAGGATAGAGGATAGTATAGGATAGAGTATAGGATAGGATAGAGGACCGGGTAGGATAGAGGATAGTATAGGATAGACTATAAGATAGGATAGAGGACAGGATAGGGTAGAGGATAGGATAGGATAGAGGATAGGATAGGATAGAGGATAGGATAGGATAGAGGACAGGATAGGGTAGAGGACAGGATAGGATAGAGAATAGGATCGTATAGAAAATAGGATAGGACAGAGGATAGGATAGGATAGAGGATAGGATAGGATAGAGGATAGGATACGATAGAGGATTGGATAGGATAGAGGATATTATATAATTGAAGATAGGATAGTATAGGGGATAGGATAGGATAGAGGACAGAATAGGATAGAGGATAGGATAGAGGATAGGATAGGGTAGAGGATATTATAGGATAGACGATAGGACAGGATAGAGGATAGGATAGGGTAGAGGATAGGATAGGATAGAGGATAGGATAGTATAGAAAATAGGATAGGACAGAGGATAGGATAGGATAGAGGATAGGATAGAGGATACGATAGAGGATTGGATAGGATAGAGGATATTATATAATTGAAGATAGGATATGATAGAGGATAGGATAGGATAGAGGACAGGATAGGATAGAGGACAGGATAGGATAGAGGATAGTATAGGATAGAGTATAGGATAGGATAGAGGACAGGGTAGGATAGAGGATAGTATAGGATAGACTATAAGATATGATAGAGGACAGGATAGGGTAGAGGATAGGATAGGATAGAGGATAGGATAGGATAGAGGATAGGATAGGATAGAGGACAGGATAGGGTAGAGGACAGGATAGGATAGAGAATAGGATAGTATAGAAAATAGGATAGGACAGAGGATAGGATAGGATAGAGGATAGGATAGGATAGAGGATAGGATACGATAGAGGATTGGATAGGATAGAGGATATTATATAATTGAAGATAGGATAGGATAGAGGATAGGATAGGATAGAGGACAGAATAGGATAGAGGATAGGATAGAGGATAGGATAGGGTGGAGGATATTATAGGATAGACGATAGGACAGGATAGAGTATAGGATAGGGTAGAGGATAGGATAGGATTGAGGATAGGATAGGATAGAGGATAGGATAGGAAATTGGATAGGATACAGGAGAGGATTGGATAGAGGATAGGACAGGATAGAGGATAGGATAGGGGATTGGATAGGATACAGGATAGGATGGGATAGAGGATATTATAGGATAGAGGATAGGATAGGATAAAGGATAAGATAGGATAGAGGATAGGATAGGATAGGGGATAGGATAGGATAGGGGATAGGATAGGATAGAGGATAGGATAGGATAGTGGATAGGATAGTATAGGGGATAGGATAGGATTGAGGATAGGATAGGATAGAGGATAGGATAGAATAGAGGATATTATAGGATAGATGATAGGATAGGATAGAGGATAGAATAGAGGATTTTATAGTAAATAGGATAGGATAGGATAGAGGACATTATAGGATAGACGATAGGATAGGATAGAGGATATTATAGGATAGACGATAGGATAGGATAGCGGATGGGATAGGATAGAGGATACGATAGGATAGAGGATCGGATAGGATAGAGGATAGGATAGGGTAGAGGATAGGATAGGATTGAGGATAGTTTAGGATAGAGCATAGGATAGGATAGAGGATACGACATGATACAGGATAGGATAGGATAGAGGATAGGATAGGGTAGAGGATAGGATAGGATTGAGGATAGGATAGGATAGTGGATAGGATAGGGGGTTGGATAGGATACAGGATAGGATAGGATAGAGTATATGATAGGGGATTGGGTAGGATAGAGGATAGGATAGGATAGAAGATATTATAGGATAGAGGGTAGGATAGGATAGAGGACAGGATAGGATAGAGGATAGGATAGGGTAGAGGATAGTATAGGTTTGAGGATAGGATAGGATAGAGTATAGGATAGGATAGAGGATAGGATAGAGGATAGGATAGAGGATCGGATAGAGGATAGGATAGAGAATAGGAAAGCATAGATGATATTATAGGGTAGAGGATAGGATATGATAGAGAATACGATATTATAGAGGATAGGATACGATATTATAGGCGATATGATAGGATAGAGGACAGGATAGGATAGAGGAAAGGATAGGAAAGTGGATAGGATAGGATGGATGATAGGATAGAGGATAGGATAGAGGATCGGATAGAGGATAGGATAGGATAGAGGATAGGATAGGATAGAGGAAAGGATAGGATAGAGGATAGGATAGGTAATTGGATACGATAGAGGATAGGATACGATAGAGGAAAGGATAGGATAGAGGATAGGATAGAGGATAGGATAGAGGATAGGATAGGATACGATAGAGGATAGGATAGATGATGGGATAGGATAGAGGATAGGATAGAGGATAGGATAGGATAGAGGATCGGATAGAGGATAGGATAGGATAGAGGATAGGATAGGAAACGATAGAGGATAGGATATATGATAGGATAGGATCGAGGATCTGATAGAGGATAGGATAGGATAGAGGATGGTATAGAGGATAGGATAGAGGATAGGATAGGATAGAGGATAGGATAGGATAGAGGATAGGATAGGATAGGATAGAGGATATGATAGAATAGAGGATAGGATAGGATAGAGGATCGGGTAGAGGATAGGATAGGATAGAGGATAGGATAGGATAGAGGAAAGGATAGGATAGAGGATAGGATAGAGGATAGGATAGAGGATAGGATAGAGGATAGGATAGGATACGATAGAGGATAGAATAGGATAGAGGATAGGATGGGATACGATAGAGGATAGGATAGATGATAGGATAGGATAGAGGATATGATAGAGGATAGGATAGGATAGAGGATGGGATAGGATAGAGGATCGGGTAGACGATAGGATAGGATAGAGGATAGGATAGGATAGAGGATAGGATAGGATAGAGGATGGTATAGAGGATAGGATAGAGGATAGGATAGGATAGAGGATAGGATAGGATAGAGGATAGGATAGGATAGGATAGAGGATATGATAGAATAGAGGATAGGATAGGATAGAGGATCGGGTAGAGGATAGGATAGGATAGAGGATAGGATAGGATAGAGGAAAGGATAGGATAGAGGATAGGATAGAGGATAGGATAGAGGATAGGATAGAGGATAGGATAGGATACGATAGAGGATAGAATAGGATAGAGGATAGGATGGGATACGATAGAGGATAGGATAGATGATAGGATAGGATAGAGGATATGATAGAGGATAGGATAGGATAGAGGATGGGATAGGATAGAGGATCGGGTAGACGATAGGATAGGATAGAGGATAGGATAGGATAGAGGAAAGGATAGGATAGAGGATAGGATATGTAATTGGGTAGGATAGAGGATAGGATAGGATACAGGATGGGATAGGATAGAGGATACGATAGGATGGTGGATAGGATAGGATACAGGATTGGATAGGTTAGAGGATAGGATAGGATAGGACAGAGGATACGATAGGATAGACGGTAGGAGATAATAGAGGATAGGATAGGTTAGAGGATAGTATAGGATAGACAATAGTATAGGATATAGGACAGGATAGGATAGAGGATAGGATAGGATAGAGGATTGGATAGGATAGAGGATAGGATAGGATAGAGGATAGGATAGGATAGGGGATAGGATATGATTGAGGATAGGATAGGATAGGGGATAGGATAGGATTGAGGATAGGGTAGGTTAGAGGATAGTATAGGATAGACAAGAGGATAGGATATAGGACAGGATAGGATAGAAGATAGGATAGGATAGAGGATTGGATAGGATAGAGGATAGGATAGGATAGAGGATGGGATAGGATAGCGGATAGGGTAGGATTGAGGATAGGATAGGATAGGGGATAGGATAGGATAGAGGGTAGGATAGGATAGAGGATACAGGATACAGGATAGGATAGGATAGAGGATAGGATAGAATAGAGGATAGGATCGGATAGAGGATACGATACGATTGATGATAGGATAGGATAGAGGATAAGATAGGTTAGAGGATAGGATAGGATACAGGATGGGATAGGATAGAGGATACGATAGGATAGAGGATAGGATAGTATAGAAAATAGGATAGGACAGAGGATAGGATAGGATAGAGGATAGGACAGAGGATACGATAGAGGATTGGATAGGATAGAGGATATTATATAATTGAAGATAGGATAGGATAGAGGATAGGATAGGATAGAGGACGGGATAGGATAGAGGACAGGGTAGGATAGAGGATAGTATAGGATAGACTATAGGATAGGATAGAGAACAGGATAGGGTAGAGGATAGGATAGGATAGAGGATAGGATAGGATAGAGGATAGGATAGGATAGAGGACAGGATAGGGTAGAGGACAGGATAGGATAGAGAATAGGATAGTATAGAAAATAGGATAGGACAGAGGATAGGATAGGATAGAGGATAGGATAGGATAGAGGATAGGATAGGATAGAGGATAGGATACGATAGAGGATTGGATAGGATAGAGGATATTATATAATTGAAGATAGGATAGTATAGGGGATAGGATAGGATAGAGGACAGAATAGGATAGAGGATAGGATAGAGGATAGGATAGGGTAGAGGATATTATAGGATAGACGATAGGACAGGATAGAGGATAGGATAGTATAGGGAATAGGATAGGATAGAGGACAGAATAGGATAGAGGATAGGATAGAGGATAGGATAGGGTAGAGGATATTATAGGATAGACGATAGGACAGGATAGAGGATAGGATAGGGTAGAGGATAGGATAGGATAGAGGATAGGATAGTATAGAAAATAGGATAGGACAGAGGATAGGATAGGATAGAGGATAGGATAGAGGATAGGATAGGATAGAAGATATTATATGATAGAGGGTAGGATAGGATAGAGGACAGGATAGGATAGAGGATAGGATAGGGTAGAGGATATTATATGATAGAGGGTAGGATAGGATAGAGGACAGGATAGGATAGAGGATAGGATAGGGTAGAGGATAGTATAGGTTTGAGGATAGGATAGGATAGAGTATAGGATAGGATAGAGGATAGGATAGAGGATAGGATAGAGGATCGGATAGAGGATAGGATAGGATAGAGGACAGGATAGGATAGAGGACAGGATAGGATAGAGGATAGTATAGGATAGAGTATAGGATAGGATAGAGGACCGGGTAGGATAGAGGATAGTATAGGATAGACTATAAGATAGGATAGAGGACAGGATAGGGTAGAGGATAGGATAGGATAGAGGATAGGATAGGATAGAGGATAGGATAGGATAGAGGACAGGATAGGGTAGAGGACAGGATAGGATAGAGAATAGGATCGTATAGAAAATAGGATAGGACAGAGGATAGGATAGGATAGAGGATAGGATAGGATAGAGGATAGGATACGATAGAGGATTGGATAGGATAGAGGATATTATATAATTGAAGATAGGATAGTATAGGGGATAGGATAGGATAGAGGACAGAATAGGATAGAGGATAGGATAGAGGATAGGATAGGGTAGAGGATATTATAGGATAGACGATAGGACAGGATAGAGGATAGGATAGGGTAGAGGATAGGATAGGATAGAGGATAGGATAGTATAGAAAATAGGATAGGACAGAGGATAGGATAGGATAGAGGATAGGATAGAGGATACGATAGAGGATTGGATAGGATAGAGGATATTATATAATTGAAGATAGGATATGATAGAGGATAGGATAGGATAGAGGACAGGATAGGATAGAGGACAGGATAGGATAGAGGATAGTATAGGATAGAGTATAGGATAGGATAGAGGACAGGGTAGGATAGAGGATAGTATAGGATAGACTATAAGATATGATAGAGGACAGGATAGGGTAGAGGATAGGATAGGATAGAGGATAGGATAGGATAGAGGATAGGATAGGATAGAGGACAGGATAGGGTAGAGGACAGGATAGGATAGAGAATAGGATAGTATAGAAAATAGGATAGGACAGAGGATAGGATAGGATAGAGGGATAGGATAGGATAGAGGATAGGATACGATAGAGGATTGGATAGGATAGAGGATATTATATAATTGAAGATAGGATAGGATAGAGGATAGGATAGGATAGAGGACAGAATAGGATAGAGGATAGGATAGAGGATAGGATAGGGTGGAGGATATTATAGGATAGACGATAGGACAGGATAGAGTATAGGATAGGGTAGAGGATAGGATAGGATTGAGGATAGGATAGGATAGAGGATAGGATAGGAAATTGGATAGGATACAGGAGAGGATTGGATAGAGGATAGGACAGGATAGAGGATAGGATAGGGGATTGGATAGGATACAGGATAGGATGGGATAGAGGATATTATAGGATAGAGGATAGGATAGGATAAAGGATAAGATAGGATAGAGGATAGGATAGGATAGGGGATAGGATAGGATAGGGGATAGGATAGGATAGAGGATAGGATAGGATAGTGGATAGGATAGTATAGGGGATAGGATAGGATTGAGGATAGGATAGGATAGAGGATAGGATAGAATAGAGGATATTATAGGATAGATGATAGGATAGGATAGAGGATAGAATAGAGGATTTTATAGTAAATAGGATAGGATAGGATAGAGGACATTATAGGATAGACGATAGGATAGGATAGAGGATATTATAGGATAGACGATAGGATAGGATAGCGGATGGGATAGGATAGAGGATACGATAGGATAGAGGATCGGATAGGATAGAGGATAGGATAGGGTAGAGGATAGGATAGGATTGAGGATAGTTTAGGATAGAGCATAGGATAGGATAGAGGATACGACATGATACAGGATAGGATAGGATAGAGGATAGGATAGGGTAGAGGATAGGATAGGATTGAGGATAGGATAGGATAGTGGATAGGATAGGGGGTTGGATAGGATACAGGATAGGATAGGATAGAGTATATGATAGGGGATTGGGTAGGATAGAGGATAGGATAGGATAGAAGATATTATAGGATAGAGGGTAGGATAGGATAGAGGACAGGATAGGATAGAGGATAGGATAGGGTAGAGGATAGTATAGGTTTGAGGATAGGATAGGATAGAGTATAGGATAGGATAGAGGATAGGATAGAGGATAGGATAGAGGATCGGATAGAGGATAGGATAGAGAATAGGAAAGCATAGATGATATTATAGGGTAGAGGATAGGATATGATAGAGAATACGATATTATAGAGGATAGGATACGATATTATAGGCGATATGATAGGATAGAGGACAGGATAGGATAGAGGAAAGGATAGGAAAGTGGATAGGATAGGATGGATGATAGGATAGAGGATAGGATAGAGGATCGGATAGAGGATAGGATAGGATAGAGGATAGGATAGGATAGAGGAAAGGATAGGATAGAGGATAGGATAGGTAATTGGATACGATAGAGGATAGGATACGATAGAGGAAAGGATAGGATAGAGGATAGGATAGAGGATAGGATAGAGGATAGGATAGGATACGATAGAGGATAGGATAGATGATGGGATAGGATAGAGGATAGGATAGAGGATAGGATAGGATAGAGGATCGGATAGAGGATAGGATAGGATAGAGGATAGGATAGGAAACGATAGAGGATAGGATATATGATAGGATAGGATCGAGGATCTGATAGAGGATAGGATAGGATAGAGGATGGTATAGAGGATAGGATAGAGGATAGGATAGGATAGAGGATAGGATAGGATAGAGGATAGGATAGGATAGGATAGAGGATATGATAGAATAGAGGATAGGATAGGATAGAGGATCGGGTAGAGGATAGGATAGGATAGAGGATAGGATAGGATAGAGGAAAGGATAGGATAGAGGATAGGATAGAGGATAGGATAGAGGATAGGATAGAGGATAGGATAGGATACGATAGAGGATAGAATAGGATAGAGGATAGGATGGGATACGATAGAGGATAGGATAGATGATAGGATAGGATAGAGGATATGATAGAGGATAGGATAGGATAGAGGATGGGATAGGATAGAGGATCGGGTAGACGATAGGATAGGATAGAGGATAGGATAGGATAGAGGATAGGATAGGATAGAGGATGGTATAGAGGATAGGATAGAGGATAGGATAGGATAGAGGATAGGATAGGATAGAGGATAGGATAGGATAGGATAGAGGATATGATAGAATAGAGGATAGGATAGGATAGAGGATCGGGTAGAGGATAGGATAGGATAGAGGATAGGATAGGATAGAGGAAAGGATAGGATAGAGGATAGGATAGAGGATAGGATAGAGGATAGGATAGAGGATAGGATAGGATACGATAGAGGATAGAATAGGATAGAGGATAGGATGGGATACGATAGAGGATAGGATAGATGATAGGATAGGATAGAGGATATGATAGAGGATAGGATAGGATAGAGGATGGGATAGGATAGAGGATCGGGTAGACGATAGGATAGGATAGAGGATAGGATAGGATAGAGGAAAGGATAGGATAGAGGATAGGATATGTAATTGGGTAGGATAGAGGATAGGATAGGATACAGGATGGGATAGGATAGAGGATACGATAGGATGGTGGATAGGATAGGATACAGGATTGGATAGGTTAGAGGATAGGATAGGATAGGACAGAGGATACGATAGGATAGACGGTAGGAGATAATAGAGGATAGGATAGGTTAGAGGATAGTATAGGATAGACAATAGTATAGGATATAGGACAGGATAGGATAGAGGATAGGATAGGATAGAGGATTGGATAGGATAGAGGATAGGATAGGATAGAGGATAGGATAGGATAGGGGATAGGATATGATTGAGGATAGGATAGGATAGGGGATAGGATAGGATTGAGGATAGGGTAGGTTAGAGGATAGTATAGGATAGACAAGAGGATAGGATATAGGACAGGATAGGATAGAAGATAGGATAGGATAGAGGATTGGATAGGATAGAGGATAGGATAGGATAGAGGATGGGATAGGATAGCGGATAGGGTAGGATTGAGGATAGGATAGGATAGGGGATAGGATAGGATAGAGGGTAGGATAGGATAGAGGATACAGGATACAGGATAGGATAGGATAGAGGATAGGATAGAATAGAGGATAGGATCGGATAGAGGATACGATACGATTGATGATAGGATAGGATAGAGGATAAGATAGGTTAGAGGATAGGATAGGATACAGGATGGGATAGGATAGAGGATACGATAGGATAGAGGATAGGATAGTATAGAAAATAGGATAGGACAGAGGATAGGATAGGATAGAGGATAGGACAGAGGATACGATAGAGGATTGGATAGGATAGAGGATATTATATAATTGAAGATAGGATAGGATAGAGGATAGGATAGGATAGAGGACGGGATAGGATAGAGGACAGGGTAGGATAGAGGATAGTATAGGATAGACTATAGGATAGGATAGAGAACAGGATAGGGTAGAGGATAGGATAGGATAGAGGATAGGATAGGATAGAGGATAGGATAGGATAGAGGACAGGATAGGGTAGAGGACAGGATAGGATAGAGAATAGGATAGTATAGAAAATAGGATAGGACAGAGGATAGGATAGGATAGAGGATAGGATAGGATAGAGGATAGGATAGGATAGAGGATAGGATACGATAGAGGATTGGATAGGATAGAGGATATTATATAATTGAAGATAGGATAGTATAGGGGATAGGATAGGATAGAGGACAGAATAGGATAGAGGATAGGATAGAGGATAGGATAGGGTAGAGGATATTATAGGATAGACGATAGGACAGGATAGAGGATAGGATAGTATAGGGAATAGGATAGGATAGAGGACAGAATAGGATAGAGGATAGGATAGAGGATAGGATAGGGTAGAGGATATTATAGGATAGACGATAGGACAGGATAGAGGATAGGATAGGGTAGAGGATAGGATAGGATAGAGGATAGGATAGTATAGAAAATAGGATAGGACAGAGGATAGGATAGGATAGAGGATAGGATAGAGGATACGATAGAGGATTGGATAGGATAGAGGATATTATATAATTGAAGATAGGATAGGATAGAGGATAGGATAGGATAGAGGACAGGATAGGATAGAGGATAGGATAGGATAGAGGAAAGGATAGGATAGAGGATAGGATAGAGGATAGGATAGAGGATAGGATAGGATACGATAGAGGATAGGATAGATGATGGGATAGGATAGAGGATAGGATAGAGGATAGGATAGGATAGAGGATCGGATAGAGGATAGGATAGGATAGAGGATAGGATAGGAAACGATAGAGGATAGGATATATGATAGGATAGGATCGAGGATCTGATAGAGGATAGGATAGGATAGAGGATGGTATAGAGGATAGGATAGAGGATAGGATAGGATAGAGGATAGGATAGGATAGAGGATAGGATAGGATAGGATAGAGGATATGATAGAATAGAGGATAGGATAGGATAGAGGATCGGGTAGAGGATAGGATAGGATAGAGGATAGGATAGGATAGAGGAAAGGATAGGATAGAGGATAGGATAGAGGATAGGATAGAGGATAGGATAGAGGATAGGATAGGATACGATAGAGGATAGAATAGGATAGAGGATAGGATGGGATACGATAGAGGATAGGATAGATGATAGGATAGGATAGAGGATATGATAGAGGATAGGATAGGATAGAGGATGGGATAGGATAGAGGATCGGGTAGACGATAGGATAGGATAGAGGATAGGATAGGATAGAGGAAAGGATAGGATAGAGGATAGGATATGTAATTGGGTAGGATAGAGGATAGGATAGGATACAGGATGGGATAGGATAGAGGATACGATAGGATGGTGGATAGGATAGGATACAGGATTGGATAGGTTAGAGGATAGGATAGGATAGGACAGAGGATACGATAGGATAGACGGTAGGAGATAATAGAGGATAGGATAGGTTAGAGGATAGTATAGGATAGACAATAGTATAGGATATAGGACAGGATAGGATAGAGGATAGGATAGGATAGAGGATTGGATAGGATAGAGGATAGGATAGGATAGAGGATAGGATAGGATAGGGGATAGGATATGATTGAGGATAGGATAGGATAGGGGATAGGATAGGATTGAGGATAGGGTAGGTTAGAGGATAGTATAGGATAGACAAGAGGATAGGATATAGGACAGGATAGGATAGAAGATAGGATAGGATAGAGGATTGGATAGGATAGAGGATAGGATAGGATAGAGGATGGGATAGGATAGCGGATAGGGTAGGATTGAGGATAGGATAGGATAGGGGATAGGATAGGATAGAGGGTAGGATAGGATAGAGGATACAGGATACAGGATAGGATAGGATAGAGGATAGGATAGAATAGAGGATAGGATCGGATAGAGGATACGATACGATTGATGATAGGATAGGATAGAGGATAAGATAGGTTAGAGGATAGGATAGGATACAGGATGGGATAGGATAGAGGATACGATAGGATAGAGGATAGGATAGTATAGAAAATAGGATAGGACAGAGGATAGGATAGGATAGAGGATAGGATAGAGGATACGATAGAGGATTGGATAGGATAGAGGATATTATATAATTGAAGATAGGATAGTATAGGGGATAGGATAGGATAGAGGACAGAATAGGATAGAGGATAGGATAGAGGATAGGATAGGGTAGAGGATATTATAGGATAGACGATAGGACAGGATAGAGGATAGGATAGTATAGGGGATAGGATAGGATAGAGGACAGAATAGGATAGAGGATAGGATAGAGGATAGGATAGGGTAGAGGATATTATAGGATAGACGATAGGACAGGATAGAGGATAGGATAGGGTAGAGGATAGGATAGGATAGAGGATAGGATAGTATAGAAAATAGGATAGGACAGAGGATAGGATAGGATAGAGGATAGGATAGAGGATACGATAGAGGATAGGATAGGATAGAGGATATTATATAATTGAAGATAGGATAGGATAGAGGATAGGATAGGATAGAGGACAGGATAGGATAGAGGACAGGATAGGATAGAGGATAGTATAGGATAGAGTATAGGATAGGATAGAGGACAGGGTAGGATAGAGGATAGTATAGGATAGACTATAAGATAGGATAGAGGACAGGATAGGGTAGAGGATAGGATAGGATAGAGGATAGGATAGGATAGAGGATAGGATAGGATAGAGGACAGGATAGGGTAGAGGACAGGATAGGATAGAGAATAGGATAGTATAGAAAATAGGATAGGACAGAGGATAGGATAGGATAGAGGATAGGATAGGATAGAGGATAGGATACGATAGAGGATTGGATAGGATAGAGGATATTATATAATTGAAGATAGGATAGGATAGAGGATAGGATAGGATAGAGGATACGACATGATACAGGATAGGATAGGATAGAGGATAGGATAGGATAGAGGATAGTATAGGATAGAGGATAGGATAGAGGATAGGATAGAGGATAGGATAGAGGATGGGATAGGATGGAGGATACAATAGGATAGAGGACAGGATAGGATAGAGGATAGGATAGGGTAGAGGATAGTATAGGTTTGAGGATAGGATAGGATAGAGGATAGGATAGGATAGAGGATAGGATAGGATTGAGGATAGGATAGGATAGAGGATAGGATAGGGGGTTGGATAGGATACAGGATAGGATAGGATAGAGTATATGGTAGGGGATTGGGTAGGATAGAGGATAGGATAGGATAGAAGATATTATATGATAGAGGGTAGGATAGGATAGAGGACAGGATAGGATAGAGGATAGGATAGGGTAGAGGATAGTATAGGTTTGAGAATAGGATAGGATAGAGGATAGGATAGAGGATAGGATAGAGGATCGGATAGAGGATAGGATAGGATAGAGGACAGGATAGGATAGAGGACAGGATAGGATAGAGGATAGTATAGGATAGAGTATAGGATAGGATAGAGGACCGGGTAGGATAGAGGATAGTATAGGATAGACTATAAGATAGGATAGAGGACAGGATAGGGTAGAGGATAGGATAGGATAGAGGATAGGATAGGATAGAGGATAGGATAGGATAGAGGACAGGATAGGGTAGAGGACAGGATAGGATAGAGAATAGGATAGTATAGAAAATAGGATAGGACAGAGGATAGGATAGGATAGAGGATAGGATAGGATAGAGGATAGGATACGATAGAGGATTGGATAGGATAGAGGATATTATATAATTGAAGATAGGATAGTATAGGGGATAGGATAGGATAGAGGACAGAATAGGATAGAGGATAGGATAGAGGATAGGATAGGGTAGAGGATATTATAGGATAGACGATAGGACAGGATAGAGGATAGGATAGGGTAGAGGATAGGATAGGATAGAGGATAGGATAGTATAGAAAATAGGATAGGACAGAGGATAGGATAGGATAGAGGATAGGATAGAGGATACGATAGAGGATTGGATAGGATAGAGGATATTATATAATTGAAGATAGGATAGGATAGAGGATAGGATAGGATAGAGGACAGGATAGGATAGAGGACAGGATAGGATAGAGGATAGTATAGGATAGAGTATAGGATAGGATAGAGGACAGGGTAGGATAGAGGATAGTATAGGATAGACTATAAGATAGGATAGAGGACAGGATAGGGTAGAGGATAGGATAGGATAGAGGATAGGATAGGATAGAGGATAGGATAGGATAGAGGACAGGATAGGGTAGAGGACAGGATAGGATAGAGAATAGGATAGTATAGAAAATAGGATAGGACAGAGGATGCGATAGGATAGAGGATAGGATAGGATAGAGGATAGGATACGATAGAGGATTGGATAGGATAGAGGATATTATATAATTGAAGATAGGATAGGATAGAGGATAGGATAGGATAGAGGACAGAATAGGATAGAGGATAGGATAGAGGATAGGATAGGGTAGAGGATATTATAGGATAGACGATAGGACAGGATAGAGGATAGGATAGGGTAGAGGATAGGATAGGATTGAGGATAGGATAGGATAGAGGATAGGATAGGAAATTGGATAGGATACAGGAGAGGATTGGATAGAGGATAGGACAGGATAGAGGATAGGATAGGGGATTGGATAGGATACAGGATAGGATGGGATAGAGGATATTATAGGATAGAGGATAGGATAGGATAAAGGATAAGATAGGATAGAGGATAGGATAGGATAGGGGATAGGATAGGATAGGGGATAGGATAGGATAGAGGATAGGATAGGATAGAGGATAGGATAGTATAGGGGATAGGATAGGATTGAGGATAGGATAGGATAGAGGATAGGATAGAATAGAGGATATTATAGGATAGATGATAGGATAGGATAGAGGATAGAATAGAGGATTTTATAGTAAATAGGATAGGATAGGATAGAGGACATTATAGGATAGACGATAGGATAGGATAGAGGATATTATAGGATAGACGATAGGATAGGATAGCGGATGGGATAGGATAGAGGACACGATAGGATAGAGGATCGGATAGGATAGAGGATAGGATAGGGTAGAGGATAGGATAGGATTGAGGATAGTTTAGGATAGAGCATAGGATAGGATAGAGGATACGACATGATACAGGATAGGATAGGATAGAGGATAGGATAGGATAGAGGATAGGATAGGATAGAGGATAGGATAGAGGATAGGGTAGAGGATAGGATAGAGGATAGGGTAGAGGATAGGATAGGATTGAGGATAGGATAGGATAGAGGATAGGATAGAATAGAGGATATTATAGGATAGAGGATAGGTTAGGATAGAAGATAGGATAGGATAGAGGATTGGATTTGATACAGGATTGCATTGAGGATAGGATAGGATAAGGGATAGGATAGATGATAGTATAGAGGATAGGATAGGACACAGGATAGGATAGGATAGAGGATAGGATAGGGGATTGGATAGGGTACAGGATAGGATAGGATAGAGGATATTATAGGATAGAGGATAGGATACGGTAGGGTACAGGATAGGATTGAGGATAGGATAGGATAGAGGATAGGATAAGATAGAGGATGGGATAGGATAGAGGATATTACAGGATAGAGGATAGGATAGGATAGAGGATAGGATAGGATAGAGGACAGGATATGATAGAGGAAAGGTTAGGATAGAGGATTGGATTTGATACAGGATTGCATTGAGGATAGGATAGATAGGATAGATGATAGTATAGAGGATAGGATAGGACACAGGATAGGATAGGATAGAGGATAGGATAGGATAGATGATTGGATTTGATACAGGATTGCATTGAGGATAGGATAGGATAGAGGATAGGATAGATGATAGGATAGAGGATAGGATAGGATAGAGGATACGATGGGGTAGAGGATAGGATAGGATAGAGGATAGTATAGGGGATTGGATAGGATAGAGGATAGGATAGGATAGAGGATATTATAGGATAGAGCGTAGGATAGGATAGAGGATATTATAGGATAGACGATAGGATAGGATAGAGGATAGGATACGATAGAGGATTGGATAGGATAGAGGATATTATATAATTGAAGATAGGATAGGATAGAGGATAGGATAGGATAGAGGATACGACATGATACAGGATAGGATAGGATAGAGGATAGGATAGGATAGAGGATAGTATAGGATAGAGGATAGGATAGAGGATAGGATAGAGGATAGGATAGAGGATGGGATAGGATGGAGGATACAATAGGATAGAGGACAGGATAGGATAGAGGATAGGATAGGGTAGAGGATAGTATAGGTTTGAGGATAGGATAGGATAGAGGATAGGATAGGATAGAGGATAGGATAGGATTGAGGATAGGATAGGATAGAGGATAGGATAGGGGGTTGGATAGGATACAGGATAGGATAGGATAGAGTATATGGTAGGGGATTGGGTAGGATAGAGGATAGGATAGGATAGAAGATATTATATGATAGAGGGTAGGATAGGATAGAGGACAGGATAGGATAGAGGATAGGATAGGGTAGAGGATAGTATAGGTTTGAGAATAGGATAGGATAGAGGATAGGATAGAGGATAGGATAGAGGATCGGATAGAGGATAGGATAGGATAGAGGACAGGATAGGATAGAGGACAGGATAGGATAGAGGATAGTATAGGATAGAGTATAGGATAGGATAGAGGACCGGGTAGGATAGAGGATAGTATAGGATAGACTATAAGATAGGATAGAGGACAGGATAGGGTAGAGGATAGGATAGGATAGAGGATAGGATAGGATAGAGGATAGGATAGGATAGAGGACAGGATAGGGTAGAGGACAGGATAGGATAGAGAATAGGATAGTATAGAAAATAGGATAGGACAGAGGATAGGATAGGATAGAGGATAGGATAGGATAGAGGATAGGATACGATAGAGGATTGGATAGGATAGAGGATATTATATAATTGAAGATAGGATAGTATAGGGGATAGGATAGGATAGAGGACAGAATAGGATAGAGGATAGGATAGAGGATAGGATAGGGTAGAGGATATTATAGGATAGACGATAGGACAGGATAGAGGATAGGATAGGGTAGAGGATAGGATAGGATAGAGGATAGGATAGTATAGAAAATAGGATAGGACAGAGGATAGGATAGGATAGAGGATAGGATAGAGGATACGATAGAGGATTGGATAGGATAGAGGATATTATATAATTGAAGATAGGATAGGATAGAGGATAGGATAGGATAGAGGACAGGATAGGATAGAGGACAGGATAGGATAGAGGATAGTATAGGATAGAGTATAGGATAGGATAGAGGACAGGGTAGGATAGAGGATAGTATAGGATAGACTATAAGATAGGATAGAGGACAGGATAGGGTAGAGGATAGGATAGGATAGAGGACAGAATAGGATAGAGGATAGGATAGAGGATAGGATAGGGTAGAGGATATTATAGGATAGACGATAGGACAGGATAGAGGATAGGATAGGGTAGAGGATAGGATAGGATTGAGGATAGGATAGGATAGAGGATAGGATAGGAAATTGGATAGGATACAGGAGAGGATTGGATAGAGGATAGGACAGGATAGAGGATAGGATAGGGGATTGGATAGGATACAGGATAGGATGGGATAGAGGATATTATAGGATAGAGGATAGGATAGGATAAAGGATAAGATAGGATAGAGGATAGGATAGGATAGGGGATAGGATAGGATAGGGGATAGGATAGGATAGAGGATAGGATAGGATAGATGATAGGATAGTATAGGGGATAGGATAGGATTGAGGATAGGATAGGATAGAGGATAGGATAGAATAGAGGATATTATAGGATAGATGATAGGATAGGATAGAGGATAGAATAGAGGATTTTATAGTAAATAGGATAGGATAGGATAGAGGACATTATAGGATAGACGATAGGATAGGATAGAGGATATTATAGGATAGACGATAGGATAGGATAGCGGATGGGATAGGATAGAGGACACGATAGGATAGAGGATCGGATAGGATAGAGGATAGGATAGGGTAGAGGATAGGATAGGATTGAGGATAGTTTAGGATAGAGCATAGGATAGGATAGAGGATACGACATGATACAGGATAGGATAGGATAGAGGATAGGATAGGATAGAGGATAGGATAGGATAGAGGATAGGATAGGATAGAGGATAGGATAGAGGATAGGGTAGAGGATAGGATAGAGGATAGGGTAGAGGATAGGATAGGATTGAGGATAGGATAGGATAGAGGATAGGATAGAATAGAGGATATTATAGGATAGAGGATAGGTTAGGATAGAAGATAGGATAGGATAGAGGATTGGATTTGATACAGGATTGCATTGAGGATAGGATAGGATAAGGGATAGGATAGATGATAGTATAGAGGATAGGATAGGACACAGGATAGGATAGGATAGAGGATAGGATAGGGGATTGGATAGGGTACAGGATAGGATAGGATAGAGGATATTATAGGATAGAGGATAGGATACGGTAGGGGACAGGATAGGATTGAGGATAGGATAGGATAGAGGATAGGATAAGATAGAGGATGGGATAGGATAGAGGATATTACAGGATAGAGGATAGGATAGGATAGAGGATAGGATAGGATAGAGGACAGGATATGATAGAGGAAAGGTTAGGATAGAGGATTGGATTTGATACAGGATTGCATTGAGGATAGGATAGATAGGATAGATGATAGTATAGAGGATAGGATAGGACACAGGATAGGATAGGATAGAGGATAGGATAGGATAGATGATTGGATTTGATACAGGATTGCATTGAGGATAGGATAGGATAGAGGATAGGATAGATGATAGGATAGAGGATAGGATAGGATAGAGGATACGATGGGGTAGAGGATAGGATAGGATAGAGGATAGTATAGGGGATTGGATAGGATAGAGGATAGGATAGGATAGAGGATATTATAGGATAGAGCGTAGGATAGGATAGAGGATATTATAGGATAGACGATAGGATAGGATAGAGGATGGGATAGGATAGAGGATAGGATTGGATGGAGGATAGGATAGAATAGAAAATAGGATAGGACAGAGGGTAGGATACGATATAGTCTGGGATAGGATTCAGGATAGAATAGCATAGAGGATGGGATAGGACAGAGGGTAGGATACGATAGAGTCTGGGATAGGATTCAGGATAGGATAGCATAGAGGATGGGATAGGACAGAGGGTAGGATACGATAGAGTCTGGGATAATATTCAGGATAGGATAACATAGAGGATGGGATAGGATAGATGATACGATAGGATACAGGATACGATAGGACAGAGGATAGGATACGATAGAGGATAGGAAAGAGGATGGGATAGGATAGAGGAGAGGATAGGATATAGGATATTATAGGATAGAGGATAGGATAGGATAGAGGATGGGATAGGATAGAGGATGCGATACGATAGAGTATATTATAGGATAGAGGATAGGATAGGATAGAGGACAGGATAGGATAAAGGATTGGATAGGATACAGGATAGGATAGGATAGAGGATAGGATAGGATAGAGGATAGGATAGAGGATAGGATAGGATAGAGGATAGGATAGAGGATAGGATGGAGGATTGGATACGACAGAGAACTGGATAGGATAGAGGACTGGATACGATACAGGATAGGATTGAGGATGGGATAGGGTAGAGGATAGGATAGAGGATAGGATACAGGATAGGATAGAGGATATTATAGAATAGAGCATTGGATAGAATAGAGGATAGGATAGGATAGAGGATAGAGGATAGGATAGGATAGAGGATAGGATAGGGTATTGGATAGGATAGAGAATAGGATAGGATTGAGGATACGATACAATAGAGGATACGATAGGATAGGATAGAGAATAGGATAGGATAGATGATATTGTAGGATAGAGGAAAGATAGGACAGAGGATACGATATTATAGAGGATAGGATAGCATAGCGGAAAGGGTAGGATAGAGGATAGGATCGGGGATTGGATAGGATAGAGGACAGGAGACGATAGAGGATGGGATAGGGTACAGGGTAGAATAGGATAGAGGATAGGATAGGATAGAGGATTGGATAGGATAGAGGATAGGATAGGATAGAGGATACGATAGCATAGGATAGAGGGTAGGGTAGGATAGAGGATAGGATAGGATAGAGGATAGGATAGGATAGAGGGTAGGATAGGATAGAGGATAGGATAGGATAGAGGATAGGATAGGATAGAGAATGGGATAGGATAGAGGATAGGATAGGATAGAGGATAGCACAGAGAATAGGATAGGATAGAGGATAGGATAGGGGATTGGATAGGATAGAGGATAGGATAGGATAGAGAATGGGATAGGATAGAGGATAGGATAGGATAGAGGATAGCACAGAGAATAGGATAGGATAGAGGATAGGATAGGGGGTTGGATAGGATAGAGGATAGGAGACGATAGAGGATAGGATAGGATAGAGGATAGGATAGGATAAGATAGAGGATAGGATAGGGGATTGGATCGGATACAGGATAGGAGACGGTAGAGGATAGGATAGGATAGGATAGAGAATAGGATACGATAGAGGATATAATGGAATGGAAGATAGGATAGAGAATAGGATAGGATAGAGGATATGATAAGATAGAGGATACGATAGGATAGAGGATAGGATAGGATAGAGGATAGGATAGGATAGAGGATAGGATAGGATACAGGATCGGATAGGATTGAGGATAGGATTGGAGAGAGGATAGGATAGGATAGAGGATAGGATAGGATAGAGAATGGGATAGGATAGAGGATAGGAAAGGATAGAGGATAGCACAGAGAATAGGATAGGATAGAGGATAGGATAGGAGATTGGATAGGATATAGGACACGGTACGATAGAGGATAGGATAGGATAGAGGATAGGATAGGATAAGATAGAGGATAGGATAGGGGATTGGATCGGATACAGGATAGGAGACGGTAGAGGATAGGATAGGATAGGATAGAGAATAGGATACGATAGAGGATATAATGGAATGGAAGATAGGATAGAGAATAGGATAGGATAGAGGATATGATAAGATAGAGGATACGATAGGATAGAGGATAGGATAGGATAGAGGATAGGATAGGATAGAGGATAGGATAGGATACAGGATCGGATAGGATTGAGGATAGGATTGGAGAGAGGATAGGATAGGATAGAGGATAGGATAGGATAGAGAATGGGATAGGATAGAGGATAGGAAAGGATAGAGGATAGCACAGAGAATAGGATAGGATAGAGGATAGGATAGGAGATTGGATAGGATATAGGACACGGTACGATAGAGGATAGGATAGGATAGAGGATAGGATAGGTTAGGGGATAGGATAGGATATCATTGAGGACAGGAATGAGGATAGGAATGAGGATAGGATAGGATAGAATTGAGGATAGCATAGGATAGAGGATAGGGTAGAGGATAGGATAGGATTGAGGATAGGAATGAGGATAGGATAGAGGATAGGATAGGATAGAGGATAGGATACGATAGAGGATAGGATAGGGTAGAGGATAGGATAGAGGATTGGATAGGATAGAGCTTACGATAGGATAGAGAATAGGATAGAGAATAGGATAGGATAGAGGATACGAGAGGGGATTGGATCGGATACAGGATAGGAGACGGTAGAGGATAAGATAGGATACGATAGAGAATAGGATAGGATAGATGATATTATGGGATGGAGAACAGGATAGGATAGAGGATAGAATGGAATGGAAGATAGGATAGAGAATAGGATAGGATAGAGGATAGGATAGGATAGAGGATAGGATAGGATTGAGGATAGAATGGGATTGAGGATAGGATTGGAGAGAGCATAGGATAGGATACAGGATAGGATAGGATAGAGAATAGGATAGGAAAGACGATAGGATAGGATAGAGAATGGGATAGGATAGAGGATAGGATAGGATAGAGGATAGGAGACGATAGAGCATAGGAGACGATAGAGGATAGGATAGAGGATAGGATAGAGGATATTATTGGATTGAGAATAGGATAGGATAGCGGATAGGATAGGATGGAGTATAGCATAGAATTGAGGATAGCATAGGATTGAGGATAGGATGGGATAGAGGATAGGATAGAGGATAGGATAGGACAGATGATATTATAGGATAGAGGATAGGATAGGATGGAGGATAGGATAGGATAGAGGATAGGATAGGATAGAGGATAGGATAGGATTGACGATAGGATAGGATAGAGGATAGGATAGAGTATAGGATAGGATATAGGGTAGGATAGGGTAGAGGATAGCATAGGATAGATGATATTATAAGATAGTGGATAGGATAGGATTGAGGATAGGATAGGATTGAGGATAGGATACAGGATAGGGTAGGGCAGAGGATATGATAGGGTAGAGGATAGCATAGGATAGATGATATTATGGGATAGAGGATAGTATAGGATAGAGGAAACGATATTATAGAGGATAGGATAGGGTAGAGGATAGGATAGGATAGAGGATATTATAGGATAGTGGATAGGATCGGATAGAGGATATGATAGGATAGAGTATTGGATAGGGCAGATGATGGGATAGGATAGAGGATACGATAGGATATAGGATAGGATATTGGATAGGATAGCATAGAGGATAGGATAGGATTGAAAGATAGGATAGGATAGAGGATAGGATAGAGGATAGGATAGAATATAGGGTAGGATAGGGTAGAGGATAGCATAGGATAGATGATATTATAAGATAGTGGATAGGATAGGATAGAGGATAGGATAGCATGGAGGATAGGATAGGATTAAGGATAGGATAGGATAGAGGATACGATAGAGGATAGGATAGAGGATAGTTTAGGATAGAGGATAGGAAAGGATAGAGGTAATGATAGGATAGAGTATAGGATAGGGCAGAGGATGGGATAGGATGGACATTAGCATAGGATAGATGATATTATAGGATAGAGGATAGGATAGGATAGAGGATAGGATAGGATAGAGGGTAGGATAGGATAGAGGATAGGATAGGGTAGAGGATAGGATAGAGGATGGGAGACGATAGAGGATAGGATAGGGGATTGGATAGGATAGAGGATAGGATAGGATAGAGGATAGGATAGGATAGAGGATAGGGTAGGTTAGAGAATAGGATAGGATAGAGGATAGCATAGGATAGAGGATAGGATAAGATCGTGAATAGGATAGGATAGATGATATTATTGGATAGAGGGTACAATATGATGGAGGATACGATATTATAGAGGATAGGATAGGATAGAGGACAGGATAGAGAATAGGATAGGCTAGAGGATAAGATAGAGGATAGGAGACGATAGTGGATAGGATAGAGGATAGGATATAATAGAGGATAGGATAGGTTAGAGAATAGTATAGGATAGAGGATAGGATAGGATAGCGGATAGGATAGGATAGAGGATAGGATAGGATAGAGGATAGTATAGGATAAAGGATAGGATAGGATAGAGGATAGGATAGGATAGAGGATAGGATAGGATAGGATAGGATAGAAAATGGGATAGGATAGAGTGTAGGAGACGATAGAGGATAGGATAGAGAATAGGATAGGCTAGAGGATAGGATGGTGGATTGGATAGGATAGAGGTCAGGAGACGATAGAGGATAGGATAGGATAGAGAATAGGACAGGATAGCTGATATTATAGGATAGAGGATAGGATAGGATAGAGGACAGGATTGGATAGAGGATAGGATAGGAAAGAGGATAGGATAGGATAGAGGATAGGATAGGATAGAGGATAGGATAGGATAGAGGATAGGATAAGATAGAGGATACGATATTAGTGGGGATAGGATAGTATAGAGGATAGAGTCGGATAGAGGATAGGGTAGGGGATTGGATAGGATAGAGGATAGGATCGGATAGAGGATAGGATACGATAGAGGATAGAATGGAGATTAGGATAGGATAGAGGATAGGATAGGGGATTGGATAGGATAGAGGAGAGGAGACGATAGAGGATAGGATAGAGGATAGGATAGGATAGAGAATAGGACAGGATAGCTGATATTATAGGATAGAGGATAGGATTGGATAGAGGATACGATATTATAGAGGATAGGATAGGGGATTGGATCGGATAGAGGATAGGATAGGATAGAGGATAGGATAGGATAGAGGATAGGATAGGATACAGGATAGGATAGGGGTTTGGATAGGATAGAGAATAGGAGACGATAGAGGATAGGTTAGGATAGAGGATAGGATAGGATAGAGAAGAGGATAGGATAGATAATATTATAGGATAGATAATATTATAGGAAAGAGGATAGGATATGATAGAGGAAACGATATTATAGAGGATCGGATAGGATAGAGGATTGGATAGGATAAAGGATAGGATATGATGTAGGATAGGATAGGATAGAGGACAGGATAGGGAATAGGATAGGCTAGAGGATAGACTAGAGTATAGGATAGAGGATAGGATAGAGGATAGGATAGGATAGAGGATAGGATAGGATAGAGGATAGGATAGGATAGAGGATAGGATAGGATAGAGGATAGGATAGGATAGAGGATAGGATAGGATAGAGGATAGGATAGGTTAGAGGATAGGATAGGATGGTGGATAGGATAGGATAGAGGATAGGATAGGATAGATGATATTGTAGGATAGAGGAAGGATAGGACTGAGGATACGATATTATAGAGGATAGGATCGGGGATTGGATAGGATAGGGGATTGGATAGGATAGAGGACAGGAGACGATAGAGGATAGGATAGGATAGAGGATAGAATAGGATAGAGGATAGGACAAGATAGGGGATAGGATACGATAGGGGATAGGATAGGATAGAGAATAGGATATAGGATTGGATAGGATAGAGGATAGGATAGGAGAGAAGGATAGGATAGGATAGAGGATAGGATAGGATAGAGGATAGGATAGGATAGAGGATAGGATAGGAGAGAAGGATAGGATAGGATAGAGGATAGGATAGGATAGAGGATAGGATAGGATAGAGGATAGGATGGGACAGAGGATAGGATAGGATAGAGGATAGGGTAGGATAGAGGATAGGAAAGGATAGGCGATTTGATCGGATACAGGATAGGATACGATAGATGATAGGATAGGATAGAGGATAGGATAGGATAGAGGATAGGATAGGATAGAGGATAGGATAGGATAGAGGATAGGATAGGATAGAGGCTAGGATAGGATAGAGGATAGGATAGGATAGAGGATAGGATAGTATAGAGGATAGGATAGAGGATAGAGGATAGGATAGGATGGACGATAGGATAGGATAGAGGATAGGATAGGATAGAGGACAGGATAGGATAGAGGATAGGATAGGATAGAGGATAGGATAGGATATAGGATAGAGAATAGGATATAGGATTGGATAGGATAGAGGATAGGATACGATAGAGGATAGGATAGGATAGGAAAGGATAGAGAATAGGATAGGATAGATGATAGGTTAGGATAGAGGATAGGAAAGGATAGGCGATTGGATCGCATACATGATAGGATACGATAGAGGATAGGATAAGATAGAGGATAGGATAGGATAGAGCATAGGATAGGATAGAGGATAGGATAGGATAGAGGATAGGATAGGATAGAGGATAGGATAGGATAGAGGATAGGATAGGATAGAGGATAGGATAGGATAGAGGATAGGATAGGATAGAGGATAGGATAGGATAGAGGATAGGATAGGATAGGATAGAGGATAGGATAGGATAGGATAGAGGATAGGATAGGATAGAGGATAGGATAGGATGGAGGATAGGGTAGGATAGAGGATAGGATAGGATAGAGGATAGGATGGGATAGAGGATAGGATAGGATAGAGGATAGGTTAGGATAGAGGATAGGAAAGGATACAGGATAGGATAGGATAGAGGATAGGATAGGATATTGGATACGATAGGATTGAGGAATGGATTGGATAGAGGATAGGATAGGATAAAGGATAGGATAGGATAGAGGATAGCATAGAGAATAGGATAGGATACAGGATACGATAGGCGATTTGATAGGATAGATGATATTATAGGAAAGAGGATATGATATGATAGAGGATACGATATTATAGAGGATAGGGTAGGATAGAGGATAGGATAGGATAGAGGATAGGATAGGATAGATGATATTATAGGATAGAGGACATTATAGGACAGAGGAAACGATATTATAGAGGATAGGATAGGATAGAGGATAGGATCGGATAGAGGATAGGATAGGGTATTGGATAGGATAGAGGATAGGATTCGATAGAGGACAGGATAGGATAGGATGGCGGAAAGGATAGGATAAAGTATAGAATAGGACAGAGGATAAGATAGGATAGAGGATAGGATAAGTTAGAGGATAGGATACGATAGAGGATAGGATAGGATAGGATAGAGAATAGGATAGGATAGATGATATTATAGGATAGAGGACATTATAGGACAGAGGAAACGATATTATAGAAGATAGGATAGGATAGAGGATAGGATCGGATAGAGGATAGGATAGGGTATTGGATAGGATAGAGGATAGGATTCGATAGAGGACAGGATAGGATAGGATGGCGGAAAGGATAGGATAGAGTATAGAATAGGACAGAGGATAAGATAGGATAGAGGATAGGATGGGACAGAGGATAGGATAGGATAGAGGATAGGGTAGGATAGAGGATAGGAAAGGATAGGCGATTTGATCGGATACAGGATAGGATACGATAGATGATAGGATAGGATAGAGGATAGGATAGGATAGAGGATAGGATAGGATAGAGGATAGGATAGGAGAGAAGGATAGGATAGGATAGAGGATAGGATAGGATAGAGGATAGGATAGGATAGAGAATAGGATGGGACAGAGGATAGGATAGGATAGAGGATAGGGTAGGATAGAGGATAGGAAAGGATAGGCGATTTGATCGGATACAGGATAGGATACGATAGATGATAGGATAGGATAGAGGATAGGATTGGATAGAGGATAGGATAGGATAGAGGATAGGATAGGATAGAGGATAGGATAGGATAGAGGATAGGACAGGATAGAGTATAGGATAGGATAGAGGCTAGGATAGGATAGAGGATAGGATAGGATAGAGGATAGGACAGGATAGAGGATAGAATGGGACAGAGGATAGGATAGGAAAGAGGATAGGGTAGGATAGAGGATAGGAAAGGATAGGCGATTTGATCGGATACAGGATAGGATACGATAGATGATAGGATAGGATAGAGGATAGGATAGGATAGAGGATAGGATAGGATAGAGGATAGGATAGGAGAGAAGGATAGGATAGGATAGAGGATAGGATAGGATAGAGGATAGGATAGGATAGAGGATAGGATGGGACAGAGGATAGGATAGGATAGAGGATAGGGTAGGATAGAGGATAGGAAAGGATAGGCGATTTGATCGGATACAGGATAGGATACGATAGATGATAGGATAGGATAGAGGATAGGATAGGATAGAGGATAGGATAGGATAGAGGATAGGATAGGATAGAGGATAGTGTTGCGACGGCAACACCGAAGATCGACCGTACCGTACCGTTCGACCGTTGCGATAAAGGGACATACCTGAAAGGGATGTACCCTAAAAAACACGTGCGAATCAGCAAAATACCAGAACCGAGAAAACTAATTTATGACCACTGCAATTCGACAACCCCAATCCCGACAGACGGACAGCACGTGCGACCGAACGAAACGACGAACGGAACTTGTACCATAAATCACGCTATTGACGAACGAAGACAAAACCAAGGAATTTCCTGACTGTCTCCCACTCTCAACAACTCAAAAACTCCTCCCAATGCACCCACGACCAATTACGAAACGCCATATTTTTCCCACCTAAATCCAAATTCCTCCAATCACGAAAAAACCAAACTGACGATGCACAGGACACGACAAGACAGAACAGAACAAAATCGAAAACGCGACTAGACGAGACGAACTCTCTACAACAACCAGATATCGCGAACTTCATCCATGTACAAAGTGTAATAAAGTTGTATATAGTCAACGGTGTTACATTCATTATTATTCCAAGGTGCTCAATATTATTAAAATACATATTGAGAGAAGGCAACGAAACTCCTACATCGTGACCTTCGTATACATAAATTTGGTCCTTCGAGCCGGATTATTAGCTAACGAAAAGCTTGATCCATTGAAAACAACACGTCAAAACCTGAGGGAGAATCAATTGTACTGGAGTACAGCATCCGCAACGCATCGTGCAGATCCAGTGACGTCTGGAGTACAACATCCGCAACGCATCGAGCAGATTCAGTGACGTCTGGAGCGCCACATCCGCCGATCGCAGCCGATTATTGGTCATCAGGATCATCGCCACAGAGGAAGCGCACTGAGATCAACGACATACCTTCACCACAACGCCGAAGCAGCAACAACGACAGCATCCAAGGTCATCCCATCTGGAGCTATCAACAATCCCTCAACAACCAGTTTCAACGAAGCAGTGACAGCAGTAAATCACCAATAGATCACATCGCGTCCCTATACTGTATTTTGCAAACGTTGTTATACACATCTAATCGTCATGTCGCATCTCGTCGGACTAAGCGAAACCGAATTAATTAAAAAACGAGCAGTCATAAAGCGAAATCTAACGTCATTCCGTAAGTTTGTAACTGAAAGCGAGATCGAAAAATTATGCTTAAATCAGTGGAAAACGCGAATCGCGAAGATACACGACGAGTTCAAGACATTCGAAGCCGTGCAGGATCAACTAGAAATGATCGCTGACGGAAATACATTCGAGACGCGGATAAACGAACGGATAGAATTTGCGGACAGTTATTACGAAATAGTAGGAAAGGCGCAAACGATCATCGACAACGCGTCGCAAGCAGTAGCAAAACCCGTAACCGAACCCGTAATCAACAGCGCAGAGAACCGAACATCCGATCTGTTAGCTCACTTATTCGATGCTGAGACGGTTAACGCAATAGAAGCAAATGTAAAACTACCTACGTTACACCTTCCGAAATTTCATGGGTCATATGCCGCATGGCCAACCTTTAGCGATGCCTTTAAAACATCGATACACGACAACCCTCGATTTCGGGACGGGCAAAAATTATCATACTTGCGTTCGTGCCTGACGGGAAAGGCAGCAGAAAAGATAGAATCCCTAGAAACTACCGCAGCTAATTATTCGGTTGCGTGGGACATCTTAGAACGTCATTATAATAATCCCACTGCAATCGTGAATAATAGAATCAAGGCGTTATTTGAGCTACCTCAATGCGGGCGGTCGAATCCAAATTCTCTGGGCGATCTTATAGACGAAGCCACAAAACACTACCGCGCATTAGAAGCAATGAATCAACCATTCTTAGAAGCCTTCCCGGTGTACGCGATAACTTCCAAACTAGACGAACAGACAAAACAAAGGTGGAAGGAACACACCCAAGGGAAAGCGTTTCCGTCAGTCAACGAACTTTTGGAATTTTTACAAAACAGATTTAGGGTATTAGAAGATCTGCAACCCGATATACAAAAAAAACCCCAACAACCGATGCACAGAACGTTAGCACCGCAGAATTCATATAACCAACGACCAACACAGCATTGGTTCAATCAGCCGAAACCAACAATCGCATACCCAAGTAAAGTAACAGCCGTATGCCATTTGTGTCAGGGCGCTCATTTTACACAATATTGTTCGAAGCTTAGTGACACGGATGTAAATCATCGAATTGAAATAGTACGGAAGGCAGGACTCTGCCACAATTGCCTTAGATCGAATCACTTTACGAAAGATTGCCACACCAGCACATGCAAAAAATGCCGTGGAAAACATCATACAATATTACACATAGATACACAGAATTCGAATCAGGCCATACAATCTCCAAAAACCTCATTAAATTCGATTAATATTCCTTCGGAAGTATTGTTATCGACCGCGTTGATTAAAATTGCGGATAATCAGGGAAAATATCACACATGTCGGGTGCTATTAGATTCGGGATCACAGACTCATTTTATCACAGAGAGACTAGCCGCAAAACTCGAACTTCCTCGCAACAAAGTTGACACACCAGTAGTCGGAATCAATCAAGTAGTGTCAACAATAAAAACATCAGTAAACACAATAATTCAGTCACGAATAAACGCCTTTTCTACGCGTTTAAATTTATTGGTAGTGCCCCAAATCAGTGGATCAATACCCACGCGATCAATACGCGCCGAAGAATTACAAATACCAGCAAACGTACAATTAGCGGATCCCACGTTCTATAAAACTGCCAAAATCGATGGACTGATCGGTGCCGAGATATTTTACAAGCTGCTCGCGGTCGGGCAATTTACCCTAGACAACACAGCGGTCACGTTACAAAAGACCAGATTAGGATGGGTGGTAACAGGGTCTTTACCCAACCAAAACAACACTAAAAATCGAATTTGCAACTTGACGCTAGACGCTATTCATAATCAGATAGTAAAATTTTGGGAAGTTGAAGACGGTCCACAAACGCCGGTACTATCACGGGAAGAAAAACAATGCGAAACCCACTATCAGTCAAACACGACACGCGATCCACAGTCAGGTATTTACACCGTACGCCTACCATTCAAAGAAAATCCCACGAATCTAGGAGAGTCATATCACATTGCACTAAAACGATTTCATAGTTTAGAACGATCACTTGACAGAAACGAGCAATTAAAGTCCGAATACACTGAATTTTTGCGGGAATATATTAAATTAGGACACATGTCGGTAGTAGATTCCCCGGTGAGAGAGGAAGGGTACTACCTGCCGCACCACGGGGTAATAAAGGACAATAGTGTAACCACGAAACTTCGCGTCGTATTTGATGCGTCTTGTAAAACTTCAGCAGCCATATCGTTAAATAAAATACTCATGGTAGGACCCACTATACAAGACGACCTATTCTCGTTATTAGTCCGATTCAGATCACACATCTATGTACTAACCGCAGACATTACAAAAATGTACCGACAAATACGAGTACACTCAGACGATCGCAATTTTCAGAAGATCTTGTGGCGGGAATCTACAGATCAACCAATAAGAACTTACAGATTAAACACGGTTACATACGGGACATCGTGCGCACCATTTTTAGCAATTCGTACATTGCACCAATTAGCAGCAGACGAAACTTTGACGTATCCAATAGCATCGCGAATACTCCGCAAGGATTTTTATGTCGACGATTTACTGACTGGCGCTAAAAAAATTGAGGAAGCAGTAACAATTCGCGAAGAGATCACGGAACTTTGTCAGAAAGGGGGATTTAAACTTCGACAATGGGCATCAAACGCGCCCGAATTACTCGATATCCGACAAGATAAGTTGGAAGAGACGCATCTAAAACTAGATCTAGAGAACACGGTCAACGCTTTAGGCATACGGTGGAACGCGAGAGAAGACACGATATCAAACGCAGTCAAAGATTTTAATAATACTAAACGGATCACAAAACGAACAATATTGTCACAAGTAGCGCAACTTTTTGACCCCTTAGGACTATTGGCGCCCATAATAATACGGGCAAAAATGATCATGCAGGAACTGTGGGCATCAAAATTGAATTGGGACGAATCGGTATCGGAAGAACTCCATACGAAATGGGTAAATTATTGTAGAGATTTAACATACATAAAAACAATCAAGATAGCACGTAGAGTAGTCATCAGCGATTACCAGTCATTGCAGTTACATGGATTCTGCGATGCTAGCGAACAAGCCTACGGTGCATGTATTTACATGAGGTCGAAAACCAACAACAAAGTGCAAGTACAACTGTTGTGCGCCAAGTCGCGAGTAGCGCCTCTTAAAACGCAAACCTTACCACGATTAGAATTATGTGCCGCATATCTATTATCCAAACTTTACAAAACCATCATGAACAGTCTGCAACACCTACAATTTGAAAAGATAACATTTTGGACAGACTCAACAATTGTACTCAACTGGTTAAAGGCTTCACCACACGAGTTAAAAACATTTGTATCACATCGGGTAGCAGAAATACAAAGTATAACAAACCAGCATGAATGGCGACACATTCCGTCGGGTGAAAACCCAGCAGATGTGGTGTCTCGCGGACTAACGACAGAAGAATACATAAAAAATAAATTGTGGCAAAGAGGGCCGTCATGGCTAATATACGAAAATAGCAAATGGCCGGTAACAATTCTAAAAGTAACTGAAATGCCGGAAATGCGTCCCCTACAAGTTTTTACAACACGAAAAACAGACTTCGACATATTACGTCAATTCTCATCCTTTACTAAATTGATACGAGTAACAGCATACTGTCTAAGATTTTCAAAGAATACGATACGCAAAAATCATGACCCAAGTATACTTACGACAGACGAACTACAGAACGCAATCAGACGCATAATCAAATTAACACAACACGAAAATTTTGCCAAAGAAATCCATGCAATAACGACACAAAAGACCGCCAATAATGAGTTAGCTCCATTAAATCCATTTATCGATAAAGACGGTTTATTGAGAGTAGGAGGACGATTAGCTCATGCTAGCTTGTCTTATTCGAAAAAACACCCTCTGTTATTACCAAAAGGACATCATGTAACGAAATTAATCATTGAGCAGTATCACCAAAAAAATTTTTCATAGCGGAATTCAAGCAACACTTCATTCGTTGAGGCAAATGTATTGGATTCCTAGCGGCAGAAATGCGGTACGACAAGTGA